>NC_141046.1:63789394-64989394 GCF_041138505.1 Cibotium barometz | reverse complement strand
GTTGATATTTAACTTGCAAAGATTACAGACATATATAGCTTGATTATGGAAGTAGTGGGTATATAACCAAGAGGAAAAGTTGTTATGTTGAATAGTCTGAGGAAATCTTGTTCATATTTAACTTACAAAGATCACATACATGTACAACTCAATCACGGAAGTAGTGGTTATATAACCAAGGCACAAAGAACTGTGAACATAGTAAATGGTAGTAATTAGGAGAGTCATTATCAATATATAATATACTACACTCAAGTTTATTTAACGTGTTGCAACACTTTTGTTTTAACCTTTGATAGAAATGTAAATATAGAGACTCTAAGAGTTGCTCAACACTTTTTTTTGGGAAAAGAGATCATTCTATTAGTTACCCAAAAACAACCACGTGCAAAGTACAACCTCGACTCTATAAAGGGAGCAATAATCAAAATGAATAAAGGGGTGGTTCTCTCCTAGCCACTCTAGGGGGAGGGGGCTACCTCATACAAATTTTTGGTGGGTTGGGGGGTTTGGGGAACAACAACATCGACAGTCTATAATGCCAGGTGGGCTCACCACTACTGATAATGAGAAATGGGTTGTGTAGCCAAGTCTACATGAAGGCCTCATGGTTCTTTTGCATGCAATCACACCCACCCTAGAGTTTCCCCCACCAGTGTCCACATGGAGAATGTGAATGATGTCAAGACATATGCTCTGGATTAACTTCGTTGGTGGAGTGGGGGTGCCCTCATGCATATCTCCCATCTCTAGCAAGAGCCTGGAATCTAGTGAACTATAGAGGGGACTAGAGCTAGAGCTATCAAGATTCGATGATGAGCAACCTGCAGTGTGTCCCCCACCATCCTCCTCATATGCCATGGCAATCTCAGCCTCGGTGGCACAAGCCACTGTGCCCCAAGTAATTGAGGATGCAAAGAACCCTCTGCCAAACCTGTTGAGGCTTGGATAGAATGTAAATATAGAGACTTTAAGAGTTCCTCAAGAGGATGCATACATATCTGGAGAAGCAGAATCCATAATTATGAAGCATTGAAATTTGTCCTTGAAAAGGACCTTAAGGCATTCAATTTCTTTGTTTTCTCCAACTAGCAATTTAAAATACTTGATATAAAGATTTTTTCCCTCATGGATATCATGTGGCATTTGAGAGCATGGTAGGTCGTTTCATGTACATAATTCTACACACCGACCTACGTGGCAAGATATGTGCAAAAGGAATCGTGTTTTCAAACCACCTTTGTTACACATGTATCATGTGTAAAAAGGCAAGGTTATGATGCCCTTTTTGGCAGGCAACAATGAATATAGAAACATTCAAGTGATAAATTTTCCCCATATCACTACCTTTATCATGACCTCTTTTTTAAAAAAAATCTTAGATGTCTCTTTGCATGCACACTACATAAAATGTTAAACATTCCAATTTTTGTTCCTAACCAGATTCTCAATTTTATTATCAGTTGATATATTCATCATGTTCCAAAGTGAAAAAGCAAGAAAAGGTTTACAAGAGCCGAACAAACTCACCCTTAAGTACTATTGGCCCCAAAATACATGATAAAAAAAATATGTAGCTTTCATAGCTCCATCGAATATTGAATATTCACTTGGAAAACCCAAAAAAGGAATCATAAGGGATCAAACCATGTTGCCTTCTGATTTAGTGGAAAACTTAGATGCAACAGATGCCACTTAAAAATTGAATGAAATAGTTGCGATACTGGAATTGTAATTAATTTCACCATGGACTTACCTTCAACCATGTTCCAAGCATGTGGATAGAGGTCATGCAACAATCTAAACTAGAGCGCTTGAATAATACTGAATGAGGATGTATGTATTACTAACCAATGGAACTGGAGCACTATAACTAAATATTTACTAACTTCTTTGGCCTCCCCATCAGAAAGCCCCGGCTACTAAACCTCACCTATACAAGATTCACCAAGACACATGGACTAGGAGAGAGCTAGACATCCCCATGAAGTGAGCACCCTCCACAAACTCCTACAACAGGCTGGCAACATGCACCCAAGGAATCCTCTTAGATTGAGCACAGTCTCTTGAGAGATCTAGATTCCCTCAATGACCCACGTCCTCCACTCGCTAGCTCCAAATTTGGTACTTCAATAATTTAGAGAGGAAATCTCTTGAGAGAGCTAGATTTTCCTACTCCCGTGATGACCCACACCCTCCACTCACCAACTCCAGATTTAGGGCTTCATCAATATAGAGAGGCAATCCATATCTTGTGGATATTCAGGGTACATGAAAGATGACAAAAAATGAATCTAGACATATGGGGTTCTTATGATGCCTACTTTATTGTGTACACATAGGTCTATCCTTTTGGTAACCAATGTTTTACTTATTTTATGTTAAGTTGACATCAAGTTTACTCATGGATCACATGTAATAACATTTTGGTCTCCTAGACCCTTCAAGCCTTCATGACATTAGTAATATCTTCTTATTCCTCCTCCTCCTCCTCCTCTCTCTCTCTCTCTCTCTCTCTCTCTCTCTCTCTCTCTCTCTCTCTCTCTCTCTCTCTCTCTCTCTCTCTCTCTCTCTCTCTCTCGATATCATGGAGTGTTCTAGATTGGATGAGTACTAGGATGAGTACTAGGAGAGAGTCTCATCAAGTGCACTTAATGGACTTTGGAGAAACCACCTTCATATAGGAGGTAGACCCTAAAGATACAAGGATGTAGAAGAAATCACAAGAGCTAGGGAACACAACATCTTACCTCCTTGACATGGGAGATACCCATCCTTGGGTAGTCTCACATGCTTTCCATATGGTGGAGGATCTAGCACAATGCATTATCCAATGGGTTCCCCGGGTTTGGCCACCCACATCCAAGATTTCACAACTCCACCCCACCGCCCCAATAGACTAGATGGCGACCACTCATATCTCTCACCTTTACTATATTTGGTACCTTTCCCACCATATTCTTGTGTCCTAGCGCCCATCTCGTGGACCTTGTCTCTCAACTCTCAATTATTGGCTCTTGGGTCTAGGTTCCTAGCTCTCAATTCCCTATTCTTGCTTCTTAAGTCCATGCTCCTAGTTCTAAGCCCTCAACTCTTTGACCCCCCACGCTCTTAATTCTTGGCTCTTAGCTCTCAACAACCAACATTTCTCATTTAGTCTTTACTTTTCACAAGAGAATATTTCTCTCAAGAGAATGTGTGTGTGTGTGTGTGTGTGTACAAGGGTAGGCTTTTATCCAAATGGTGAGGCTTTTAATTAAGGTTCTTAGGACATAGAAGCTTCGTCTCCTATTGGCAAGTTTTGGCATTGACAAGTTTGGAAAGTAGGGCTTAATTGCTTGCGAAGATTATTAATGTGATAAGGAAAGATCTTGAGGGTAGGTCTCGAGGGTGAAGGGTAATTAATGGAGAGTTAATTTTCTTTTGGGAGCCGACATTTTCCCTCATATTTGGTCTTGATTTTGGAGTAAAAACTAGTTGTAGGAGTAGGTGAAAATGATGAGTTTTGAGACTCATTTCATAAATACATGTTGTTGGTTGCTCGCTTGTTGCTTTTGCCATGAGTATTCTGTAGGTTTTTTTTGACCATTTTCATTAAATTTCAACCTACATTGGCCATTTTTATATCTTCTAAAAGGAAGATTTGGATCCATCTATATGTATTCAGGCATCCATATGACATCTACCCTAACCATCTACCATATAGCATGTGTTGAGCTCATCAAACACCGCATCCCTACTAATATATATCCTTGGGGTAGATGGATTGCAACGTTTGTGGATCTTGCTTCTTGGGGGTATCCAAGAAAGGTGCACTTTTTGGTCATATGAAATCACTTTGGTCCTTTTCTCATCTAGAGTATGTACATAGCATATACACCCAAAACCTTCAAAGTGTGACACGTCTAGTTTTTGTCATGGTGGGAATCCCATTCATGATGTAAACTAAGCATACGCAATTGACTTTGCCCAATAGAAATCAAACATATTCTTTTCATTCAACATGGCTATTGGACTTATTCAAATGATACAATTCTTTCTCTCTCAACAACTTCATTTAGGAGTGTACTTGCTTGTGGTCTCCCTCTGATGTCATGTGCTTTAAGTAGGCATGAAACTCCTTTTACATATATTTATCACCCCCATTCAAACCTTTAAAAATTGAATATGCATGCACTTTTGCTTTTCAAAAAAGACATTGAAACCTTCTCTTAAGGCATACATCACTTCATTTATCTCAAGCATATGTGCATCCAATTCGAAAATCCTTCCAACCCTTGGGCATGTTTGCAAAACAAACCTACTACCATGCCTTGTGGTCTTCTACATGTATCCTTGCTAGGTAGAACACTCCATTTTTCCCAAGAAAGAAAAATGAATTCTTGGTAATACCTAGCACATGCAATACACATCACCTAAGCTTTTGACTTGCCCATTATGTAATCTAATAAGTACTTTTCCAAAGTGTGGAATCTCATGATGAGTATCATCACCAATGATAACAATTATGTAATTTAATTATCACTTTTCCAAGGTGTGAAATCTCATGATAAGTACCATCACCAATGATAACCACAAATGGACTCTCATCATCTTTTTAAGCTTGAGAAATGTTCACCATGAGTGGTCACATGGCTAAGACAACAACAACAGAATCAATGTAACATGCAATTTGCCATGAGTTGATCATGCTACCCATCCCGTGTGTCATGGCAAACAAATAATCATCCGTCCAAGCATCATTATGAGAACTTCCTAGTTTGAATTTCTTGTTGCTTCTTTCTACATTCCTTTGCCCAATGCCTAACTTTGGCACAATAATTGCAACTTCTAGGCCTTTATGTTGTCTCTATGTTGTTACCTCTACCTTTTCCATAGCCAACTTTACCTCTCTAGCCATGTTAACCATGTTGTTAACCCTAGTTTTAAGCTTGATAACTAGCCCCTTGCTAATTGGACTAGTCCTGGATTTGGCTATCTAAAGCATTTTGTTGCCCAAATCCATCTCCACATACATCAACCTCTTTCTCCTCTTCCATCTCTACCATTGTCTCTCCCTTGCCTTTTGAGAAAGCTTGCTCACAACCTCATTGGATGAGGCATTATATCCTAACCTCATTTGGCTAGCCATTGGGCTAAAGTAGATAAGGTTGGGCTTTGTGATAGACTAGATTAAGTTAGGTATTATGCTAGAGTAGATTAAGTTAGGTATTATGCCAAATTAGGTTAGAGGAGATTAAACTAGGTCTTATGTTAGATTAAAGTAGGCATTAGATATTGGCATTACACAACGTAAAATTAGATTAGGTACTAAATAAAATGATAGACTAAGCATTAAGTAATACATTAGAGTAGATGTAGAAATAGGTTAGAACAGATTAGGCATTAGGCTAGGCAATACGTAATATGATAGCATATGTAGTACTAGGTTAGACTAAATAGGCCTTAGGCTAGACCACATTAGGTAAGGCCTTAGGTTAGGTTGAAGCAAGCATTAGGTGTTTTACACACTAGCTTGAAGTAGGCATTAGACATGATGTTAGAGTATTAGGTGTTTTACACACTATCTTGAAGTAGGCATTAGACATGATGTTACATTACAATTGGTACTATGCAGATCTTGTTAGGGAATCGAAGTCCCAACACCAAGGTGGTGGGTTCAACCCCTTCCATTTGCAACCAAAAGCAACCATTGAATAAAATGACAGACTAAGCATTAAGTAATACATTAGAGCAGATGTAGAAATAGGTTAGAGTAGATTAGGCATTAGGCTAGGCAATACGTAATATGATAGCATATGTAGTACTAGGTTAGACTAAACTAGGTTAGACCACATTAGGTAAGGCCTTAGGTTAGGTTGAAGCAAGCATTAGGTGTTTTACACACTAGCTTGAAGTAGGCATTAGACATGATGTTAGAGTACAATTGGTACTATGCAGATCTTGTTAGGGAATTGAAGTCCCAACACCAAGGTGATGGGTTCAACCCCTTTCGTTTGCAACCAAAAGCAACCATTGAATAAAATGACACGCTGAATAACCCGTGGTGAAAAACCATCCAAACAAAAAAGCACATAGGATCAAAGCATATTAGACTAGATTATAGTAGGTTATGTATTGGATATAAAGTTAAAGTAGATTAGTTATGCCTTGAGCTAGATTAGAGTAGGTTATGCCTATGGTCGAAGTACCTAAGGTCATATTAAAATAGCATCAAGCATTAGGTGAGGACTCAAGTTAGAGTTGATTGAGTTGCATTGAAATAGGCTAGGGAAAAGGTGTTCAAATCAAGTAGATAAGGTTAGGCCTTGGTCCGAATAGATTAGGTTGGAAAAAGTATGGAAATAAACAAACAATTCATCAATTACATACGTAAGTGCTAGTATATGGAACTCATGTTGATAACACACTAGTAAGAGAGGAGAACCCAAGCCATGACTATAGAATGTAAAACAAACCAAGGATGTAGAAATGACTAAGTAAAGTGGGTGGGGGGGGGGGAGAGAGAGAGAGAGAGAGAGAGAGAGAGAGAGAGAGAGAGAGAGAAGTGTTTTCTTTTTCTTTTCTTTTTTTTGGGGGGGTGGGGGGAGGGGGTTAACGTCTTTAGAGGGTTGAATGGCCCATGAGACCAATGATAACATAACATACAATACTATTGTGGGAGATGCACAAGGCATCACATATGACCTAAACAACATAAAGAAAATGAAAATTATATGGAACAAAGAGGTATGCAAAAGAGAAGCCATCAATGGACAATAAAGGTATGATATGCCACAGCATGCAAACTCATGGATCACCACTAGATTGAGAATGAAAATCATATGGAAACTAAGACGTATGCAAAAGAGAAGCCATCGATGGACAAAGAAGGTATGATATGCCAAAGCATGCAAACTCATGGATCACCACTAGATTGAAAATGGTCCATTTCTTCAAAGGAATGTGCTTGGGGGTGGTGTTGTATGGAGGGTGGTCTCTTTGTTGAGCTTTGGGTCTTTGCCATGTCGACAATCCATTTCACTTCCCCATACCATTTTGCTTCCACTTCCTTAACATTTAACAATCAAAATTGTTTTTTTTAAACTCGAATGTCAACAACGAGCGTCAAGGATGTTAGGCCTCATTGCCAAGCACTGCATTGCTTGCACATCAAGTTCACTCTGTGTAGACCTTAAAGTTTTGAAGAGGGGGGTGAGGACCTTGTCCTTCAAGGGGCTATGGGGTGAACTATATTCATGGAACATGTCCATGACCCTCATGTGGACTCCTTTGGGTAGTGGATGTTAATCCATGACTCCTAGATCTAGTGGCGGATGTGTGTACCTGCAGAAAGTCATTGGACATTTTGTCCATGACTTCTAGATCTAGTGGCGGATGTGTGTACCTGAGGAAAGTCATTGGGCATCAAAATGCAACCCATTGTCTAGCGATCTTAATGAGGTATCCCTAGGGTGGGGGTCTTGGTAGGTGTGCTTTGATTGGGCATCCTTGCATCTCCTCCTCATCATCAGACTCCAACTGAGCATTCCCAACATTCTAGAAAAAGGATTCCCAACATTCTAGAAAAACGATGCAACGAGTGTCTGTCCGTGGTCCTCAACTTCTTTGCCCCCTCGTGAGTTTGCCACCATGGCTTTACGTTTGTTGCACGAAAAGTGCCACATTTTGTGGTCCTTACACTACATCAATCCGCAAAGAGGACCAAATCCCTCTCAATAGGCAATGAAAGCAGCTTGGTGAGCATCAAAGAATGGCATGCTCCTTGGTTTCAATATGTTGCATATCACGTGCTTTGCATGCTCAAAGCTCTTGCATGGAAGCACCTCTCTTTTGGCATCATTTTAAAGTCTTTGTGATGACACTTTGAACTCACCCATGAAAATCGTTAGTACATGTGACATGAATCCTAAGGTAGTTTAGCATTTGGATAAAACCATTCACGATAACCAATCCAATTTATCCATGACCTATGCTATATATCTACCAAATGCCATTTGTAAAGACTCCATTCAATTTCCACCTCTTATAGTGCATGGGACTGACCCAAGTATTGAAAAAATGCCGTGTCCTATGCTATATATCTACCAAATGCCATCTGTAAAGACTCCATTCAATTTCCACCTCTTATAGTGCCACGGGACTGACCCCGCATCCTCGAGGTTATGGGTTCAAACCCTGGTGGCTACCTCGAATGATGCTACCTTGTAATGTTGCCCGTGGGTGTGTGTGGGGTGTGGAGTTTGTAAAAGGGCATGGGGGCCCTGAGAGGAGTCCTGGCATCAACTAGGAATTAGTTGCGCAATTTTATTTTATTTTTTAAAAGAAAAAATGGCATTGCAATTTGCATCTAAGGCTGGGAAATAAAGAAAACTGCAATCATCAAATCAAATCGCTCCTCCTGCAACGTGTAGTTCACTACCGTCCAGCAGAACTGCCGCTGGATTGCTGAGCTGGTGTGCCCACTGCCAGCCAACCAATCAGACAAGCCATGTGCGCCAACAATGATATCTACCTACGTTTCCTCTGTCATTCAAAGCATGGCTTGGTATGCCCCGCCATTTTTCTGCTCAGTGTGTTCGCCGTCAGTTTCTGCCCCTTCTGAACACACCATACAGACGCACATGGTTTCGGGTAGATTTCCGCCTGGACAGCTTTTTGGGGACCGCTCTCATCCGAACAAGTCCTTGGGAGAGGCCAAGGATTGTCATCCAACTGAGAATATGCCTTGTGTTGTCGCAGCAATTCTCTACCCCTTGTGGTGCTAGATGCATGGATGAAGACAAGGCTAATCATGGAAACAGTTATCTGTTTTCTATTGAGAACACATCGTTTGTAAGTATAAGATGAGCTGAAATGAGGCATCATTGTGTCGCACTCAGGCTGCATACTTTGACAGAAAAAGGGTGGCGGTGGGTGGGTGTGTGTGTGTGTGAGAGAGAGAGAGAGAGAGAGAGAGAGAGCAGCTGGTCTGATTGTTGACATGAGGGATGCCCCACCATTAAGGCTCAAAATAATAAGATCAGAAAGAAAGTGGTTGAGAAAGCTGCAGCCAAGGGGCAAACAACTACATTTCTTTGTTTCCTTTAGCATAATCTGCTGACAGGATGCCCCTCAATAGACTTTTACACAAGGCCCAAGGGAGCCATTCAGTATGGTAGTATACAAACCAGTTCTTGCCCTTCTAAATCAACCTGCTGGACAAGGACCTTGTTCAAAAACTTGTGAGTCGCCTTTTTAATGTCAACAAGCTCCACGTGAATAGCCCAGCTTGTAAGTTCGTTAATGGCTGGCTACACCTCAGGCATATCACTCAAATAAAATCCATTACCTTTACCATCGCTGGTGGATGAGGGCTTCTCCTCTTGGCGTTCTGTTGATCTTGAAACCATTCGTTTTAATGATTTCAGCAAGCTTAATGGTGAAGGTGAATCGGCAGCGGCTGCTGATTCTGTATGTACTGCACAAAGAGGCACAAAAATTGATGTTAGAAGCTTGAGTTTTGAACTAAGCTTGAATTGGTCTCTTGGATACAGGGAATGATAAGCAAAAGCAAAGAATTATATCGTGTACAGTAAGAAGAGATGTCACCTAATGGGCAGGGGGATCTCCCCTGTCCAATGGTGGGTGGGGGAGATGCCTGTGAAGACCCTGAGACAGATGTTTATGTCCATGCTTACTAATATGATTGGCTTTGAGAATTCGAAATGACATACCAGGCCCTTCCATATCAACTTCTTGGAATATAAAGCCATGAATCTCCTGTTGCTCCTTTTCCACAACAGTAGACTGAGGAGAAATATGACTGCTAATTGGGCCCCCATGAATAAACTTTTCAAGAGCCAGAAAACAAGCATGTGTGTTATGTCAATGTGTGCATCGTAAGTCCAAAAAAGAAAACATACAGACAAGGAAACCATACCCTAGCTGGTCCTTTACAGTCCTTGTGTAGTGAAGGTCTAAAAGTACACTCCCCAAGTTCCTGATTCTCCTTTTCCTTCCTTAAGGCTTCTATCTTGGCTTGTCTTCTCTCTCTGTCTGATAACACCAATCTATACCAATGGCTGCTATTGCTGAAAAGAGCATTCAACTTTTAATCTCGTAAGCTCTTAACAGTTGTAATGGCTAAGCATGCAATGGTTCTATACCTGAGCTCAGACCTACATCCCAAAAACATCATACCCTGGTTTTCTTCGACAAGGTGCTAATTGACAAGAATGGCGATCCACTTTAAACTTGAATGGAAACTTTTCTGCCTCTGAATGCTTTTTGCAAGGCTTAAGCACCAAATGAGTTCCCCTTTTTTTCTTCATCTGCAACAATAATGGTAAAAATGGAACCAAAAACCATGAACAGCGTATATTTGATGTGCAACAAAGAATGAAGCTAAGTATATGGCAATCAACTTGTATAAATTGTTCTTTTGCATGAATCATAACATTAGTGTGGGAAAAGAGGGACGAGGGCGTGGACTTTCTTTCTAGTTAGGCAAATAGCCCCCAAGGTTGAGTGATGAGAGATCAGGTGCCAAGCTAATCAATCACTTCAGGCGCCCCGACGTGCACGTGCATGCAAGCAGAGGCAAAGAAGAGGGTCAATAACATACCTGAACAGACATCATGAGAGTTGCAAATTTATCATAAGAAAGACGCCTTTCAAAGGCAGAGCCAAGCTCCCTTACTTCATTTATATCCTCCGCAACTTCATTTGATAACTTATTAGTATCAGCTTGGGTTAAATCAATATAACCATCCTGCACATCCAACATTTTTATGATCTTGTTCAATGTGTTTGATGGAAATGGAAACTTGATGATTTTGTTGATTGAGAGAGAGAGAGAGAGATTGATTCTCAGGTTAATTACTGAACAATCAGGAACACAGCTATTCCTAAAACTAACCATTTAAAATTAACAATTAGTGAGTGATTCGATGTCTCAGTATCATTGATGATGATGTTGAGTCTAACGCAGAAGGTTTCAAACTTCTAAATTTGATCTTCTAGCATACCACTAATAACTCCCACATTGGAGAAATTGAGAACTAAATCCACATATGCACACCTTATCTGTATCAAGATAATCAAAAATCTCTTGAACGCTTCGCGTTTTTATCCTGTCAAGTAGCTTGGATGACTTCGAGCTAACATATTGACAATTAGCCAGCTCTTTTGCTTTTTGGATGTTTCTGTCCACAAGTGTGCGCTTCTTGCTATCAAGTGTGAACTTGAGTTGATACAGAAAGTCACCTATGGGTATAGCATCTGAATTTCTCTGCAAAGCAACATATATTTTGAGTTTCCATCCATTCCATCAATAAAACATCAACTGATAAATACATGAACCGTCATTCGATCCACCACCTCAGCGTAAGGTTTGCGCCCTGTTTGAGGCCGGAAGAGCTCTTGCCCTGTTGTAGGATCAACGAGTTTCACCTCATCGTCCTGCCACTTCTGCTTCTTTTCAGCTAGTTTTGCGGCATACTGTAAAAGTCGACTGAATACATTGCCTTTATGAGGCCCGTCATGGCCATAGACATTGCCTGGATTCCATTGCGGATTGATCATGGGTCGGAAAGTGACACTGTCAACATCATGATAAAAAATCATGATCAATCTAAAAAAGTAGGTAAACATTGCAAAGATTATTCATTACAACCAAAACAAGTAGAAACTATTGCCGCCCCCCCCCCCCCCCCCCCCCCCCCCACACACACATGTATATGCGTATGTCACATACACGTGTGTGTATGAGAGAGAGAGAAGAAAGAAAGAAAGATATATTAAGCGTCTACTAAAGACCCAATGGGCCTATGAGACCAAAGTGATACAATAATGTCCATGGCATATCTCATCATGGAATGGAAAATAAAACAGAAACAAAACATAAACATAGTTATCTCATTGGGTGATACAAAGCTGTCCATGGAAACGCATCATGGAATACTAGGAACATAGAAACATGAGAGCAGCATCAGCCCCCAGTAGAGACACACAGAGAGAGAGAGAGAGAGAGAGAGAGGGAGAGAGGTTGGGATTTGAACTGACTTCTCGTGCCAGTAGAGTGTACTATAGCCACTCGGGAAAGGGATGGAAAAATATTTATTACAAACCAGTAGGATTTTTTTATTAGTATAGATCTAACATGCAAATTTTGGTCCTGCTAGCTCATGCATTGCTTTATGCAAACGTGACCAACTGACCCTAATTGGTTCCCTCTTGCACCATGAAGTTAAGTCTAATTGCCATTGCACAAAAGAATATAAATACTGGCCTACATAAAGTGGGTCATTGTTATGTCACGACTGACCTAGGGCTAGGGCGGGGAACACGCGGAATTAACACGTGGACTAACCCAAGATTAGGGTTAGGGCTTAGCCAAGGGCATGGGAACTTGGAGGGTTCACACGTGGGCTAAGGGCGCTAGCAAGAAGAGGTCTAGATTGGCTAAGACCTTCTAACTAATAACCTAAGGCTAATACTTACAAATAAAGCAAGAAAGCTTTATAAATAAAAGCCAGCCACTTATAGCGGGGTTATTACTATGTAAGGGACCTAGGATCACTTATTAGACACACGAGATCAAGGAGCCACACAGTAGCATGGGGCTACTATGGAGCGTGCATGGTCTCTCGGCCATGGAGCTGTCAACGGGTGGCTTAAGCTTGGTGGTATGGGACGCCGGGTTGCGGTCATCAATGATTGGCATGCTCGCAGCAATCTACCTCAGGCTCGGGGGTGGTTCGAGGTACCGAACCTATGGTTGGGTGGTGAGTTGCTAGCCACAATCTATCGCCATCACGCGACGTGTTTGACGTTCAGGTCTATGGAAACCTTGCTAGGGTTTCTCAAGTATGTCCTCTATCCCGATCCACAGTGGTTCTGTGTAAGATAATCCATAGGTATGGTCTTGTGAAGACCTTACATTGGTATCAAAGCCTGGGTCTAACAAAGCATGAGCCCGAGGTGTGGGATGTACAAGAAAGTACTCTCACATGGGTGTGCAAGAAAAGCACGCAAGAAGAAAGCAAGGGACAAAAAGCGTATGGCTGGGAGTGATTCTTCTCGTCTGCAAGGAAAGAGACTGAGCTTCTCTTCACCCCTCGGTTTTGTCTATGTTTGGTAGCCAAGGTTGGCGAAGAAGCAGTCCGGGAAAGCATGGAGGAGAAGTCACCGATGGTAGTAGCCAGCCCGGTGGCAAGTTAAGCTAGCATCTAGTATGGGATGGCTCAGGTACAGTAGGCCATTCAGCCAAGGTGGCCAGCGAAGGTGGCCAGACACCCATGGTAATGCCTCAAGTGGCCTTGGCCCTGGCAGCCGGTTCTGAGTGGCCACAACCAATGGGTAAAGGTTCTTTGACCACCCCCAGAGGGACAGCTGGACCGGCCAATCGGTGGCCAGCCAGTAGGGCTGTGCACAATAATAGAGAGCGCACGCGAACAGGGCCACAAGGGACGTGAAGCCTCTTAGACATCATCTCCTTTTTGTTGGCTTCCTGTTTCGTGTCCTATTTTAGCCTCTAGGGCTGACCATGTTAGCTAGAGGGGCTGGTCACCCCTCACATATGTTTTCCCATATTATTCCCCATTTTATGGAGTCTTGGGTATTTTTCCCAGTCCTGGAGGATTTATTCCCTAGTCGGCTGCCTACATATGGGCATATATATAGCTAGCTTGCCTCCCTCATTCTTCACTGCTTGCTTAGCATTGTTTGCTACAGTCCCTCACATACGAGGTCTTCTCCCCTCTTGCTCGGGACATGTATTCCTTTGGATGATGATATTGAGAGCAAGTTCTCACCTGTGTTTCCTCTCCATCACTCTCTCTCCTGTGTTTCCACTTTCCCTTCTTCCGCTGCACATTCTATCAAAGCCTGTGTGCACAGCAGGGTACGCAGGGCACCCAAGCAGCCCAGGCATGGGCAGCAGGCCAACAAGGGGCCCCAAGGTCAACGCCCATGCCATGGCAGAGTACACGCAAGGAGAAGAGGGCAAAGCACTAGACATATGGTGCTTTCATACACCAAAGAGAGAGAGAGAGAGAGAAATGAAATGAAATGAAATGTTATATTAACGTCTTCAAAAGGCCATAATGACCTATGAGACCAAAAGTTACATCATGGTGGATCTGATACAATGTCTGGATAAAAAAACCCAAAAAATGAAAAATAAAGATGATACTACTGGTACCTAGAAAATGAAACTGGAACTGGAATATAGCGAGGGGGGGGGTACGCTATGGAGGTGAGTGGAATATAGTGAGGGGATACAATATCATGTGGGACGGAGGGGTACACTATGGAGGTGCCTCCATCTCATAGTATGTGCCGCATCGGACACTGGCGGATCTCCTCAATATCCTCTGTGGTCAGCACCCAGAGCGTTGAAATGCATACACAGGTAGAGAGAGAGAGTGAATAAAAAAGCCAGTTATTTTTTGTGTCCTTGAAATAAGCACGAGGCCACGTTTTTATTTAAGAAAGCAAAGCTTTTAAAAAGCTAAGGCCTGAGCCTTATAAAAGCATAGGGTTAAGTTTTTTCTTTAAAAAACTAAGGACCATGCTGTAAAAAAGGCAAAGTATTAAAAGCTTAAAAAAGCTAGACTTCCAGCTTTCTTAACCTCTTCTTTTTTTCTGTTTTTCTTTTTTCTTTTTTAAGGGCAAGCTTTCGAGAAATGCATGAAGTTTTTTTCATGGTACTCTATAAAAAGGGGTTTACATTCTCATGTGCCTTAGGGTTGCACAAGAAACTCTCTCAAGCATCTCTATCGAGGTTCTCCAGGTACACGGAGCACAGTTTTGGTGCCCGTATCCATCAGACCCCTGTTCACATGGGATTTGCTTGCCTCTTCCCAAACCTTTCTTTACTCTTTCACTTCTTTACCCGTAAACCTCAACTTTTACTGCCACTTTTCCAAGGAAAGTACTGCTTTTTCCAAAGGAAAGTACGCAAGTTTGGCACAACTTCATGGACTCAAAAGGGTAGTATTTATGCGGAATCAAAGTGGATAGTAATTTCGTGAAGTCAAAGGACTTTGAGCACGTAAAGCCACTGGGTTGGCTTGGACCATGTCCTCCACCAGTAGAAATGTTGCACAATGATCACGAAAGCTTTGTCGAGGGTCCCAAATGGGATGATGACAGTGAGATCACCAGTCAAGAGCATGTTATCCAATATCCCACAAGGGTGGATGATGTCAAAACCCAGGTTGATGGGTGCTCTGTGCCTTCACCAGCAGATGACCATGAGGTTGTCCGGTGGTGTCTGGAGGTTATTGCAACGTGGGATTCAGGTCAAAATTCCAACACACATTGGTGGGTCCAAGAATAGCTCAATGGATTTGACTTCATAGACCTTAAGTCATGATTTTAGTATTTACTGTATTTTTTGTAAAACCCCTCATTAATAATATTTCATTTTTAGAGGTCTTTTGCCGAACTATGATGGAATTTATTGTCTTGCATGCTTTCTACATGAGTAGACATGGCATTTTTAAAGGATGTGGGAAGGATACCAAGATTTACCATGAACCCTTGGTGTTATCCGGATAGCCACTAGGTGGCTAGTGGTAGTCAGTCTTGTCCGGAGTTGGCATAACCCAAGACATAGTGCCGAGTCAATCAGTCTTGCGGAGTTGATCATACTCCTAGATGCCTAGGCCAAGGTTTTCAGACAGCTCATAGACAGCCAGTTGCGCTGACTACAGGAGCCCATGACAGATTGAGGTGTGGTGGTATCTTTTATCCTTGACTTTGCATGGATAAGATTGACCCTCAAGTTGACCTAAGGTTTGACCTTGGTGTTCAGGGAGAAATTCGGTTGCTTCAAGGCTACGATATATGGGGGGAAAGTTGGCCATTCCACCTATGATCAAATGCTTAACGAGGGTTTTATGTGGGGTGTGCTCTGGTGGTATGGGACACCAGAGTGTATTCTCATATAGATCTCTTGAGGCTTCGCGGGTTTCTGATCTAGAATGCTCTATGCTTCGGCATAGTTAATCTATGGTAACTATGAGGGGTAGTGCTAGTCTCTAAGTGACAACGAGATAAGGAACTTTCTTGGTTGATTGTGCATGACATGTTACACGTACGTTGATTTCTCACACTCTCTCTCGTGATGGCCAAGTGATATCGATGCATGAATCGTACATGCAAGAGATAAGAAGTTTGGAACTTCTCCATCTAGGACTGAGTGCCTACGACCGGTCAAAATTAGGGTTAAGGCTTAGCCAAGGGGGTGGGGACTTGGAGGGTTCACACGTGGACTAAGAACGCTAGCAAGAAGAGGTCTAAATTGGCTAAGAGCTTCTAATTAATAGCGTAGGGCTAATAATGGCTAAAAGCTTATAAATAAAGCAAGGAAGCTTTATAAATAAAAGCAAGCCGCTTATAGCACGGTTATTACTAAATAAGGGACCTAGGGTCACTTACTAGACACAAGCAATCAAGGAACCATGCGGTAGCCTGGGGATACTATGGAGCACGTAGGATCTCTCGGCCACAGAGCTATCAACGGGTGGCTTAAGCTTGGTGGTATGGGACGCCAGGTTGGGGGTGACTAGCAAGCACGCGGCAATCTCATCTCAGGCTCGGGGGTGGTTTAAGGTACCAAACCTGTGGTTGGGTGGTGAGTTGCTAGCCACAATCTATCACGGTCACGCGATGTATTCGACATTCAGGTCTATGGAAACCGTGCTAGGGTTTCTCACATATGTCCTCTATGCTCATCCATAGTGGTTCTATGTTAGATAATCCATGGGCATGCTCTTGTGAAGACCTTACAATCATGGTCAAAATCTCTACTTACATAAATATATCAAGGGCCTGTATCCAAAAGCCAAAAATGTGTCTTATTCACCATCAATAAATCTAAAGAAACTAACAAGAACTTTCACACATGCAAAGATCAATTTACCTTGGCCACCCTCAAGTTAACAAGGCCATAACTTTGACTAAAGGTGATTTGACTCCAAAAAATCTAAGGAGAATACTACGTCATAGCAAGACCAAGAAATACATCATGAAAGAGCTACAAAGATGTTTTTATTACCCTTCAGGATACCATTGCATGTACTCAGCTTGGCGACGCCGGCGGTTTTCCGCATCCCAAAACAACTGATCAAAGCGGTTTGAATTGCTTGCATCCTGATCCCCAAAAAAATTCCTATTAATCCTTGGTCTGAAGGTGCACTCCATGAGTTTCATCTCCAAAGACTACAAACAGATAGAAAAGTGTCAGATACGAACAACTCAAAAGGTAAAAATCTCTACAGCAATCATGTTCATACCTCATGCTGTAATTCACGGAGATGATGCTTTGAGTTGTCAGTTGAAAGCCTCTCCCAAAACTTATCAGACCGTTTCAGTTGTTTCGCGTATTTACTACAAGACAAGTCCATCAACACTTATCCAAATACATCACAACCTTGAAAATACCATTTAAAATATAAGACATGTTTTGTGTTTGTTTAGTAAGAAACTTGGCATCACTCTTTGAATGCTTTTAAGGGCCACTTGAGGCATGTAACTACTTAAATCAAGCTTACACGATGCCTATTTGAGGGGTTTCACTTTATGCATTTACAATTCACCAGCCACATCGTGATCACCTAATTTCAGGTTTTGCAGTGAGCCCTCTCAACTCATGAGATTGATCCTCTAAATGCTTCTGTTCTGCAATCCTTTTCCTTTCTGCGTCCTTGCTCAATGCCTCCTGATAGAGAAGCTCACCATAGTTTTTGAACTGCTTCGCGGCTCTTCCTCTCATCAGCATTATCCTCCTTGTTCTCTAAAAATAATCAGAAGTTCACAACCCTTGTCCTTCCACACAAAAAACCCTTGAACTATAAAAGAAAACTTTTTAAAATAAAGCTGCAAGAATCAAAACCAACACAAACAGTTGCTTTGTGCAATGCATCAGAATTCTGCAAACATGCATGCTTGCATTACACAAATGAATCCATAAATTGCACAGAATTAGGTACCAAACATTCTCTCTCTCTCTCTCTCTCTCTCTCTCTCTCTCTCTCTCTCTCCCCTAGCACTAGTGAGAAGGAAAGGGAAAGGGAGCGACAGAGACAGGCCAAACTGCCTACCATCTCCCCCCCCCCTAGCACTAGTGAGAAGGAAAGGGAAAGGGAGCAAGAGAGACAGGCCAAACTGCCCAACATCTCACGGAGAAGACAGCCACCACCCTTACCAAAGCAGGTATGGTACCCGGAGGTAGTTGAATGGTTTCATGCACATGGATTGCATATGGTTCGTCTCCCCCCATTTCAGTACAGCCTAGACTCCCCACACCTTGACCTTTCATGAAAGAAGATCAACCGGATCATCTGGTTGGATATACTCCGCCTACACATACATCAGACTTCGGTGTTATCATCAGAGAGAGGGACGAAACATGAGTTCTACAAGTAGCATTTTTTGAGACTCAACAGGGATGGATTCTTTGAGATCCCGAGTTACATGCAGATCCACATGTCACAATGCTATGCACATGGCGATTGGTCAGCTAAGAGATCCTCCCACTGCCTCCGAGTAGAGACTGGGAGAGCTGAGAACATCCCACCAGAGGAGCGGATATGCACAGTATGCACCATAGGGGAGGTAGAGGACGAGGCTCACTATATGTTCAGATGCCCAACATATTATCAGTTACAGTGGAGATTTCATTGCCTCTTGCAGGAGAGTTTTGGGCCACTATACCATGGGTGCTGTAGTATGAGGACCAGAGATCTCTCTCTTTCTCTCTCTTCAGAGGAGCATGCAGTCCTCTGATGCCCAACTTACTATGAGATTAGAGGTAGATTCCAATCCTTGTATCACAAGGGATGCAGTCCCCTCCACCGTGTGAGTATGAGGATCAGAGATGTGTGGCCCTCTTCTTACTGGAGATAATAGAAATTGAGACAAACTCACAAGACAAATGGGGAGGCAAAAACAGCATAGCAAGGCACTTATCACATCCTTTTTTCAAAGAGCAGATCAACAGAGGCAAAGAAACAAGGAATTCCAGCATCAATCTATAAAAGCACCTCTAGAGCAACCATGATCACAAGGCTCCCTCACTGCTTCATGGACCTAGCTGCCTCTAGGCACCCAAAGATGACTTTTACTACATGTCATAGACCTCAGATCCGGAGAAGGCCTCTCATCAGATCCACTACTAGATATCATGATCAGAATGAGATATGCCCAACGGCACAGTTGACCCCTTTTTTTTAATCTCATAGGATCATCACAGGAGATAGTCACATGGTAATATAGCCCTATCATGATTTTTCACATGGCAAATTGGTATGATTACTTCACATTTTTATGTTTTTGAAGATGCCGTATAGATGCCATAGGACCATGCCATTCCTTGATACGAGATGGCTAGCTTTTCTCCAAAGCCTGCCTCTATATCTTGAAGAAACAACATGAGGGAACCTCTTCTCCACGACACCATTGCTAGCAGTAGACACAGGGGCATGAACTCCACTTTGGAGAAGTTGGAAAGGCATTTCTACTGGCCACGAATGGAAGTTCACTTATGCGAAAGACTACCCAGTTTGTCAAAAAGTTAAAGTGTTGCACCAGATGTTGCATGCGGAAACCTTGCTGCACTTGATCCAGCCCTAAGACTACAGAGTAGGAACACGAATAAAATAGCAATGAATAGACAACAGAGAGAAGAGAGATGAACTACATTTTCAGTATATTGATATGGTACTAAAAGATGTATATGTCTGTACAGCTTCCATGGCCTTTGGCCTTCCAAAAAGGAAGGAATTCTTGACCAAAAGACTGCCTATTGACTGACTATGACCTGCCTATTGACTGACATTCCCTCCTGCTAAACTTGTTGATGGGTTGGAAACCTATCATCCTTCCTCCCTACTGCTTGACTTCTGACACTTTCACTGAAAACTATGTCATTCCTCTAATTCCACTCCAAGTCTAGTTTGAGAACTGTGCATCTATTCCACTTTGCTCCCATGCCTCCAATCCTCTTCCCTTAACATAAGCTATGGTCACCTCCTCAGAATGATCATTCCTGATGCTCCACCTTTGGAATGGTATGCTCCTTTGAGCACACAACTCCCAAGGAATGCTTTCCTCTGCCTTTGCCTTCTGAAGACAGAAGACCACCTCATAAATGCTACCCTGGTCACATTCTTCCATGGATCTGTACACCTTTCTTGCGACAGCTTAGTGCTTAGATGGTAAGCCTGAATGCTTTGATACCAATGTTGCATTGATGTAATCAATCCAGTCCTAAGCCTACTGATTAGAAACACTAATGCAATAGCAATGAAT
The DNA here is from genome assembly GCF_041138505.1 of Cibotium barometz. Taxonomy (NCBI): domain Eukaryota; kingdom Viridiplantae; phylum Streptophyta; class Polypodiopsida; order Cyatheales; family Cibotiaceae; genus Cibotium; species Cibotium barometz. The sequence goes on along the minus strand of NC_141046.1, from coordinate 64,969,093 downwards.
AGACAGCAGAGAGAAGAGAGAGATGAACTGCATTTTCAGTATATTGATATGGTACAAAAAGATGTGCATGTCTAGACTGCCTATTGACTGGCTTGACTTGCCCCCAAGGGATCAGATGAATATGACCATGTTTGGGCCTAGCCTTTTATAGGGCTCTATCTTCATCACAAGTCGGCCAGTATACTGCTGTCAGCCAATTCTTCTTGTCCACGACTCATCTAAACATGCTCATAAATCCTGAAATATACTGGTCGGCCAGCTGGTGAGCACTAACCTTTATCTTCGTTTTCTGCTAACTTTGATTGACAGAGAGACTAATGCTAATGTTGATGGTATTTTTGGACCATTAAGGGTTCAAAATTAATATTTTGGATGTGGCTGAGCTCTTGTGTGCAATCAATTTGCATTTTCCCCTTCCTTGGAGCCTCCAATTGGTCACTCCAAAACACGGTGTTTTTTTGCATAAAAACTAGAGAGCGTATTCTTGATGTTTCTTGCTTAATCTTGGGTTTAGCACTAAATGTGTTACCAAATCACTTTGTACAAGGGCTAAGACACTGACCATGATTAAATCTAATCAAGTGTTAAGACCCCATTAGCTTTGAGAGTCATTTACAATGCCTTCTTCACATAAAGCAAAAGCTAAAAAGGCTACCCTCAAAAGCAAGAAGGAAATCAACAAAGCAAAGCCTCACCATTATCACTATGTCAAATCTCTCGGATTCTTTGAATTCTTAACACTATTATGTATATCTATGGAGAAGGAATCTAAGCATTTTTTGTATTAGGGATTAGACACTAACATTTGAAGTATTTTCAAGTGTTGAACCTTCGCTTGCATCATGGCATCCACCTCAAACCTCAATATAGACAAGTTTGATGGTCATCACTTCCATACATGGCAAGTTACGGTCAAGTTCTTACTCATGAGAGAGGGTTATGGGGTATTGTTAATGGTGATGTAAAGAAGCCTAATACTAGAGAAGGAGATGCATTATGGAGTGCAAAAGATGAGAAGGAGTTTGTCATCATAGAACTAGGGCTTAATGACAATTCATCATGTTGCAAGTGCACAAAACTCTCTTGATGCATGGAATGATTTAGATAAACTCTTTAATGCTCAAGGCAAGAACTCTAAGATCAATCTTAAAGTACAATGATATGAATTAAATTTGAAGGTTGAAGAATCCTTTGCAGCATATCTCAACCGGCAACCCTCAAAGCACCAATAGGGGAAGATGATGCTATTGCAATGTTCCTAAAGAGCATGCTTGAAGTGTTTGACCACATTGTGAGCACCTTGAAGAACATTCCATAGCCAACCTTGGAAGGTGTGGAAAGTTCTCTACTTGAAGAGGACAAGAAGATCAAAGCAAAGCTTTTCAATGGAGGACCTAAGCTTACTTCACCATCAAAGGTAGCTTCCTACAACAAGGGTTCCATACCCAAAGACAAATCCAAAATGAAGTGCAACTTTTGTGGAAGAACCTATCACATCAACAACAAAGATTGTTACTTCAAGAAGAAAGCAAAGGCCAACCTTGCAGAAACAGAGGAGGAGAAAGCCTCAACTAATGAGGCGAATCTAGTTACTGATTGGGCATTCTAAAAAGATTGTTCCTTCAAGAAGAAATCCAAAATGAAGTGCAGCTTCTGTGGAAGAACCAATCACATCAACAACAAAGGTTATTACTTAAAGAAGAAAGCATAAGCCACAGGAACAAAGGAGGAGAAAGCCTCAACTAATGAGGCTAACCTAGTTACTGATTGGGCATTCTAAAAAGTCATTAACCAACACCTCTACTCTTGTAAACCACACAAGCCAAGATGGTGAAATCTACAAAGAAAAATAGATTAATCGATTTATGCCAAGAAGTTTCGTGTCGCCTGTACTAAGACCAGGACTTGTGTCACCTATGAGAGGCCAAGCCTCGTGCCACCCGTAGTGTGGCCAGGACCCCTGTCAAGGATCTCAGTTTAGGCTTCCCACTAAGCCAGTTCCGTGCTCAGGAAGACCTGCTATTTACAGGTTCCAAGAACGGAATATATAGCCATTGCATAATCCATGTGTACGCATCTCTGCTTTCCTGAAAATGATTTCGCGTGACTTGTTTTCGTGTGAATGCCTGCTATGACATGTCCAGTTCACGGGCAGGGCACGTCCACCCGTGAGCCGTGTTAACACCTTGTATTCTAACATGGTTTGCAGCATGTGAACAGGTGGTAAGTATTCATTTAACCCTCGTTTATTATTGTAAAGGTTTTATAACCTTAGTAGTTCACACTTATTAAGCTCCAATCGGTCAGATGCTCCTACCTCCTAGCCACTATATATAGGTGCTCCACAAGTCATTCTGATCATCTATCATTCTTGCAAGAATCCATAGCTTGTGTGCATGCCGAGGGCTGCCTACTCCAAGCAAGAAACACAACGAAGGTGCAAAAGCCATGCAACCAAGACCATCAAATTGAGTTCCTCCTTGGTAGCAACCCGTCTTTAGGAAACTGTGTCAGTTAAGTTAGAAAGAGGAAAATAGGATTGCTAGATAGCTCCAAGATACGGTTAATTCAATCAAGTAAGTCTCCATGGGACACGCCTCTTCTTCTTTCAAAGAAGTACAATAGTATGTGTTTTGTGTAGATTACAAGGGGCTGAATGAGCTCAAAACATCGTTGATGCAACAGAAACAGATGATGTCCACGCACTGAGCAACAAAAATGGCTTGAGAGTAGGAAATGGAAATGGCTAGGGAAACAGCATGCCTTTAACACTATATAGTAGAGATACAAATAGAAATGATGAAAATTGTTAAGAGATATAGAGGAGAAACTTAGGATAAATCATAATATAACAAGGAAAATTGAGGAAAATCAAAACTTACTAGAAGAAAATTGTGGGGAAATTCTCAGTGAGATTAGGAAATGGAGAAACAAAGACAAAACTCCCGAGAAACAGAGTTTCTGCAACTTTTAGCTAGGGAATGGCCGTCTCCTGATACTACAGCTCAAGATTATAAATTGGAATCCTTTATTGAAGATAGGTGACCTAGTGGATCATCTTCAAGGTGCTAAGTATTTCACAAAGACTTATTTAAAGCCACACTACCATCAGATAAGGATTAAATTGGAGGATGTTCCTAAGGTTGTGTGTTGGAGGATGTTCCTAAGGTTGTGTGTTGGACACGCCATATTTGGGAAAGTGAACCATGGTCTTTCTAGGTTACATACTTGTAGCATGCAATAGGTTGACCATCATAACACACAACAAAGCCTTCTTTAAACTATTGAGTTTATGCAATCCACTTTACTTAAGAGAGAAGAGTTGAGAGAGAAGATAAGAATCGACATCAGATTGGGTCCCAATTACCCACTGAAGGGCCCCCCCTACATGCAGGAGTATTTGCTTGTATTACTTGGGAGAACTTTGTGTGAGGGAAAAAGGACGAAAGGACCAAATGTATGAGAGATCAAAGCAAATCAACACAGCATGTAATGAGTGAGTGTATATATGATGAAATCCAGTACAAGAGCGCAGTGTGAGACTCTGAAGGAGCAGAGAGGGCTGCTGTCCCATGATAATGCTTAGGGTGGAGATTCGAGAAGGCCACAATCCCAGGCAGATGGTAGGCTGCTGTCGCGAAGAAATAAGCAGAGAAGGCTGCCATCCCAATGTCGAGGTAAAGGAGCAGAGAGGGCTGCTGTCCCGGTGATGATGGATGAGGGCAGAGAGGGCCACGATCCCGAGGTAGTAGATGCTGAAGTAAAACTGCTGGAAAGCTCTACTGTAGCAGAGAGGGCTGCTGTCCCATGTGCTGTAGATAAACGATGATATACTGTAGGCAAAAGCTACTGCAGAACAACTCCTGAGAAACGCAAGTGCTGTAGACGAAGGCTACTGCAGAACAGTAGCTATAGGTAATAACGCAGCCTGAAGAGGATGCTCAGACTGTAGATGCGAAAACACCAGCAGCAGCGGAAGGTAACGATGCACTTCTTGTAGATGAAGAAGCACCGGCTGCAGCAAGACTCGGAGCTGTATTATTCTGTGTTTTTTGCTGAATTATGAGAAGTTTCTTATATATGCTGTAGGGCTGCTGGTCGGCCAGGGAGAGCTGTCGGCCAGCAGCAAAGACAAATAAATGCCAAAAAAATAACCCTTTTGGGCTGGCTAAAATAGCAAGTTGGGCATATTTTCACACACCCCCTCTCAGGCCAAAAGGGGACCATGAGAGAAGATGAAAAAAGGATGAAAAAGGGGTTGAAGAGGAACATTACGAAAAAGTTGGATTTGGTTTGTGGAGGGTGTTGATCATGGGCTCTTTGACATGAGAGTAGTCTTTTTGAGTGTGGGCGGTACTAGATAAATGCCACAATGCAAGAGGTTTTCACATTCATGAATGCCCATTTTTGGGTTTTCATTCACACATGAGCCCCAAACACAAAAAACAGAATGCTATGCAAAGGGAATGCAAGATGGTAAATGCTCTGCAGTGGGTTTTCACATGAGCCGTGCCCTCATGGGGTTTTCGCTGACTCATGTGCCCGATACAACAATGATAAAACACTAAAAGGAGAGGATGGTCCCCCTCTCAATGTGCAGAGGGTGATGGTGGAGGACCGATGCCGATCCATTCGCGAAGACGCTGGAGGATGGGCCGGTTGACGGACTTTGTAAGGATGTCAGCATGGTTGTCTACCGTAGGAATGTACTGGAGCCTAATGGTACCAAGCTCAACCTGTTCCCTGGTTAAATGAAAATGGACACCCACATGCTTGGTACGGTTAGAAAAAATAGGATTGCCAGCAAGGACAATCGCACTGTGACTATTGACGAAGATGGTAGAAGCGGTGTCAATGGTAAAGCGCATCTCCGCAAGAAGCTGACGAAGATACATAGCCTCAGTGGTGGTGTCATAGAGGGCCCGGTACTCAGCCTCATCGGAAGAACCTGCAATGGTATCCTGCTTCTTGCTAGACCAAGAGAAAGGGGCAGATCTAAGGGAGTATAAATAACCACCATGAGAACGCTGGGAATCGATATCACCAACCCAGTCGGAGTCCGTGTAACCACGTAGGGTGATCCCACGACTATAGTGAAGTCCAAACATATAGGTACCTACTAGATAGCGAACAACCCTCATCACTGAACTCCAATGTGGCCCCTTAGGAGCATTGAAATACTGACTTAAAATGGATGTGCAATAGGAAATGTCAGGTCGAGAATTTGTGAGCCATACGAGTTTCTCAACCACTTGGTGGTAGAATCGCTCTTCATATGGAGGTGAGTCCTCTTCCTTTGATAGTTTGATGGTTGGATCCAATGGGGTAGCCACAAGGATAGCACCATAAGAATAGTAGGAAGTAATGAGTTGAAGACAATACTCTTGTTGTGACACAAAAATACCATTAGGATATTGGACCACCTCCATCCCAAGGAAATATGAGAGAACACCATGATCAGTCATCTCAAAAGTTCATCTCAGCTGTGCCATGATATCAGCCACTTTGGCGTGATGTGATCCAGAGATGATGAGATCATCGACATACAGTACTAGATAGCAAACCATCCCCTGATCTGTCTGGATATAGATGTTGGGATCACAATGAGATGGTTGAAAACCTTGGCTCGTAAAAATTTGTCAATGCGATGAGCACATCATGGGTGGAATGTACATCAGTTGGACATTAAGACTGCATTCTTGAATGGTGATTTACATGAGGAGGTGTATGTATCGCAACCTCCTAGTTTTGATATGAAAGGGAAAGAGTCTAAAGTATGCACGTTGAAAAAGGCTCTTTATGGCCTTAAGCAAGCTCCTAGAGCATGGTATGAGAAGATTCATGCATATACTTGGTTGCAAATGATTTTTGCAACAGTCCAACAGAGAGTACCCTCTATGTGAAGAGGAGTAAGGACACATTTTTGGTCGTCGTTCTATACGTTGATGACATGCTGCTTACGGGACGCAATATAGATCAGATTTCAGCCTTAAAGGCTGATTTGCAGTCACCGTTTGAGATGTCAGATTTGGGACCCTTGCATTATTATTTGGGGATTCACTTTATGTAGCGCAATGATGGCATTGTTATGCTACAATCTAAATATATACAGAAGCTATTGAAGAGGTTTAATCTTGAAGACTGTAAACCTGTGGCTACACCTATGGAGACAGGTACTCGACTTAGTCTTCAAGATGCAAGAGACTCTTTTTATGCTAGTTTGTATCAGCAGGTTGTTGGATCCCTCTTTATGTATGCAACACGAGGCCAGATATACACTATGTAGTCTCACAGTTGAGCAAATTTATGCATAGCCCAGGTAGAAAGCATTGGCAGGCTGTCAAACGCGTTTTCCGCTATTTGCAGGGCACTCAGTATTTTGGATTGTTTTATCCCAAGGAGGGTGAGTCACAGCTGCCTGCTTTTAGTGATTCAGATTGGATGTTATGACACACGAGTGTCCACTAGTGGGTTTTGCTTTCACCTTGGTGATTCGTGTATATCATGGCTCAGCAAGAAGCAACCTACTTCCAGCTATGAAGCTAAGTACAGGGCAGCTTTTACAACTACAGTTGAGAGTGTGTGGCTCAGACATCTTATGGCTGATTTGGGTGTTGGACAGTCGTCTAGCACTACCATTTTCACTGACAGCCAGAGCGCATTAGCAGTTGCGAGGAACCCAGTGTTTCATGCTCGCACTAAGCACATTGAGATGCATTACCACTATGTCAGGGAAAGACTCTCTGCAGCAGAGATCAGCTTGATCTATGTGTCTACACATAACAACATGGCAGATTGATTCACGAAGGCTCTTCCTCGTGAAAAGTTCGAAGCTTTTCGTAAAGCTTTGGGCTTACTGCCTTTTCAGGATTGATCAACCATACCCTGTACATGTTCACATCATCACTCCAGGGGGGATTTGTAGCATTATATGGTAGTGATGTGTGTGAACACACTTAGGACCGCCGGGGCATTTTTTCCCTCACTAGGAGGTTTTTTCCCCCGTGCGTATATACACCCTCTTATCTACTCATTTTGGGGTGTGTACTTATCTTTTGTATCTGGCACACATTTGTTTATTCTATTCTAGTGAGTTTGTGTGCTCTCAAGCTTCTCTATCTTGTGTGTGTGCATTGTTGAAACCCTAACCCTAATTCCAACAGGGGGCGATTCACAAGGGACCACATGCCATTACGATCAATGCTTTTGAGTTCTTGTTCCATAGCATGTTTCCAGGGTGGCTGTTGGATAGCATCTTTCCACGATGTTGGCTCATCATGTGCCACATAGTCTGCGTAGAAACAAAGGCAAATGAGGCACGAGGAGTAAGCCCGGTGAACCGACGAGGACCGTCCAAAGGGGTATCATGGGAAAGCGTCCCAGAATCACGCATGGTCTGTTAATACTAGCGGGGTAAAGGGTCCCTGGGTCGCTGTCAAGGGGAGGAAGGCTCCTCAAGAGACGGAGTAATAGTTGATTGATTGGGTTCATGTGGCACAATCAGAGATTCATGTTCGGATGGTATGGACAACGGAAGGCTAAGGGAATCCCACTCATCAAAGACAATGTCTCGACGAACGAAGACTTTGTTCGATCTTGGATCAAAAACTTTGTAAGCCTTTGATTCAGAAGAGTAGCCCACAAAAATGAGCAACTCACTCCTTGGTCCAAGCTTGCCCTTTGTGTCATTCATAGTGTGAGTGTACGCACGACACCCAAAGACACGGAAATGGGAAACAATCAATTTTTTGCCATAAAATGCCTCAAACGGGGTTCTGTGAGGAATAGCGACCGTGGGGCAACAGTTCAGAAGGTACACCGCAATGTTGACCGATTCTGACCAAAGGCGTTCAGGCAACTCAGCTGCAAAGAGCATGGAGTGCGCCATATCCATCACAGTTCGGTTCTTGTGCTCTACCACTCCATTTTGTGAGGCGGAGTTGGTGGAGGTGAGTTAGCATTGAATGCCCTATTCTTGCAGGAGCTCGGTAAATTGATGGGAGATAAACTCGCCACCATTGTCACTGGGAGCAATCCCAATCGAGATGCCCATTTGATTAGTGACTAACCGAACCCACGTGGAAAAGTATTGAAAGGCATCTTTTATGCTTCAGGAAATACACCCACATGTACCTCGAATAATCATCTACAATCAGCATGTAGTAGAGGGACCCATTCAAGGAGAGAGTTGGGGATTGCACACTCAAGTCGAAGTGAATCAACTTGAGGATACCCCGAGCATGATGAGTAGCATGATGTGGAAACGGTGAACGATGATGCTTACCCATTTGACATGGCTGGCAAACATCCTTTGTCAGTTTGAGGCTGGATATGCCTTCAACCAACTCGTCTCTAGAAGACTCATAGAGTGTGTCATATGGCAGGTGACCATAGCGAAGTGCCATAGTCATTCAGTGTCCTAAGGAGCTTTGGTCACATAGGCACGAACCCGATGAAACTCAGGTGACCATAGCGAAAGTGCCATAGTCGTTCAGTGTCCTAAGGAGCTCTGGTCACATAGGCACGAACCCGATGAAACTCAGGATCCTCAGAAGCTGGCTCAGATAAAAAAGTAGACACCCGGTATAAGCCATCCTTTTGTGCTTGACCCCGGGCAACAACGAGATCGGTAGTCTCATCAATCACCTCTACAACTCGCTTGTTGAAGTAAACTCCACAATCGAGTTGGGTCAGCTGGGATACAGAAAGTAAATGGAGGCCCAAGTTAGGAACAAGATAGACATTGTCCAATGTTGCCTGATTGGGGCCTGTGTTGGCGTCAAATAAAACGGTGCCAACAGATTTGATGGGCATCAGGGTGTTGTTGCCACATCGAACTTCACCCTTAGCACGTCGCTAAGAGATGAAAATGTCAGCATTGTGTGCCATATGGTGTGTAGCTCCATTGTCAACTACCCAAGTGACCGGATGGCCACAGGGAAGTGTTGGGTGGGCTTCAGTAATGGGCACAGAAAGATCATCACGAGGGCGGATGCTTCCACACGTTGATTGCCTCGTCTAGTACATTGTTTCTTATTCCTTCCGAAAGAGTGGCCAAAATCAACCTCAAATGTGACCTGAGCGACATTGGCCGAGGGGTCGGGATGTGATGTAAGAGAGGACCAATCAGACATCTCTTCCGAGGTAGCAAAGGAAACTGACTGGGTGGGGGGGCCTTGAGGGACTTGACCAGTGGGTCGCCACAGAGATGATGTAGGTCAATTCGTACCATTGCCTTGTTGCTAGTTCCTTGGTGGGAAACCCTGCAAAGTAGGTGTTGGATTATTACCCCCTCTTGACCGCCACTTACAGGCATTGCTGCCACCTTGGTTGTGTTGGCGATTCGAGTTAGTGGAATTGTTACCTCTACTTTCCTTGCATCATCAACATGTCCGGGCATTTGACAATGAGTAAAGAATCTATTCTTTTTGGAAATATTCTACCAGTAGGGAGTGGATGTTGAGGCAAGGTTTTTGGGATCAGTATTGTTGCCTTGAGATTTGCCTTGATTAGTTAAGTTGTTGTTTCCATTCCCTTGCTGCCCTTTTTGAGTAGAGGTGGTATTGGACACAAGGACCCCTTCTTGAGTAGAGAAGGAAGATTTCTTGGGATGAAATTGGGCATGCAACCGAGCGAAGCGCAGGAGTTGGCACTCACACTCATATAGGTTAGGCATAGGTTCTAGACTAATGGTCTGTGTGACAAAAGTAAAGAAACTAGGAGGCAACTTGTTCAATAAAGTGATAACCTGGTCTTCCTGAGACTTGGCAGAGCCAATGGTGACGTACTCCGCATTAAAGCGTCGGTATTCATCAACCTTGACGGTCAGGTCATCACGCTCTTTTTTAGAGAAAATTTGGATTTGATGCTCGAGATCAATGCGACGTGTGCGATCACGTGCTGCATATCTCTGCAAGGTGTGTCCATCTGTCAGAGACATAAGGGAATTGCTGGACTTGTGAATGAAACTCCGACAGAAGATCTTGCATAAGCTCCACTATGGCAATGGCACTCCTAGTCTCCCAATAGTGGATAACTTCACGAGGTGCTAGTAAAGGGTGGGGTTTTGTTTCAAGTCCCTTCAACAGGTTCCAGGAACCTTGAGAGGTGAAAACTTGTTCCATAAGATTAGCCCAGGTGGGGTAATTGGACCCATTGAAACGAGTCTTTTCTATGAAAGCATTTCTAGACATAGAGACGTGAAAGGATGGAGGTGGGGGGGTCCAAGATGGCTGGTATCCATATCTGGAGTGTAAAGATTGACGAGGAACTCCAGAAAATCCACTAATACCAAGCATAGGTGTAAGACCTGGCGAGGGTACTCCATAAGAGGGAGTGAATTGTGCTCCTAGACCCTCCTCTATTTGGGTTCACATAATTCCAGGGATCGCGGGTAGTTGATGGTACCATATGTTGAACCTGTGCTACAGAAGAAGACACCCACGAAGAATTAGGAGCATAAGTACTCAAAGGCACATACGAACCTAACGTGGTCACTGGCAAGGTTGATGACAATGGATCTCCGAACGATCGAAGAGGTACCTGTCCTTCATGAGAAAGTGTCCCATACCGAAGTCCAAGCTGTCGGCTAGACTGAGCAGCAGGCTCTCCAAATGACGCTGGATACCGGAGTCCAGTTCTGGCACACTGGCTATAGGCATGTATCCTGCTCTGGAAGAGAAGTTTGATAAGCTCGGAGAAGAAAGACGAGATGCCAAGGGTGTAGAGGGTGAATAGGTGTAAATGGGTTGGTCGTCTCGCGATGAAAGACCTCGAACGGGGGTCTCTAGTGAATAAAAAGTACCATCCTCCGTGTGATCTATATCTAAATAAGGAAAATCAACATCTGGTAAGAAAGGTTGGTCCTCCGGAATCGTGGGTAGACGATCCATGCTATGTGCGCTCAAGGTCTTCAATCCCTTTGCTCATGATAGCTCTAATACCATGTGAGGGAAAAAGGATGAAAGGACCAAATGTATGAGAGATCAGAGCAAATCAACACAATATGAAATGAGTGAGTGTATATATGATGAAATCCAGTACAAGAGCTCAGTGTGAGACTCTAAAGGAGCAAAGAGGGCTGCTGTCCTGTGATAATGCTGAGGGTGGAGAAGGCCACAATCCAAGACACATGGTAGGTTGTTGTCCCGAAGAAATGAGCACAGAGGGCTGCCGTCCCGATGTCGAGGTAAAGGAGCAGAGAGGGCTGCTGTCCTGGTGATGATGGATGAGGGCGGAGAGGGCCGTGATCCCAAGGTAGTAGATGCTGAGGTAAAACTGCTGGAAAGCTCTACTGTAGCAGAAAGGGCTGCTGTCCCATGTGCTGTAGATTAACGATGACAGAACAGTAGCTGTAGGTAAAAACGCAGCCTGAAGAGGATGCTCAGCCTGTAGATGCGAAAACACCAGCAGCAGCAGAAGGTAACAATGCACTGCCTGTAGATGAAGAAGCACCGGCTGCAGCAAAACTCGGAGCTGTATTATTCTGTGTTTTTTGCTGAATTATGAGAAGTTTCTTATATATGCTGTAGGGCTGCTGGTCGGCCAGGGAGAGCTGTCGGCCAGCAGCAAAGACAAATAAATGCCAAAAAATAACCCTTTTGGGCTCGATAAAATAGCACGTTGGGCATATTTTCACACACTTTGTACAGTGATATGAATGATGACTGTGGACTGCCAAACGCAAGGACAAGGAAGACCGAACACAGGCTGAACCAATAGCACTGTAGAAGACTCCATGAAGCCACCTATGCAAATCCAGAACTGCTGAGGATATGCACCTATGCTGGCTGAAGATGAGAGGATCTCCTATGCTGCCTTGGACTGAATCATGGAGTGCTTGAGGCTGACTTGTATGCTCCAAGAACCCAAGGGAACTTGAGCACACATGTTCTCTTGACTACTTGAACGAATAATGGCCGACTGCTTAGTACTAATGGCTGCTGGTCGACTGCTGTAGGATGCTGGATACGACTTCTATCAGCCCTAAATGCTAGACGAAAAGAGACTTGGCTGCAATATGATGCTTGCCACCACATGCTAAGGCATATACATGCCTTTGATAGCCCCATGGGCTGGCCCATGTCCAGGTTCTTATATACTTGTGTAATGCATCTATGGACTGACTTAGACATGCCCTAACCTCAAATGACTCTACATGCTTGTTCTCCAAGTGGGTTAAGCCTGACACCTCAGGCTGGGAGTGTAAGCCCAGCCAGGGCGTGCCGTGACAGACTCAACCACGTATCCAAAAGATAACGACAGAGGGAAGGGAATAGGGATCTTGCACAATACACTGCACTGAGCCGGGAACAAGCCCCACCGCCTTTCAAGAATTTATTCGAGAACAATCCACGGGCACGTTGGCCAGGATCAATACAATCAATGAATACAAAGGCAAACAAATATGCCGATGTAGAATCCCTAAGTCGAAGTCGGTGTCGAGACTTGAGGCACGAGATCTTTGATGCCGAGCACACCACGGGATGACCCACAAGAATCTCTCACCGAGCTATATCCACATCCAAGTCCAAGTTCAAGAATCACTCACTCATCCCATAAGTAAACTCCACAGCTCCTACAGCCTTGTCGATGAAGAAAACCATGGAAAAGCACTTTCTGGCAACAAAACTGATATAAAACCTGTTTTAATAGTTTTCACACGATAAAAACCTCCAAAAAGCAGTTCTTAGGGTTTTTGGAGCAATTTTAGGGTTTTTAAAATTTTTAGGGTTTTTTAATTTTCAGTCCGTACAGCTCCGCACATGTCTGTATAGTTCCATACGACTGTACAAATCCATACAGTCGTGCGAGCAGTGATGATGTGGCACTACAACCGATGAAGGCGCTCTACACCAGTGGGCAACGATGAAAAACTCCATGGTTTGGTTCATGATCAAGAAGATGATTTCCAAGCTTCAACAGAGATGGCAACACCTTAAAGATGAAGAGATTGTTCTCCAACTTGATGCTCAAGAGGGACTCATTCTTCTTTTATACTTGAACAAGGCCCTGCTTTTTACCAAAAGCTTATCCATGCTTTGCTTTTGCTTTTTTACTCCTTGCTTTTCCCTTTTTGCTTTTCAATAATAAAATATTACTCAACTTTTGTCAAAGTTATTTAGCTTTTCCTTTTCTAACTTCAGGGCCTTGCTTTTTGGCCCTGGAGTTGCTTTTAGCTTTTTGATCTAGCTCAGTCTCCTCTTGCCAGTGATGCCCCTCGCTTGCAGCAGTCAATCTAGTTTGACTTTTTGCTTTTTCTTGCTTTTTGATCAAAACTGGTCCTTTTTCTTAATCAAACCTTATGGATCCTGTTCCCATGTCTTCTTCCACATGTCTGATGTCCGGGCATGGGTTTCATCATGTGAAATAGAGCTAGGAGGACCAAATAGTTACATTCCGTCCGTCTTATATTGCAGTTGTCCTCAACTGCGGACTGCAAGTGTTCCAAGAACATCCATATGTTCCATGTATATCCATGTGTTCCAAGTACATCATGTACCTCCATATGTTTCAAGGTACTAGCCCCATCTGGTGAGCTTGCGCATCTGGTCTTTTCCCATATCTGTGGTGTCATCTGCTCATCTGGCAACATCTCAGTGCCTTTTCTTTGACCAATAGCTTTATTCTTGACGGTACTTCTTCATGGCCTATCACATGTGTTAGGTGTAATAAATGCGTACTTACCTTGCGCAAAAACTAGACAGAAGCTAGTCAATAAACAAGTATGCATCATTTGCGTCTACTAGGTACTGGCCAAGTAGTCTGGAGCCCAGTGGACTATCACATGCCATAAAATCCAAGCATTGTTCACACATCAAAAACAGCACACAAAGTCAAATAAATTCAAACATACATCAATATGCAATGCACAAGTAATGATCCTCCTGTTCATGGATTGTCCTGTCTGGTTTCATCGAATGTGCTGAGCTATTTGGCTCCCGAGGGACACCGCTCAAACTATCGCTCAAGGCCATCTGGTCACTAGGACCGCCCGAGAATTCATCAACAGTCATCTAGGCCATCCAGTCGCATTGATCGCTCGACTATGAAATCCAATACGATCATCTAGACAGATGGTCACAATGACCGCCAGACTGCGAAATCCAATACAGTCATCTGGGCCATCTCGTCCCAATGACCGTCCGACTACGAAATCCAATACAGTCATCTGGGCCATCTGGTCGCAATGACCGCCCGACTACAAAGTCCAAGATATCTGGCATCATTGCCGTCCAATGGATCATCTGGCATCATTGTCTCACATATACAAATCTCGTTCTAACATCGTTGTCGTCAATGGGTCATCTAGCATCATTGCCACCCAAATACAAGTCTTGCTTCTCAGGCTATCAGGCATCGTTGCCACCCAAATTAGAGCATGTCCAAGTAATCATTATAAGCAAAATAACAATCAATTTCAGTCCTGTATGTATGTATGTATGTATAATGAAGAGGGCTAGAGGTTCAATCCCTCCCTCTTAAATCTATCTTGATCGCAAGACGTCGGAGTACCTGTACTTCAAATATATCTGAACCAACCACTTCCTTATAAACTTGAAGTATACCTAGAAGTACTCTTCTGGCATCCACCATTTCGCATCCATAGGCGAATAATTCTTAAACTTCAAGAGAAAATTCTTGACCACTTTCTTTCCTCTTTTTCTCACGGAATGGAATACAATCTGTTCTAGCTACAAGATTTCTTCTTGTTCTTCCACTTCTTGTGGATCCTCCAAACCAAGTTCCACTGGAGATAATCCTGTATATGGCTTCTATAAGTTGGCATGGAAGGCATATGTATCCTCCAATGATATGGAAGGTCCAATCGATAGCATAGATCGTTGATCTTCTCGGTAACCTGAAAAGATCCATAGTATCTGGGGCAAGCTTGGGTTCCTTGTGCTCCTTAGCTTTAGACTTTCTAAGTCTGGCTTTTTCAAATCGCAATAAAACCCAATCCCCTTCTTCAAAGGTGACCTTCCTTCTCTGCTTATCTGCAGCTTTCTTTTGCTTGGCTTGAGATGTCTCAATAGCCTTTCGAACCTGTGCAAAGGCTATATCCAAATCTCAAACAAACTCGTCCACATGGAAGATCTCTTCCTTGGTCTTTAGAATGGGCAACATCAATGGTTTTCCATAGATAATCTCAAAAGAAGCTTCGCCTGCAGAGGAGTGAATGGTGTTGTAAGCAAACTCAACCAATGGCAAGTACTTCTCCCATTGTTCCTTTGCTTCAAGAGCATAACACTTTAGTATATCCAAAATGGTAAGGTTTGTAATCTCACTTTGACCATCTGTTTGAGGATGATAAGGTCCTCATGTTGTCAAAAAGCGCTCTCCAAAAGAATCTAGTAGTCCAGGATCTCTATCCCTTATAATGGATTTGGATAATCCATGATCTGCTGAATAAACAATCTCACCATATGCTCCGTGCGGATAGTCTTCTTCACGGGAATAAAGTGGACTTGCTTACTGAATCTATCAATAATAGTCCATATTTCATCATTCCTGATTCCTAACTTTGGCAATCCAAAGATAAAATCTATAGAAATGTTTTCCCATAGAGCATTCAATGGGTGCAATAGTCCTGCTGGTGTTTGTCGATCAAACTTGACCTTCTGACAAACCAAACATTCTCAAATCATAAAGTTCAATTTCCTTTCTCATAGTAGGCTAATAGAAGTAGCTCTCCAAAGCTTGAATTGTAGTCAAGGTGTCTCTATGCCTCATATAGGGAGGAGCATGGCACTTCCATTACTTTAGCCTCAATTCCTTGTGTCACACATAACTTGGGTTTGCATCATAAAAAAACCCTACTTGATGACATAGAAAGTCACCAAATCTCTATTCTACAATCTGTTCCAAAACATCTTTGAAATCCTCTTTGGTAGCATAAGGATCCTTCATCAAAATGAAATCCATATGGTAACCCATAGAAACCGCATGACTCAAGGGTCTCCGAGATAATGCATCTACTTACTTGTTGTCTTTGCCATTCATAGGCCACAACATGGCTTGCTTGGTACAAGACTGCTCCAATGCAATCTCATCATGTTCAACCAGAAAAAATTCTAGAATAACTAACTCCGGTCCTTTGCTAGCATAAAGTCTTGATACTTCAAAAGAATTCTGTTTCAGCTTTGGTCCGCAAAGATTCCACGGTTTTATTGTTGGAAGGTTGGCGATTTCGAGCACGTGATCTATGGCTAGAAGGTGCCTTGGATTATCCCATAAGTGGAAGCATGGGAAGTTGAAGAGCCATATATAGGCTAGAGTGGCACTTTGTCATAGTCATCTCCTCCGGCCGGTGTTTTGGGAGGCAACTCACCGGGAGATGGGAGCCCGGTGGAGGGATGCTGCAGTGCCCGTTGGGGGTGTTCATGGAGCTCGATGGTGATGCGTCTCCTACGTGCGTTAGTCTTCCGGTGCGCATTCTGACATGGTATCAGAGCCCGGGCGTGTGTGGTCCTGGGCGGCTCAGGCGTGAGGTCCTGGGGGCGACCCCCTCGCGCCTCGGTGGCTTGCGGAGCTCGAATCGAGGGAGGGTGTTGGAAGGTTGGCGATTTCGAGCATGTGATCTATGGCTAGAAGGTGCCTTGGATTATCCCATAAGTGGAAGCATGGGAAGTTGAAGAGCCATATATAGGCTAGAGTGGCACCTTGTCATAGTCATCTCCTCCGGCCGGTGTTTTGGGAGGCAGCTCACTGGGAGATGGGAGCCCGGTGGAGGGATGCTGCAGTGCCCGTTGGGGGTGTTCATGGAGCTCGATGGTGATGCGTCTCCTACGTGCGTTAGTCTTCCGCTGTGCATTCTGACATTTATTTGTCGACACGTGCAATGGGCTAAGCACCACTGCAAATCATTCGTCGAACTTCCTGGCATGATGTCAATTTGATGATCTTCCGATCTCTCCGGCTTCTTTGCCTTCCTTTTCCCGAGGAAACTACATCTGAGAAAACAGACCTAGGAGTAGCTTCCTTGTCTCCTCCATGAGAAATAGAACAGGTAGCTCTGCAATGGTAACTCCGTTGGCCCAGAGATAGGATTTAACAGCTTCAACTCCTTCGGCTTCTATGGCTCGATCCTTGATGAAATCTTCAAACATTCGAGCCCTTCTTTGGTCCTTTTCCTTCGTGGCTCTCCAAGCTAGGGATTCTTCATCTTGGAGAAACTGTCTTAACCATTAAAAGTCATGGTACTCTTCTCATGAGTAATGGATCAACGACCCTGGTTCCCATCTTGAAGTCCTGTATTGGCCTGATAGTTGTTCCCTTCAATAGGCCTTTGGTCTCCCTCTGCTCTCCACATGGCTCTGCCATCCCAAGAAAGTTTCTTCAAGAGAAATCTTGCTCTGATACCACTGTAAGTCCAACAGAGCATGCCCTGACAAACTCAAACCACGTATCCAAAAGATAATGATAGAGAGAGGGGAGAGAGAGAAGGGAATAGGGATCTTGCACACTATACCACACTGAGCACGGAACAGGTCCTGCTCCCTTTCAGGAATTTATTCAGAAATAATCCATGGGCACGTTGGCGAGGATCAATACAATCGATGAATACAAAAGCAAACAAATATGCCAATGCAGAATCCCTAAGTCGAAGTCGGTGTCGAGCCACAAGATCTCTGATGCTGAGCACACCATGGGGATGACCCACAAGAATCTCTCACCGGGCTAGTACCAGATCCAATATTCAGACCCAAGTCCAAGTCCAAGAATCACTTGCTCATCCAATCTCCACAACTCCTACAGCCTTGATGAAAAAAAACATGAAAAAGCTCTTTCTGACAAGAAAACTAATATAAAACTTGTTTTAATCGTTTTCGGGAAATAAAAACCTCCAAAAAATAGTTTTTTGGATTTTTGGAGCAATTTTAGGGTTTTAGAAATTTTTCGGATTTTTGAAATTTTCAATCCGTACAGCTCCGCACATGTCCGTATAGTTCCATACGACTATACAAATCCATACAGTCGTGCGAGCAGTGATGATGTGGCACTACAACCGATGAAGGCGCTCTACACCAGTGGGCAACGATGAAAAACTCCATGGTTTGGTTCATGATCAAGAAGATGATTTCCAAGCTTCAATGGAGATGGCAACACCTTAAAGATGAAGAGGTTGTTCTCCAACTTGATGCTCAAAAGAGGCTCATTCTTCTTTTATACTTGAAGAGGGCCTTGCTTTTTGCCAAAAGCTTATCCATGCTTTGCTTTTGCCTTTTTACTCTTTGCTTTTCTCTTTTGCTTTTCAATGATAAACTTTTGTCAAAGTTATTTAGCTTTTGCTTTTCTAACTTCAAGGCCTTGCTTTTTGGCCCTGGAGCTACTTTTTGGAAAAGCGGCTTTTAGATTTTTGGTCCGGCTCAGTCTCCTCTTGCCAGTGGTGCCCCTAGCTTGCCGTCAACCTAGTTTGACTTTTTGCTTCTTGACCAAAACTACTGCTTTTTCTTAATCAACCTTATGGACTGTCACCAATTGGCCGACCATTTGGTCCATTCCTAGATTTTGCGTCTCGTTCACTTGAGGCCAGGCCGGTGTCTCGTGTGAAGAGGCCAGTATTTTGCTGACATGGACGGGAGCCAGACTGGTGCCACCCGTGTGTTAACAGGATGGTGTCGTATGGACGGGAGCCAGATCAGTGCCACCCGTGTATGACCTGGACTGTGCTCGATCCATGGGACTGTCACGCCATGGAAGAGCCAGTATTCGTGCCGTGTTTTACCTATGGGACTGTCACACCATAGGGAAACTCGTGCCTGGAACTGTGTCTTACCTATGGGACTGTCACTCCATAGGAAGACCAGGTTTTTATGTTTTTATGTCGTGCCAGTTTTGTGCCGACAGATATTTTGTACATGTCCCATGAACGGGAGATATGTCCATGTTACTTTTTGCACATGCACACATATTTTGCATGCTTGAAACTGTTTTCGCATGACATGTATTCGTGTGTTTGCCTGCTTGACGTATTACTTACTGAGCGGGGACGCCTGCCAGTGAGTCGTGAAGTTTGCCCTGTATTCTGACAAGTTTCAGTGCATGTGAACAGGTGGTAAGTATATGGTACATGTTGTTTTAATGTTTTATATTCTAACCCTTTGATTTATAAGGTTAGGGGTTCACACTTATTTAAAAGTGGGCACCCCCTTTGGGCACCCACTTAGGGGCCAAGGTGGGGAGCCCCACTTTTAAGTGAGTGTGGGGGTGGGCATGGTCACCAACCCCCACTAATCCCCCCACATGCATGCGTGGGTATCAAGAGTTAACTACACCTTAATATTTTATATCAAGGGACCCTCTTCATCAAGCGTGGCAGGAATCACTTCTATCTGGCGCATGTTTATCAACCGGCGATCATCACTACCACCTCTTCGCTGCTGCCTCCTATATAACAGGCTGCGCATAATCTTCTACAGGCGCCTATCCCATCACCTCTCCTACAGGTGGGCTGCGCAGATTTGCAGCCAGGTGTAGCTGAACTACACACCCAGCAGGCGGCTGTTTATGGCTGCATACAACCAGGCGGCTGGGGTCTAATCGGCTGCTCCTCCACGCCATCTCCTGCGGCAACTCCAGGTGACACTGAAGTGCTGCAGCTGCTCTCACAGGCGGCTCCCTCTGTGCAGCTGTACCACCTACAGGAGGCGACTCTCCCTCTGTACGGCTGTACCTCCTCTGCAGCCAAGCCCCTCCACATCTCCCTGGCGGTTGCTGATAGGCTGCACTCCAGGACCCTTTTGCAGGCGACTCTCTTGGCTCTGCAGGCTGCGCATTTTTCACCAGCAGACTACCCTATTGTCCTACTCCTACAGCTGGCTGCAAACTTGAAGGCTGCGCTGTTTTTCCTCTTCTACACACAGTCGTGGGCCACCTTCAACAGGCTCTGCGCCTTGTTTACAGCTAGTTGCGCCTACCCACAGCAGCACTAGGTTCACCACGAGGCGATTGAGTTTTCATCTGAGGAACTTCACATCTCGTGGGTGGTTTCATCTTCTGCACAAACACCACAAGTTTTGGTCTTCTATCAACCATCTACAAGTAAGTGACTTTCAGATTTGAGTAAAGTATTATATGTTTAAATCTGATAAGGGATTCATCCCTCTACGGCCACACCCGTTCGGTGCCGGGTTGTCCAAGCTGTATTGGCGAACCTCCGTCCAAAGGTGCTGAGATCGGGAGAGCCAGGCGTTAGTACGAGAGCGCCTGTTTGTGCGTGGTCTCGGAACACCAGTGAGGCGCTCTCCGCGGAGCCCAGTGAAAGCACAGGACCGCAGAGATTGGACCACACTAGTGGTCGTTCTGCTTCGAGCTTCTACATCGAAATTCGAGCCTACTTGTTTGGTACTGTTTTCATATGTACATGGACATTATCTGGTTCTTTGAACCCATGGAGCATTGTATTTATTAAATACTCCCAATAAATATATCATATATTGAGGGGGGGGTCGGCCCGTTCCGGCCCCAGTGCTGGTGTCCATCTTTCCATTTCATTTCATTTAAATTTCAAGTTGTTTTAAGTTGTCCATTTCATATTTGTGGTTTTAAAGTTGTGCTATTAAGCGTGTGGGTGTCCAACGGAGTCTTTCCCACTTGACGGGATCGGTTTCATTGGTATCAGAGCACGGTTGTTTCCCTCTTCCTAGTGGGGAAACGAACCTGTGTACTGGACATCCCGCTTTTAGCAAACTTTGAACACAATGGACAGCCAAGGCAACCCTTTGGAAGTACCAAATTCGAGGGGTCCATCTAGTGCTTCTCGTGGGTCTGATGCCCTGCGTGGTAGGCACAAGCCCCTTGAAAGGGTTATGGATAGTGAATCCAAGGGTCAACTGTCTCCAGGAAAGACAGTTATGCTTGAACAAGAGCCTGAAGCTATGAGGGCTGAAATGGAACATATGAGAAAACTTTTGCAGGCTCAAGAGCAAGAATTGAAGTTTTTGCATGAAGATCCCCATCTACAAAGTGCTATTGAAGCCAGGAAGGCTGATGCTATGGTTGATGTAACCTTTGAATCAATGGCTCGTGAAGTGGGCAAGAAACCAAGGGAGTTGGCACTTGCCTATCTCCTTCGCAAAGGTGATATCAAAGAGGGGGATGACGGAGAACTGAAATTCAGAAATCCACCTCGTTTGAAGCATGGAGATCCCGCATCCCAGAGGCTGAAATCTTTTATGCAAAAGGAAGAGGTGACTGTCACCTCTCGACATGCATCCTCTCCCCAAGGCACTAAGCCTGACAGATATATGTATGCCAGTGCTCATGGAGGGCACGAAAGTCACATGCATGCAAGATATGTATCTCATGGTGACAGGTCTACTTCCAGAAAAATTTTGCCTTCTGAGTTGTCTCATGGAGAGACCATGCCACATGCAGGTAAGTCACATGCATCTGAGCTTCGAGTTCGTGGAGCACATGCCACCGTGCCCCATGAAGCTTCTATGATGGCCCATGGAGCCCATGCAGACAGGGCTACCCCGTTGGATAAGGGGAAAAGAAAAAGAGAGGACCATGAGCCTCATGCCAGGAAGCTCAAGGAGTTCAAAGCAGGTGATAAATCTGTCAAATTTGATGTCTTTCATGGTGAACATGATGCTTCTAAGGTGCTAGCGTTTGTGGCACGGTTCGACATTGCTTTTAGCGATGAGGAATTCACAGAAAAATCAAAGGTGCGCCATGCTAGCATGTTTCTGAAAGGGACTGCTGCCCATTGGTGGATCACTGAAAAGATCACCAAGGATCCCATCTCTACTTGGAAGGAATTCAAAGATAGATTTTATGCTCAGTTCTTGCCACCCAATGCGGAGCAAACTCTCACTCAAAAGTGGGACAGGCTGGAACAAAAAGATAATGAGAGTGTGCAACAGTATGTTAACAAATTCTGGAAAGTGTTGCTGGAAGTGACTCCCTTCATGCTAATCACAGAGGATGAAAGAAAGAGGAAGTTTCGTTCTGGATTGCAACCAGCATATAGATCGGGTATTGAATTGCACCCAAAACATACGTTGCAACAACTCACAGCTTCTGCCCTTGCTACAGAGCAATTGGTGCTCAAGATCAAGCAGGATCAAGGAGGTTCCAAGGCGAAGGACAAGGCTGCCCCAAATCAGCAAAAGGGCGGACAGCCACCTAAAAAGAACTTCCGGGAGTCCTACAAGGGTGGTAAAGCTGAAAATAACACATCTAAAGAACAGGGCCCAAGGAAGAACAAATTCGGCTTAACCCCGGAGCAAAGAGAGCAATATGCTAAGGATGGAAAATGCTTTTCTTGTGGTAGCAAAGACCACATGTTTCGGCAATGCCCAGATCGCAAACCAAAGCACGAGGACAAGCACACCAAAGCAAATGTTCATGCAGTTCCTGATGTGCAAGGTAATACAGGTCATGATGCAAAAGAGCGTATGGTTTGCAAGGCTTGGGGGCAAATCAAGGATCAGCCCGCACTTTTTATGTTTGATGACTGTGCAACTGACAATTTCATCTCTATGCAAATGGCAGCTGCATTGGGTATTGAGGTTGAAAACATGGGACCTCAGATTGAAGCCGAAGCTGCATTTATTGGTAAAGAGGTGCAGGTTACCCCTTTGATTGGGAAGTTGCGTATCCATATACAGGGCTATCTTGATAATGAGCATTTTCTAGTTGCTCCACTGAATGGATGTGATGTATTGTTGGGCAAGCCGTGGCACCATAGGCTTGAGCCCCGCAAAGACTACAAGTCTAATATGATTTCCTTTATGCATAAAGGCCGCATGCATTTTATTGATGCTGGCAAAGAAGGGGATTCTATCCCAGTTGTATCACACATCCAAATTAATAAAGCAATGAAAAAGAGTCTTTCAGCGTACTTGGTTTTTGTGCGTGATAGTCTTGTGCCAAATCAACAAAATGTGGATGCTATGTCTAATGATAGGCTGAATTTTCTTAATGCATTCAACGACTGTTTTGCTGACTCATTGCCAGGTGAATTACCTCCCCAAAGGCCCGAAGATCACCGCATAGATCTTGTGCCAGGTAGTTCTCCTCCTAACAAACCCGCATACCGAGTGAGTGCCGCACAACAAGAAGAAATTATGAAGCAGGTAAACGAGCTTTTAGAGAAAGGTTTGGTTCAGCCCAGTTCCTCACCTTACTGCTCTCCTGTGCTTCTTGTTCAAAAGAAGGACGGATCATTCCGTATGTGTGTGGACTATAGAGCTTTGAACAAGCTTACCATCAAGAACAGATTTCCAATTCCACGTATTGATGATATCTTGGATAAGCTTGATGGTTCAGCTTGCTTTAGCAGACTTGATTTGAAGAGTGGTTATCACCAGATACGCGTGGTGCCACAAGATGTCCATAAGACTGCATTCAGGACAGCTTTCGGATTATATGAATTCTTGGTAATGCCTTTTGGTCTCACCAATGCTCCTGCTACCTTTAATCGTATGATGGATAGGATATTCCGACCCCATCGCAAGTTTACAGGAGTCTTCTTTGATGATATCTTGGTTTTCTCCAAGAATGAGCAGGAACACAGAACTCATTTGGTCACAGTGTTCGAAGAGTTACGGAAGCATAAACTTTTCGTCAATGCCAAGAAAAGTGAGTTTTTCCTTTCAGAGATTCATTATCTGGGACATATTGTATCCAAGGATGGAGTTACAATGGATCCTGCAAAGATAGAGACCATTCGGAATTGGCCCGAATTGCAAAACGTACATCAAGTACGTAGTTTTCTGGGATTATGTTCATACTACAGGCGTTTCATAAGGCATTTTGCTATGATTGCCACTCCTCTACATGATCTCACGAAGAAGAAAACTGCTTTTAAATGGACTTCAAAGGAACAGGATGCTTTCTTGCAGCTCAAGCATGCGATCATATGTGGTCCAGTATTGATTGTTCCTAACTTGCACAAGTCATTCGTGGTTGAATGTGATGCTTGTGGTGATTGCATAGGAGCTGTCCTAAATCAAGAAGGGCATGCAATTGCATACGAGAGCCGTCGTTTGCATGATGCTGAGCTTCATATGGATATCTATGAGAAAGAGCTCTTGGCTGTAATTCACGCCTTAAAGATTTGGAAACACTACCTTCTTGGGGCTGAATTTGTAGTCAAGACAGATCATCAAAGCTTGAGATACTTTCTATCTCAAACCAAGCTTTCAGAGAAGCAGATGAGAATGGCAAATTTTCTTTCCATGTTTCATTTTCAGATTGTGCATACTCCAGGAAAGAAAAATGTGGTGGCCGATGCACTATCTAGGAGGCCTTATGTTGCTGCAGTCTCAGTGGCCTCTCATGGAGATCTATCTGCTATGAGAGATTTGTATCATTTGGATGCTGATTTTTGCCATATATGGACTGATTTGATGGCTGGTCATTCACATGCCTCTTATGTTATCAACGAGGGTTATCTCATGAAGGACAATTGCCTATGTGTGGTGAAGAATTTGCGTCCAAAGGTTATGGACGAATGTCACGCTCCACCATATGCTGGTCATAGAGGTATCATGCCTACTACTCGCATGATTCAGAGGTATTTCTTTTGGCCAAGCATGCGTAAAGACATTGAGACTTATGTGCGTGCATGTATTACTTGCCAAAAGGTGAAATTTGACAGGCAAAAGCCTCCAGGTTTGCTTCAGCCATTGCCTATTCCCTCGCAACCTTGGAAAAGTATCACGATGGATTTTATTATGGATTTGCCTAGATCCCAGCATGGGAATGATGCTATTTGGACTATTGTGGACAGGTTTAGCAAGCAAGCTCATTTCTTGCCTGTCAAGAAAACCATTAAAGCTGATCATATGGTAAAGCTTTTTCTTGCTAATATTTTCAAGCATCATGGTATGCCTAAATCCATTGTTGGGGATAGAGATCCCAGGACTACAAGCCTATTTTGGAGGGCTTTGTTTGATAATATGGGTACTAAGCTTGAGTTTTCATCAGCTTATCATCCCCAAACGGATGGCCAAAGTGAAGCTGCAAATTCGGCCGTGTTGGATTTGTTGAAGTGTTATGTGGCAGATCAAAAGAGTGCATGGGAGAAGTATCTTCCACTTGTTGAGTTTGCCTACAACAATACGATCCATGCTTCCACAGGAAAGGCTCCGTTTGAAATTATTTATGGCAGAGTGGTCTTGCCACCCATCCTTCGTACTAAGGATGAGATTTTTGCAGCTGATGAATATGTTCGTGACTTGGATGTTGCCTTTGGTCAGGTGCGGACAGCCATTGCAAGATCTCAGGATAAGCATAAAATGGCTGCTGACAAGCATAGAAGGGACATGGAAGTCAAAGAAGGTGATTGGGTATTGCTGAAATTTGAGAAGGCTAGGCTTCGGAAGAGGCCAGGACGAGAAGGATCATATCCTAAGCTTTCTCCTCGCTATTATGGACCCTTCAAGGTGATTCACAAGATCAATGAAGTGTCCTACAGGTTTGCTTTACCTAGCCATTGGAAGATTCACAATGCTTTTCATGTGAGTCTATTTCGGAAATATGTGGGGCCAGATCCTGATAAGCCTGTCACAGAAGATCCGCCAGAAATTGAAGAGCTTGAGGAGATCCTCCAGCCAGAACAGATTGTTTTTCACAAGGAGAGAAAGCTACCTGCAGGAAAGCTTTCCAGGAGATACCTTGTGAAGTTTAAAAATTATTTGCCTATTGATGCCAAATGGGTAAATGAAGATTATTTTGCAGATTATCCGCAATTGTTGCAGGCATATCTTCAGGCTTTTCAGTTGAGGTCAACTCTTTAGAAGCCCGGGGGGATGTCACCAATTGGCCGACCATTTGGTCCATTCCTAGATTTTGCGTCTCGTTCACTTGAGGCCAGGCCGGTGTCTCGTGTGAAGAGGCCAGTATTTTGCTGACATGGACGGGAGCCAGACTGGTGCCACCCGTGTGTTAACAGGATGGTGTCGTATGGACGGGAGCCAGATCAGTGCCACCCGTGTATGACCTGGACTGTGCTCGATCCATGGGACTGTCACGCCATGGAAGAGCCAGTATTCGTGCCGTGTTTTACCTATGGGACTGTCACACCATAGGGAAACTCGTGCTTGGAACTGTGTCTTACCTATGGGACTGTCACTCCATAGGAAGACCAGGTTTTTATGTTTTTATGTCGTGCCAGTTTTGTGCCGACAGATATTTTGTACATGTTCCATGAACGGGAGATATGTCCATGTTACTTTTTGCACATGCACACATATTTTGCATGCTTGAAACTGTTTTCGCATGACATGTATTCGTGTGTTTGCCTGCTTGACGTATTATTGTTTTAATGTTTTATATTCTAACCCTTTGATTTATAAGGTTAGGGGTTCACACTTATTTAAAAGTGGGCACCCCCTTTGGGCACCCACTTAGGGGCCAAGGTGGGGAGCCCCACTTTTAAGTGAGTGTGGGGGTGGGCATGGTCACCAACCCCCACTAATCCCCCCACATGCATGCGTGGGTATCAAGAGTTAACTACACCTTAATATTTTATATCAAGGGACCCTCTTCATCAATCGTGGCAGGAATCACTTCTATCTGGCGCATGTTTATCAACCGGCGATCATCACTACCACCTCTTCGCTGCTGCCTCCTATATAACAGGCTGCGCATAATCTTCTACAGGCGCCTATCCCATCACCTCTCCTACAGGTGGGCTGCGCAGATTTGCAGCCAGGTGTAGCTGAACTACACACCCAGCAGGCGGCTGTTTATGGCTGCATACAACCAGGCGGCTGGGGTCTAATCGGCTGCTCCTCCACGCCATCTCCTACAGGCAACTCCAGGTGACACTGAAGTGCTGCAGCTGCTCTCACAGGCGGCTCCCTCTGTGCAGCTGTACCACCTACAGGAGGCGACTCTCCCTCTGTACGGCTGTACCTCCTCTGCAGCCAAGCCCCTCCACATCTCCCTGGCGGTTGCTGATAGGCTGCACTCCAGGACCCTTTTGCAGGCGACTCTCTTGGCTCTGCAGGCTGCGCATTTTTCACCAGCAGACTACCCTATTGTCCTACTCCTACAGCTGGCTGCAAACTTGAAGGCTGCGCTGTTTTTCCTCTTCTACACACAGTCGTGGGCCACCTTCAACAGGCTCTGCGCCTTGTTTACAGCTAGTTGCGCCTACCCACAGCAGCACTAGGTTCACCACGAGGCGATTGAGTTTTCATCTGAGGAACTTCACATCTCGTGGGTGGTTTCATCTTCTGCACAAACACCACAAGTTTTGGTCTTCTATCAACCATCTACAAGTAAGTGACTTTCAGATTTGAGTAAAGTATTATATGTTTAAATCTGATAAGGGATTCATCCCTCTACGGCCACACCCGTTCGGTGCCGGGTTGTCCAAGCTGTATTGGCGAACCTCCGTCCAAAGGTGCTGAGATCGGGAGAGCCAGGCGTTAGTACGAGAGCGCCTGTTTGTGCGTGGTCTCGGAACACCAGTGAGGCGCTCTCCGCGGAGCCCAGTGAAAGCACAGGACCGCAGAGATTGGACCACACTAGTGGTCGTTCTGCTTCGAGCTTCTACATCGAAATTCGAGCCTACTTGTTTGGTACTGTTTTCATATGTACATGGACATTATCTGGTTCTTTGAACCCATGGAGCATTGTATTTATTAAATACTCCCAATAAATATATCATATATTGAGGGGGGGGGTCGGCCCGTTCCGGCCCCAGTGCTGGTGTCCATCTTTCCATTTCATTTCATTTAAATTTCAAGTTGTTTTAAGTTGTCCATTTCATATTTGTGGTTTTAAAGTTGTGCTATTAAGCGTGTGGGTGTCCAACGGAGTCTTTCCCACTTGACGGGATCGGTTTCATGGACCCTGTCCCCATGTCTTCTTCCACCTATCTGGTGTCGGGCATGGGTTTCATCATGTGAAATAGAGCTAGAAGGACCAAATAGTTACAAGAAGAGTGACCTACATAGCTCGTGCCTGACTTGTCCCAAACTAGGCTCACAATGGGACCATGGCATACAACAAATATTCCTAGAGGGCATTAATACTCTATAATGTTGGAGTGAATCCTTAGCGAATGTGTCACATAGCACCACAATGCAGGGTGCATGTGAACAGCAAATGAGTCTTTGTGTGATTTCTTAAATAAGAACTTTTATATATGGGGCACGTCGTTACAATTTAGTGGTATGAGGATAGACCCATACAAAGCTTGAAAACTTCTTGAGTGGCTTGTCCCCAAGACTATCAGACAAGTGAAATAGGATTTCCTAGAAATTCACACCAAGGTTGCAACCGAAGCCAGAAAGGCAAGGTTAGTTGTGTTTTGGATAGTTGTGAAGGTGACCTGGAATGGGGAACTAGATTGGTGCTTTAGAGGGTTAAAACAGCTAGTTACCTCAGCACCTATGTTGCAAATTATGAATCTGAAAGAAACATTTCATGGTAAAACGGATACCAATAATCTTGCAATAGGTTTGGCTTTGTACAAGGATGGGAGATCTGAAGTAAGAAACTTTAAGAAGTAAAGTTACAATATCCTACGCAAGAAAAGGAACTTCTGGTGGTGGTTCATGAATTGAAAATCTAGAGACACTTTTCGTATGGTGCAAGGTTTGATGCATAAACAGATCACCATTTGTTGAAATATGTGTGTAACAGCCCGAGACGAAAGCCAAATGGGTCGAGCACATGCAGGTTCAATGTTTGAGATCCCTTATTGGAGAGGGTGGCAAATCAGGTTGCAGATACCCTCAACAGAATTCCGGAAGTCAGTAGTATCTCATTCACGGAGATACCAACTGACTTCTTTCACTCCGCATCGGATTATATCCCAAACCAATAACTTAAGAGAGCTTTCTGAAGGTTCAGATGTTGCTTACATTAACTTTTTCCAGCTTAGGCAATCTCTTACATGTCAACCTCCCACAGCTTGTAGGTGCAGAGACTCTTTCAATCAGTTTTTAGTGCTGAAAAAAAAAGCGCAGAAGTTGGGCTTCAGAGAGATTCTGAAGTCAAACAGGATGGCTTTCAAAAAGGGGGGCAAGAGCTTTTGCGAGACCAGCAAGATGGGGGTAACACTCTCTGCAAACATCCCTGGTACAAATTTTGCTAGTCTGATTCAGGCCAAGCCTTGAAATCATACAGCAACTTGCTCCTTGTTGACATAAAGCCACCTGAAACGAACCGACATAAGGCTACCTGAAACAAACGGACACCAGTTCAACTTGCTTCGGACTTGTCCTGTGGAATGCCTCGGAAGCTTCCACCTGCATTGAGAGAGAGAGAGAGAGAGAGAGAGAAGAGGCCTGTGACATACTGCTGTAGAGATGAATGTGAAGTGAAGAGGTTTCTTGTTTCGTGCATTTTGTTTGGTTTATGCTTTGCCGTGTCAAAGCTAAGAGTCCACTTGTTTTAGTGGTGTCCATGCTTAGAGCTGGCATCAAATCTATATTTTTGTGTTGTGTAGCCCAAGCTTAGGCTCCTGTGGCAAAGTGTTTCTCCCTTCAAACTGAAGCATTTATAGAAATTCAAACGTAGAAGCCTCATAAGGCATGGCTAATCAAAGAACCTCAATAGTTTTCACCTTTGTGTATGTAGGCTTATTCCTTTCCAGCCTCTCCCGGTACTGTTCTAAGCACACTTTTTTCTCTTCCTCTATTCGCTGCTTGTGCCGCAGAAACTCCACATAGAGTCTTGTATACACTGCCTTCTGTTCAAAGTCCAACAATGTCCATAAGTGGTCTGCTTACAAACAAACCTCTCAAAATTCCTCAATTAAATTGGTTTTACA
Source organism: Cibotium barometz (assembly GCF_041138505.1). Classification (NCBI taxonomy): domain Eukaryota; kingdom Viridiplantae; phylum Streptophyta; class Polypodiopsida; order Cyatheales; family Cibotiaceae; genus Cibotium; species Cibotium barometz. Next base: position 64,939,350 of record NC_141046.1, on the reverse strand, counting down.
TGAACAGACCCTGATGTCTCGTATTATTATTATTACTACTACTGCTACTGCTACTATTACTATTACTATTCTTCTTTTTCTTCATCTTCTGACAATTTTACCGATTTTGGAGAGAGTTGGGAAGATTTTTGTGCTTCCATTTTCTTTTCAAACAATGGCTCAACCTTTTGAAACTTGGCCAAACTTGCAAAGGAAGGTAACACATGGTGACCAGTTGGTTTCCTTGTTTTCACTTTGGGGGTTTCTTGATCAAGCAAAGACTTGAGAGAACATAGTTTGTGATCACACAGTTTTGGTTGGGTCCTCTCAAACAGAGAATGGGCCTGGTTATGCCTTTGGGATATGCTGGTCGGGGAAATGTCCTCCCCACGACCCATGTCCAAGTTCTTCTGAGGCCTAGCTTCGTCAACCATTGAGCTAGTAACATCATGATTGACAATGGCATCATCCAAGCTGCTGCAAAAAAACATTTCAAAAGCCCCACAAGCCTTCTTAGAAACATTAAAGCTGGCCCCAGAGGACCGCAATTTTTGACAAAGGGCTGATATTCAGGTCCATCAAAACAATGAGGCATGCGGTACCCATGATAAGGGCACCTGATCTTGTTCTATTCTGATTCAATAAGTGTTATATTAATGAAGGATCTCAAATCATTTAGATATTGTTAAAACTCGTGCTTATTATGTAGTCGTCTTATATCTCACATTTGACATCAAATGTCTACTCATAATGCATTTGACATCAACTGTCTACTCATAATGCATTTGACATCAACTGGATCTGCTAGGGGCCAATACTCGTTATGGTGATGGCACGTACCTGACGTCTTGAAGCTTGCTGACAATATGCTCTGTCAAAGGGGAAACATATCGGTCGGGGATAGAGTGCTCTTTGCAAAACTTTGTTGCCACATCTTCTGCACAATCCCCTTCCCGCACAGCAATCAACTCCATACGACCCTCCTCTATCTCCACAGTAATCGCCAGAAGTACTCGCCGTTCATCTGCATACACTTGAATGTCTTACACAATCCAAAATGTTGAAGAAAAACCTTAAAGAGTTGCAGTGATATCCAATGAAAACCCCAAATTGAATGGTAAGCTTTTCCCAAGAAAAGCCTAATGTTATCCTTTCCTAAAAGCTAGTGAAACTGCATTTTCCTCAACTCCATGCTTTTCTGAAGCCACTGAAGGCAATCTTTTCTTGAAACCATATTTTTGCAAAACCCTAGTAGAATTTTATCTGTAAAAAATCCTAACTGCACACTTTTCTTGCAAAACGTGGTGTACACATCTGTTGAGAACCCTAATGCTATTTTTGTCTGCGGAAACTTAACTGTACGAAAAACCTAATGGTAGTCTTATCTGTTAAAACCCTAACTGGCACTCTTATCTGCAAAAACCCTAATGTATAATTTTCCAATAATGTACTTACCCATTTCCCCGTATGCATCAGCATCCTGCAAAGTTTACAACGCAAAAATGTACTGTCAGATGGCCATAGATGCCAAAAATAAGTGAAATTTTCTGACACTGCAGGGCTAGGGATAAGGTTAGGGCTAGCATTAGGATCACGGATTTCGGTCTCAGGTAAGCGTTCAGGATTAGATTTTTCACCTGTTCAAATGCGTTGTATTCTGAGTTGTACGATTGCTCGGCTGCTTGATGATGGGTGTCTGGTCTGCTCGAGACGGTTCTGGAGAGTGATCTGGAAGAATCCATGGAGGCCTCAGAAAAGGCTTCTTTCTAACTCATCGTCTGTGTTCTCAGAATAATGAAGAGGAGCTGCATCACGCATGGCGAGAGGAAAGCCAAAATGTGGGTTTGTACCGAATTTGCGAAATCGTACGTGGTGACCCCTCGTGCGAAGGGTGGCAGCCTATACTTCTACTATAATTAATTAAGCCATCTTATTAATGAATAAAATCTTTTTTTTGGAACAATAGTTACATATATTAATTAATATTAACAGCCCTATCCCTTCTTCTTCTTTTTTTACATCAAAAACTTTGCAGAAACTTAAGTCCCATTTCCTATTCAGCAAATCACATACTAGGTCCCACATTTCATCCTCCCATACAAAGGAGGAGTTTCCCCATGAAAAGTGAAAACCCAGTTGCATAGAGGCATTTTCCTATTATGGTGATGATGATAACCTTAACATCCTGAAGGTAGCTACTTCTTAAGCTCACCTTTTGTAATTCTATTTGCATTATTTTTAATATAGTACTAGCCTTTGCTTTGCCTATTATGGTGATGATATTCTTGACGGTAGTAATAACCCATCTACTTCCCAATGGTGTTGATAATCTCAACATCTAAGGTAGCACAATAATAACTCACGTCCTTCCCAATGGTGTTGTTAGCCTAAAATTTTCTTACTTTATGACTCCATGCTTGGAAACCTTAACATCCTGGAGGTAGCAATAATCTAGCTACTTCTTAAGCTCACCTTTTGTAATTCTATTTGCATTATTTTTAATAAATTACTAACCTTTTCTTTTCCTATTATGGTGATGATAATCTTAAAGGTAGTAATAACCTATCTACTTCCCAATGGTGTTGATAATCTCAACATCCTCAGGGTAGCACAACAATAACCCATCTACTTCCCAATAGTGTTGCTAGCCTAAAATTTTCTTGCTTAAGATTGCATGCTTGGAAAAGCAATTACATAAAGGGTTGCATAAACTTACCAAGAGCTCACTAATGGGGCAAGGGTTGACTTCTTGTCTGGGATGAGCAGGGGAATTTGCTTGCTTTGAGAAAGGGTCTGCAAGCTATTATACTCAACTCTTTTTCATCGAAACAACATGCATGCCTATTGTCTGTGAGGTGCCTTAAGACTGATTTTTAAATGTTTTTTAATGTTTTTCTTGGTGCTTGGAAAAGCAATCACATAAAGGATTACAGAACCTTATGGCAATCACATAAAGGATTGCAGAACCTTATGGCAAGATTGCTGACTTCTCATCTGGGATGAGTAGGGCCATCATTTGCTTGCTTGGAGCTAGGGTCTCCAAGTTACTATACTTGGCTCCTCTATATGGAGACATTTATGCAACATATGTATGGCTTTATAGGAGCTTGTTTCTTTGTCCTTGAATGATAGCTTGTATGGCATCCCACTTAGTGATCTACCCTTCAAGCAATAATCTTTCAACTCATTTAGTTAGTTGCTAACCACTTTGATTATAACATGGCCTACCCTATCCTACTTTTGTAAGGTGTTGCACCATCTTATTATTTCATAGCCGAAGGTTATCTTTTGTAAGACAATGCTAGACTATATAAAGTGGTCTTACTAGTGTGCTTTAATTCTAAGTAGGGGAAGTCTTGGACTTCGTGTATATACTTGCTTAGGCTAGATATAGTTTCCATGGAATATTCACAAGTGTGATGATGAGAACACTAGCCACATGTATATTAGGCAATTTTTACATTAAGCAACAAACTATCATTCTCTTTTGCAATAGAATATGCTTGAGCTCTCTCCTCTCTCTTTTGCAATAGAATATGCTTGAGCTCTCTCCTCTCTCCTCTCTACTTCTTTTACCATAAAACAAAGTTCTAGCTCCACTCACTTCGTATGGAGGAGGACCAAGGAATGTAGGTTTGATATGGAGGAGAAGCAAGGAATGCATGTCATCTGAGTTAAGGAAGAGCTCCAAGAATTACTCCTCAAACCACTAATCCATGAGGGTAACCGCTTAATAGGCACACAAGCTCATAGAACACCTGCCATCTCGGCCATGTAGGCAAAGGGGTGCCATGGGTACTGTATTGCCCAAATCCATGGGGCATGTAGGCAAAGGACAAGTGTCATGGTGGGTATGGCACCGCTCAACCCCATGGGGCATGACAATCCAAACTTTAGAATAGAGGGTCATGTGCAACTAATGTCATGTATGTCTAGCCGTCATGTAAATATGCAGAAGACATGTTGTGAGGATGGTGAGGAAAGTATCAACAAGCCTTAAAATATTAAGTGTGCAAGGAGAACTTGTTCATAATACGATCCCCTTTATTAATGCTCCCTTTTAATACTACTATAAAAAGGCTCCAAGACAAGATAAGAGAGCTATAGCACAAGAAGCATCCAAGGTTGCACGAAAGCAAAAATCTCAAGCTTAAACTTTAAAGCAACTAACTTAGAAGCCAAAGGATCAAACCTCAAAGGCTCCAAGGCAAGATAAGAGCTATAGCACAAGAAGCATCCAAGGCTGCACAAAAGCAAAAATCTCAAGCTTAAACTTTAAAGCAACTAAACTTTAAAAAGGCTCCAAGACAAGATAAGAGCTAAACTCTCAAGCAACTAAACTTTAAAAAGGCTCCAAGACAAGATAAGAGCTATAGCACAAGAAGCATCCAAGGCTGCACAAAAGCAAAAATCTCAAGCTTAAACTTTAAAGCAACTAACTTAGAAGCCAAAGGATCAAACCTCAAGGGCTAAGAAAGCACCTAAAAAAGGGAAAGGACCACCGGAACTAGTAGTCCCATTGATGAACTTCTGGATCGGTTAAGTGGGACCCAAATGTTCACAAAGATAGATCTCAAATCTGGGTACTACCAGATCAGAATCAAGGACCAAGACATCCCAAAGATAGCATTCAATACTCGTTATAGGCATTATGAGTTCACAGTCATGCCGTTTGGATTGACTAATGCCCTGGCAACATTTAATCGTCTTATGCAGGATATTCTTAGAGAATACTTGGATGATTTTGTTCTTGTCTTCTTTGATGATATCTTGGTATACTCAAAGAATGCTGCAAATCATGAAGATCATGTGCACAAGGTCCTAGAAATTCTAAGGGAAACACCAACTCTTTGACAAAAAGGGCAAGTGTTCTTTCTCTGTTGACCAGGTGGAATACTTGGGATTCATAGTGTCAAAGGATGGGATTTCTCCTGACCCCGCAAAGATCCAAGCAGTCATAGAATGGCTGGAACCCAAGACAGTAAAGGAAGTTAGAGGATTCCTAGGATTAACCAGATGGTATAGGATCTTTATACCTAAGTATGCTTAGATAGCATCCCCTTTAACTAACCTTCTCAAGAAGAGTACACTTTTTCAGTGGACTGCAATGTGTCAGAGTTCCTTTGACAAGCTAAAAACAACCTTAGTAATCAGCCCTGTCCTTAAATTGCCAGATTTTACCAAACCCTTTGAGGTAGCTATTGCTGATGCCAATGGGTTTGCCTTAGGCAGTGCTCTTATGCAGGAAGGTCATGCAGTGGCCTATGAATCTAGAAAACTCAGAACACATCAGAGAAATTATGCCATCCATGACTTGGAGTTACTCTCAGTAGTGTATGCTCTGAAGTTGTGGAGACATTATCTTTTGGGACAGAGGTTCACCTTGATGACATATCATCAAAGTCTGAAGTGGATCTTCACCCAAAGGGATCTTAACATGCGTCAAAGGAGATGGATGCAGACCCTGTAGGAATTTGATTTTGAAATTAAGTATCAACCAGGGAAAGCAAATGTGGTTGTAGATGCGCTCAGCAGAAAAGCCTCCTTGCTTGCAATTACAGTGGTGTCAAATCCATTGATCAGTGAAGCAAAGGAGAAAATCATACAGGACAAATTCTTTGCCCCTATTGCTACCTTCTGATTATGCAAGAAAGCAAGACTCCTCAAGAAATGAGTCGAGTTCTTGGGTACAAATTGCATGAAGGATGCATGTATTATAATAATCAGCTATGTATCCCCAATGATGAGGGAATAAAGGGAAGAATTTTGAGAGGAGCCCATGATAGCCTTATAGGTGGACATCTAGTGTTTATAAAAACCTATATGTCTATGGAAAATCTTCTTCTAGCTAGGACTCAAAAAGGATATACTTGATCATGTGCGAAAATGCTTAATGTGTCAAAGAGTCAAGGCAGAGAGAGTCAAGATGCCAGGGAAACTATAGCCTCTAGACATTCCACAAATAAAGCGAGAATGTATCAGTATGGACTTTGTCACTGGATTACCTTCAGTGCAATCAGGTTACAACTCTATTTTTGTAGTAGTTGACAGACTAACCAAAGTTGCCCATCTGATTCCAGTGAAAGAAACATACACTGCAGTGGATGTTGCCAGAGTTTTCCTTAAAGAGATCTTTAGATTGCATGGGTTACCCACCAGGAGGATAGTAAGTGACAGAGATCCCAAATTCACATCGAAATTCTGAACTGCATTCTTCGAAACAGTAGGAACTTTCTTGGATCTCAGCACAGCCTATCACCCCAAAACAGATGGCCAGACTGAAAGAGTGAATCAGGTAATAGAAGATATCATTCGGTCATGTTGTGGAATGGCAAGGAACCCAAGAAGTGGTTAAGCCATTTGCATCTAGTCGAACTTGCTTACAATGCTTCTTATCACATCGAAGCATTGGGATGAGTCCTTTCAAAGCTTTATATGGACAAGATTGCCTTACACTGTTGACTTGGTCTGACCCATTGATCAGAGTCGAAATGTCCAAACAAATGCTTGATGACATGGACCAGCAAATGTAATCAATTCGTAAAGATATAAAGGTAGCCCAAGATAGGCAAAAGTAGTATGCAGATAAAAAGAGATGAGAGAGAGAGTTTGAAGAATGAGATATGGTCTTCATTCAAGTACGACCAAAAAGTTCTTTATCCTTAGTGAAGTACAAGAAGCCCTCTCCTAGATACTATGGGCCATATGCTCTTATTAAGAAAGTGGGCGATCTAGCCTATAAACTTCTTCTGCCTCCCCATCTCAAGGTACATAATGTATTCCATGTCAGTTTGCTTAAGAAGTATGTACCCAGCCCGACTCAAGTGCTTGATGATGAACAATTGATTTCTCCGACTTAAGGCCAGATGGTACTCCAACCTAAGGAAAACCTTGACATTCGGGAGAAGATTCTCAGGAGCAGAGTCCTCAGAGAATTTTTAGTAAAGTGAAAGTTCTTCCCTCTAGAAGACGCCACCTAGGAGAAAGAAGAAGAGTTGGCGAAAGATTACCCCCACTTTGTAAGATGAGGACATCTCGCGTTTTTCAAGTGGGAGAGGATGTAAGATTCCTCCTCAGCCTGAATAATGAATAAGCTTTTACTTCAATCCCCTGTAATCATTCCCTATTTCAGAATACAAGAAAATATTATTTTTCCTTGTTTTTGTCTAGTGAGATAAAAATTTCTAGAGAGTGGTAATTCAATATTGAGATATTTTTGGATATATAAAGTCTATAAATATCAAAAATATGTTTCCTTGAAATAGAAAATCAAAATAAATTTTCCAAGGTGCATTAGGAATCAATTAAAAATAATTTAAAAGACCTTAGCCTAAGGGTCAAGATTTTCTGAAATTTTTAGATTATGGTCCAATTAAGGTCCCTATGGACCAATAAGATTAATCCAAGTGTTGGGATGAGATAAATCCAACGAATAAAAGAAAATACCCAAAAATGAGTAAATGCCCACATAAGACGAAGAGTTGACTGAGTACAAGATTTATTAGTTAAAAATTATGAAATATTACTAAAAAAATGAGATATTTTGGAGTAATCATACCATTTTGACACCTTGGTAAGGAAAGGGGGAGCCTTCAAGGAGGTGCCTATTTTACACATGTGAATGAGTTTTAAACTCAAAAATATTAAGATATTTTTATCTCTCCTCTCTCTTGGATCAAACCAAATAAAAAAGGGAGCCAAACTGGTCCAAATCTTATCCAAATTCAGCCAAACTGAAGCTGGAAAATTCTAGAACTTAGTTGGACTCAGTTAGTGGCCTCCCTCACCTATAAATAGACGCTCATTCTTTTGTATTCTCATATGTGAACTAGACCATGCCAGTATTACTCTACAATAAGCATATTTTCTATTATCCTCGAAAAATCCTCTACAATTTGGAGAGATTGGAGCTTCTCTCTCTCTTCAACCTTCTTTGGAGCCTTCCTCAACATACTAACCAATTGATTGGTTGGGGGCCTCTCCTAAGACTAAAGAATCAAGCAAAACAAGAGGTAAGGTGTGACTTTATGATTTTTCTTAATCTTCTAAATGTTTTTCACTTCTCAACCCCTCTCAAGCTTGAGAAGTATTCAATTGAATGGTTCTTCAATGCAAATGAAGCTCTGTAATGAATTTTAATGATTAATCACATAAAATTTACATTTATTCTTAAATTAAAATATTTTTTTAAGCATATATATCTCTCTCTCTCTCTCTCCCCCAAAGAATGGTCATTCGTATGACCAATTCTATATTCAAATGATGCTTCTCATGGAGCAATTCTTAATTCTAAAAGTAAACTCTATGCTAGTCAAATTAGAGGCCAAAGAAATGGCTTTTTAATGCATTTATGTTACTTAAATTATGATAAACTTAGGGATTAAGTCCATAAATTGGATATTAGTCCAAATGATAGTTATTCTATCATATTGTATTACTAAACCTTATGCTTTTCAAAATTATTAAAAATTATCAGTAATAGCAAACGAAGCTATGGTGAAATTTTTGAAAATTAACACATAAATCATTTTTATGCATAATGTGAAAAGAGGACTTCCTACCATATTCTAGGATTAGTCATCTTAGGTTAAATGAATAATTCTTATCATATTCATGGAAAATTAATTTTTAATGTTTATGCTAAATAGTTAATTAGAGAAAAAAAGAAATTTCTAGTAATTTTATTTTTATGATAAAAGAGAAATTCCCATGATAATGGAGATCCATTTATTCCAATGGAGAAAGAGGAAAATTAGAATATAAAAATAATGGATATTTTATTTAAGATTAAAGAAGAACTTTAGTTAAATTTATTTTTATACATAAATTAATTTTAAATGATGAAAGAGGAATTTCCACCATATTTGTAATTCAATCATTTAAATGAGAAAATTGGAATTTCTAATATAATGGAATTAATGGATATTTTTATTTAATTTTTAAGAGAAAATTTAGTTAAATTTATTTTTATGCATGAATAAATTTAAATGATGAAAGAGGAATTCCCACCATATTTGGAATTCAACCATTTAAATGGAAAAAGTGGAATTATTGTCATGTTAGGATTAATGGATATTTTTATGTAATTTTTAAGAGAAATTTTAGTTAAAATTATTTTATGCATGAATAGATTTAAATGATGAAAGAGGAATTTCCATCATATTTGGAATTCAATCATTAAATGGAAAAAGAAGAACTATTGGTATATTTGGAATATTAAATATTTTATTTAATTTAAAGAGAAATTTTAGATAGATTTAATTTATGATAAAAGAGAAATTCCCATGACATTTGGATTGCACTCATTAAATGAGAAAAGGAGGTATTTCAAGTTTATTCAAAAAAATAGATATTGGTATTTAGTTAAAAGAAGAATTTTTATGATATTTAAGAAAAGAAGGATTTGAATTAATTTTTAGTGTCAAAAGATGAATTTCCACCATAATTCTACCTAGGGTATTAAGGTTAAGAAATTAAATGGTAGAAAGAATATCTTTAGATATTTTATGTGGTTAAATCACTAAATTCGTATTTACCTAAAACTAGATGTTTATCTGAAGGAATCCTTGCTAGAACTAAACCGAATGAATTTGGTTAGACTACGAGAGGGCCGGACAATAAACCTACTTGTCTATCTCTCGATCTGATTCAAGCAAAAACTTCGTGACCAATTCTAGTTCCTAAATACAAAGAATAGACTACCGTTGAATAAACTAGTTTTTCTTTGACCAAACTCACCAAGAATCTAGTTGGACAATCAGTCAAATGATGGGTAGATTACCCTGATGAGAGATCAAGGATCCTCATTATGAAATTGAGAATTATGGAAAAAGAGGTTTTGTGGAACCAATATCAAACTGGGAATTTTACTTGCATTAGAACCTCTGTTTTCATTTAAAGGATTGTTTTATGCTAGAATGTTGGAGGAAACATCTGGCATGTGTTTTACTAAGAGAAGGCTCGTTGGAACAGCTGGCGGGGAGTCGTCGAGGGACGTCGCTCGCGACAAAGCCTGCCGAGGTCTTGACCAACCTCGGTACGAATAAAATGGTACGTTTTCGATACGATGGGCGAGGACCACGACGAAGCGGTCCCTGAGTGAAGTGCTAGGACATCTAAGGAGGATCCTAGAGGGTTCTGACTAGGTGATGCACGGGCTCGCGGTTGCTAGGACACCCATGCGTGCGTCAAGGAAGATTCGGATGGACTAAAAGGAAAGATGTTTGTGAATCAAATTTTGATACTGGATCTCGTTGGTTGGCCGGTTGGTCTTCAACGGAGAGTCAAGATGTAAGGTTCCCCCTTCCAAAAATAGGGGAAACACTTAAGATAGTCCACTAAGTCTTATCTTAGAGGAAAATTTCCTACTCATCGACACCTTGGCCATGCAGAGATTCAAGGATACGATTCATAGGTAAGACCTAGTTCTATCCTGCAGGGGGAGCGTGGTCTTCTAAAAATCAAATCACCCATAGGGTAATTCATCATAAATTGGGCAACTACAAGACTTGATTTCTAGAGGCAACGCTTTTTTCCTCATCCATATGCAAGGCACAGCCGCCCCGCTGGCCTAGAATAGAATTGCTCGAGAACCTATTTATCTAACGTAGGGCTTTCACTTAATATTTATCTAACGTAGGGCTTTCACTTAATATGTTGGAAAGCTACCCGACTAATCGGGTCCACCCGTCCGTAGGATGGTGCCGTCGGGGCATTCCATCCTCCCACTTTCCACCCTACTCACGCGTCAATTTGTTTTCTAATTAATCCTACCACACTGTTTGACATAAATAAACATGTTCCTTAATTAAGGCCCTTTTCACAAGGTTTGTTAAAACAGCCTTTTTCCACCATACAATAATACCAAAGACAAGATTTATAAAAACAAAGTTTAAACATGGATCAATTTCATACAAGCCATACCGGCTCTCTTATTCTTTTCCTTTATACTGCCGATGATCTAGAATTCGGCCTTTCAACCTCTACATGCTACGCAAAACCCTACGGGACCATACACCTCATGGCGAGGACTCAAGCCGGCCTGTCGCCCTCTCAGGCTCCATCGCTCGATCCTCCTACCCCTCAAAGGGATGTCTGTGCACTAGGGTAGGCTAATTCACCGCACTAGCCTGGGCCCTTAGAACTAGGCAGCATCACAATCACTCGCCTCAATCGGCAAACCTCATTCTCCCAATGGTATGAGGGATACCATGGGCCAACTCCGGGCCTTACTAACGTCTCCGCTGTCCGGCTACACAAGCACAAGAACGAGACATCGTCAAGGCTGGGAGAAGTTGTACCTGTACCTTAATTTAACCAAGATAACAATCTATTTACTCAACTAAACCATAGGACTAGAATCCATGTGACCTTCTTAAGAAAACAATCCTTTTCACAAAGATTTTTGCATTTCAACTTGAGATTGCGAGATATGACATTCTTTATTAAGGCATATGCTGTTGTTCAAAAGAATACAAACTTTAAATAGTAAATCAATCAAATAGATCACTATTAATAATTAATAGAGAAGTCGGGGCCATACCTCAATCCCTAAGAATGATATATAATTGAAAAACAAAATATGTATATACCTTATAGAAATTTATCGTTTATCGCTGCCTTTGCTCATTAACAAGAGCTTTAGAACTTGACATATGAGAATAGAGTCTTCTAATACCTTGTCTTATGATTGAAATCATCCAATCATCCCCAAGCTTTATCTCCTCTTACTCGTACTGTGACTCTTCTCTCTTTCTAAGGTCTATGGCAAAATAGCCTTCTCTTATACAGGACTATGGCATACTATTCTTTCTCTAAAAGAAAAGCTATGGAGTTTTGGTCTCTTCCTCCGATAGACCATAGCAATCTAAGCTTCTTTTCTAAGATATTAGATAAGAATGAAGGGATATATACATCTTAAACTCTAGGATTACCTTGAGGCTACTTGCTGCCTTCTCACAGTTTTCTCTTTGTAGAGACCCTGACAGAAATAGCAAATTGTTTCGGCCATAACTCTCTGATTAAAACTCAGAATATGGTCATATAACCAGTCAAAAGAACGGGAAAGCATCTGGTCAACCAGCTAGCACGGGCAAAATGGACAAAAACGTCTGTATATAGCCATAAACGTGCCATCTTTAGAAACATGTTGTTTTTCTACATTTTTAGTATGCATGGACTCTAAATGTGTAAAAGTACTCTAAATATGACCTCTTATCACCTAAACTCGAAATTCTATTTTTGGAGATACTTATCTCTTAATAGAACTATTCTTATGTTCTTATTTCTTTTAGGATTTTTGGAGCTAATATTTTTATTCTAACACTTTCCTAATGTTTCTAACCTTGTTGTCTCACTCTTCTCTAATTACACTCTCTTTCCTTATTGAAATTTATATTAAAAGAGACACATACATACATGGCTTGGGAGGGGATCTTACAATCTCTCCCACTTAAAAGATTCGAGATGTCCTCATCTCGCGAGCTGGGGTAGTATCTAAGTAAATCCTCCTGTCTCATCCAAAGTGGTGTCCCCACTACTAGGTAAAAATCTTCTTTTATCTAAACATTGTTCTTAAAGAGTCCTTTATTTCATGTGCTTGGCTCGTTTTGTTGTGCCTCCAAAAGATCTTTATTATTCTAAAGTTAATTGGCCTTATTATCCTAACTTCATGCATCCATATACCTCTCATATGATATGAACCTTCGAATTCCTTATTCTATACCTCCATGTAATATAGTACTTAACAAATTATCATGGAGAAACGTAAGGGAATCAATCCTTTATGCAATCTAGCCTATGATAGCAATTTCATAATCTTAGTATCGTCTTGTAGAATACCTCTATTCATCATGCACATTACTTCACATGAATCTTGCACCAATCCTCTTCTATTTACTCATAGAAATACTTGTTGAATTTGGTTATCTTTAACCCTGCTATCCCTATTTCTTGACCTAATTTTTGCTCTAGCTCATGATTCCTTGTAGCCAGGGGTGGGCTTGATGTTCCTCTTGAATTAGGAGACCTCTTCTTGATTAAACATGAGAAGGACTCATGTCCTTCTCGACACTTTCTATATCAAAAAACTTTATCACAGTCTCTGGCTATAATTATGGCTGCTAAAATAGAGGATAGTTTTATATTCTTGATGAGGTTATTCAAAGATAGATTAAGCTTCCAAATGAATCGATGGAGAAGAGTTACCTCATCCATCTCTAGAGCAAATCGGAGAAGTTTAACAAAAGTTTGGTGGTATTCTTTTAGGGTCTTCCTTTCTTGGGTTAGCTCCAAAAATTCATTCATTTTATCCTCTCGAAATCTTGGAGGACAAAACCTTTCACGAAGGTGTAATTTCATGGCATCTCATAAATTGATTCTGGTTCTAGTGGGTTAGATTGACAACAAGGCTTCCAACTAATTTGGCATTTCTTACGACGATCTTTAAATGCGAGAAAGGGTGAGCTTGCTTCTTTCATTATATCCATTAAAAATTCAAAACTATCAAATACTTTTAATAGCGCTACTTCTAAAGGTACTCTCGATTAATATATGTGAGATCTTCATTTTTTTGAGAATTACACATCTGGTGCCTTGGGATTGACACATCTGAGATGATTAGTTTTCTGAAAATTACACATCTAGTATCTTGGGATTAACACCTCTAAGAGCATGATCCTCTAGGAATTACACATGTGAGATCCATGTTGTCTAAGATGGGTTCTAGATCTTGGATGATCGTGCTAGTGTAAAGCATCCAATGGATGGCATTCACATGTCAACTATTCAAATCTTAATGGAGTTATAATCTTAATAATTTATAATATACAAATTAATGAGATATCCTAAAAATTTCTCTAAACAAAGTTTCGGTTTATCCTTCTAGTCATTCAGTCTCTCACTAGTTTCTTAATTTGATCACCCTATGTTTTCCTCACAAAAGGTTTTCTCTCCAATCTTATTTCTCAAATTTATTGTACAAATATCTTGCGTATGCACCCCCAAGATACAAGCACAATTTCATAGGATGATTGTCTCAACATGTGAGGATATTCAGATCACTTCTATGGCCAGTAGAGATGATTGATTTGTCCTCTTATGATAAATAATCACTTGTTTTAATCCCTTGATAGTTAACCTTTGAAAAACAAATCCTAGGAACTAAGATCGGCTCTGATACCACTTGTAAGGTTCCCCCTTCCAAAAATAGGGGAAACACTTAAGATAGTCCACTAAGTCTTATCTTAGCGAAAAATTTCCTACTCATCGACACCTTGGCCATGCAGAGATTCAAGGATACGATTCATAGGTAAGACCTAGTTCTATCCTGCAGGGGGGAGCGTGGTCTTCTAAAAATCAAATCACCCATAGGGTAATTCATCATAAATTGGGCAACTACAAGACTTGATTTCTAGAGGCAACGCTTTTTTCCTCATCCATGCAAGGCACAGCCCCCGCTGGCCTAGTCTTCTAGAATAGAATTGCCCGAGAACCTATTTATCTAATGTAGGGCTTTCACTTAATATGTTGGAAAGCTACCCGACTAATCGGGTCCACCCGTCCGTAGGATGGTGCCGTCGGGGCATTCCATCCTCCCACTTTCTACCCTACTCACGCGTCAATTTGTTTTCTAATTAATCCTACCACACTGTTTGACATAAATAAACATGTTCCTTAATTAAGGCCCTTTTCACAAGGTTTGTTAAAACAGCCTTTTTCCACCATACAATAATGTCAAAGACAAGATTTATAAAAATAAAGTTTAAACATGGATCAATTTCATACAAGCCATACCGGCTCTCTTATAGAATTTGGCCTTCCAGCCTCTACATGCTGGGCAAAACCCTACAGGACCATACACCTCATCGTCGGCCCGCTGGCGAGGACTTAAGCCGGCCTGTCGCCCTCTCAGGCCTCCATCGCTCGATCCTCCCGCCCCTCAGAGGGATGTCTGTGCACTAGGGTGGGCTAATTCACCACACTAGCCTGGGCCCTCAGAACTAGGCAGCATCACAATCACTCGCCTCAATCGGAAAACCTCATTCTCCCAATGGTATGAGGGATACCATGGGCCAACTCCGGGCCTTACTAACGTCTCCGTCGTCCGGCTACACAAGCACAAGGACGGGGCAGCGTCAAGGCAGGGAGAAGTTGTACCTGTACCTTAATTTAACCAAGATAATAATCCATTTACTCAACTAAACCATAGGACTCGAATCCATGTGACCTTCTTAAGAAAACAATCCTTTTCACAAAGATTTTTGCATTTCAACTTGAGATTGCGAGATATGACATTCTTTATTAAGGCATATGCTGTTGTTTAAAAGAATACAAACTTTAAATAGTAAATCAATCAAATAGATACTATTAACAATTAATAGAGAAGCCGGGACCATACCTTAACCCCTAAGAATGATATATAATTGAAAAACAAAATATGTATATACCTTATAGAAATTTATCGTTTATCGCTGCCTTTGCTCATTAACAAGAGCTTTAGAACTTGACATATGAGAATAGAGTCTTCTAATACCTTGGCTGTAGTATTATATATGAACATAGTTATCACAAGCTAAGGTATCTAAAGCTTGTGAGTATCTACACCCTCTACACTTAGTACTTCCTTCATCCAGAGTTTGTCATTGCCATCTTAGCTCCACTTGAGAGTGCATGGGTCGATAGCACCATCACATTGAACCTATCTCATAATTTTAAATTCTCTCCATTCTCTATCTTTAGCATTACTTATTGCACTTTGTTTTTCTATCTATTATTTTGCTAAGGTATATTATTATATAGTATCAGAGCTTAGGTGTTTTTAATAGAAATAGTGCATAAAGTCTAGTCTTTCTTTACATAGTGCATAAAGTCTGGTCTTTCTTTACATAGAATATGAGGAATGATAGCTTCTACCTTAACTAATGTTGTGTAGGACTAGTGTTGCTACACTAGTCCTACACATTTGTCCACCACCAACCTTCACAGAAGGCAAGCTTAATGGGATAAACTATACTATTTAGAAATTTAAAATCAATGCCATTCTAGATTCTTTATGAGCTTTTAGAAACTGTTTTACAAATGGATACAGAATGAGTGGGAACCCTTTACTCCAACAACAGCAGGAACAAACTGCCACTAGATGCTACACTTCTTCGAGCATGGAAGAGGTGCAATGCTGACACACTTTGCCATCATAGGAAGCATAATTGATTATGTTCTTACTCCGATTCAACACACAACTAAGGCATTGGAGGCTTCGACCATATTTGTTAAACAATCCTAAAATGGGATTGATCATGGTGATAGACATAGATTAAGCAACATAATTAAGGTGGATTAAACTACACTAAGAACTCCATAAGAGAGAGAGAGAGAGAGAGAGAGAGAGAGAGAGAGAGAGAGAGAGAGAGAGATTGCACACTCGACACTCAATTCTATTGCATATCACAAATGAGCCATACAATGATATAGGCTTTCTAGCCTTATCCCACTTTACATGTCATCATCCATGTGGCAACTCCTTTTTCACTCTTTTGGTCAACACTCACACACCATATGGCATTCTTATTTTACCACAATATCTTGCACCTCTAGGGTGCTTTCCCACATACACACAACACCGCGATTACGTCTCTCAACACCCCCTCTTAATCAAGGTGTTCCATAACTCACCCATCACCCATCAATGTAGCATTGCACAATGGCAATCGTTACCTCTCATCAACACTCCCCCCCCTCAATGATACATTGGAGTGTCAAACAAACGAACATACATGCATGTGTCTACCATCTTAGACAATAAGTCCATTTTGGGCGGACTCGCTCACAGCAGAACCACTAAGTCCAATTTGAACGTAAAAGTTCGGGTGGGAACCAACCCATGTGCATGCACCTCACACATGCATCGCTCATGCACACATCATGTGATAACCATTTCGAGCTTCTCGATGAGCTTAGGTAGGGCAACCCTCGTACCAATGGGTGATTATTTAAAAAAAAACTCGTTTTGAGCATGCAGGCTCGGGTACGGTTACCCATCATCAACTATGGGTGAGAATCCGATTACAAAGCATTTTGGCCAAAGCCGGCAGCCAGCGAACCTTGTGTGTGAACAACCTATTCACCGGAGATTTTTTAGAGGATTACACTTATGTTTGTAAGGCATGTGAGCAACCTATTATATGGGGTTTTTTTACACCAAAAATAAGATTTTTCAAAAGGGATTTATTGAGGTTTATCTCAATACTATCGTGGAGCTTTTAATGTCCACCGCTCCACATTGCGCCACTGACACCAACCTTTACTACTTGCATGAAGTCTGCATGCTTCCTACACACAGCAATATTTCATAACTATTCCAATTAGCCCATGTTCTTGGGCTGGCAAAGCTGTCACGTGCGCTGCTACTATTGTAGTTCACAAAGATCTTTAATGTGCTTTGCTCCTGTTTAGTTTCAGCAGGCCGCCATAGCTAAAGCTTTGAAGCTTTTATGGCGGCTTTTATCCTTTTTTTTTTTATTTTTATTTTCTTCCTTCTTGTTGTTGCTACTGTAACTTCCATGGTGACCTTGTATGCTTGTTCATCTTTTTCTTCTTCTATCCTACTATTTGCTGCTCACCTTACCTTCCATCATGAGCTTGGTTTTGCCAAGTCTTTCTCAAGCTGCAACTCCTCAAAATGATGGCATGCTTTGATTTCTCCATCTTTGCAATCAAAGCTTGAATCTGAATTCTCCCCTCTCCACTTTGTCCATCCACTAGAGGAGGCAATGAATTAGTATTATCTTGGGCAAAGACATCTATGGGATCTAAGAAAGTGAAGCTTATGCTAGTCTGCCCTTGAGTCCCTATAGCATGGCCTTGTGGGTTAGAGGATGTGGGTTGGTCCATGGTATAGCCAGGTGATACTACAAAAGTAGAATCCACTAGGCTCACAAGTTGTGGTACTATTTCGCTCATTGTGGGCATCCTTGCTTTGGAAATCCCAACTACACCATGGGTCTTTGGATCCTTTCATGTCGTTCCTCCTCTGTTGTGGTGGCTTCGGATATGGATTGGACAACCCCTTTCCAACTATCACTATACGCTTTGCCTGTGGCGAAATCCACAAGAGTCCATGTGGATGCATCATACTCCCAATCATTTGTGAGAAGACATTGATCCATGATTTTCATGTCTAGCTCTTTCCCCTAGTTAAACACAATGTTATTGCTTATATCAAGACTATCGAGCACTACTTGCATAGTCCTGGCATGGGACTTGTATTGGGCTGCTGATTGTTTTTTTGCCAATTGTTGTTGCAAGGTTTCTTCTTCCTTTTCTCTAGCAACTTGGATCAATGCCTCTACCGCTTGCACTTCTTCTAATGTCCTGCCCATCGGGCATAAACACTTGTGCAAGGGGTGGTTCAATGGTTACGGTAGCTTGGCTCATAGTTATTAGCCTAGACAAGAGGGGGGCTGATTTTAATGATTTGGATGTTTAGTGTAGGGTGTTGCCCTGCAAACTTGTGGTCAAAGGTTTCCTACCAGGAACTGAGCCTTGGAAAGATTTTTTCTTGTCTCAGATTTTCGGTTGTACACCCCGTGTTGGGAGAGATTGGCTGCCCAACACACGGTTTTTGTTCATAGAGGCTAATATTAGGGCACCATCTTCCCTTTTTATTACACCATTGTCAAAGCATGGAGAAGCATGAGACCATTTTTGCTACAAAGGCTTCGTAGGTCTTTGGAGGAGGCTGACCACTGCAAACCTATATTATGTGGAACAATTTCATCTTTAGCATTGCTGAAAATGCAACATGATCACTATTGTGGGTCTTCAGCCCACATCGCATCCTACAACAGGTGCAACAGAAGTTGTATGGAAAGGGATATCAACACGAATGCTCCATGTTTGTAAAGATGAGAGTACACCATGTGTCTCTTTGGAGTTAACCTCAACTACTTCATCATATGGCATGTAGGTCATAAGGTTTGGCTCAGAGGTAGCGGTTGAGGCCGAACCTTTGAGGTAGCTAGCTACGTGGCCAAAAAGACTGGTAATTGGCTTGGCTGGTGAGACCTAGTTAGGATTCTTACTTCTTGGGGTTAGGGATCCTTCCATTTAGTTGAAATGTGATGGTCTCACTAGTCCCTAGTAGAGGTCCTTATACAACGCTAAACTAGGTTCTGACCAAAGGTCTTAAGCCCAGTGTACGATGCTGGTACGTACCTAGTTTGATAGATGCACTATCATCTATTTCGGCCTCTAATACACGCCTAGATCATACGTGCATGTGATTATAGGGTGCAAGAAGGTCCTAGAGATGCCTTGGACAAGTTTGTGAATTTTTTAAAATTTTATATATTTTTATAAAATTTTGTTTTTTTTGGACTGGCCAAAGTTTTTTCAAAACATGTATTTTGTGTTTCTTAACTCATCTGGCACCAAAAATAGTGTACTTTTTTTGGGTGAGTTAAGCGCTGTAGGCGCTGGCTCCCATAATTCTCAGCTTTGTAAAATTGTAATTTTTTCGGGTGTCGCACAAGCTGCCTCACTGTGATCATAATAGCCTAAAACATATAATAAGCAAGTTTGTGCAAGCACTTTCTGAAAAAATTCTTTTTTTTTCCCCGACCTTACCTTTCCCCTTTTACCTTTTCCTTTTTCCCTTTTCACTTTTTTATTTTTTATTTTCACAAGATTGGATAACATATACGCAAGCAAGAAGAGGGAAGAGAAGAGCTCACAATTATTCTATGTTGCAAGGGAATGGTTGTGTAGTGCTTATTATAAAAAATGACTTATATACAATTGACTAGCTTTCACACTAGGCTAGCCAAACTTAAAAATGGTACGAATTCAGTTACTAGTCTTAAGTATGTACACAAAGTCCTTAGAATGCACTTTATATGTTCTAGTGCCATCTTACAAAAGCTAAGTACATGTTTGAGTAGGTAAGATAACAAAGTGCCTTACTTTTAGTCAAGTAGGTGAAACCATATTAATTTATAAAGTGATATATAGAGTGGTTTAACAAGGTGTCTCTCATCTTATAATAAAATTCATAGTAATCCATGATTAATAAAAGCACAATGATAACTTAAACAAATAATAATCTTGAGCTAATTATGATAATTGCATTAATAATTGGCCTTAAATTGAAAGATGCCACTCCCAAGTATAATAATATATATTACTCAAAAAGAGCATTCAATGCACACACTCTACATATGAGTAGTACAATCCATGTGACATGCACAAGCACTTTCCATGCCTAGGTGTTCCTCTATAATTGACTCTACTACTTCACTATCATTCTCTACAAAATACCACAGTATATCTACCTAATATGATTTTGAGAAACATAGAAAACATAGGTGTACAAGCTAGAGTTCTAGGGATTCAAAAATGCAAAATGCTAGCCATAGCATGAGATCCTCCCATTTACTTTGTTAGAAACCTAGGTCCTAGAGTAAGCTACATCCTAGCTTTGTTACATAATGTTGATGTTGGCTATAGGTGCAAATCCACATGTTTGCTTCATGGGCAAGCAACATTTGAATAACAAGGTGTGTCTAGGAAAATTATACATACATACATACATACATACATACATACATACATACATACATATATACATATATGTATGTATGTAAGTGCCTACACAGATAAGAACTTACAAAAGGTAAGTGGCTATTTGAGCAGGTAAGATGGCAAAGCACCTTATTGTAGGTCGGGTAGGTGAAACCAT
Source organism: Cibotium barometz (assembly GCF_041138505.1). Taxonomy (NCBI): domain Eukaryota; kingdom Viridiplantae; phylum Streptophyta; class Polypodiopsida; order Cyatheales; family Cibotiaceae; genus Cibotium; species Cibotium barometz. The sequence continues at coordinate 64,918,637 of NC_141046.1, read as the reverse complement.
GTTAATTTATAGAGTGTTTAACAAGGTGTCACTAATATCATGATAAAATTCATTGTAATCCATAATTAATAAAGAACAATGATAACTTAAATAAAGAATAATCTCAAGCTAATTATGATAATTGCATTAATTTACCTTAAATTAAGAATTGCTTCTCCCAAGTACGACAATATATAAAACTCAAAAAGAGAATTTAATGCTCACTCTATATATCACTTTATAAATTAGTCGAGTAGATTTGATTGTGGAGGAACACATGGGCATGGAAAGTGCTTATACCTATCAAAAAGAGAGTCGACTCATATGAGTCGTGCAATCCATTTGATAGGTATAAGCACTTTCCATGCCCATGTGTTCCTCCATAATCAAATCTACTTCACCATTTTCCCTTTTACAAAATACCACAATAAATCAACCTGATACGGTTTTGAGAAACATAACTATGCACATTAGAGTTTTATGTTCTAGGGATTAAAAAATGCAAAACACTAGCCATAGCATTAGATCCACCCATTTGTTTTGTTGGAAACCAAGGTCCTAGAGATAAGCTACATCCTAGGTTTGTTGCATAATGTTGATGTTGGTCATAGGTGCAAATCTGCACATTTGCTTCGTTGGCAAGCAACATTCGAATAACAAGCTGTGTCTAGGCAAATTATACATACGTACATACATACATACATATGTATGTATGTATATATACATATATGTATACACACACACATGTTTATACACACACACACACACACACACACACACACACACACACACACACACACACACACACACATTGTAAGATCCCTCTTACCATGTGCTCTATTAATGCAAAAAATCATTAAACTATGTGTTATTATAGAGAGAGAAAATGGTAATAGAGATGTAATACTTCTCAAAGCATTATAAGTAAATTATGTAGCATATAAAATTTAATTGTAAGTAGGTGCACCGAGATTTTTAAGCCCAAAAAAATTAAATAGAGCCTTGGGGGCCTATATGCACATGCAACCCTGACAATATTAGGTAATAAATAGAAGAGAGAATTTAGAAAAATAGACCCCAAAAAAAGAGCACGGCTTCTGCCGATTGCCCTAGAGTAGGTGTCCGGATAATAATGATACAGGTATCTCCCTTGGAAAAATAATAAGACGTGTATGCACATAAATAATTAAATGGGGTAAAGTTTAACTTGATTAAGGTTCCAAAATTCATGGTATTAGAAAAACCAAGGTAGAAAATGGGAAGTAGTAGATGAAAAACCTTGGGTTTGAAACAAGGGTGGTAAGTAGTTTATCCAAAGATGGGATGTTGTGCATACATGCATTAGTTCACTTTAGTGCATGGGGGGGGCTCATGCAATTGTTAAAGCCTTATTATAGCCCACCATAGCCCACGATTATCTTGAGTGAACTCCAACTATGATGTTAGCGACATGTATAGCCATTGTATAATATTCAAATCAATGGATGGTCTTTTATTAATTATGAGATACTATTGGGGAAAATCATTCATTTGGTTGTAGATATGGAGATTACTGTGCTGATTGCATAATTTTTTTAAGGCTCCATCTATCTCTCTTTTTTAAAAGGCGTGAACTATATTAAAAAGATTATAATAACCATGAGTACAAAATATTTTTTTTTCTCAAGAAGCATAACTTGTTCTAGGCTATTTCATTTCTCACTGCAGTCAGGTTGAGGACATAGTTTTTCAACTCAGAGTTAGGTTGAGGACATAGTTTTTCAACTCAGAGTCCTTTATCATTAAGTCCACTTCTTCAGCAACCACTTGGCCATCCTGTTCCAGATTCTCTTTCTGTATTTTGCTGATTCTTTCTTGGAAGTCTTCTTTGGCTTTGTCCATCTGCAGCATTTCCTCCATTGCATTCTTGGTGGACAGTGCTTCACATGCTTTTAGGCTTGCTCTCATGGTAGGAAATTCTGTTAGGCCAACAAATTATTTTTTTGCAAAAATATAGAATGTTATATGTGCTTAATAGCTATGGGATGTTTGGATAAGTAGAAATAATTGCTTATTTAATCACACAAGTACATGTGGGCTGTTTGAATGAGTAGAAATAACTGCTTATTTAATCACACACATACCAATGTGATGCATGGTCTGAGAACTAAATTTCATTTGCAGATGAAAGGCCCCATCTATCTTAGTGTGGCTAGAAGACCAATGAGGATATGCATAATCCAATTCGGGAGGTTGGTATGATATTAGTTGGGCGCAACTTTGAAAAAATTAGAAAGGATGTCACTTTGAGGATAAGTGGGTTGCACATTCTTCAATCATGTAAGTCTGCAGGGAACTAGGATTGGAGAATGAGTGGTAGTATTGATGAGCACTTGTGTGTCTTTTTGGAACTGATGATCTCAGCTTTTATTCTACATTTCTATTATGTGAATTTTTACTAATGATTCTTAGCAAATAAAGTTTTGTGGTAATGATTATACACAGTGCAGTACAAGAAATCTTCAAGCAAGTTGAAGGTCTACATGTCATCATAACCCCTTTGATGAGATGGGCCTGCTGCGCTGCTGGTGGAGCCTCCTGGAAGGTAGATCATGCTCCCTTTTCTTTTGCCCACATGGCTAATCTTATCTTCTTAGTTCTTTATCCATAACTCACTTAAACCTCAGTCTATCATCTCAGTCCTAATCCACCAGTAATTCGCATAAGGACATCATTTAGCATATCAACATAACCCCTCTGCTGGTGGAGCCTCTTAAAAGGTAGATCACATTCCCTTATTGGTAATCTTGTCTTTTTGTTCTTTACCCATAACCCACTTAAACCTTAGTCTATCCTCTCACTCCTAATCCACCAATAATTAGTGTAGGCACATCATTTAGCATGCCCTAGTTCCATACCATAATAGGTGTCATTATAAGCTACATTGAGGCACTAAACCAAAATGACTTCTGACCATGCCATTAGGCTCCGATGTTTCAGTGTTAAGAACCCATGTGGTCTTCTAATTCACTTTGAGTTGCCATTTTTGATGTTGTTATTGGTGCCTTTTGCAACGTGTGACTAGCATTAATAAATGAGTTCCACATGCTTAAATTCTCTTGCTGTAGTCTCTAACCACGTAGCACAATGGTAAGTGTGTTGAAGCCTCTAGGTGAGGTCATGGGTTTTATTTACATTAGCTATCGCATGGGAGCGACATCACAAGAGGGTGTTGAGGAGGGCCTAAGCATAGGTGTGTGGATGTATGTGTAAAAACTCTTCAAAAGAAAAAATATTGCCATAGTTTTGCATCTTGCACACACCACTTCCTTTGTTTCTCCTTGCATCCTTGGCACCATCAACATTTTCTTCTCACTCCTACATTGGCTAGGTCTGTTGGCTTATATTCACAACTTTGTAGGGAGCAACAATAAGGTTTTTGCTAAGGTGGCCTCAAATGTCATCATTTAGGCCTCCCATAAGGGTGGATGGGAATCATTGATTCGATGACTCAAAGCAAGGTGTTCCTAGGCAAACTCATTATCTACAACCTCTATCTTGAAGGGAATCCATGGTAGGATTTCCTACTTTCTCGCATTGTTGACGATATAATTGCGTCCCCTGAGGTCCCTCTCCACAAGTTTAATACATGCTTCAAGAATAAATTTGCAACCAACCTTTTTCGAGACTAGGCCATGTTGAAATTGACTCTTGTGGTTTATAAACATGAAAGTACCAAAATCTTGGGCAAGTTATGTATTTTTAGCAATTTAATCTTCAAAACTCATTGAAAACAAGTAAAATTGGGCAATGTTTTTCTTAAAGATAACGTTTTCCTTCTAAAGTAGCCTTGTATTTTCTGAAGGACCTATGGAAGTAGTCATTGGCTATAAATTATCCCTGCTTTTTTCCTTATAAAATAGCCTTGTATTTTTTTAAGGACCTCTAGAAGTAGCCATTGGGTTGAAAATTATCCCTGGTTTTTTCCTTGTCAAAAAGGCAAGATTCTTAATGACATTTGGATGTGCCTTGAATTTCTTTAAGGCTAGGCCAACCTTGCTAGTTCTTTTATTTGCAAAGATTTTACAAGCATACTATTTTATATCTAGAAACTAAAAAGATACCTATACCTATTGTGGCAATTTTCTTCATTAATACCAAATCAGTTGGTTAAAGTGGATGGCTTGTAACCCGAGGTAATGGGTTCAATCTATGGCTGCCTACATTTCATGGGTTCAATCTATGGCTGCCTACATTTCATGGGTTCAGTCTATGGCTGCCTACATTTCATGGTGCTACCTTGTAACTCTTGAACCCATAGGTGTATGTGTTTGTAAAAGGGTACGTGGACCCTGATGTAATAAAAATCACCCAACCTTTAAAAAAAAAAGATTTTACTTCCTCACGTGGCAATGCATGTGAAAGAAATACGGTCGCATCACGGGAGTGCATGTCTCGTGCATGCAAAGAGCGCTTGCGAGATGGTAGGCAGCTGGGAGCATCCATAGATGGTAGGCAGCTGGGAGCATCAATAGGTGGTAGGAGAAGGGGAATGGGGAGAATGGGACATAGAAGAGGAGATGAAGGGATAGCCAAGGAGATGAAAGAGTCGCAACAAGGAAGCATCAGTTCAACTGGATTTCTGATTGTTACATTCACAGCAATGGGTGGAGAATCTGTGCAAGAGCAAGGTATGCATTAGCATTTCATCTGAGTTGGTCAAAAGGCAAATCGGTGTGTTCTCCATGAGTAGTGCAATTTTATTATGTTTTGGGAAGCCGCCTAGCAAAATAAAGCTGGGAAGATATCTTCAGTAGTCTTTCATGAAAAAATAGTATCACATGTGTACTACTTAGGGAAAGGGTTCTTCAATGTGCTATTCATGAGAGGACACGTGGTAGCTAACCTGTTTGCAAAGGCCCCACTATTTATGAGATTGAAGTTAATTCATGCCATGCCTTTTGATTCAACTTTTGACGTCAATCAAAGCATTAGGAAATTATGCCCTATATGGGTGGATATAATAGGTCTTCCCCCTTGGCTGAGACCGAAGGAGTTGGCTAGCGCACTGGGCCCGATTTTGTTCGTACCTAGCAAGGAAGACAATAGTCATCATTCAAACAAAATATGTATGTCATGGAATACAACGGTTGAAAGTTCGAAGCTGCTCGAAATGGACTTAAGAGAGTTTGGGAAAATGGAACTCAAGCTGAAATTTTGGAACTTCCGAGGAGCGTGCTTTAGGTGTGGAAATTTTGGTCACATTGCTAGAGATTGTGGAGTGGGCAATAATATGAAAGCAAATGCAGAGAACAAGGAAGAGGGGTCAATTGAGGGAGGAAAAGGGGAAACTTCAGGAACATAGACTGATAAAGGTGATAAAGGAAAAGACAAAATGATTATGGAAGAAAAAGACTCTAAGAATCTCGGGTGGAACAAGGTTAGAGACAAATCCAGGGGAAAAAATAACCAAAAGGGGAAACTAGGAACACTCAACCCAAAGGGGGAGGAAGAGGTGTAGACGCAAGCAAACCTCTAGAAGGGCTTGGTCCACCTTTATATTGTAACCCCTTTAGCCCACCTGAGGGATGACAATGAAACTTCATCTATGGGGAAGCTCAATTGGAAAGTGGATATTGCTTGGAGGGAGATTTAAACTAGGATTGGCCCACTTTTATATTCTAATCCCTTTAGCCCCCCCTGAAGGATGACAATGAAACTTCATCTATGGGGAAGTTCAACTGGAAAGTGGATACTGCTTGGAGGGAGAGGAGATTCAAACAGGGATTGGAGAGCCAAGGGCAGATTAAGGAAGAGAAGAGGGATTAGAGGTGGAGATGGTTCCTGCAAACTACCTTAGAATGAATAAGGTAAACAAGTTCAGAGGTTGTACTTGGAATGTTAAAGGCTTGAAGGATAAAGGAAAAATTACATGCTTTTGGGGAATGGTGGAGGACTGCAATTTGTCGATAATGGCTATTCAGGAACATAATTTAATGGGTAATAAAGTGAGGAGGAGAGAGTGCTTCAACGACTGGGTAGTATTGTATGGAGGAGTCAATACATGCTAAATGGTAGGATTTTAGTTGTGGAGGTCCAAGTAGAGGAAGAGAAGGCATGGTTGATTAATATCATGAGGCCCATAATCACAAAACTAGGGGATAAATGTGGGAGTGGATCAACAAGCTAGACATCCAGTGTCCTTGTATTTTGATGGGTGATTTCAATGTGGCGGAGAGACACTTAGATAGATGTGGGGGAAGCACAGTCATGATGGGATAGGAAAAAAAGAAAATGGGATAGCCTTAGAGGAAAACTGGGCTAATCGATGGATTGAAGCTAGGACCTTGGTGCTCTGACTTAGGATATACATACTTTAGCCTTCAATACATGGGGTCATCCTCTAGAGTAGATAGAATGTTCTTTAGCCAACAAGCTTCTTGGGTAGCTCATACAATATCTTTCAAAGTGGAAACCTCTTCTGTTTTGTCTGACCATATGCCTCTAATGTGGAACTAGCAAAAAACTCAATGGGGGAAAGTGAACTTAGGGATTTCTTAGTAAGAAAGCTGAGGGTTAATAACAGTTTGTTGCAAGATGATTTGTTCACACTTCTCACCAAGGAAGCTAAAGAGTAAGGAAGGGTCAGGAGGCTCTTGGAGAAAATTTGCCAATGAAATGCAACACATTATTAGAAGGGTGGGAAAATTGAGAGCCCATAAAAGAGACAAAGGAGGGAATATTAGGGGAATCTTCTAAACAATCTACAAAAGAAGAGGCAACTGAATGGCCTGTCCAAGATGGAAATGGATCAATATACAGAATGCCAGACTCATCTAAAAGAAGAACATGCTTACCTAGTGAGAGAGAGAAAGGGGATAGCTGGAGAATGTACAACATCAAGAGAAAAGCTTGCAAATATTTGTTTGGATTGACTAAGGAGAGGGGAAGTAAAGAGTTACAAGGACATATCAGGGATGAAAATGGTTAAGAGCTAGGGAACATAAAACAGAGTGCCCTGAGGTGGGTTGACTTTTTTGGGTACCACTTTGAATCTCAAGGAAGATACAATCACTGGTGGAGGCCTATCACTCTTCAATAAACAATATGGGTTTATTTGAGACAATATATTTACAGCAATGTTGGGAAAGGACATAGCTCAGAGAACATGATAGCAATGTGTAATATTCCAACTGGATTTAGAGAAGGCATATGACAGGAATGTGTAATATTCCAACTGGATTTAGAGAAGGCATATGACAGGAATGTGTAATATTCCAACTGGATGTAGAGAAGGCATATGACAAGAATGTGTAATATTCCAACTGGATTTAGAGAAGGCATATGACAGAATTTGTAATATTCTAACTGGATTTAGAGAAGGCATATGACAGAATTTGTAGCAAGAGTAATGGAGAAGATGGGCTTTGGCTACAAGATTGCTGCATGCATCTATACTCTAATAGCTAGAGCACATTCTAAGCTACTATTAAATGGGAGGTTAGTGGGGGGGGGATTGAAATTAGAAGGTCTGTAAGGCAAGGTTATCCTTTAGCTCCCTTATTGTTTGCTATGGCATCTCACCCTTTGATATAACAGCTTTGGAGGATGCTAGTGGAAAAGGATCTATCACTGGACTGAAACTTAGGAATGGGGAACAATTAATCATTCAATGTTTTGCTAGTGGAAAAGGATCTATCACTGGACTGAAACTTAGGAATGGGGAACAATTAATCATTCAATGTTTTGCTGATGATTCTCTGTTATTTTTGAGAGCTGACAATGAAAATGTGAGAAATGCTCTATAGCTAGTATAGGTGTTTGCCAAAGCCTCTGGATCCAAATGTAACATCCATAAGGCCATAATTATAAGCATGACAGAAGAGGACAATTTTGATATGGAAAGATGGGACTGTGATGTTATTAAAAGAGGAAGGATCATTAGACACCTAGGGGTTCCCATGGGAGTGGGAGTGAGTATCAAGGACGTGACAGATTGGGCTATTGAGAGGTTCTATATTAAGCTTAGGAAATGGGAAGGGGTAAGGGTTCCCTTTCACGACAGAGCTGCTATAGTGAATACAGTACTTAATGCTTACATCTTGTTTATTTTTCGTGTGAGATAGAGTTCAAGAAAGGCCTTTGGAAAAAAATTATTGCTCCTATTAGGGATTTTCTATGGAGGAATGGCTATAATGGGAAAAAGGTCCTCTCCTGGTTGGCTTGGGACAAGGTTGCTCTCCCTAAAAATTTGGGAGGTTTGGGAATTTTACATTTACCCTCTCGCACTAAAGCCAGAGTGTTAGTTAGCCTCCCTAAATTTCTTAAGCAAGAAAGTATCTAGGCTAAGATGGTGAGAGAAAAGATAGAGGGGGAAAAAAGGGTAAATGGCTTGGTCTCACAACTGGAGAGAAATTACTATCCTTTGCTCCTCTGAAAGTAAGAAGCTCCTCCCTCTGCAAAGTCCAGCTCAAGGGTAAATGGCTTGGTCTCAACTGGAGAGAAATTACTATCCTTTGCTCCTTTGAAAGTAAGAAGCTCCTCCCTCTGCAAATTCCTTAGCCTACAATTGGAAAGAAGTTATGGGCTTGATTAACTGGAATGGGTGTACCAAAATCTCTGGGAATTCTCTATTGGACTTAAATATTTGGTGGAAAGAAGCAATGGGCTTGATTAACTGGAATGGGTGTACCAAAATCTCTGGGAATTCTCTATTGGACTTAAATATTTGGTGGACCAATAGGTTTAAGCCTCATTTAGCCCTGTTAGATACCAAGGCTTCCATAAGATTGAACAATAAGGGGATTAGGAGATTAGAGGACATATGGGAATTTTCTCAAGTAGGATGGAAAGAGCTTCAGTAGATTATGAGAGAGTTCAAATTGCAACAGAGTGAGATACAGGAAATGAGCTCAGTTTTTATTGAAGCGGAAAAAAGATGGTACTCTACATCATATAATGAAGACTCCTGGTTCTAGGACTGGAGTTGGTTTAATGGGGCTAAACTTGATAGAATCAATACCAAGACATTATATGAAGAGATATGTAAAGAGGAAATGAATGTTAAATATTGTAATAAAGTCTAAAGACTCAGCTGGAATATGAACATTTGGAAGAGAAGGTGGAACCTGATATAGGAAGCTTTGATCCCAGTGAAAGCCCAAGTATTCTTGTGGAGAGTATGTCTATTGGCTTTACCTCTTGGGTTTAAGCTGCTTCAAAAGAACTTTAGTGTTGGGACATGCCCCATATGCAAAACAAATATTGAAGAAGGGAAGCATGCTTTCTGGGTAGAAGACAATTTAGGAGTGAGAGGGTCTTGGTGGGACTGGTTTATTGGGAAGACTATACAAGGTGACTGATGAGATTGATCTGATTTTTTGTATCATTAAACATCAGTGCTTGTGGGTGATTTGGTTCTCTAGAAATGAGTTAATATTTTGTAAGGGGGACAATCAGGGAATAGAGGCACTGAAGTCATGTTTAAATGTGTACATTTTTGCTAGTCTGCGTACTATATCAAAAGAATAAATAATAATAGATATGTTGAGGTTGTCCAGGCATTACAATATGGGATTAGGTTATATAAATCAGGGAAGATGAAATGCTAATGCTTACTGGGTTATCCTAATGTGTTTGAATATTGGGCAGCTGTATACATGGGATGATGTTAGAGCTAAGTCTCCTAAATTTGGACCAAGAACCAGAAGATGGTATCTCAAAGAAAAGCAACCAGAAGAGATCTTCATGGCCTAATATGAGCCATGTGATCGATGAACCATCCTTGCATTCTCTTATGTAATGCCTTCTAACAGTGTAAGCTCCTCTCCTTTGGAAGTCCATTACCATGAATGAGTGATGATAATTTAACCCAAAATCTTGGTTTTGGTGCAGTTATGTTCTCACTTTGGCCACCACAGTCACCAATGAAACTAGAGTCTATAAATGGTGGGCTTCCCTAGGTCTCCCTATAACCCCTAACTCTAGCACCAGCGTCATCCAAGATCGTGCATCCAAGATTGTGGTAACATGATTTCCTTCGTATATGATGACGTGATAGATTGTACAATGTTTATTTCATTGCTCTCAAAATAGTGTCCCAACTTGTTAATGGACACTTTAGGTAATCATTTTTTTGTTTAGGCTCAAAAGGAGAGCACTCAATTAGACATGGCTCAATCTCTTCTTGCTCTTTAGCATGGGCTCTAGATTTCCCATTTATCTTGTTGGGCTAAATCTGCACATAGCTAAGAATTTCCTTATAAAAGAGAACTTATTAAAACATGGACTTCCAAGGACAAGAAGGCTATTAGACCTACTATGTCTTGTAGGTGATATTTTTACTCACTTGTTGCAGGTGGGCTTGGACCTATAATCATATAAGGAATACGCATTAAGTCTCCCTTCAGAGACAGTGCTTGTAAAGGGGATGAAAAAAATAATCGTCATTCGTAGAATATGGTTTGACCTATTGGAGGCCTTCCTTTGAGTCCTCTATAATTTCATCTTGATAAATTTTCATCTCTAGATTTGCATCCGATAGTGCTGGCAATGTTCAATCTAGTTGGATCGGTTGGGGGGTTCAAAATTGGCTCTTTCCCCCCTGGCTTTTTCCTAAGATAGGGAGGACTAGTCCCTGATGTTTTTCTAACATAAGAACTGGTTAAGGCATAACCTCTTGAAAGACCTGAGGTTTCCTTATTGATTCTAAGATATTTGGCTCTAGGATGCACCTTAGGTGGGGTTTGTGGTTTGTTCTCAACTTCTTGCTCAAGAACTAGCTCTCTATTTTAGACCCCATATACTTTCCTAACAAGCTCTTGAGCTTGTTTCACTCTTACTTTCTCTAGCACTAGGTTGGGATACTCTTCAAGTTTCTCAAGAAGGTTGGAATAGCCAATCGATTCCTTCCCTGTGTCAAGATATTGCTTGAGCAAGAGGCCATCTTCCCCGATGATATCATCTTTGTTGTGCATTGCTTTTTCGCATACTCTTAGATATTTTATTTATATTAAATCATGCACACACAAACAAAACAAACATGCAAATACTTATATGTGCATATGTTAGTGCATGCACATGTTTTAAGACACACATGTGTGCATATATGTATGCGTTTGTGTATATTTAGTATGTATGCATGTATGATACTTTGCAAAGCCTTTACATGTATATGCATGTATGTGTTTGTATGCATATGTGTTTGCATGCATGTATGTGTGTATGCTCATATGTGTGTGTGTGTGTTTGTGACCCGTAAGGGAGGACAATGCCCCTTTTTCCCCCTTTTCAAGCTAGGCCAAAGAGCGGCACACAAACATATACATACACATACACGCATTCAAAGATGCGAACACATGTACACAAAGTTGCCCCTCTCATGCCCCCCGTGCCCTCCTTTGCGGGCCGAGCCACAGAGCAACGTGCACGTTGCTTTGTGGCCAGGCAAGGGGGGCATGAGTGGGGCAAAGTTTCCCCCCTCTCATGCCCCCCTTGCCCTCCCTTGTTAGCCCAACCTGCGGAGCAGCACGCGCACTGCTCTGCACGGCCAACCGACAAAGGAGAGCAAGGGGGCATGAGAGGGGGTAGTGGGTGAGAGGGGGAGGGGCAGGGGTAGGAGGGGCAGGGGAGGAGGGGGCGTATCTGGTAGATCGGGAGGTGTAGGAGGGAGGAGGAGAGGAGGAGGATTTGTCGCACCACCCATGGCTCTCACACACACATACACAATGGCTCTCTCACACATACACAATGGCTCTCACACACATACACAATGGCTCTCTCACACACACAATGGCTCTCACACAAAGGCTCTCTCTCACACACACATACTAACATAAGAAGTCTCACACACTAATACTTTCACTTTAACTTTCACTCTCACTTTCATTTTCACTTGTATATCTCCTATATATCTATAGTATCTAAAGTAGTTAAAGTGAAAGTATATATAAAATATATACTAAATCTACTATATATCTACATATACTATAGATCTAAGTGTGTGTGTGTGTGTGTGTGTGTGTGTGTGTGTGTATAGTTTATTTACACGATTAGATATAGTATATATATGAGTGTATATAATATATATTAAATATATAGTTTATATATATATATATATATATATATATATATATATATATATATAATTTATTTACACACTTAGATATAATATATATATGGGTGTATATAATATATATTAAATTTATAGTTATATTATATCTAAGTGTTATGTATATGTGCTATAGATCTAAGTGTATATATATAACACATATATTTACTTATAGGATCTTATATATATGATAAAGTGTATATAGAACCACAAAAAATTAAAATTAGGAGCTCAATAAAATGAATATAACTTTAAATTAGAAGCTTAAAAAATAAAAAATTAGAAGCCAAAAAAGTCCTCAAGCTTTAAATGATATTAATTTCATGGGAGACTGGGAGTGGAAGTGTAAGTGAGTGATGGCTGTGAAGTTTAAATGATGACGATTGGAGAATAACTTTCGAAACAAGTGTTCTCCTCATCTTTAATGATGAGAATCAAATGAGTTCTCAATAAAAAATATGATTTTTTGTTTATATGCTTTCATCAAATTATAATCTGAATAAAGGACATACATAAATGTAGTTCTCATTTAAACTAAGTTAAATTAAATTTAGGCTTTTATAAATTTATGTGAAAGCTAAAAAGGTAATAATATTACAATTGCTATATCACCAATGAAGTGAAAAACGTATTTTTTTTTTGCTCAAAAACAAGAAGCTAGTGCATATTGCTTCTTGCTCATAGAGTATAGGGAGCATTGTTTGTAGAATGACACACGAAGCTTCTATCTCATGGACTGTAAGAGTTGACACAATATCTCGTTGTGTGCATCTACAAGATGAAAAATTGTTGCTGAGTGCATATTTTTTGCAGAGCCTTTTACCACAGAACTGTAAGCTTATTACTTTGCATGCTATACTGTAGTATGGTGAAATGAAATATGAGGTAGAAATACCATCACACAAAGATGTTGATGGTCATTTGCACTTCTTGGTTGATTCATCTTTGTCAATGGAGTATCGTATTGTCCATTGTCAAGAAGCTTATTATGTAGCAGATAGTAAGGATGAAAGTGTTCAAAATAGCGATAGAAATTTCTCTAAAGGTAAGGGTAGTGATTCTATTGAGTTTATAGACTTGGAGAGTAATCCATCAGGTGCAAAAGATGAAGAACCTTTGGGCAAAAATTTGGATGATATTGAAATCTTAGAAAATGAATCAATAGGCATGGACAACACCATTCAGATTGATGTTGATAGTGAGGAGGACAATGCTACTGGCTCTGTTAATCATATATTTCCTTGGCTGCTTCAGAATGCCAGGGGTAATCGAATTAAAAAACTCTTAGCAAAATCATTAGGACCAGGTTGTAACAGAGATACCAAGAGCATATGGACGGTAATGTTGTTTTTGAGCTTCCACCAACATTTGGAAAGGGATCCAGTATGGATGGGATGCAACAGAAATATGATGGTCGTATGTGGTCAAGGCCAAGGAAATCTAATATGTCAATGCCATGGAATGTTAAGCTTAGTTATTGTCTTAGTTCTCTCCAATGTCAAAGATACTCTTACATCTATTATAAGAATAATAAGTGATTTAACGATAGGTTCTTCCATGGTTTTTTGGAGAATAGAGTATTCAAAGGACTATCAGCTGAAGAAGAAAGGGCACAAATCACATGTCAATATTGCAAAAATGTTGCTCATTATGTGCATACATGTCTCTGTTCAGTCTATTACATCATTCCCAAAAATAATTGTAATATACAACTAATGGTATACCAAGGTGAGCACAGTCATCCAGTTGAGCCGAGAACCTTAAGGGCTGATCTATTGAGAGACTAAGGAGGCTCGTGGGGGTACATTTTTGAATTACAATAAAGGTATTAGGCCTAGAAAAATATAGATGCTTGTGGCTCAACAACTGCATATGGACTCTTTGTCGTAAATGAAACAGTGGGGGAATATGAGCTTAATAACTTTTTAGAAGAGTCGATACCTCTTGTTCAAAATCAAAGGTTTGCTTTTTATAGTTCATTGTCTAGAGTAAATCATATAATCTATAATAAAATTTAACACTTTAATTTTCTATGCAGGTTTAGGAGCATTGTTGCCTATGAGAAGAAGAAGAACACTTTGGTCGTTAGGGATGGTTTTGACAATATTTTGCAACTCCAAAAAAGATGTATGTTTCCTTTTTTCCATGGTAGTCGATTCCCAAGTCAAGGAAAAGCCTCCAACAAGTGCTTCCTCTTCAAGATATCCACCAAAGGAAAAGGTTTGAGGGTTGATCTAGTAAATAGGATGCGTTGAACCGGCTCTAGAGACTTGCATGATTCTTGGGTACACTTTGATCACACTCATAGAGTTGATGGTTGGACCACCATGTCATGTTCAGTGTATGACCCAAGGTTTGTGTAAAGTAATTTTGTGTTTGTGATTCATAAAATACTTATTTCATGGTAGGCATATTGTAAAATAATAAATTTTAAATTTACAGTTTAAAAAGCCTGATGGTAATCGCTATATGTGAAACAAAAGAGGAGGATGCAGAGGCACAAATTCTATTCTGGGAAAATCTTAATATTATTATGCAAGAAGGAGGATTCCCAGTGACTTTGTAGGATTTATGGTTGACGAGGTTGGGGCCAATTGGATTGCAATACAAATTGTGTACAATGGAGGGCCTAACAATGAGTTAGATGATCGAGAGCGTTCTTGTCTCTTTCATTGGGAACAGAGTCTACAGAAGCAAACCAAAAAATTGGTGCTACCTCAGCATACACAGACACATCTCGACAAGCATGGAGGCTTGCTCAGACACCAGAGTGTGTAGCAGCAAAACAAGCCACCTCTATCAAGGATTGGCGGGGAAAAGGTAATGTTTTGAAAGAGAATATAAAAGCTCTAAGATGATGGTTTATTTGGTGGGATGGCTATTTGATCAAGAATGATCATGAGCTTCTGTATTGAAGTGTGTTTAGCCAAGAAACTTTTGACGTTGTTGGTGGTGTTTCGTCATTTCTTATGGGGGGTTATGTCCTTACTTTGAAGTCAGTGCTATGTGTTTTATGTGTCCAATTGAGAAGTGGGATGACTTATGCATAGACAATGACTATACGAAGGGACAAGAGTAACAAGGTGAGAAGAGCAATATGCTTTAGAGGATTCTTAGATTTTGAAGAGAACACTTTGAAGAACATGAGATTTTTAATTTTTCATCCAATTATTTTCTCTTTCTCTCTCTTTGTAAAACTCTCTCTCTCTCTCTCTCTCTCTCTCTTCTTCCCTTTGATTTAAAAAAAATAGAGCTCTCTCAAATAAATTCAGGGCTCTCTCCCTCTCTCTTTAATAAAACTAGGATGCTTGGGTAGCCTTATCCTCTTGTACATGAAGTGATTGAACGAACATAAATCTGTAAACATACTTAGAAAGGGTGCTAGAGGCACATCCGCTCTATTGATAAACCTCATGCCTACACTTTATGATCGATGGAGATCATGAAGCATCTCGCAAAAAAAGATAATTACAAATTGGTTTTAGCACATCTGAACCTAAGTTACACGTCGTTGTTCAAGTCATACGAATTTTGTGCTTGTTTATGCGAGTGGAAAAAAAAAACCATACATAAAGTATGGTAGGGAATTGGCATAGTCCTCTCCAAAATTTTATAAACATAAGGGAACGTGCCCTTCCCCCGTTTTCCAAATAACACTCTCGGTATCAAAAGTGGACCAAAGATGCATCTTCAATGTTGAAAGTGGCCATTAGTTTGTTTGAATATAAAAGAGAGAAAAATAGAAATACCTTTGTCAGTTTGCGATACTGAAGTCTGTGATGCAATGAGTCTTGTGTGATATTGTTTCACGATCGCTGATTAATGTAGAGGTATAACCATTGTTGTTGGTGCGCATGAGTTGTCTTCAACCTCATAACCAAAGTAGCAATTTGTAAAAAAAACATCCAAGATTTGAACGTCAAAGTCCTCAATTGCAAAGACACCTTCCCTAGCAAAATGCTCAATTCATGGCTCTAGTCCCTACATATATGAAAATAAACACCATTAAATGCCAGTCCACTATGAGGGTATATCATTACAATTTGGCAAGTAGATCAACATTAATCAGATGATGAGCTCAAAGCTGTTAGCTTTGCAACCCACCAGGGATCTTTGCAGTTCAACAATCATTAGATAGTAAGCTCTATGCCACCTTTTCACGGTTCTCTTGATACAGTAATGTTTACTGCACGCCAAATTGCCAACGTTCAAAATTTACAAAGATACAACCGTGCACTTTTACTTATAAATATCTTGAAGCACCTTGCAAAAAGGATAATTACAAATTAGATAGCACATCTAAATCTGAGTTACACGTCGTTGTTCAAGTCATACGAATTTTGTGCTTGTTTGTGCGAGTGAAAAAAAAATCATACATAAGATATGGTGGGGAGTTAGCACAATCCTTCCCAAAATTTTATAAAAATAAGAGAACTTGTCATTCCCTCATTTCCCAAATAACACTCTCGGTGTCGAAAGTGGACCAAAGAGACACCTTCAGTGTTGAAAGTGGCTATTAGTTTGTTCGAATATGAAAGAGAGAAAAATAGGAATACCTTTGTTAGCCTGCAATACTGAAGTCGTTGATGCGACGAGTGTCCTATGATATTGTTTCACGATCGCTGATTAATGTAGAGCTATAACCGCTGTCAATGCACACAAGGTATCTTTGACCTCGTAACCAAAGCCATAATCTGCAAAAAAAACATCCAAATCAGGAACAAAATTAAGATGCACGCAAAGCTGCTCCTGCAACAAGTGGCTATCAAGGCAGTTTGATCAAATAGAGCCTAAAGAGGGCATGCTTGAGGAGCTTCTTTCTCGGGATGTTATCTCTTGGAGTGCACTAATTGCAAGATATGTACAACATTGCCAAGTGTGGTGCTTTGGTTATGAGAGCACTGCACTTGGCATACA
Source organism: Cibotium barometz (assembly GCF_041138505.1). NCBI lineage: Eukaryota > Viridiplantae > Streptophyta > Polypodiopsida > Cyatheales > Cibotiaceae > Cibotium > Cibotium barometz. The sequence continues at coordinate 64,901,653 of NC_141046.1, read as the reverse complement.
TATCAAGCACAGTCCTGCCAAGCACCATATCATTTCCAAACCACCCTTGTCTAGCAATCTTATCATGAATTTGTTTGTCTTTGTGAGTTGCCCTTATGCTGCCACAAGCTTTCTTGATGCAAGCAAAGGTCATTGCATCTGGAGAGAGGCCCTCATGCTACATCTGTTCAAAATAGTTTAGCGCATCCTAACCATGCCCCTTCTGAGCATATTTTACGTTCGGGTTTTATTTCGACATATTGCTTGATCTTGGTGGGGGTTTTGTCGAGAGAGGGGTCAACGGTTATAGACAAAGGAGAGGAGGAAAGAATCGGTGTTCGCACAAGGCTTCTCTCACAAGAGAGAGAGAAGAAGAGAGAAGAAGAAAGAAGAAGAAGAAGCCCTTTTAACGTCGTAGGAACAATCCCGAGAGAGAGAGAGAGAGAGAGAGAGAGAGAGAGAGATGTGACGCCTCTGTTCCGCCCGCTGCCCTCGGCCTAGTGGAAATATAAATATATTATATTAGAAAATGATTGAAAATTGGTCGTGAGGGCGCCGTCAGTCGCGCGTGCGACCGCCCCTTTAGAGCCGTTGTGCCACTTTCGGCCACCTCAAGGCTGTCGTCAGTCGCCCACCATGCTCGCATGCCACCGCCGCCTTGAACCGCCCATCTTCCGCCTACGCAGGAATGCAGCTAGAGGCCCGCCATGCCCGTCCGCCATGAGTCGTGTACGCTCCACTGCCGCCTACGCAGGAATGCAGCTAGAGGCCCGCCATGCCCGTCCGCCATGAGTCGTGTACGCTCCACTGCCGCCTACGCAACACCACCCGATCGCCGCCTTCACCAAACCTTGGTGCGCTACTTTGACGGACCACCGCTCTTGTCTGTCGCCGCGGCAGCGCCCGCCAGCGCCACAGCTGACCCCGCATGCCCACACGTGAAGCCGACCTATGGGCTGCGACGGGATTCTTTTAATACCTTTTTTAAACAGGAAAAATAAATGTACTGTTTTTTTAAAGTAGAAATCAAAATAGATGGTTTTATAAAATAAAAAAATAGGGAGAAAGGATAAATAAAAGAGGGGCTTTTTTTTTGGGGGGGGGGGGGGGGGGTATGTATTTCAATGATGTGTGTGAGCTAGTTTGCAGGTGTGTGTGCAAGTGTAGATCGAGAGGTGCATGTCTGGGTGTGTGTTTTGTGTGCATGTGGATAGAGAGAGGGGGGGTGTGTTCCTATTAATTTTAATTTTAATTTTTCTTTTTTATTAAAAAATCACCCACACACAAATATGCCATGGAAAATTTGAACTCACAACCTAGGGACTTTCAAACTCCATTTAATTGCTACACTAACGCGTGATCGGCCAATCATTTTATATGTGTTTGCATAATTTATATGAGGTACTATATTCTTTAGGCTCTCTCACGAGCATGTTGTAGTGCCATTTCCTTGCAAAACCACCCACAAGGCTGCTTTTTGGTGAGTTTTGTCCCCATTATGAGATGCGTTACGTCGCCAGCGATTTATGCTTAGGGACAAGGGCTAATTAGTGACAATAGATTCCGAGTGAAGGAAGCCTCTTGGGTTTTGTGCTCGCACAACCGATAATCCATTAATCTTGATTTGTAGTAATAAGCCAGTAATATTACACATAAGCATCATTAATTGAATCGCATTGTAGAAACTCAATACTCCTATTAGTGGCAATTTGAAATAATCCAAGAACGAAGTGAGAAATTTCTTAGTGTCAACGAAATTGCTGTTTCTATTATATATGTACAAATGAGGTTTAAGGCTTCCAGATTACCTAGTGAGCTCAATGAACAAAGGCGGAAAAGCGCTCGCCTCTCCATGACGAAAGCTTTGATGCCACCATCGTTGACTTTGCTACTGTGCTTGCTTGAGCTTTGGTCTTCTAGCTAGCAAGTTGGTGTTATCGTGTGGTGGTGTGTATTGATCCACTTGAGCCATGGAGTTGCTTGGCTATGCTACGAAAGTTTATCCATGGGTCTTTTGGGGCTTTGGAAGCATGTGTGGCTCTTGTTTGGCATGAGTTGAAGGGGGTATGGCCACCACACATGGACTTGGTGTTGCCTCTTTCCGTTGTGTCCTCTATGGTGGGCACCGAAGGCAAGGCTTTAGGTCTCCACTCCATCGACCTTGGAATCCAAATGTATGGGTTCCCCGTGTAGAAGCCTTGAGCTTCTAGTAGCGCTTGGCTAGGACAACAGAGTGTAGGAAGCTGGGATCGAATTAGGGCTTGGATTGCCATTACTTGACTCTCTTTGGCTTAGGAGATTGAGATACAGACGTGAGAGTTTTGGACCTAGACGGAAGGGTTTCCCTTGTAGAAGCCTTGAGCTTCTAATATCTTGAGTGACGAGGCTTGGATTGTGGGTAAAACTCTTTTGCTTGAGACTCCTGCTTGGCATTTTTCTACATATGGGTAGGCTTCTGGCTAAACAATCAAGGATGGTCTTGCAACTAGGTGGTCTTCTTTCTGGGGGGCAGGGGGGGGGGACTCTAGCTCAAGGTGATCTTTGTTTCTACTTTAGTCGCATCATGAAGATCGTTTGTACGTACAAAGATTTGTACACTTGGTTCCATCTTTGTTTCTACTTCAACCGCATCATGAAGGTCAATTGTATGTATATAGATCTGTAAACTTGGGAGCCTATGGCCTCTTTGGTTCTTTTTTTATCGAAGCAATTTCCTCCACGTGTGCCCTCTGTTTTTCGTTGTCTGCCTCTTGTTTCTCCTCATTTTTCTTGTGGAGTTGATAAAGTAGATCTTGGGTGAGATATCCATAGTAGCGTTCGAGCTTGCTACCATTGAAGTAATCTTCCATTGAGCTCTATCCTCGGTCTCTATCTTCACTGCTTAAGTTTTTGTTTGGTGTTCTCGACATTCTATATAAGTACCATATCCCCTACCGTTCATATAAGTACCATGTCCCCTACATTCATACATTTGTCCTTAAGTTGGTCGTCAAACCATTACTTACGTCATAGTTTTTTTTACCATTAATTCATAGTAGTGGATCGTAATCTTTGCTCACTCAATTGCTCTAAGGCAACTAGCCTCTTTGTGTAAGGGTGTTTCCTTTAAGATTAGTCTCACTATAATCCGGAGGCTTGAAACTAAGTGTTACAATTGTGTTAAGCCCGAATGCAAGATGGAAAGGTGTGTTGTTGTTGGCAGCCACTTTGTAGGGGAGTGTGGTAGGCCCATAGAGCAGAGTGCAACTTATGTTCCCCTGTTAACCACATATTGGTTAACACATTCCTACGACAATTATGTCCACACACTAATGTAATGGGTGCCGGTACTATATTGTAAATCCCGTCATTTGATGAGAGGGAAACACCCTAAAGACACTTTCAAGTATTGAGCTTCGAAGAACAGACAAGAGGATATTGGTCAGTTGAGAAAAGCCTTGCAACTATGTTTTGGACGTCTAGGGTCCTTACTCCCAGGCGGCCTAGTGGGAAAAGGTTTGGAACTATAAAAGTCAATTTCTCTTGTTTGTAACTCACTCTCCCATTTGTTTTCTTGAGTGATTAGGCTACCAACGCGATCGTTTTCTTTGCGGAGATCCCACACGATCTTCACGAGAGAGATTGCACCACCCGTTGGATTAGAGCAACTGCCCTCGGGGTGACACCGAGTGCGAGAGGACGATGATGATGAGTGGCTGTGGTGGAGCTCTTGAGCGAGCTTGGCGGATAGGCAACTTTCCACGACACGTTAGGGTAGGGTTTCCTTAACATCTTTGGCACTTCTGCTGGGGAGCGTCAATCCGCTGCTTGTTAAAGCCATCTTTGATTTTTGAATCCGACGGAGTCTCCATAGCCCAATACTAAGTAAACTCTTTGGCATGCGGTTTTTGGTTTTTTGATGTTTTGTATGGTTTTTTAAAATGTTTTTGTTATGATTCATGCATAGCTTTATGTTTGGAGCAAGATTACTACTAGTTTGAGTGGAAAAACTTGAGATTTGGGTGATTAGAGACCCTAATCAAGAGGGTTTTTACTTAAACCTAGATTATTTTTCTTAATTTTTAGCTTAATCTTGTTTCTTTTGCTTAATTTCTTAGCATAGGTAGGTTAGCATTGTTAAATAGAACCCTAATCCATCAAAAAACATAGACTATCTCTTAATTTTTACTAATGATCACTAATCTACTGATTAGTGTGATTAGTAAACTTACAAAGAGCAAAATATCAAAAAATTGAGCCTTATTGCTTGTAATTAGACTAATTGGAGTGGCATTAGTGTTCTAAACACTTGCCTTGACCCAAATCTATGTTTAGTCACTCCCATTAGGTCTTAATTAGCAAGAATTAGCATAAATTAGGTCTCATTTGCCTATTTTTTTCTCTTTTGAGTGGGTTAATTAGAGACCTAATTAGAGAGATTAATTAGGAGTGATCACATCTTTGGATTAGCCTAAACATGACTAATCCACCTATCAAATTCACATCCCTAAACTCCTCACCATTTAGGAGTAATTAGAGGGCAAAGAAGAGAGTTAAAAGGTGGTTAATAGTAAGATTAAGAAGATTAGTCATTAGTTAAGTTAGAGTACCTCTAAATAAGTCAAAATCTACTAATTTAGAGATAGCCTCTAACTTTAGTCTTTTCCCACCTACCTTCCATTAATGAGGGAATCTTAGTTGTCTCCCACTCACTTCTCTCCTAATTTGAAATTCAAATTCAAATTCAAATTTCAAACTTGCCACGGTCGTTCACACCTAAGGCCACGGGCGTATGCTTTTCTAAGCATACGGCCGTATAAACCCAAAAATAAATAAAAACTTATCATGGCCATACCTTCTTTAGCAACGACCGTACCAACCTATGCCACCACGAGGATACCAACCTAAGCGTATGGTCGCATACGGAAGTACCTTTCTTGAAAAAAGCTATAAAAAATTTCAAAAAATTGCCACAACTCTATCTTCCTTAGTAATGGCTGTACAAACCTTAGCCCCACGACTGTAACCAAACCTAAGCATACGGATGTACCTTTCTTGAAGAAATTTACTTTTTTTAAAACAAACAAAAAAAATTGCCATGGTCGTACCTTTCTTAGCCACGGCCGTACCGACCTTAGCCATGGTCGTACCTTCCTTAGCTACGGGCGTACCAACCTAAGAGTATGGATGTACCATCCCCTATTATTTTTTTTGAAAATAAATTTTTTGCCACCATGGCCGTATCTTCCTTAGCCACGGATTTGCCAACCTTAGTGTATGGTCGTACCAACCTAAGCGTGTACGGACGTACCATCCCAAAAAATTTTAAAAAAATTTTCACCTCCGTACCTTTCTTAGCCACGGCCATACCAACCTAAGCATACGATTGTACCAACCTAACCATATAGACAGACCTTACCTAAAAAAAATAAATCTTTTTTTTGCCACACGGGCCGTACCTTCCTTAGCCACGGCCATACCAACCTTAGCCACAACCATACCAACCTAAGCATACAGACGTACCTTCCTTGAATTTTTTTAAAAGTTTATTATTTTTTTACCACAGCCGTACCTTTCTTAGCCACCACGGGTGTACTAATCTAAGCGTACGGATGTACTGCACGACAAACAAATATCAATTTTTTTTAATTTTCAAAATTTCTAAATCTTTACATGTGCTTATCTACCTCCCCGACTTACGAGGGTCGTTTTTACACACATAAAACACCTCAAAAGACCATTTTAACCTTAAGGGTACATTCACATGTGAGGTAAAAGAGAACCAAAACTCTTATTTTGAGACCACGCACGCACTGTTAAAGCTTTTCTAAGCTTCCCCGCACACCATGGACACCTTAAGGGTACATTCACATGTGAGGTAAAAGAGAACCAAAACTCTTATTTTGAGACCACGCACGCACTGTTAAAGCTTTTCTAAGCTTCCCCGCACACCATGGACACCTTTCAGTCATGTTTGCATGCCCTCAATGCCTCCATTCCATTCGGCGGCCCCAATTGCACATTCACATGTGGTCACCACGCTACACATGTTTGGCCGTGAGAGCGAAATGATTTTTGAACAGCCCTCATCTAGTGGGGCCCCCATACATGCACTCCAACGTGGATAGACACCCCCGAGCACACTCACGCACCTTCTTCTCTATCTACGAATCTATTCCCACCTCCCTTTGCGCAACAACTTGACATTTCGAGCGTAGCACAAGCTCTAGGGAGAAGGGGAGTGTCACAACACTTGCACCCAAAAACATCACATACAAAACCTATGTGGGTGAAAATTTTCAAACTTCTATCCAAAATTCCACGAAGACCCTATATCCCACATTGAGGTCTTTAACCAAATCTTTCAGAGGCATTTGAAATTTTCGACGATGCAACCAAAGTCCATCTCCTTGGACTCAACCTTAAAGGCAAGGCAGTGCAATGGTTCCAATCCTTGGACCCTCGCACAAAGGTGCTTTCAAAGTAGTGTGAGAGGCCTTCATTCTTGGCTTTGCACCCTATGGGTCCAAATGGAGCCCCATCGTCCAACTATTCTAATTGGAACAAAAACTAGAGAAAACCTTGCACGACTACATCACACATTAAGAACCTCGATTTGTGTTACGAAGAGAGGAAAAAATTGAGTGACAAGCACTTAATGGATCGTTTCCTATTGGCTTTGCACAACCCACACGACTACACGACCACATGTTGGTCAAGGACCCCTCCACCTTTGATCAGGCCTACAAATGGGCGATCTTTCTCGATGACAACATGCGAGAAAGCTATTCCACTCAATTGGCCACCATGCCTATGACAACCCAAAGCTCATTTGTAACATTATCTTCCTCTCCTCCTGGGCCCTAAGCCTTACTGGTGACACCACCCTCAACTAAATACTCACACAAAGTGCCACCACGACCTTCTCTAGTGCCAATCTTTCCATTCCAACCGTTGCCTTTCCAGGAAAACCCTATTGCTCATGAAAAGATTCAAACCAAGTTCATTGCTAAACCTGTGGAGCCCATGCGCTCCGCCATCCCTAACACAATCTCCCTTTGCTAGTGACTCACATGGACCCTAAACCACTTGTGCACACTATAGGTGCACGTGCAAGGAAACCACCTCTTTTTGATTTCCTCTGCCAAGGATCCCATAGTGTGGCTAAGTGCCCTCAAAAGAAACGCTTGCCACCAATGACACCACAATGTCATGGCTATGGAATCGACCATTACTTCAAAGATTGCTCTTTGCAATCAATTTTTCACTCCATAGTCGAAGGCAACATGGGAAGATATCCACTATCCCATTGAATGTCGTCACACGATTGCCGGCCAAGCTAAAGAAGGCCACATCCCATAAGAAACAACGCTTTAAGCACATTGGCCACGGAGAAGATCGAGTTAGCATCCGTACACACTGGCTCAACAAAGATCACATCATCTTCCTCCACTAGGAAGATGATCGTGCTGAACTACCACTCCCCCATGCAGCCCCCCAAAAACTCACCAAACGGCAAAAATGGCTGGTTGTATATCCCGATGTTATTCTTGAGAAGTAGCGTCTTCAAGAGACCTAAGCACTGGTAGAGCAATGCCAGGCTCAACTTGAACCACCACCTGTTTTTGTAACCTTTGACCCAGTGCCTGAGTGCGTGTCGTCCCCCATTGAACCTGAACTTCCGCACCAAGTAAGGCAGGAGCCCCTGCCTACGCTCAAGGCCAAGGAAGATCCGTTCGCCAACATGATGTTGACAAACAAAGATTTTACCCCACATGCACCTCCTAATCCTTTAGTGCCTATTCTATAAACGGCCAAATACAAATCCCACTTTCACATCGAACAACTCGATGAGAATAGTGACACAGAGTCCGACAGAGACTCACGTGGTGCCCACACAAGATTTGCTGAGGTCTTTTATCCTCCTACGGCACCCATATCTTGACCTCCACCCCTGTCAAATAAAGACCACATTGAACTTCCATATACTCTTTCTAGTCCACCTTATGATCAAGGCCCTGCACCTGAGGAAGCTCCTCATCAACGCAACCTAGTTGGCCTCTTAGACTTCCTTTCCTCCCAAATCCAAATGCCCATTGGAATCTTGTTAAAAAGTAGTTCAAATTTATAGAATGACCTTCGGGATTGGATGGAAGGCATACTAGAGGCTTTTGTGGGGAGGAGAGAGCTAACTCAGATTCCTAAGATAAATCTGAGCCCCATCATCCATACTTACTCCATCACCACAATCCACAACCCAAAGGCGCACCAACAATTCACGTAAACACGTTGGGCCACTACTTTGAATGTGATGACACCAACGCAGCCCTGCCCATTTCCTATAACGAACATGTGGCCAAAGGCATCCTGGCGCGTAAGCATTCTCACAAGAACATGTTGGGAAAATTGGGGCCAACCATGCCTTAAATCTGAGCCCCATCATCCATACTTACTCCATCACCACAATCCACAACCCAAAGGCGCACCAACAATTCACGTAAACATGTTGGGCCACTACTTTGAATGTGATGACACCAACGCAGCCCTGCCCATTTCCTATAACGAACATGTGGCCAAAGGCATCCTGGCGCGTAAGCATTCTCACAAGAACATGTTGGGAAAATTGGGGCCAACCATGCCTTGATTCCACCACATTGGTGATCAAGCTTGCAAACGGAAAATCTGTAAAACCCCCAGGTCTAGTATATTACCTCAAGGTAAAAGTCTATGACATGACATTCCACCTCACATTTGTAGTCATGGTCTTTAGCAATGCTGCATAGGCATCTTGGGTAGACCCTTCATGCGATAAACACAACTGATCCATGACTGGGACACGCATCATGTCTACCTTCGCAAAGGGTCTCAAACGCTCAAAGTCAATTTATATACCTGACACACATCCCATCACCACCGCCAGGAGCAATGAGCTCTTTGTTTTGTGATGCTTGTTATCAAGTCCTTGATGACGCGTGAGTGCCATGCATGGTCGCTTCTATCAATAGTGACGAAGTCGACCATCCATGATTGGCTGAAAATCCTTGCTACACTTGACACCCTCCCAGATCGCAAACTTGGCACGCAATTCATACTCCCAAACGGCCAAACCCTTCATGAACCCTACAAAGCCATTGCCTCGCTTAACACCCTGAGTGTAAGTGTAGCTCCACAACTTGAAACAACCACCCTTAAGGTCTCGATAATTTTTCCCTCTGGCAAAAATATGCCAAGAAAGTGTGCCTTGTTGTCTTCCACAGCTAGCCACAATCTTTTGCCATGGGAAACATGGGTCTCCCTAGCCAAAGCATCTCTTAAAACTACCCAAGCCAAAATTCAATTGCCTAGTAGACAACACCTACAAAGCCTTGGGTCTTTTACACAAACTTTACATACTATCTCTAACCCATTGGCTTGTAAGTTTTATATGGTTCCCACAAGGAAAAACAAAAGAAGCAGTCGTCCTTGGTGGAGGCTGGTCCAAAACGCTATAAGTAAAATCACCTCCACTGACAACACCGCTACCCTCAAGCTTCCCTAGGGCAAGGTAACAATGATCCTCTGGGGCGGGGAGTGCATCGAATCCGATCCTTTGTCCCCACCAACTCCTTCCACACAGGGTAATCTGACACCCCTAACCATAACAAGTAAGTCTTCCACTGCACTTGCACTTCCACCAAAACTAAACCCACCAAGAATACGGATTGGACTCCCTGGTCTACAACGGTGACCAACCCACATATATCCTATGGTGCACACCAATCTCATATTATTGGAGGCGTGGGAAACCCCACACTAACAAAAGAAGACACTTACATTCAAAATTTCACATGAAATGTGTTTAATGAGTGTTGGGTGTTTCATTCCTATAATTTTCATATGCAATAACTAATTGGAGTGTAGGTTTCATGTCAGATTATCATTGGAAAAGAGTGGATTAATGCCACTCTTTTCCAATGAGTGGATTAATGCCACTCACTGCCAAATCAATTGGCACGAAGAAACAGCCACCATGGAAATCAACGGCAAAAAGTCCACAGTCCTCTTGTGTCCCCAAGAGAAAATCATCCATACACCATCCCCCTCGACTGCCCTTCCCCCTCACGCCCCATCCTCATTCTCACCGGCAGTCTCCCTTGTTCCCACACCTCCCATGCCTCACCAACGCCCGTCGAATGGGCACTGCCGACACCATCCAATAAGGACAATCAAGCCTCTTTGTCGACATTCTCCCCTTCAACTCGACCACCCACACAGCCAACACCCCGACCTCTTACCTTTATCATGATAATCAATGGTGGGTGTCCAAGAATCTACTTGCAGGATTCTATGATGGCTACATAGAAATCTGGATCTGCAAACAGCCATCTCTGAAACCCAATCGCAAGAAACCCACTAAGCCAACAAAAATTAACCCTAAGCCAAAGCTTCAACATTGGCTAGTCCCCAACCGCCTGTTACTAGCACAAGGATACTATGAAGGCAACACTCGCCTCTGGCTACCCAAGCATGCCGCCTATGCTCATCCACCACAACACCCTAGGAAACCGCGACAAAGGGTCCCATAGCCATGGGTTAGGCAACCCCAAGCACAATGAAGCCAACAACGCTGAGTGCAAACCAACGTGCTCAAAGCTCAAGGCTTCCATGAAGGCAACACACATCTATGGCTCCCCAAGCCACAATCCAAATCATATCCTCCATTTTGACAACCTACTTCTCGCTCAACCCCTCGTCGGCGAGACAAAAATCCACGAAGCCTCGACAATCACGGACCTTCATCACTAGGCAAAAATGGATGCCCAAACGTCTTTTAGATGCCCAAGGCTTCTATGATGGCAATTCCATCATTTGGCTCCCACGGCAAAACCCTCAGCCGCTCGCCCAAACCACCCCCACCAAGTCGGTACCTATCCTATCGATGAAGATGGTTTAGAGACCAACGGGCAAGCAAGTCCCCTCTTCCTCAACTACATATGGACGTGCCCACACCCAATTCATGGGCACTCAAAAGCTCAATTTGCCTAGCCCTTTCTCCTTACAAAGCCTCGTACATGACGCTCCACCCCGCCCCTCAACTTCACTACCGACCCAAGGAGCAGTGCTACAAATGGCAGAGCTTATCCAACCAGTCAAAGATACACTCAAAGGTAAGCTCACAAATCTTACCAAATGGGCTACTCAGTACAAAACCCTCTTTAGGGGTGCTGACTAGTAAACATGTTTTTTTTTAAAGAGTCTCTAGGTGATTAGGACCACGGGCACACCTTTTGCCCTCGCCCATACTACCCACCACCTACAATTCTCACTGGGCTTTGTCCTATATGCACACACCACACCAAGGCTCATCATCGTCGCGACAACCATCCAGGTACATCTCTAGATGGGGGGACCATGGTAAATGCAAGCCTGGTCAATGGTACGACCCATTGCCTAGATCTTCTTAATCACCCCCACTTCACTCGAATAATTGTGCTTCATGTCTTATCCAACATACCCATAACTTCTTATGCTCAACATCTCTGGATCCTCGCCATCGACTACCACTCCTATCAACATAGGATCGCAATTCCCTAAGCTCCCCTGATTGAAGAAGACAAAGCACCAAAAGAAAAAGAGAGAACATCGCAATTAGATAACTCAATATCCATGGGAGCCAAGATACCCATTTTGGTGTCTTGACAAAGATGCTAAACCTTCATAAACATGGCCATCGATATACAATATCTCGAAGCGCAAGCAGTTTCCATGCGTGTTGCCTCCTTGTCCCTCCGGAATTCCCCCCTCGCCACTTGCTTACTAACACCATTGTTTTACTAACCCCTCCTTGAATAATACCACCTACCACTTGGATACTGGTCATTAAGTATTCCATGCTCGTCTACTCATTCAAGTGCTCTCACTCCTCTAATTGAGGATGTCTCGCCGCAAAGGCAACAAAAAACACCAAAAACAAAATAAAGAGTACTACTAGGCCCTTAAAAGAAAGCAAACTCATAACAACCCATCAAACTAGTTGGATACTTAATCGCCAGTACTTCACTAACTTCTTTCCATCTTACTAACTCCCCCACCCCCTGTCATTTCCAAAGAGACAGGAGAACCAATCAAGTGCAACACTCTTCCCCGTGCCTCGAAAACCTCTCATCGATCATGAGGACGCGATCAAGTTTAGGAAGGAGAGTATGTTAACCACATACTAGTTAACATATTCCTACGACAACTATATCTGCACACTTATGTAATGGGCATCGGTACTATATTGTAAATCCTGTAATTTGATGAGGGAAATGCCCTAAAGACACTTCCAAGTATTGAGCTTTAAAGGACAGACAAGAGGATATTGGTCACTTGGCCAAACCATAGAGAAAAGCCTTGTAACTATGTTTTGGGTGCCCCGGGTCACTTACTCCTAGGCGGCCTAGTGGGAAAAGTCTTGGAACTATAAAAGCCAATTTCTCTTGTTTGTAACTCACTCTCCTATTTGTGCAATAGCAGTGAAGTGTTCTCTCTCTCTCTCTCCCTCTGTTGCAACTCTAATCTAGCATATGTGGTGTGCTTAGAGGGTTAGGGTTTGGGAGTGATTAGTAATCACTTGTTCACTTATGCTTCCCTTTCGCTTCTTGTCTCTGTCTTGCTTGAGTGCTTAGGTTACCAATGTGATCGTCTTCCGCGAAGGTACCGCATATTCTTCGCAAGAGAGGTTGCACCACCTGTTGGATTAGAGCAACTGCCTCAGGGTGACAATGAGTGCGAGAGGACGGCGATGACGAGCGGCTATGTTGGAGCTCTTGAGCCTAGCTAGAGCTCGATGGATAGAAAACTTCCCACGACACGTTAGGGTAGGGTTTCCTTAACATCCCCATCGTTTTAGATACCTCTACCGTCTTGGTGAGAATGGTACACAATGTTTTGTTGGTGCTCTTGGCTTGGCCATTCGCTTGTGGGTAGTAAGGTGTTTACTTTTTGTGCACTGCACGAAATTCTTTGAGCAAGAACTGCACCACTTCACCACTAAGTTGGTCATCAAACCACTATTTACACCGTAGTTTTTTTTACCATTAATTTGTAAGCAGATCGTAATCTTTGCTCGCTCAATTGCTCTAAGGCAACTAGCCGCTCTGTGTGAGGGTGTTTCCTTTAAGATTATGTCTCACTTCAATTCAGAGGCTTGAAACCAAGTGTTACAATTGTGTTGAGCCCAAACGCAAGCTAGAAAGGTGTGTTGCCACCTTGTAGGGAGTGTGGTTGGCCCATAGAGCAAAGTGCAACTTATGCTCCCAATTGTTCTAGATGCCTCTATCGTCTTGGTGAGAATGGTACACAATGTTTTGTTGGTGCTCTCAACTTGGCCATTCACGTAAGATGTTGACTTTATGTGCGTTGCAAGGATTTCTTTAAGCATACCATTATTTCTAGCGGGTAACCGAAATGAGTAATCACACGTTTGTAAAACTTGATTAATGTTGTCCACACATGTACATTTCCAAGTAGCACCTTCCATCATATACTATTAGTCAGAATTTCATGGTGGGCACCCTACACAAGCTCATGGCTACCCCAATCACTATGGCACTAGATTCGAAGTGCTTGGAGCACTGGGAGGGACTTGGTGTGCAGGATCCTAATGGGGACACACTGTAATACGGTGTGGGCCTTTGCATTGGAAGCATTGTATCGATGGCCTACACCATATTGTTGAGCTCGCTCTCTGTTGCACCATGGCTTCAACAAGGAGGCATAGTTTATGGTTGGAGCCTGTTTTGGATACTCGTAGTAGGGATCGTAGTGCTTGTAGGAGTCCTGTTGCTCGTAAAACTCATGCCTATCATGTTCATGGATTTACGATTCTGCAAGTAGAGTCACCGAGTACTATTGTACTGGTGCGGTTTTTGAGGAATGGATTGAGGTGGTAATATTGAAGGTGGGTATGGCAACTATGGTAGTCCTATACATAGCTCTCAGTAAGGGATTTTGGTATGCATGCACTTGAGCTTGTGTAGGTTCAGGAATGGATGGTGGGGCTAGTAGGACTAATGGTTGCCTTGGCACCAGGAACATCTGTCATGGTAGCGAATTCCACCTTGTCAAGTTTCCTTGGTACCAACAACGAGACGTGTCATGGTCCCATGGCACTAGCACTGAGCACAATATTGTTGATGTCTAAGCTCATGATTGTATAGTTCTAACAACAAATTACACACCAAACTATATCTCGCCATGGAAATAAGCGAGGGTATCAAGCTTGCAAAACTGGCCTTGAAGTTGCCCTTTGGAACTAGCCCTATCAATGTTAGCCTAATCGGTTGAACAGATTGTCTACCAAATCGTTCATGCTCATCTCCTTGACTAGGTCCACTGCCTTGTCAAAGATGCCTCTTGCCGTCAAGGCAAAATTAGAATGAACAGGTCTTGGTGAGATCACCCTTTCCATGGGCTTTGCAAACTTGATCGAACTTCTCTAGGTAATAAATGGGATCTCCAGTTCGATCAAGTTTGGTCATCATTCTTGATATGTGGATTGGTTTTAATCTTGTCCAAATCTAGGCCAAATATGGACCTCCATGTGTGATATTCATACCCCCCCTCTCCTGTTTCAAACGCACCCTTAACATGTCTTCTACGTATTCACATGGTGGTTGAACGTGGGATGGTTGAACAAAACCTTGTATCTCTGGATTTAGGGTTTTGTTCTCCATAGGATTGGGTTGTGCAGTTTCCAATGGCACTAGTCCTACCCCTACGTGGCTCTAAGGTTGCAAGCTTGTGGAGCGGCTGAGGACATATTAGGTGATTGCCCTTGTGGAACACCTAGGTTCTTGTAACTGATTCTTTACTTTTCTAGCATTCCATGCTCCTCATCTAAATGGAGAGAAACTAGAACTTGGTTTCGTGGTGAGAAGAAGCTTCCAAAATGGGTTCCTTTTGGAGGTGGCACTCCCGCTTGCATTGTCTTGTGGGTTACCTACCCCTAATGGTGTTGCAAGAGACATGCCCCAATCGCCACAACAATGGTTATGGGGCTATTTGGTCATGGCCAACTCAAGACAAACCCAACTCGGGGTTAACAAAAGTTTGAAAAAGTGTGGCGTCTAGCATGGTTTGAGCACTCTTACTAGAGCGAACCTTGATGATCATGGTCCTACTCTTGCTCTCCCTCAATGGAGCTTTGCCCAAAGAAGGGGCAGTTCAATGCTCTTTTCACGAGCCTATTGGCGAATCTTGGACCGATTGGTGAATCTTAGGCCTAGAGGACCGTGGTGCCTCCTATTTCCAAGGATTCCATAATTGGACCGCTCGTGTCTACATTTATTTGGCTCATTTCTTCCCAAAGCTCTTTGTTTGAGGCAAATTCAAAGAATTCTCATCAAGAATACACTACATTGAGTGGTGGTCATTGATGGGACCGAAGGCTAGGTGGGTTTGAGGAAGTACGGTTTATGCACTATAGTTAATTGAATTATCATTTCAAACAATTAAACCTGGACCGAGCTCCCATTAAAGGTTTCTATATGCTGAATCGCTCTCTCACGCATAGGTCTAATGGATTCAAACATGTGTTATATCCAAGTTGCAAAAAAAAAAAAAAACTCAATTTTTGAGTTTTTGATTTATATTTTAAATGTTTGTGGGGTGGGCTCATGTCTCGTGGGCTCGGCTGATGACTCACGCCTAGCTGGGCTCACGCCCTTTTTTTGTATGAAATGGGCTCTTGCAGATCTAGTGAGCTAGATTCAAACCACGTCCGGCAGGCTCATGTCTTATTATACATACCACTGGCACAGTCTCCCCAGTAAAAAAATGCTCCATACAGAGTCTCTCCGAAAAAAAAAAAATTATTAAGGTCATAAAACTACACCTAGAAATAATCAAACTTGCTGGCATATAGCACTATCTAAAATAATTAAGCATACAAGGGAGGACAGTAAGAGTTGGTTTACAATGGAAGCCAATCAATATGGTCAGTCAACCAATTTGTAAGACAATGCAAAATCTTGACATACACATCACATTACAAGAATATACTAAACTTTCTGAAGGCCACTTATAGTAACCACAAATTCTGGAAAATATAAAATTTTGCACCACCACCGCAGTCGAGGGATATTGTACATACATGTACAATGTTGGCCATCTGCCATAGTTAAAAGTGCATCTTATTGCATCTTTGATATTGGTTGGAGAAACCATACAAAATTTTGCTCCTGGAGAGAACCAATGCTCCCAACGCTCAAGCACATGCCACTGTTTGCTTCCACTCCAGAATTGCCGAACGCAGCGAATGGTTGGGAGTTAACTGCTTGTGCCTTAGCTTCAAGTTGGTCATTGGAGACGTTTTGTGATCTTGAAGCCATTGCTTGATTGCCCCGTATTCATATGTAAAACCATCAGCTGCAATATGGGGATCTTCCATCATCTCCTGATACCACCATCAAATGATATTAAACCTCTAATCTGACCCGATCACTCCCCCCGGATCCACATAAAAAAACTAGACTTGAGTATCTGAAAGCTTCAACTGTTAACACAAAACAAAGCAGACAAGTAAAACAGTGTCTTAGACATGCAATCTGGCCGAGAAACTGAGTTCCATCTTAGCAACGTTTTCTGGGTCAGGCTTGGCTACCCTTAGTTATGAAGTGGCACCATTCAGGGAGCCGGCATAAACTGGCTAGAATTAAAAGGCAGAGATTGCTATATAAACCTTACACCATAACTAGCTAGCTGAACTGAGGGCCCATAGATCTGACCCATCTTCTCTCAGCCTCATCAATATGGAGTGATTTAGCAAGAACATTAGCCATTAAGAAAAAGCAAAATAATCCATTCAGAGAGCCAGCATAAACTGGCTAGAATTAAAAGGCAGAGATTGCTATATAAACCTTACACCATAACTAGAGCTAGCTGAACTGAGGGCCCCTAGATCTCTCAGCCTCATCAATATGGAGTGATTTAGCAAGAACATTAGACATTAAGAGAAAGCAAAATAATCCAGAGTGACAATGAAACTGTCTTATAAAGGCTACACACTTGCATGGTTGTTTTTACAGCACCTGCTTTTTGTGATGACTTTAACACACCAACTAGAACCTTTATGGTATGGACCTAAAAAAGAGGACTAGCTAAGGGATCGTCTCCAAACCACAAGTCATTACCTGCAAGTAATGCTTAAATGAAATTTGTAAATCTTTTCACAAGCAATGAATCATATGCATACCTTAGAGATAGGACATAGAAAAAAGCTGGGAACAACTCGTTGACTCTCAGAAACGGTTTGCTTGCTCCATGCCACTTGTGCGGTGTAGTCATCAGCAAAAGTTCTTAATTTCATCAGTGTTGGTAAAACGATTGTCTCAAGGTCTGGGCGATTCTTCCGTTTCAACTCCGAGCACTGGATAGCAATACAAGCCATCTCTATCGCTTCATCAGTGGGCCAATTACCAGCAGTTGGATCAAGGACCTCATCTAATGTTTTTCCCTCTAAAGCACGCTCAACAAAAGCGGTCAGTCCAATTGGGCTTTTTCCTGTCAAAAGCTGTAGCATGACAAGCCCAAGAGCATACACATCAGATCTGGGAGTGAAGACACCTGTGCGTTGGTATTCAGGATCAATGTACGCAAAAGTGCCAACAGGATTAGTCTCTCTGTACTCTGTGATGCTGTAGGAAATGATACCCGGAGCTAATTGTGCCAAGCCCACGTCACCAAGTTTACTGACCAAGTTCTGATCCAAAAGAATATTAGCAGGCTTCAAATCCCTGTGCACATATGGATCCGGTTTTGAGGAATGAAGAAAAAGAAGGGCAGTTGCGACTTCAGCAGCAATCCGAAATCGAGTATGCCATAGCAAAGGTGGAGTGTTGTCCTTGCAAAGCAACCGATCCTCTAAACTGCCATTGGCTAAATATTCATACACTAAACACCCCTTCTCAGGACAGGCTCCCAACAGGAGGACCATGTGAGGATGGCGCATGCGACTCAGGAGTTCAATCTACAAAAAGATGTGAAGTACGCTGTTTGTAGTCAAAGGACCAAAATACATTAATGAAAAGGGACAGCTAGTTAAACTTAACAAATTAATACCTCTTGTTGGAACTCTTTGGGACCTTGCACACTATCGTTCTTCAGGACTTTTATGGCCACAGTTGTATGATGCAGCTTGCCTTTGTAAACCGGACCATAGCCACCCAGTCCTATCTGATTAAGCTCTGAGAAACCATCTGTGGCAATCTGCAGCTCTTCGTAGCAATACTCTCTGTACTTAGTTTTGGCATGTCGAAGAGCAGCCATGGCTTTCTGTCTACTTGACGCTTCTTTGTTAGCTCGATCTTCAGCCTCTCTGCGTCGTTCAGCCTCGTCTTCTGCTGCTAATTTGGCAGCTTCTAAATCCATCAAAGCCTCATCAAGCTTTCTTGCTTCTACTGCTGCTTCGTTTCTGGCAAGCTGTGCTAGAATCAAAGCCTGCTCCCGCTTCTTGGCCTCCTTCTTTGCATAGGCATCGAGTTCTGTTGCCTGGAAACAATAATTAAACAGCATAAAAAAACTAAACAAAGCCAACAATCATAAGAAGCTCAAACTACCGCTAATCCAGATTGCATTATGAGCCTAAAAGCCTTGATCAACTGATGCATACCACCCTTGAGGCATACAGGATTGCCTCATTGAACCACGACAATTATCTGTGGACATTTAAGCTAAACCTTTTTAATTTCACCAATTCCACCCTAAGGAAGCTTACATCAATGAGGGGGATACAACCACCAGAGTGATGGTTAGTAGTGGTGCATGTCCTGCCTCATGGCCTTGGTAGAAGGATAACAGTCGACTAGTTCGTATGCAAGGCCCCATAGCATTCCTCTCTTCCGTCCACCCTGAGTCTGTTCCCATCCCCCTGAGAGTTGGAATTGAGTCAATGCTCAAGCGACAGCGAAGGGGAGGCGGGAAGGTGCATGATTCCAAGATGACCTTCAAAAACAGCATGCATGTCAAATCTACGACAGTCACACTAGTGATCATCTCTCACCACAATAGTTATGCTGGGTATACATTGCCTACAGTTCCCACATAACTCAAACCCTGCTTGCACATGAGAATCACCTTGTCCATCAAGACTAGCAAACCCAACTCTCTGGCCAGCAGCCTGTCGACTAGGCTGTGATTGCACCCATTCCTTGTAATTTGCTTTACCAAGGAACCCATAAACACCAAACCCTATGTGTAAGTTGACCAGCTATCTAAGGCCTGTAAGCAATTCGACCGGCAGATAGAGAGAGAAAAACCACAGTCGACCAGCCCTGTAGCAGCTATTTATGAAGTCAACCAGCCCTATGACACCTGTAGCTCCTGGCCACCTGTAGAAGAAGTCGACCAGCCCTATCAAGCACTAGACTCTCCACGTGTGGAACCTCCATGCCCTGCAAGTAATCCTGCCTTGTCCAGCACACCAGAGTTGCCCAGAAAAGCGACTCGTGGGCTTCAAAAATATCTCCCGTCTCTTTTAGCACCTCGTAGCCATGTGCACGAGTGCATAAATGGCCTCAGTACATTATTACAGTCCACCCTGATGTGAACTTACTTATAACCTTGTAAGTTTGGCTGCCCAGATTTTAACGATTTTGAACCTGTAACCATAAACTTTAGTAAACAAGGCAATAATATTTAAATAGTTAAGTGTGCACACTTACCGCAAGAGCTCTAGATACCACGAAGCTGAAGCTCCCCCCTGCGCATCTGATCCACCCCACCCCTTCTCCTTCGCCTGTGCACCCCTACCTCGCCTAGCTCCAGTGGCCCCCCCCTGCTCTGTGCACCCCCCCCCCTTCGCTACAGCCCCCCACTCCTGCCCTGCCCGCTTGCAGCCGCTTCGTCCGTAGCACGGGCCGCCGGGATTCCATCCCTACGCATTTGTATTGCCTCGGAGACAGTGCCCCATGTCATATCTATTCCTTGCCTTCGGGGAGACCCCATCATTCAACAAGTGGAGTACTCAAGCCTTCCCGGGCAGTGTTTCATTTACAGGAAGATGGGCCACCTTGCCAAAGCTTGCCCTCGGCGCCACCCCAGGAGACCACCTCTAGTGGTCCCCCCTCCCTCCTTTAAGATCCTCACCAGGAGGTAGAGAGAGAGGCAAGTCCTTAGGCAGCTGAGCACCAAGACTTGAAAGCGGATGACTCTACTGCCAGCGGAGAGTTGATGGACTGTTGGCCTGCACCAAGGCCTACAGCCGACTACTAGAGCTAAGCGCCACTGCCGCGCGCGCTAAGCTGGCAGAGTAAAAGAGGATTCGGTTCTGTCAGAGAACCGTTTCAAGCATTTATCACAGCACCCACCCATTGGCAAGGGACCTCCTCCTGTCACTGCGAGGGTCCCTCGGGCCCCTTCAGTTTGGTGCTCGCTGCCCCACCGAGACTCCTCCGGTTCTCAATTTCCAGTGAGGCCATCTGGTCCCACTGAACCCCGGCAAGCTCCTCCCAGCACCCTCCCTCTCCGATGGATCCCTCCTAGCCGCTCCCATCTCCCTCTTCTGCGCTTCCCCACCTCCTCCACAACCCCCCCCCCCTCCTCCTCCTCCCCCATCCTCACCTCTGTCTCTGATCTTCAATTTACGCATCACCGATGTGCTCACCCACCTCTGGCCCTTGGCTAGGATGGAGCTTGGAGGTTCAGGCCATAGAGACCGGGATAGGGAGGTGGTGGGCTCTAGCCTAGAGGTGCTGCTCTTTGTGCTCCTTCATATCTCAGTCGCAGTACCCCTCCCCCCTCTTACAGATATCTCCATTGTGATCGATGGAGTTCGAAGTATGCCTACTCTCACGCTCGAAGAGAGTGGCGAAACATGGAGAACAAGATCCGCGCCCACTTGGCACACCTTTGCCCTAGGACGGATTGTGATTATCCCCCATCTAAACCCACGTCCAAGACTCTTCGAGTGGAGGGCAGTTTCGATAGTTCCGCCTCCCACAGACATTGATATGCAGATAATCTCATGGACATTCGGGGCTTAGGGGGACCTCACTGCTTTCAGAGGCGAAGCATCCTCAAAGGAGAGCTTCACAGAGCTACAGTTGAGGGACCCATCGACAGTCTTTTTGTCTGGGAGCACCACCTTTTCGAGGGGCGTACCCTCCACTGTGGAAAGATTTAACTTGCCAAGAGCCACACTTTTTGACCTCCCTCTTTCGGCCACCCGAGGATGCATGGAGGAGTTTGTATTCTTGTCAACGATCAGCTCTTGCCAGCAGTGGACAAGCTCAGGTGTCATAGTCTTTGGGCAGCACAGTGCGTTACCATTATGATTTCCTCAATGTTTATGCTCAAACACAGCAACAAGTAGAGCCATCTTCTGGAGCACAATTCGTCATGCCCTTCCTTAGGCTGACTTTTGGTGCATGGGTGGAGACTTTAACATGATTAAGGTAGCAAAGGACAGACTCGAAGGAGGCACTATTACAGTCTCGGGCACAGAGTACTCTGCATGGGAGGAGTTGATCCTCGCACTCGGGGGACAGGACCCTTGGCATCTCCCAGAGTTTGGCGCAGCCCCAAGAGCCTGTGCTTCTCGTGGTCTAATAGGAAGAGCACTAGCCCCAACCTCTTCCGACTTGGCAGGTTTTATGTGGTTGAGTGGGCTTGCGGATGTGGGGGCATATCGGCATCTTGACGTGCACCACTTTTTCTAATCACGCTCCGGTTATTCTGTCCTTAGAGGACCCCTAGAGGCAGGACAAGCACATGAGCACTAGAATTCCAGACAGCCTCATACATGACCCCAAGATTTGCAACAAGATAGAGCACATATATGCGGGACTGGATTTTATTTTAAGCTCTGCCACGTGCACCTTGGATGTGGGCCTAGGTGAGATTAGTAGATTTTTGTCGGAGGTAGCACATAGCAAATTAGAGGGATTTCGTGAGCAGGAGAGGAGCTTGAGGAGGGTTCTTGCTTCTCTCCAACGGCTTCAGGAGAGTTCCCTCGACAGCCCGTGGATTGAGAGTCAACTTGCTGCCGCCCGCACAGAAATCAGATCCATCAAGGAGAGGAGGGTAGGGCACAGGTACCATGCCAGAGCTTCCTTTTGGACCCAGGCCAGTGATCACGGGAGACTTCTTTGAGATAGCAGCCCCCCATAGACAGAGAGATGGTATTCGCAGGTTGCGTGGCGAGGATGGAGCATACTGTTTCTGACCCCCCGCCCCCTCCGGTGTAAGAGCCATTGATTTTTTCTAATCTCTCCTGACAGATGGCCCATTATCCCCTCGGGTGATGGATGCACGCAAGAGAGTCTGACGACACACGAGAGAGGTGGTCCCCCCCCCCCACCTCTCCCCTTTTGGTCCTTCTTATTGACTCTTTTCACTACAGAGGAGTTGGCGGAGGCATTGACGGCTCGCCCTAGGGGCACAAATGCTCGGGGGCGAACGGGCTTCTGGTTTCTTTCTTTCTTCGCCATTGGGATCTCATGGAAGACAGCCTTCGAGTAGCCTTCAACAAGAATATATATATATATACCTAGATGAATCCAAGAACATGCCCAAATCCACCTTTTAGGAGCGTGCATGTTATATACTCATGGTAGTCAACCCACAAGACTATATAACTATCAACTCCGTTATGCACAGTAGGAGTCAACCCACAAGACTATATAACGAGATTATGACCTCAGGAGCCATGCCAAAGAGGCTTTCAGAGGGTTTGATACACTTGATCCCGAAGGAGAGTGGTGACAAATTGGAGATCCAGCAGTGGAGACCCATCAACCTTCTTGAAACTGCCTAGAAGATCTTGGCCAAGGCCATCAGCCGGCGACTTCAGCCTTTCCTCCCTGACTTGATCCATGACAATTGGACAAGTTTTGTTCAGGATTGGAGCATTCTGGACAACATCTTCACATTCTAGGATGGGGGAGCAGGACCTCATAATGCTACTCCTAGACTTTGAGAAAGCTTATGACAAGGTGGATTGGAGCTTTCTTGAGGGCAGGATGCGTTGGATGGGAGTGGATCCGTGGTGTTTCCGGACTGTACTCAGCCTCTCAGAGTCAGGATCTCGTTCAGGGAGCCTGAGGCAACAGATTCCCCTTTCCCGCTTGGTCTGACACGGCCGTCCTCTGGCACCTTATCTTTTCTTATTCCTCGCCGAGGCCATGAGCAATTTTCTCTCAGCTCAGGAGACAAGGCTCAAGGGATTGCATCTGTATGAGGAGCTACTCGACTCAGAATTTGCAGATGACACAGTAGCATACCTATCAGGAGATGTGGGGAATCTCCATAGATTCACTCAGGCGATTGAGATCTTTTGTCGCCCATCAAGAGCGCAAATCAACTGGCACAGGTCTTGTGGTTTCTGGGTAGGCTATGCACCTGCCCCAACTTGGTGCCCACTTGAGGCTTTCCAGTGTATCCCGAGGGGCACTCCAGTCCGCTATCTTGGATGCTAGGTGGGCATTGATATCTCTCCGGAGCAACAGCTCGCCCCTCTTCTTCTGAGCATTCGAAAGCAGCTTATGTACTAGAGTTATGCGAGGCTCTCCTTAGCCAGTCAAGTGGTGGTGGCGAACCAGGTCCTGCTTGCCACCATGTGGTACGTTACTTCCTGTTGGGCCTTCTCCTGTGCATGCATTGGCCAAGTATAGCGTCTGATCCGGAACTTCTTATGGGCCAGCAATGATGGGAGGCCTGCCCGGGCCAAGGTGGCATGGAGAGTGATCATTCAGCCATAGCGCAAAGGGAGCCTAGGCATCATTGACCCCGCTATGTAGAGCTGCGTCCTGCTGGGCAAGCTGATTGTTAGAGGACTCCTTCCCAATAGTGAGCCTTGGAAGGACTTCCTCTTGGACGGGTCCCTGGCCGCAGAGTACCACATGGATCTTCATAGAGATGCAGACCCACAAATTTTTTTGAGGACAGATTTGCAGCCAACTTACTCTGAGCTTGGGAGCACCTCAGGCGGCCCTTAGGCAGCTAGCTCCGGTAGCTTCAAAGGAGCGTCTTCGGCAGCCATTGATTTGGAACCCCCTCGTCCGTTTACCCAACAATGGCCATGTGTTGGGGGCCTAACCTCATGTATCATGGGGCGCGTTGAGCACACGACGTGCTAGGTCCCTCGGAGATTGGTTAGCACACAAGCAGCTTCCTCCGGAGGTTCAGGAGAAAGGTATGGTAGGGATCCGGGGCAGAGACAGACTCAGCCTCAACATTGACTCTGCTATTCCTTAGGAGTGGCTAACACCTACCCCAAACCCGATCCCCCCACAGTGGCTAGGAGTGTTTACTAGGCATGATATTCTATTAGTCCATGGGGCGGATGAGGGTTGTGGTTTGCTCACTTTTTCTATTAGCCCCCATGGCAAATTAGAGAGATCAGAGCCTCCCTTGGAGGATTTCAGTGGTTGTACCTTACAGAGAGTGAGATGATTGGATTTTAGACACATGAGTGGCACATAGACCCCTCGCTGGCCAAGGTGACCAGTGAGAGATTCTGGCGGCTATGGATTTGGGAGAGCTGACCTCTCACACGCCTCCAGTGGGACCCGAGAGAGTGGACTTGGCGTGATCCTACTGATTAGGAGGAGACTCTGGATGCCCCCTTTTTCCCATTAAGAGCGCGGCTAGGCCGCATGATTCAGATGCCAGAGATTGATGGCACCCTAGTAGCAGCATTACATTGGCAATCATAGGGCCTCCCCCACCGTTTTCTCACGGATTTTCGGAAGAGTCTCTAGACAGCTTTCGGCCTCGAATGACCACCCTCTTTCTTTGGCTGATGGCACACAGGAGCTTGGCGGTTGGCACGTGGTTGGCCTTTGGTGGTCGACCAACAGTTTGCTCGAGGTGCAGCCAGCCTCAAGAGTCTCAACGATAGTCTTTGGGATTGCTAGAAGGCTCAACAAGGTTGGCAACGGATTCTCCACATCTTCACGATGGATAGGACCTCGACCCGTATCATTACATAGGGCACTGTCGCTTGGGCCACAGAGGCTGAGATTGTCAGGGCTTATGAGAAGGATGGTGGGGAGCTAGCCCTTCAGGTCTCTCACCTCCGCATTTCTACAGTACCAGTCATAGGCCCATCTACTGACCACTGGAGACTGGGCTCATGTCAGAGATGGGAGATTCGCAGTAGCATTGTAGCCTAGCACATATGGATAATGGAGAGCTAGATGTAGCGAAGCCATCAAGGGTACCCACACTCTGCCTGTGGAGTCTACCAAGAGCATTTGGCTTGACATCATCCATACCCTCCACGGTCAGTGGGGAAAGTTGCAGGGTGGTTCTGACCACATGCGAAAGCAGCGGGAAGCTTTCTTGAGGCTCTGACGGCCTAGCCCTCTTCTCACCGATAGAGGTGATGATCCCATTTCGCATTACAGACCACCCAGTGTGGTTATTTCCCTCTTTCCCCCCACCCCCCCTGCCCCCTCTTTCCCCCTCCCCCTATATGAGATAGCCTTCTCCTCACAGAGCCCGCTAGCTGGAGGAGAAGTGCATCTTTCTCCACCTCTTGACTATCTGTTCCCGCCCCTTACATGGAGGCGAGTTTGTATCTAGCCCTTCGTGGTTGTATTTAGCCCTTCGTGGTCACTAATAGAATGATCTTTTTCTTGGGGCGCGGAAAGACCGGGGGGGGGGGGGGGGGGGGGGGTGCTTACCACCTGCAAAACACATAAAATCAACGCCTTAGTCCCAGGCATGTGTGCACATACGTGTCCACGGGTGTCCAAGTGTCCCCGATGCCCATGGACATTGATAGGCAAAAATACGTCCCAACCACGAATGCCGCCCATGCAGGATCCAAGTACTCACCAGAGCAACTGCCCTTCCATGAGTTCACATAACACTCACCAAGGTTCCCATCCTTCCATAAGTGAGTCCATCATGCTTCTGGATACTCCCAAGACAACATCTTGGAGATCCTTCTTCATGTCAGAGCTTTGGAGAATTTGTGACAGAAACAGCACAGGGTGGGCGGCCACATACAGGTCTATCGCTAGTAGTTCCCTCGCCATTGATTTCCAAACAGACAATCAGATCCATGTCCCCTTTATTGGCTGCATCGAACAATTTCTGATCGAGACTAAATTTGTAATACCTTCCTCCACAAATCCACTCTCGGGCTTTCCTATTTCAAGAGGCATTAATCTGCTTTGTGAGCTTCTGTTGCCTGGAAATAATGATTAAACAGTGTCAAAAATCTAAACAAACACAACAATCATAAGAACCCCTACTGCATTATGAACCTAAAAACCTTGACTGATGCATACCACTCTGAGGCATCCAGGATCGCCTCATTGAGCCACAAGAGTCTGTGGACACTCAAACTAAACCTTTTAAATGTCACCACTTCCACCCTTCAGGAAGGTTACATCAATGAGGGGCCTAGAACCACCAGGGTGATGGTTAGTAGTAGTCCATGTCCTGCCTCATGGCCTTGGTAGAAGGATAACAGTCGCCTAAATCCTATGCAAGGCCTTACAACAGTCCTCTCTTGCGTCCACCGTGATTATGTTCCCATCCCCCTAAGAGTTTGAATCAAGTCAACCCTCAAGCTCACTATGGTGAGGACGAAGGGGATCTGTGAGGATGCTTCCAAGATGACCTTCAAAAACAGCATCCGTGTCAAATCTACAACACTGTCACACTAGTGATAATCTCCCAGCGCAATTCTCGAGGATGGCAGACATCACTTTTCATGAGATACTTGCTGCTCATTGTCGCAATATATTGATGCTGTTCCAGATGAAGGACCAGCTCTTACACCAGCCTTGCAATGCATTTTTAGCACTGTTTCGAATGTCTATACAATGGACTACCCACACATACAAACAGGATCACGCACTCCTAACTCAGAGGAATGATCCAATGATGATTCATATGGATGGCTAGTCTGGCCCTTGGTGATTTACGACACTTCTTACTTTTCTCGTCTTTGTCTTGTTCCAATTGGATCTTGCCCCAGCATCATGGGATGTGTTAAAGTACAATGGCTAATCAATTTGTATAAAGCTAAGTCTGCTTACACCCAACCAGCCTCAAATACGCATGAAACTGACTTGGCGCCATGGCAAAAAAGAATTGGCATGGTAATCCTTAATAAATTGAAGAGTTACAAGTGTGCTTATGGTCTCACCCTATTCAGTATGGTTTTCGGCCTGCTTTTGAAAAGGTGGGTCTAAGCAATAATTCTGATTTCTGGCTTAGGGAACGATATGAGATATTATGTGGAAAAGCACTAATTACATGTAGATCCCTTCCCTCCCCCACTCCGGTAACACCAATCGAAAAGCTACCTCATCGATCTTCTCCAAAATCTGAAATGGTCCTCCCCCCCTCCGGTAACACCAATCGAAAAGCTACCTCATCGATCTTCTCCAAGATTTGAAATGGTCCATAATACCTGCAAGATAGCTTGGGATACATTTCTCTTTGCCAGTCTTCTTATGGAGGCGAGCTTTTTGGAATTTCAATAAAACCCAATCACCCTCCTTGAGCTGCAATTGTTTCTACTGTTTCTCCCTCCCTCCCTATTATTAGAACTAGAAGCAGGAGAATACTTTCTCTTTAAGGGGCCTGCCTTCGTTGACTATATATATCTATACCTTCTCTTCCACCCCCCCCCCCCCCACACACACACACTCCCTCTCTGCCTTCCTCCCTCCCTATTATTAGAACTAGTTACAGTCAAAACTAGAAACAAGAGAATACTCTCTTTAAAGGGCCTGACATTCATATACATACATACATACATACATATATATATATATATATGTATGTATATATATATGTATATATATATGTATGTATATATATATGTATATATATATATATATATATGTACATGTACATGTATATATATATGTACATGTACATGTACATGTATATATATATGTACATATATATATATATGTAGTCAACGAAGGCAGGGGTGAGAAAGTATTCTCTCGTTTCTAGTTTTGACTTTGACTAGATCTTTTCTCCCCCTAAACTGTAACTAGAAGAGCATGCAAAATCAGTGTATAGCTGAAAGCAACAATTTAAAAACAAGACTAGAAGACCTCGCATAAAGCATAAAGTCAAGGTCGTTGGGAAGTGAGCCTTACAATAGAATCCAGAATCGTAGTCACAAGAAACAGCCATTCCAGCCCTATGGAACGTGTCCCATCGTGTACCGTTCACGTTTCCGTTCCCCTGTTCGCGTTCTTATTTTCTCATGATTGTGCATGTATTTTGACATTATGCCGTTCCATTCCCGTTCCATATTACACTCCCGTTCCCATTCCCCTTCCCCTTCGCCATTCCATGCAACTATGGCCATACTACTATGAGGAAGGTCATCAAACTTTACCTTTTGTTTTGCAAGGGCTGCTGCTTGCTCTGCCTTTATAACACGCTGCTGCGCCACCTCAAGCTCAAGTTTCAACTTATCCAAATCAATCACTTCTTCCTGCTCATACAGATCATGACTCATTAGTAGAATGGCTCACGTTTTCAGGTCTGTCAAAAAAAAAACCTATCTCCCATGTAGAAATAGCTTGCCTGGTCAGGAGTATCATGTTGCACCACAACACTGTCATCACTAACACTTGAACCTGAAAGCATCTCAGTAATCTGTTTGTCTTCAAACACATGCTGAAAAACCCTGTTAATCTGAACAGCTGCTGTGATACTTTGCCCATGGATTGAAGACCCTGTAAGTCCCTCATTTAATGCAAGAGGAAAGTGTTTTACACCACATGCAACTGCTTCAGGAACCTTGGAGTAAAGCTGGCGTAATTCCTGCTCCTCATTAAGTCTGCATGATCCATGATCCTCCATAAAGTATCTAGTATTTAGCATTGGGACATTACCGATGAAATTGCCTTCTTCAGATCTCTGCGTTCTGTCATGCCATGCTTTCAAGTCAGAGCCTGTAATTCCCTCATTTAACACAGGAGGAAAGTAGTTTACACCACATGCAACTGCTTCAGGAACCTTGGAGTTAAGCTGGCTTGATTCCTGCTCGTCAATTAGTCTGAACGAACCATGGTCCTCCACAGAGTCTCTAGTATTTAGAGTTGGGACATTACTGATGAAATTGCCTTCTTCAGAGCTTTGTGTTCTGTCATGCCATGCTATCAAGTCAGGTGTACCATCATCAACACAATCTCCTTGGCAAAGCAATGTAGTTTCATCCTTTGAAGTGGTGTTAGGGGACCAAAAAGGTGAGTAGAATATATGGCTTCCTTGTGGCCTAGCCACCAAGCTACGGCTTTGCAGAGGGCCTACATTGGATTGACCACGCCTCAAATTGATAACAGATGCAGCTTTCTCTCTTTGCAGTGCTAAAGGCTGTGACACAAACCCTCTACTATCTCTTTGCAACCTAGGTGTGCTGTCATATCGAAACAGCTTCCTTTCTGGAAATTTGTCAGCTTCACTTGCTGAAAATGAGACCCTGCTACCATCAGAACTTGAAAATGTCCCACTGCTTCTACCTGGAACATGAAAGGTTAAACCAATAAAGTGTCATCTCTCCTCTTCCACAAGCAGGCATAAGAGCAATGATCACCTTTCAGTTATGATTAAGAAATTGCCAAATACAAAGCTCATAAAAAATATAGCCCATTCCCAACACTCAGTCAAGTGGAGTCCAAGGTTCTCAAGATTAGAAGACTGTAAACCTAGCGGGACATGCCGTAACAGATTCTACCACATGTCCAAGAGATAAAGATATAGAGAGAGAGGGGAGAGAGAGAAGGGAATAGGGATCTTGCACAGTACACCACACTGAGCGAGGAACAGGCCCTGCCCCCTTTCAAGAATTTATTCAGGAACAATCCACGGGTACGCTAGCCAAGATCAATACAACAATGAATACAAAAGCAAACAAATATGCTGATGTAGTATATCCAAGTCAATGTCGATGCCGAGGCACGAGATCTCTCATGCCAAGCACACCCACAGGGATGACCCACAAGAATCTCTCATCGGGCTAGTACTAGATCCAATATCCTAAATCTAGATCCAAGTCCAAGTCCAAGTCCAAGTCCAAGTTCCAAGTCCAAATCCAGATCCAAGTTTCAAAGGTGTCCAAGAAAACTCAATACCCAATCTATAGGAGGATCCTCAAGAAGCTCCTCACGAAAGCAAACACCAAAATAGTAGTAAATCCCAGATGGTGGATTTTTTGAACCTGTTAGGTCGTCTTGCGCCGAAAGGCTCAGAAAAACTTGAGCTGTGCTGATTGAGAGCAGCGAACAAAGCAGCTCAGTGGCGGCGGCGGAACCGGGTGGTGGCGGTGGCAGGGGCAGAACCAGGCTGCGCACAGGGGCGGCGGAAGTGGCAGAACTGGGTAGCAGCGCACAGAGGCAGCGACAGAACTGGGTGGTGGCGACGGCACAGAGTAAAACAAGGCGGCGCATAGCCGCTGGCTCTAGGGGTGTAATCCAACAGTGTCGGTGATGATGGTGTTGATGATGATGAAGACGATCTTCTCGCACACTTCCACAATCTTGCTCACAAAGATGGCGATAGTTAGCTCCAACCCTCAACGATGAAGAGAAGGGAGTGGTTAAAGCCTTTTTATACCTTGGGGAAGCCTTGCTTTTTGCTAAAAAGTTTGCCTTTGCTTTTGCTCTTCCCTTTTTGCCTTTGCTTTTTCTCTTTTTATTTTTATTAATTAAATATTACTCAACTTTTGATAAAGTTCTTGTGCTTTGCTTTTCGAGCTTGAAGGCCTTGCTTTTTGGCCTTAGAGCTACTTTTTGAGAAAGCATCTTTTAGCTTATTGATCTGGCTCAGTCTCCACTTTCCAATGGTGTCCTTGGCTCACGGTCAACTTAGTTTGACTTTTTGCTTTTTGTCCAAAACTAGTGCTTTTTTTTGAGCCAACTTCATGATCCCTGTTCCCATGCCTTCTTTCACATGTCTAGTGTCCAGGCAAGAGTTCCATCATGTGAAATAGAGCTCAGAAGACCAAATAGTTACATTCCCTCCCTCTTATATCACAGTTGTCCTCAATTGCGAACTGTAAATGTTCCAAGTATATCCATATATTCCCAGTACATTCATTTGTTGTATATATATCCATATGTTCCCAGTACTAGCCATGTCGGGTGAGCTTGTGCATTTGGTCTTTCCCCATATTTGTGGTGCCTCTGCTCATTTGGCAACATCCCTATGCCTTATCCTTGACCAATGGCTTTGTTCTTAATGGTACTTCTTCATGGCCTCCCACATGTGTTAGATAAAATAAATGCATACTTACCTCCTGCGAAAACTAGACAGAAGCTAGTCAACAAACAAGTATGCATCATTCACATCTACAAGGTATTCCAAGTACTGGCCAAGTAGTCTGGAGCCCAAGGGACTATCACATGCCATAAATCCAAGCATTGTCCACACATCAAAAACAGCACACAAAGTCAAAGAAGTTCGAACATACATAAGTATGCAGTGCACAAGTAATGATTCATCCAATATAGTCATCTGGGCCATCTGCTCGCAACAATGACCGCCCGACTGTGAAATCCAATACTATCATCAAGGCCATCTGGTCGCAATGACCGCTCGACTGTGAAATCCAAGATATTTGGCATCGTTGTTGTCCAATGGGTCATCTGGCATCGTTGCCTCCCATATACAAATCTCATTCTGGCATCATTGCCTCCCTATACAAATCTCATTTTGGCATTGTTGCTGTCAATGGGTTATCTGGCATCATTGCCACCCAAATACAAATCTTGCTCCTCGGGCTATCGGGCATCGTTGCCACCCCAACTAGAGCATGTCCAACTAACCATTATATAAGTAGAATAATGATCAATTCTAGTCCAATATATATACATTGAAGTGGGCTAGAGGTACAATCCCTCCCTCTTGAATCTGTCTTAATCGCAAGATGTCTATATACCTGTACTTCAAATATATCTGAATCAACCGCTTTACAAACTCTCAACACTCTCTTCTCTGGTAGGCACTCAGATCGGTGACTTGTGGCACTTCCGTTTTGGCCAATTCAATGTGGATGCGCTGCGGCGGGCTTTCCGAGACCAGACGGTGGACGGCTTGCCAGATGTTGGCAGCAGGCACGGACGACGTAGTTCTTGCATCCGTGGTAAGCAGCACAAGGAATCTTTTCTGAAGCAGGCTACTAGGCCGGCTTCGAAACCTTTGGAGTTGGTACACACTGACTTGTGTGGACCTATGCAGACCCCATCCTTGGGAGGTTCTTTGTACTTTAGGCTACTTGTTGATGATTGTAGCAGATTTACATGGGTTTATTTTCTTTCCTAGAAGGACCAAGCTTTTGCTCGGTTTCAAGGAGTGGAATGTTATGGTAGAGGAGTCTGGATTGCAGATAAAGACTCTTCGGACTGACAAAGGAGGAGAGTTCTCTTCTAATGCGTTTGTGCAATTTTGTGCAGAACATGGCATCAAGCGGGAGCTAGCTAATATAGGTTCGCCTTCGGAGAATGGAGTGGTTGAGCGAAAGAAACGGACTGTGGTGGAGATGGCGAGGACGATGTTGGAGCATCGTGATCTTCCTCGTCCACTTTAGGGAGAGGCTATTGCTATGGCTGTCCATATCCTCAACCGATCTCCAACAACTTCAGTACAAAAGATGACTCCATTTGAGGCTTATTTTGGCAGGAAACCAGATGTCTCCCATTTCCGTGTGTTTGGGAGTGATGCCTATGTTCACATTCCAAAGAAGCAGAGTGGGAAGCTTGACTCAAAGTCACAGAAGCTTGTCTTTGTGGGATATAACTCTCTGTCCAAAGGATACAGGTTGTATGACCCAGAGCGGAACGAGGTTGTTGTCAGCAGAGATGTTGTCTTTGATGAGCATGTTCCAACTTCCACTGTTGATGAGCCGCCACTTCTTGGTGAACCAGATGAGTCTGAGGATGATTCCCAGTCTATTGTTCCAGCTAGACAGCCTCAGTCAGTCTATTGTTCCAGCTAGACAGCCTCAGTCAGTTGTAGAGGTTGAGCCCGAGGCTAGAGATGAGCCCTAACAGCAGCAAGAGGCTCCGCGTCCTGTTCGAGTACCAAATTGGTTATTAGACACCCTTCGGGAGTTGGGTGTTATGGAGCTTCCCTCCGAGTGGACCACAGAGGACGGACCCCAAAGATCGCATAGAGTTCGTGAACAAAGTCATTCAGCGGAGCTGCTACAAGTAAACTATGCTTTGATGTCTCGTATCTTTCGGGACAAAGAGCCTACTTCCGTGAAGGAAGCTCTTTCTCAGGAGACTTGGAGGAAAGCCATGCAAGTGGAATTGGATGCCATAGAGAAGAATAAAACTTGGGAGTTGGTTCCGAGGCCGTCAAAACGGTCAGTCATTGGTGTCAAGTGGGTCTTTAAGACAGTATACGTCTGATGGGTCGGTGGACAAGCACAATGCCAAACTTGTGGCTCAGGGTTATGCTCAACGGCCTGGCATCGACTATGAGGATACCTTTGCACACCGACAGCGAGGATGACCACGATTCGGACTGTTCTTGCTGTTGCCTCTTCTCAACAGTGGCCCGTATATCAGATGGATGTAAAATCCGCGTTCCTTAATGGTGACTTGCAGGAGGACATATATGTTGAGCAACCTCAAGGCTTTGAGGTTCCGGGATCAAAGGGGATGGTTTAAAGGTTGCGGAAGGCCTTGTATGGTCTTATGCAGGCTCCCAGGGCTTGGAATCAAAAGATTGATTCCTTCTTTCTACGGACAGGATTTTAGAGATCAGTTGCAGATCCTAACTTGTATCTCTTTCGGGAACGCGGTTTGGTCACGTTGATTATCCTTTATGTGGATGATCTCATTCTCACTGGCGGTCATGTGGAGCACAGGGGTTCTTTGTCTCTCAACAGCGGTATGTTCATGAGTTGCTTGAGTCCTTTGGGATGGAGAACTGCAAGCCTATTACTTCACCGATGGACCCGAACACGAAGCTCACAATGAATGATCCTCGTGAGCAGGTTGATGCCTCTCTGTATCGGAAGCTCGTTGGTTCATTGATTTGGTTGCTAAACACCAAATTGGACTTGAGCTTTCCCGTGGGGTGGTTGAGCTCATTCATGCAGACGCCTTTGAAGGCTCATTGGGACGCAAGATTGCAGATCTTGCGGTATTTGCAGGGTATGAAGGATCTTGGACTCTTCTATGACACTAGAGAGGGAACGACGGATGAAGTCCGACTCCAAGGTTGGAATGACTCAGATTGGGGAGGAGATACAGACACAAGGAGATCTACATCAGGCTACGGATTTACCCTTGGCTCAGGAGCCATTTCATGGAGCAGCAAGAGGTAGCCAACTATTGCCTTGTCGTTTACAAAGGCAGAGTACCGGGCTGCTTGTGGTGCTACTTGCGAGGTTGTGTGGCTGCGGATGTTGCTTGGTGAGATTGGGTTTCCACACAAGGAACCCATGGTCATCCAGTGCGATAACCAAAGCTGTATAGCTATTGCTCGGAACCCGGTCTTCCATGCCCGGACCAAGCACATAGAGATACAATATCACTTTGTTCATGAGAAGATTTTGACTGGTGACATCTTGCTTGTTTGTTGTTCGACAGAGGACAATGCGGCGGACCTCTTCACGAAGTCTCTACCTCAAGCTATGCTTCGGCAGCATTCCAACTCACTGGGATTGGTTCTACATCCAGGAGGTGAGAGGGGGTGTTAGCAATCTCCTGTCTGTACATTACACACTAGGGCCTCTGTTGTGGGTGTGCTCGCCCAGTTAGGTGTGTCTCCATTTTTCCCCACTTTCCATGGTGTTTTTCTCAGTTTTGTTGGATGTGGGAGGACTATTTTTTTGTTGTCGGTTGTTGTCTTCTGCTGGCCGACTAGACGTTTGCTACCTGACCTATGTTCAGTACTGGCCGATTGAGCTTCTCATTCGGATTTGTGTGGTGTTCCATCATTCTAGGCCATCCGCGGCAGAGACATGATCTTCTGCTTTACCTTGAGTGCAGCCCCAAAGACGGAGTGGGATTCGGAGTTAGTGGTTGCCGCCATCCAGGGGCAGGCAGTACAGCTTTCGCACCATCTTCATGATCAACGCATCACCGACATGCTTACCCATCTCTGGCCCCTGGCCCAGATGGAGCTAGGAGGCTGAGGCCATAGCTATCAGGACGGAGAGGTGGTGTCCTCCAGCCTTGAGGTGCTGTTCTTTGTGTTCCTTCATATCTCAGTTGCAGTACCCCTTCCCCCCCCTTAAAGATACCCACCTTCCAATTGATGAAATTCAAAGTATGCTTACTCTCGAGCTCGGATAGAGTGGCAACACATGGAGGACAGGAACCATGCCCACCTCGTGCGCCCTCATCCCAGGACTGACTGTGACTACTCCCAATCGAAACCCATGCCCAAGACTCTTCGAATGGAGGGCAGTTCCAATAGTTCCACCTCCCACAGAGATTGATATGCGGATTGCCTCATGGAACATTCAAGGTTTGGGGGGGCCTCAAAGCTTTTAGAGGTGAGGTGTCCTTCGAGGAGAGCTCCATAGAGCAACAATTGGGAGACCCATCGACATTCTTTTCCTCCAGGAGCACCATCTTTCCAAGGGGCGTACCCGTCGCTACGGGAAGATTACACCAAGCAAGAGTCACACTTTTTGGTCTCCCTCCTTTGGCCCCTCCAAGATGCAGGGGGAGTTTGTATTTCTGTTAGTGAGCAGCTCTTGCCGGCAGTGGTTGGCTCAGGTGTCATAGTCACTGGGTGAGCTCAGTGTGTTACCATTAGGATTGGAGAGGACTGTGTGGGCTTCCTCAATGTTTATGCCCCAAACGTCACTGCAGGTAGAGCCACCTTCTGGAGTACAATTCGTCAGTCCCTCCCTTAGGCTGACTTTTGGTACATGGGCGGAGACTTTAACATGATTCAGTCTCAGGCTCAGTGTACTCTGCTTAGGAGTTGATCCTGGCACTTAGGGGAAAGGACCCTTGGCACTTGCCAGAGTTCGGGTGCAGCCTTGGGAGTCTGTGCTTCTCGCGGTCTGACGACAGGAGGGGCACCGATCCCAATCTCTCTCGACTTGACAGATTCTATGTGGATGAGTGGGCTTGTGGTCGCGGAGGCATGATTGGTATCTTGGCAGGCGCTACTTTCTCTGATCATGCTCTGGTTATTTCGGATTTTTTCAAATCCCTCCTCACGGGTGTCCCATTATCCTCACAAGCGGTGGACGCGCGAGAGAGGGTCTGGCGGCACATGAGAGAGGTGGTTTCCCCCATTCTCCGGACCTTTTTATTGACTCCCTTTACAGTAGAGGAGCTGGCGAAGACCTTGACGGCTCTTCCTAGGGGCAAATGCCCGGGGGTGGACGGGCTTCTAGTTTCCTTTTTTCTTCACCACTGGGATCTCATGGAAGGCGGCCTTTGAGCAGCCTTCAACGAGATTATGACTACATGCGCCATGCCAGAGAGGCTGTCAGAGGGTCTGATTCACTTGATTCCTAAAGAGGATGGTGACAAATTGGAGATTCAGCAATGGAGACCCATCAGCCCCCTTGGGACCGCCTACAAGATTTTGACCAAGGCCATTAGTCGAAGACTTCAACCTTTCCTCCCCGACTTGATCCATGGCACTCAGGCATGTTTTTTTCAAGATCGGAGCATTCTGGACAACATCTTCACTTTCTAGGCGCCGACAGCTTCGGCCAAGATGCGGCAATAGGACCTCATTGTGCTCCTTCTGGATTTTGAGAAAGCTTATGATAGAGTTGCCTGGGGTTTTCTGGAGGGCACGATGTACCAAATGGGGTTCCCAGTGGAGTGGATCCGTGGTGTTGTAGGCCTCTACTCGGCCTCTCATAGTCAGGTTCTCATTCAGGGAGCCCGAGGTGACAGATTTCCCCTTTCTCGCTTGGTCCGGCAAGGTATCCACTCGCACCATACCTCTTCCTATTTGTCGCCAAGGCCATGAGCAGTTTTCTCTTAGCTCAGGAGACGGGGCTCCAAGGATTGCGTCTCCCCATCCGTACTCAGGAGGAGCTGCTGGACTTAGAGTTTGCAGACACCACAACAGCATACTTATCCGGAGATGTGGAGAATTACCCAGTGGCCACATGTTGGGGGCCCGGCCTCATGTATCCTGGGAAGCGTTAAGCATATGACCTGCCAGATCCCTTGGAGATTGGCTTGCATTCACACAACTTCCCCCTAAGGCTTAGGAGAGAGGCCTGGCTGGGATTCGTGGTAGAGATGGACCCAGCTTCGACATCGACTCTGCTATTCCTCAAGAGTGGTTGACCCCTATCTCTGAACTGACCCTCCTGCAATGGCTGGGCGTGTTTACTAGGCATGATATTCTCTTGGTAGTTCATGGCGCAGATGAGAGCTATGCTTTGCTCAATTTTTCGATTGGAAGACTAGAGAGATCAGAGCCCCCTTTGGATGACTTCAAGGGGATGCACCTTACAGAGGGTGAGAGTGATCAAGTTTCAGGCACATGAGTGGCACATTGACTCCCCCTCCAGCCAAGGTGACCAGGGAGAGAGACTGGCATTTATGGATTTGGCAGAGCCGGCCCCTCACGTGCCTCCAATGGGACCCGGGGGGGAGTGGACTTGGCGTGATCCTACTAACATGGAGGAGACGTTGGGTACCCCATTCTAGGCCGCAGGATCCACATGCCCAAGGTCGAGGGCACCCCGGCAACAGCAATACACTGGCAGTCACATGGCCTCTCACAGCGGTTTCTCTCGGATTTTTGGAAGAAGCTCCGGGATCATTTTCGGCCTCAAAAGATCACCCTCTTTCTTTGGCTGCTGGCACATGAGTTTTTGGCGGTTGGCACGTGGCTGGCCATTGGCGGTCGACCAGGAGCTTGTCCGAGGTGTGGCCACCCTCAGGAGTCTCAGCGACATTGTCTTGGGATTGCCCGAAGGCTCGGCAGGTTTGGCAATAGATTCTCTGCATTTTCACGATGGACAAGACCTCGAGCCATATCACTTCATGGGGAGCATTGTCGCTTGGGGCACTGTCACTGTGTTTGTCATGGCTTATGAGGAAGGTGGGGTCTAGCCCTTCAAGTCTCTCACCTTTGCATTTCAGCAATACGAGTCCCAGCCCCATCTATTGATCATTGGACTCCGGGTTCGTGCCAGAGATGGGAGATCTGTAGCAGCATTGCAGCCTGGCACATCTTGGGAGCTTGATGTGGCGAAGTCATCAAAGGCACCCACACTCTACCTACAGAGTCCATCACGAGCATTTGGCTCGACATCATTCATACCCTCTGCAGCCAGTGGGGGAAGTTGCAGGGTGGCTCTGACCGCATGCAGAAGTGGCGGAAAGTCTTCTTGAGGTGTAGCCCTTTTCTCACAGATAGAGGTGGTGAGCCCAATTGGCACTACAGACCACCTGTGTGGTTATCTTTGATCCTCGCCCCGTCCATGGAGGCAAGTTTGTATCTAGCCCTTCGTGGTTGTATTTAGCCCTTCGTGGCTAGTTTTTGTTAACTAATAGAAGGATCTTTTTCCTGGAAAAAAAAAGGGGGATTCAGAATCTTGCCTTTCATAGGGGGATTCAGAATCTTGCCTTTCATAGGGCTGTGTGCCATTCCCTCCACACATCTAAGAAGCATGTCTCTTTCATAGGGATGTGTGCTGATTTCATAGGGCTGTGTGCTGATTTCTTTCAGACATCTAAAGAGAATGTCACGGATTCCCCTCTGGAGAAATTCTCGTTTTGTGAACTGTGATCCATAGGCATTAAAGGTAGCTGGTTGTCTTGAGGTCAGAAGGGAGAGGATCCCACCTGTTGTTGGGTTCTTGAGCAGTGCTCTGATCAAATCCCCGTGTCCCGTCCTCGGCATCTAGCTCTCTGGTTTGCTGCTAGCCAACATTCTAGAATAACAATATGTGAGTAGCGTCTGGTTCTAGTTTCCCTGTCTCCTATAACCTTTCATGAGTGTATCTCTATGCATCTACATCTCATGCAGGCATAGTGTCAAATAATTTGTCCCCATACACTGCTTGCAGCCCACGTGCTTCACATAGCAGAGCCCACAACACTTATTGCTACTCTCGTGTGTATAATAGAGAGTGCTTTTGTTAATCCCAAAATGGGGTTTTCAAACACCCTAAAGCAAACCATGTTGTTGTTTTTTAAATGGATTCGAGGAGAAGCTCATGAAGCCTTGAAGACTTCAAGTTATTTTCCTTACTTGCAGATGGTTGTCAAAGAAGGCATTTCCCATACAGTATTAAACAAAGATGGGAAGATGTTTTAACAATATGTGAGTAGCGTCTGGTTCTAGTTTCCCTGTCTCCTATAACCTTTCATGAGTATATCTCTATGCATCTACATCTCATGCAGGCATAGTGCCAAATATCTTGTCCGCATACACTGCTTGCAACCCACCTCCTTCACATAGCAGATCCCACTCCATATTGTTACCTCATTTCATCTGGCCACTATATACAGAGGGCACAGTTTTTTAAACATATCAAAGAGCAGACAGCAACTCCCATGTTGCCTTTCCTCGTCCATGCGTTTGGCAAAGTTTTAGCTCATCTGCTCCACATAGCAGAGCCCAATCCACATAGTTTCCTCCTTTCATTTGGTTGCACCCAGTTTGGAAAACACAACATACTGCAGACAGGGTCTCTGACGGTTGGCTTTACCCGGCTTTGCAGGGAGTAGACACCAGCAGAAAACATCCGTTTTTAAGAAAGACCCCCCTCCTCAGAGGGTGAGCTTATTAGGATTTTGATTAGTGCTTCCTAAATTACTGACAAACTGTCAAAGAGTTGAGCAGCTAAAAGTCCTTTGGTAGTGAAAAAACTTTGAATGGCAAACACTGGTTTGAGAAAAAAACAGTTTGGAGTGAAAACAAACATGTATGCCATGACATAATTTAAGGTCTCAGAACAATACCACTAGAAGTGCAGTCATTTGAACATAATTGAGCATTGAAGTCTGACGCAGATGGTGAAAAGGAGATTCGTCTTGATTCTTTAACAGAAACAAGCTTGCCTTTGGATACAACAAGGACCGAACAGGATATCGAAGCATGCCTTGCAACAAACTCTGGTATACTGCCCCCCTTCAGTCTCCTGGAATACAATAGGGTACTAGTCAGGACTATTCATAAAGTGTGTCTTTCCATAAGCTTCCTTAAATTATTTGTGATGTGCATGTGAATGTGTCCTGGCCTGTGCCTGCTGTGTGTTAGAAGATCTCCATTACCTTATAATAGCACTGCAAGTTGACGTTCCTATGATAAATTTCTTCACCTTTAATCTGGAAACCTGGTCAAGAAGTGCCTTTGCTACCGTGTCACTTTCAACTATAACAAACTCCGCTTGCACCTATGTAAAAAAGTGTGAATTTATACTGATATAAAGAAGTGGCATTAAAAAGAAAAGGAAACCTTAACATAGACAACATTACCTTCCACGCATCACAAAGCTCCTGATGAGCTTTCAGCTGTTGCTCAGTTTTTGATTGGATATCTTTCATGAATGCAGACACAATTTCTGGGCTTACTTGGCCCACCGGAACAAAATTGCCCACTGTTTTGTTCAAAAATGCCAGTAGATCAGCCTCTCAGAATGGTAGAACACTTGCCACTAAATTGAAGTGAATCCACAACAAATAAACACAGAGAATTGCTAAACATTAAGGGTATTGGAGGAAAGTAATAGTATTTTCCATAAAAAAGGGATTCTTCTACTAGTAAACCAGAAAGGTAAGCCTGTCAGCATTCTCTGTTAGAAATAAGTGATGCAGGGTACTTAGAAATGGGGGGTAGTATGCACCTTAGAGAAGAAATATTGCTAAGGCATAACCAGAGTCACACTCGTAAATGTTCAGAGGCACTGTAAAGATAAACCTGGCTAGAGAATTCACTAGAAACAGAAGTGAACTTCAAATGGGCAAGTGGAGTGCACAAAAGTCTTCAATCAGCATTAAATGGGCCTCAAATCAAGGGGAGGCAGACCTAGAATCAAGGGAGATGATTTAGGGCATGATTAGGCAAAGATTAAGCTAAGCCATGGGCTAATGATGATGTACTCCAGCCTATTTAAAGGCCCCCCATCTATGAAAATTGTGTGTTGGATAAACTCTCTTGCTTTGTCATTATCTTGTCATAAAATAATGAGCCTAATAAATCACTATCCATCCTAATCAGTCCCAACTTGCAAATTTCAAGTTTCTCAATAAACTCTACAGTGTGAATCAAGAAAATTCAAGCAAAGGGTGGCTCCCTCTATGACTTATTATTCTTGTAGAAGGCTACACTAGGCCCACGGGGGGCGAGGGCAATGGTGGAAAAATAATATCACCCACACCAAAGGTTGGTCCTTGCAGCATCCTAGAGTCCCAAGGAATACATGCCCAAGATCCCCTAAGGTTGTGGAGCATGTCCATCAACATCGCACTCACAAATATCCCCTCCAGTAAGAAACTCTAGTGGTTTTCTTTCAAATGTTGTACGTAGCACAAACATGGACAAGAACAGCCAATGGGCTCGTAGCCCACTGGCATGTGTTTGTGCCTCTTGACCGGGAGGTCAGGGGTTAGGCACCCCATTGGTGCGTGGCTCAGTGCGGCTGCTGAAGATACGTGTCACCATTTAGTCCTTTCACCATTCTTGACTAGTGTTTCACAGACTGAGCGGAGACAATGTGTGAACGGGGATTTCCACAAATGCAGGGAAGATCTGTTAAGGAACACAAAGTGGCAAACACCTGTGGTTAGGCCAGGGTTTGGCACAGAATATGTTTGGAAGACTTATACAGCTTTTTAGGTTCAAAGATGGACCACAAAACATTAATTCTATGGATTTTATTCATTTATATGGATTTATAAGGTTTATAAGCATATGTGTCCACACTCACTAAAGTTGGTCGGCCAAATTTATAAGTGAGTACACACCAGAACTGGACTATTTTAATGATAACCCGCCAAAACCCAGACTTTGGGCACCTCAATGCGTGGAAAAGCTACACGAGTTGCTATTTTGAGCAGGACATGGCCAGACAAGCTACACGAGTTACTTAACAAGGCTAGAACTGATATTTTTGAGAGGATAGGGTTATTCTTGTTGGGACTCACACACTCACACACAGATTAGGGTTTCCTGCAGATTAGGGTTAGCTGCAGAAACAAGAAGCTCACACAAAGAGAGAGAGAGAGAGAGAGAGAGAGAGAGAGTGTGGTGATCACAAATGCAAGTCAACCCTTGCATGTGAGCCACATCCATATAATACAAAAGTTATATGGATAGAGTCTTTCACACTCGATATCCAAGGGGAAAAACCACATGGGAAAAAGTGCCCTTGGTTAAGCCTTGTTCACACGTAGCACTACTACAAGTGAGCATATGCCTACAAATCCCCCCTATAGTGTAAGTGTGAACCTATACAAGGTAGCAGATCACTCACTGTATGAGAGTAAGTCCAAAGCTTTGCGGAAAGCTTCAAACTTCTCTCGAGGTAAAGCCTTTGTGAACAGAACTGCAACATTATCCTGTGTAGGGCAGTAGGACAAACTGATCTCCCTTGCATGTAGCCTCCCTTTGACATAGTGATAATGAATCTCAATGTGCTTGGTACGTGTGTGAAATACGGGATTTTGTGCCACGGCCATAGCACTCTGGCCATCAGTGAGAATGGTGGTGGGTGTCTGCTGACACTCACGAAGATCGACCAATAATCTCCTCAACCATACACAATTTACTATAGCTGTGAAGACTGCCCTGTACTCAGCCTCACAAGTAGATGTGGCAACAGTGGGTTGCTTTTTGCTCAACCACGATATGCATGAACTACCAAGGAAAAAAACAATTCCCACTGGTGGATTGCCTGGTATCATAATCACCAACCCAATCTGAATCACTACATGCATAAAGTTGCAAGCAGCCCCTCTCGAGATAGAACAAACCAAGATCCAAGGTACCCTGAAGATAACGGAAAATGCGTTTGATTACTTGCCAATGCTTTGTGCTTGGGTTGTGCATGAATTTGCTCAACAAAGACACCCCAAAAACCTCAGGCCTCGTGTTACACAAGTAAATGAGGCATCCCACTGCCTGGCTGTAAATGCCGGCCTCAAAAGGCTCACTAATATCATGCATAGTAAGCCGTACACCTAGTTCTACTGGAGTAGAAATTGGCTTACATTCTTCCATGTGAAACCTTTTTAGTAACTTTTTATGTACTTAGTTTGCTGCATAACAATGCCATCATCTCTATGCATAAACTGTATGCCAAGGTAGTAGTGTAAAGGCCCCAAATTTGACATATCAAATTCAGCTTTCAAATCAGCCTTGAAATATTTGTTCTTTGGTAGTCCCTATTATGAGCATGTCATCTACATACAAGATAACTATGAGAATATTGGCACCAGTTTTCTTCACATACAATGTGCTTTCAGTTGGACTATTCACATAACTTTGGTTGGTTAGATGAGCATGTATTTTATCATACTAAACTCTTGGAGCTTGCTTTAACCCATACAATGCTTTGTGTAACCTCCATACTTTATGTTCCTCACCAGGACATACAAAACCAATGGGCTGATTTACATATACTTCCTCCTGTAATCCCCATTTAAGAATACAGTTTTGATGTCCAATTGATGCACTTTCCATCCTTTATGTGCAGCCAATGCAATCACTGATAGGATTGTAGTCATTCTCGAAGTAGAAGCAAAACCCTCCTAATAATCTATTCCCTTTTTATGAGAATAGTCTTTACCCACAAGTCTTGCTTTGTACCTGTCAACGTTACCATCAGAGTTCCTTTTGACTTTGTACACCCACTTTGTTCCAATGACATTCTTGCCTTTCGGCAAGTCCACAAGATCCCAAGTATTGTTCTTCATGATAGAAGAGATTTCATCCTACATGGCTTGCACCCAGTGCTCATTCTCCTGTGCTTTTTCATAAGAAGAAGGCTCTTCTAAATCAAAGAGACCACCCATGGCTAATGCAGACTCCCCATGATGCATATTCAATGCATGGCTAGAACTAGCCCTTGTTCTACCTGTTAGTGGAGCTGCAAGTTTGCTATCTTGCAAAGTTTTTAGCAACCATCTTGGCTGTGTTTATGGCTGTTTGCTCTTCCCTGACAAGATCTTCCACTTCTTCCATAGAAGGGGGCTGAATTGCTGGTTGCTCCACGTGTTCTGCATGAGGATTTTCTTGTGTAGGGGCTAGCTGATCAGAATCCCCCCTAATTGCAATGGGTAATAGCCCATCAAATTGTATGCCTATATCATTACTTTTATACAAGCTGTACATGGGCTAAACTGAATTTTCAGCAAATACCACATCTCT
The DNA here is from genome assembly GCF_041138505.1 of Cibotium barometz. Lineage (NCBI taxonomy): Eukaryota > Viridiplantae > Streptophyta > Polypodiopsida > Cyatheales > Cibotiaceae > Cibotium > Cibotium barometz. The sequence continues at coordinate 64,857,424 of NC_141046.1, read as the reverse complement.
ACTGACAAAAACAATGAAGTCAGCCACCTCAGCAATGTATAACCCAAATAGCGTGGGGGACCACCGTGCCTGTGGTCCGTGTATGACCCCCATGTGGGAAGCATGTCAGCCCTCCTGATCCTGGCCACTGTAGCATCCCGTTATAAATAAAGAGACGATGCCTGGCTCCCAACTCTAGTAAGTGGTCCCCATAATGTCCTCTGTCTGATCCAATGTCCTCTGATGCCCGACTAGCCCCTATCTCCTCTGGATGCACAGGGTGGAGGATCTCCATGTCATCATAGTCATACACCTCACATTGTCTGCTCTGTGTGTGGGCATTGAAAGAAATACTTCCCCTAGTGTAGAATAATGCATAATCTCCTCTGACAGACAAGTGTATGGCGAGGCTCCTGTCTCCTCCTGTGGCATGTCCTCTCTAATGACATAGGAGGATCCTGATGGAGGAAAGTAACATAAGGCTATGTATATAACCCTATCCTGTGAGGGCTGTAAGCTGATCCACATGTATCTGACCTCTGGATCCTGTGCTACCACTATCAGTCTCCCCTGTAGCTCTCGTCTGAATAGAACTGCTACTCCCCCCGACCCTCTCGAGGTACCCTGGCGTGTGGTCTTCCTGTATGCTGACTCCCACTGGAATCCCTCTACTCGAGGTAGCCCTCTCTCTGGGCTCTGATGTGTCTCTGTCAAAAGTATGATGTCTCTCTCCACCATAACATGCTCCAGTCGTCCAGGCTGCACCCATAGTGAACCATTACAGTTCCATGCTGCCATGTGTATCTCTGTCAGTGGCCTGGTCTGTGTCCCATAGGCCCCAAACCGCTAATCCATGGGCCGGCCATCAATGATGACCCGACCATCTCGATAGAAGGCCTTCTTGCCTTCTCTCCTCGCGTGTAATACTCGTGGCATGCAAGCTCTCCTATGCTCTAGCTGCATCCTCGTGAGATCATCATCCAAGAAAATAGGAGCTCCCTCTAAGCCTCGTAGTATGACCCTCTTCCTCATGAAGGTGACCCTCTCCGTCTCTCCTGTAAACTGTAGGATGAGGGCTCGCTTGCGTGTTGAGTCTTTTCCGACTCTCCATGCTTTGGTGAAGGGGAGAGGGTCCTCTTTTCCGACTCTCCATGCTTTGGTGAAGGGGAGAGGGTCCTCTTCCCTATAGCGTATCTTCATGCATAGAAGCTGTCCATCTTTCTCGGGAGTGGAGTTGGGTGTCTCGGCTATACCTGTGACTCGAATGGTGAGGCGGTGGGCATGCCTCATCTTCTCCTCCTCAATGGTGGTGTGAATGATTTGATGTTGAGAGAGAGAGAGAGAGAGAGAGAGAGCAAGACACAAAGTGTGTGGTGATCACAAATGCAAGTCAACCCTTGCATGTGAGCCACATCCATATAATATACAAGTACAAAAGTTATATGGATAGAGTGTCCTTTCACACTTGATATCCAAGGGGAAAAACCACATGGGAAAAGTGCCCTTGGTTAAGCCCTGTTCATACGTAGCACTACTACAAGTGAGCATATGCCTACAATTTCTGGTGAGAACTGGCTTGATCCACACACTCCTTTATGGAAAATCTAGCGCATCTCTTTTGGGGCAGACCAACTTGCTACAGGCGCTCCTCAGGGCTGGTCACAAGGTTTTGTGCATGAGCAGGGCAGAGGCACTTCCTTCTCTGGTGCCTGCTCCCTCTGGCGCTGATTTGGGCCTCTTTTGTGTGCTTTTTTATCTGTTCGACAGCGTACAAACAGGCTGTACAGCAGTACCTATCGTGGACGCGTGGTCTCACAACCTCGGGGTGCATGCTACAGGCATAGGCAACCTTCTGAGAGTCGTCTGTAGGGCTGAAAACAGAGATTCAGGGCTGGACAGCATGGATCTTCCCGATGAAAGTGTGTTCTTTTGGGTGCAGAGGTGTTTCTCAAGTGGCCCATGCATAGACGGTGATAGCGTGGGTGATTTTTGAAGAGCTTCATCGCGAAAAACGCGTTGGGTGATTTTTTGAAGAGCTTCATCGCGAAAAACGCGTTGTTTTTCAGACCTTCTTGAAGACCAAGGCATTCTTCTTCGACAGACCTCCATGTGCAAGGGTAACGCTTGCGAGGACGGTGATTGTTGTGTGCTTTTCTCTCTTCATCGCCCCCCTTCTGCCCACACTTTTGGGGCTGTTTTGGAGGAATCTGGGACAGTTTTGAGAGCTCTTTTGGGGCTGATTTGAGGCTCCGTTTTGGGGCTGTTTTGGCATGGAGTTCGGGGCTGTTTTATGGACTGTTTAGAACATGGAGTTTGATAGAAAAGCTCCGTACGAATCTCACTGCAGAGTTGTGGAAATCCGGTGCATAAGGCACCCGCACCTTGGAAATCTTGTAAAAGCTTCTTTGAATTAATGGAGGAGTTACCTACGGGGGGCCGGCTGTTCCGGCTCAATGTGGTGTCATTATTTTATTTGTGTTTCTTCAGCTGTGTTTTCAAAGCTCTGTCTGGTATTTGAAGTGTATGTCTATTGCTCCGGGTCCCCGATTAGTGACAGTGCAGCTTGTCTAGCCTTGTCCTCTACTCATAATAGCAACTTGTGTAGCTTTTCCATGCATCCAAGTGCTCAAAGTCTGGATTTTGGCCGATTATAATTAAAATCGTCCACTTCTGGTGTATACTCACTTATAAATTTGGTCGGCCAACTTCAATGAGTGTGGACACATATGCTTATAAACCCTATAAATCCATATAAATGAATAAAATCCATAGAATAAATGTTCCGTGGTCCATCTTTGAACCTGATAAAACTGTATAAGTCTTCCAAACATATTCTGTGCCAAACCCTAGCCTAACACAGGTGTCTGCCACTCTGTGTTCCTTAACAGATCTTCCTTGCATTTGTGGAAATCCCTGTTCACCCCTTGGCTCCGCTTAGTGTGTAAAACACTGGTCAAGATTGGTGAAGGGACCAAATGGTGACAATGCGCCTATCGGCGGGGAGGAAAAGCGGCTTTGGGCGGTGGAATGGTTAACTATTAGCAAGATCAGCTCAACGGAAGAAAAAAAACACATGGACAAGAACATCTTAAACAAAAGAGCCGATTCTATTCAAGATCAAAGAGTTGGTATGTGGATCTACGAGCGCCCCCCTCCGACGTTCTGCGCTACCTGTACCTCTTAACCCGTCGCATTTGGCACCTCCCCCGCCCCCCGCCCAACCCCGTCAACGCTTGCCTGCTTGCAGCCCTCTCCCTGCCCACCCAGTCGGCACACACCTTTACGCATGTGCCCCCTCCATCCCCCGCAGTGCCCCCCTCTCCTCCCCGTTGTCTGCTCCGTCTGCGCCGCCCCCACCCCCCCCCCCCCCGTCACCACCTACCTGCTTGCAGCCCTCTCCCTGCCCACCCAGTCGGCGCACACCTCTACGCGTGTGCCCCCTCCATCCCCCGCAGTGCCCCCCTCTCCCCCCCGTTGTCTGCTCCATCTGCGCCGCCCCCGCCCCCGCCCTTCCCCCCCCCTTCAACGCCCCCTTTCCCCATGCCGCTTCCCTTTTTGCCTACCCCCCCTCCTCCTTCCGTCAACCCCCCCTTCTTTGCCCAGGCCCCTTACCACCTGCTTGCAGCCCTCTCCCCCCCTCGTCCAACCTGCACACCCCCCTCCCTCTCCCCCCTAAGCCCCCCTCCCCCCTGCCGCTTCCCTTTTCGCCTGCCCCACCCACCCCCCCTCTCCCCCACCACGTGTTCTGCCCCCCGCCCCCCCCTTCTACGCCCTAATCCTCGCATGCGTCCCCCCCTCCCCCCTCCCCCCCCCCCCCCTCTCTTATCTCCTTCCACCCCCTCCCGTGTCTCTCCCTTCCTCACTTCTCTCCTACGTAGCCTCTCCGCTTATCTATGGCTTCCATTCTCGATTCGGCAAGTCTCGGCCTATTCTGGTCTTCACCCTCGGGAGGACTCCACGGCAGCTGCTCCGTGATCCCTGACCGAGACCGCTGTTACTTGCTTATCTTTCTCTAAAGCAGATCTTCAGCTCCTCGCTTACGACTGTTGCATCATTACAGGCCTCCACTCTGGTATGCAAGATTGTCGGTAGCCACCCTGCACGCGGACAACTCAGAGATCTTCTGCGAGCTACTGTCCTTGGTGGGCCTGCAAAGATCATAGACATTCATCCTCTGCATAGTCACAAGGGACGGAAGGGACGGCAGCATGGGAGGTCATCCCGGGATGCGTCAGAAACAGGGACGGAAGGGGACGGTCGGACGTCTCCCTGGAGGCGTCCCTCACAAGGGACGGGGGACGGGGACGGCTGCTAGCAGGGGACGGTGTGGATGGACCTGTGGGGGGACAGTAGAGAGCCGTTGCGCCCTGCAACGGTCCTTTTTTTGGCCGTTTCTGGCCGTTTGGGGACGCCTTCTCCTCTTGCCACTTGGCCCTTGGCCCTTGCCTCTCTCTCTTGCCTATCTATATAAGAACAAGGCTACAAGCACACATACACACACCTTCAAGCAACTTTCAAGCTTCAAGTCTCTTGAGTCTTGAGTCTTTGGCACTTTGCTCATTGCTCAAGCTTCAAGTGGCAAGCCACACTCTGAGTGTATCTACTCTCTCTAGTCTCTCTCCCTCAAGCTTCTTCCAACTTCCAAGTACCAAGCCTCTCACACAAGGCTCTACTCTCTCTCTCCCTCTCTCTCTCTCTCTCTCTCTCTCTCGCCGCCTGTTCGCTCGCCCCTGCTCGCCGCTGCTCTCCCCTGCTCGCCGCCTGCCTGCTCGCTCGCCCCTGCTCTCCCCTGCTCGCCGCCTGCTGTCGCCTCCCTCTCTCTCTCTCTAGCCAGGCCAGCAGGCATTGCAGCTAGCCCTAGAGTATTGCCGCACCAGAGGTACACTGATTGATCGGGCTATAGAGCTGGGGCGGTCCAGGCGCCCCAAGATGAGAGGCCCATCTCGACACCGGCAGAGACTACAACAGAGGATCAGGACCATACTAGCACGGCATGGGAGACGTCCAGTCAGAGTACTCACCATGGAGGAGATTGAGGATATCCGCCATCGACCGATGAGAGACATCTTTGGATAGTGATGTGTATGATGCTTACCTTTGTTGCTGGAGTTTTCCTCCCAGATGTTATCCATTAGGAGCTCCTAGTATCGTACTTTTCCTCATAAATGTTTCAGTTTCAGTTAGTTGTTTAGTTGTTTTTAGCTTTTCTTACACAGACATTGTATCAGATCCACCAATTGTTGTAACCTTTTTGGTCTCATAGGTCATTTTGGCCTTCTGAAGACGTTAATATATCATTTCATTGTATTTTCTCTCTCTCTCTTCGAACCTGCTCGCCGTCTGCTGTCGCCTCCCTCTCTCTCTCTCTCTCTCTCTCTCTCTCTCTCTCTCTCTCTCTCTCTCTCTTCGCTGTTCGCCCGCCTCAAATTCCCCTTCGCTCTACCCTGCTCGCCGCTGCTCTCCCCTGCTCGCCGCCTGCTGTCGCCTCTCTCTCTCTCTCTCTCTCTCTCTCTCTCTCTCTCTCTCTCTCTCTCTTCGAACCTGCTCGCCGTCTGCTGTCGCCTCCCTCTCTCCCTCTCTCTCTCTCTCTTCGAACCTGCTCGCCATCTGCTGTCGCCTCTCTCTCTCTCTCTCTCTCTCTCTCTCTCTCTCTCTCTTCTCTCTCTCTCTCTCTCTCTCTCTCTCTCTCTCTCTCTCTCCCTCTCTCTCTCTCTCTCTCTCGTCGAACCTGCCCGCCAGTTCGCCATCTCACCAGTTCACCTTAGTTCTGGCCTCCCTTTCCCCACCCAGCCTCTCTCTCTCTCTCTCTCTTCGAACCTGCCCGCCAGTTCGCCATCTCACCAGTTCGCCTTAGTTCTGGCCTGCCTTTCCCCACCCAGCCTTGCTCAGGCCCCCAAGGCAGCAACATAACTCTCTCTCTCTCTCTCTCCTCCCTGCCTATGGGAAGGACTGCAGAGTGATTTGGAGGAATGGCCCCGAGTCTCCAAGAGAAACTCGAGGCCCTCGAGCTGGCAATGAAGGCACTAATCAAGGAGAACAAGAAGACATCCGATTCCAACCTCAATGAGGTGGAAAACAAACTACACAGACACATCATAGCTCTCGAAGCACGGGTCACGAACCTCGAACAAGAGAACACGGCACTCAAGGAGGAGGTGAGTGCATTGAAAGTGGAAATGGTAGCCATCAAGAATGCTGAGAAGGAAGAAGGGGAGATCAATGACAACACTCTCACGGCCATCAAAGAAGAGATCTCCAAGGAGATCACAAAGGACATGGAGGGAAAGCTCGAAGCCAAGCAGTCAGGATGGGTCGAGGTGGTGAAGAAGAACATCTGTAAAGAAGTGAGGGAGGAGACTCAAAGGGAAGAAAACCAAATCATTCACACCACCATTGAGGAGGAGAAGATGAGGCATGCTCGCCGCCTCAACATTCGAGTCACAGGTATAGCCGAGATACCCGACTCCACTCCCGAGAAAGATGGACAGCTTCTATGCATGAAGCTCGGCTACAAGGAAGAGCACCCTCTCCCCTTCACCAAAGCATGGAGAGCCGGGAAAGACTCAACACGCAAGCGAGCCCTCATCCTACAGTTTGCAGGAGAGACGGAGAGGGTCACCTTCATGAGGAAGAGGGTCATACTACGGGGTTTAGAGGGAGCTCCCATTTTCTTGGATGATGATCTCACGAGGATGCAGCTTGAGCATAGGAGAACTTGCATGCCACGAGTATTACACGCGAGGAGAGAAGGCAAGAAGGCCTTCTATCGAGATGGTCGGGTCATCATTGATGGCCGGCCCATGGATTAGCGGTTTGGGGCCTATGGGACACAGACCAGGCCACTGACAGAGATACACATAGCAGTATGGAACTGTAATGGTTCACTATGGGTGCAGCCTGGACGACTGGAGCATGTTATGGTGGGGAGAGACATCATACTTCTGACAGAGACATCAGAGCCCAGAGAGAGGGCTACCTCGAGTAGAGGGATTCCAGTGGGAGTCAGCATACAGGAGGACCACACGCCAGGGTACCTCGAGAGGGTCGGGGGGAGTAGCAGTCCTATTCAGACGGGAGCTACAGGGGAGACTGAGAGTGGTAGCACAGGATCCAGAGGCCAGATACATGTGGATCAGCTTACAGCTCTCACAGGACAGGGTTATATACATAGCTCTATGTTACTTTTCTCCATCAGGATCCTCCTATGTCATTACAGAGGACATGCCACAGGAGGAGGAGACAGGAGCCTCGCCATACACTTGTCTGTCAGAGGAGATTATGCATTATTCTACACTAGGGGAAGTATTTCTTACGGGCGACTTCAATGCCCACACACAGAGCAGACAGTGTGAGGTGTATGACTATGATGACATGGAGATCCTCCACCCTGTGGATCCAGAGGAGATAGGGCCTAGTCGGGCATCAGAGGACACTGGACCAGTCGGAGGACATTATGGGGACCACTTACTAGAGTTGGGAGCCAGGCATCGTCTCGTTATTTATAACGGGATGCTACAGTGGCCGGGACCAGGAGGGCTGACATGCTTCCCACATGGGGGTCATACACGGACCGGAGGCACGGTGGTAGACTACATTATGGGGTCTTTGGAGGCATCACAAATTGTCACCTCATTCTCCATTCCACCTCGTCCTATTGGGGCAGATCATACATACTTGGCATTTTCACTAGCCGGATCACCAGTATCACCAGCCCCCCACATACCAACGCCACACACTACCATCTACTTCACACATGACATGGCAGACATGTACACTGGCAGAGTAGAGGATGGGCTCCTACTCATGGATCCCCTGGCATCTATGGATACCATTACAACCCAGCTCGCATCACTCCTACACACGGCAGCATTACAGAGCTTCCCACATCGTGTACACTCAGGAGAGCCTGCGAGACCTGGGACTATGCCCCAGAACAGATGGTATGATGACGAGTGCAGAGCCCTATACTCACGGCTCCGCATACAGAGAGCCTTGGGAGCCATCACAGAGCAGGAGTCGAGGAGAGAGATGAGGAGACTTACTCGCCGCAAAAGGCGGGCCTTCGCAGAGACACAGGAGCTAGAGATCTTTCATTTCTTCATGAGCAGAGATAGCCCTGTCTCATGGCGGCACTTCAGAGAGCCCCGGACCCCGACACCTATTGCAGACCCACAGACATGGCACACATATGCAGAGGGTCTATACCATGCCCCACAGCAGCCACCTATACCTCAGCCACAGGAGCCTCGACCTACCACAACTAGCTTCTTTACCCACTCGATGGTACAGGAAGCTATCCGCCGCCTACAGCATGGACGGGCCGCCGACCATATGAGCCTGCAGGGTGAGCATCTCACATATGCAGTAGATTCTTTAGCTCCTTTTCTTGCACACCTATTTAACAGGGCACTAGCAGAGGGTTTGCCTGCGGAGTGGACGATGCACACCATTGTGCCGATTCACAAAACAGGGGATATGCTCAATCCGAGCAACTACAGGACGGTTATGGTTGGCCACGTGCTGGCCAAACTCTATGGTGCAGTGCTGGAGCAAGAGCTTAGCTTATATGCTGAGCGAGCACGTTTACGCTCATCAGGGTAGGCAGGCTTCAGGAGAGCTTTCTCTACCACTGACCATGTATTCACTTTGAGATGTATGATTGATCAGGCCAGAGTGAGGAAGAGAAAGCTCTATTGCTGCTTTGTGGATTTCCGCAAGGCATTTGACACAATACCACGAGAGAGGCTCTTTCAGCGCCTGCAGTCTCTTGGCATACCAGCAGATATGACATGGGGCATCTATGCATTATATGAGCAGGTTTTTGGGCGAGTCAGATGTCCAGGAGGTATGTCTGAGACTATTGCTAGCACCATTGGTGTGAAGCAAGGATGCCCACTTTCCCCCACGCTATTTGGGTTATACATTGATGAGGTGGCTGACTTCATTACACGGGGAGGTGAAGATGGAGTTGATTTAGCAGGTACCTCAGTACATATTATGCTCTATGCTGATGATATTGTATTAGTGTCTGAGTCCCCAGGTGGTCTACAGCAGCATCTACATGCACTCGATGATTTATGCACACAGAGGGGTCTTACTGTGAACCTTGGGAAAACCAAGGTTATGGTCTTTCATACATCGAGACAGGGCAGGAGTCAGCTGACATTCAGTCTCGTAGGATGCCAGGTGGAGGTGGTGACATCATACGTGTACCTTCTCTGCAGCAGCCACACGCTTTACCATGGGTCAGCAGCCAGAGCTAGATTGACACGGGGATATGCAGCATTGGCTATGCTAGAGAGACAGTGCCACCAGGCGCATTTTCAGGAGCCCCGGACGAAGGGGTGGCTATTTGACACATTAGTCACACCGGCATTGATGTATGGAGCAGCAGTATGGGCGCCAGGCCTTGCTACCCATTGGTGGACACAGATAGAGAGACCACAGGCCCTCATGATGGCACGCATGATACGCAGCAAACCGTCAGTACCTCATGACATTATCCGAGCAGAGTTTGCTGCGCCTCCTATGATGGTAGAGGCCATATTTCAGACTATATGCCTGTTAGACAGATTCAGAGAGATGCCACAGGACAAATTATCATACAGAGCTTTTCAGGCATCTAGACAGTTGGCTGAGGCAGGAGACAGAGGATCATGGTATGCACAGGTCACACATTGGTTCTCACAGCATGGCCTAGACATGGATCATCTACCACCATTCCAGTATGACAGGGATGCACCACATATCCGTCTCTCTCATAGTGAGAGGAACAGAGTATTGAGACAGGATCTATGGCAGCTCTATACACGAGAGACATGGATATCGCCTACACAGCCTCTTCCACCGAAGATGCTATACTACAGAGATCACTTCATGAGTATCACTGATGATGGATTCATAGAGAGGCCTAGATACATGGAGGGCTTTTTACCACACGGCTCCCGAGTGGCTATTGGTCAGCTCAGAGTTTCATCACACCAATTGGAGATTGAGACTGGCAGAGCAGCACGGATCCCCCGAGAGGAGAGGGTATGCAGATTGTGCAGAGAGGAGGTGGAGAGTGAGGAGCATTATGTATGCAGATGCAGAGCATATACAGCCATCAGAGAGAGAGATCCCATTTTATTCAGAGAGCCACATTCCCTACGCCAGATCTTTGAGGCAGCAGACCAGCGCATACTGGGGAGATACATTCTAGACATACAGCGCCACAGAGAGACATTATTACAGGCTCAGACAGCTCCAGAGGGGGGGCAACAGACACAGATTACTACATTTTTTCAGAGATCCACACCCCTCCCAGCCCCTATACGGCAGGGAATTACTCTCCAGAGAGCAGAGACACTTAGAGCCCGCAGGAGACAGAGGACACCTGGCTTTCGGACACCACGCCTATACTAGAGAGAGATGACAGAGATCAGAGCTCAGTTTCACAGAGAGGGTGCGGAGCGACTGGCTTGCTTCAGAGCACACCCAGGCATGTTCTTCAGGGAGCTGTGGACACCCCCTTCACTAATGTATACCATTTTATACCCCCAGTATGGTACAGGATGGAGCTAGCTAGGTTGAATATCATGATTGTATACTCCATGCATCTAGCTTTGCATTCTCCTAGTAGTAGAGCTCCATCCCCTGCACACCCAGATTCAGCTTTTTTATTCAGTACTTGGCCCCTAATAAATCTGATGGCCTGACTGCCCTGCTCCATCTCATAGCCCATCGCAGGCCCTGACGAGGTCGACCAAGCAGCGGCACCCCACGTAAACGTACCCTCTGGAGAGAGGGGAGCCAGAATACGCAGCATCCGCAGCCAAATCTGCTGCGCCTGAGGGCAATCCCAAAGGCAATGTCTCTGTGTCTCCATAGGGTGGCCGCATCGGACGCAGGCCGCCGGAAGACCGCTGTAAACAAGCCAAGTGCCAACTGCTGAGCCCCTGTGGGCGACCAGCCACTGAAAAGTCGAGATCCTGCGGGCCTGTCGACTAGACCAGAGCCGAGCCCAAAAATCCTCCAAGAACTCCTGTGAGAGTCCCTGTAGCCGCCAATGCCCCGCTGCCGCTGGAGAGACCGTCCTCCTCGCCGTCAAAATATGCCGCCCCAGCCGAACAGTATACTGGAAAAAGGTAATCTCTGTGGCCTCAAGGGATGCATAAGGATCATGCCACTCGTACTCCCCGGGGTTCCACTGTAGCCGAGCCAAGGGGCGCGCTGCATATGCCCATATGCGCCAATCCGGGAGCACATCTGCAGGGTCGGGGTCAATATGCCACTTCCGAGAAGCGGCGGCCACTACCCGAATCCTCTGAAAGGTGCACTCTGCAACCGAAGGCGACTCCACCTCCACTCTCTGGAGTCTACCCTCATCCTGAATCTCATAGTAGAGGCAACTGCCATCCTCAGTGCAAGCTCTGACTGCAATCAGGATCTCCAATTGTGTAAAGGCTCCCATCCACCGTGGGGCCACTGGCTCGAGAGGCGTGAACCACTCCTCTGTGAGTGCCTCCTGAATGTCATCCCTCATAATCATCCCCCCTCTGAAGTGACTCAGCCTCTCCACCTGGATCTCCTCTGGGAGACTGCAGAAGGCCTGCCAGTCTCCAAAACTACGAGCTGGGCCTGCCGCTAAAGGTCCCCAGGCTAGACGAGGCCGAGAACCCAGCATATGACCCTGCTCCGTGCGAACCGCTGGGCTCCAGATGAGCGGCTGTCTGGCCCGCTCCTCAACACAAGAAGGAGGTCGCTGAAAGAGCCCCGGTCTCAGCAGCTCCCAAGCTCTCAGGATACTCAAAGCAAATCTGTCCTCCCATCCTCTACTGAGGCCTGTCCTCCTCATCTCTATGAAGATCCAGCAAATCTCTGGTGCCCAAGTACCCCCTGCTGGGGGCGCCCGAGCCTGAAGCCGCTGCAAGAGGAGCTCCTTCCAAGGCTCAGCGCCTGGAAGCAACCCTCGAACAATAAGCTTCCCCAATAAGGCTCTACTCTGATCGACTGGATCTATAATGCCCAAACCTCCCTGAGCCAGCGGATGTGTAATAACTGCCCATGCAACCTTTGCCCGAGCTGACTGACCGTCCCGCCCAGACCACAGAAAGTTCCTGATCAGCCTCTGTACCTGGCTGATGCAAGAGCTCGAGAAAATCCAGCAAGACGTAATGTACCACATGGTCGCTAACAGCACCTGATTTGCCACCACCACCCTCCCAGCCAAGGATAGTCGAGCTGTACTCCAATACAAAAGCTTCTTCCGAATGCTCAGAAGAAGCGGGGCAATCTGCTGCTCAGGTGACAAATCAAGGCCAATCTAGCATCCCAAATACCGCACTGTTGTGCCTGGAGGAATCCATCTAAAACCGGGGTCCGGGCTCCATGCCGGAGTGGGAGCACTACTGATCCAAAAGGCCACTGTCTTGCGCCAATTGATCAATGCTCCCGAAGCTGCACTAAAAACCTGGAGCGACTGCTCTGCCCGACGAAGATTGGCCTCTTGGCCATGCAAAAATAAGCCCGTGTCGTCTGCAAACTCAGCATCAAGCAGGTCCTCCCCCCGGACTGGGAGCTGAAGTCCTCTCAAACCAACCTCCTTTGCCGTCAAATACATGCTCATAGCCTCCGCAAAGAAGAGAAAAAGAAAAGGGGCGAGGGGACACCCCTGACGGACTAATCTGGTCAGCTCAAAACTCGGCCCCCGTCCTCCTACAATCAGCACCTGGCTGCGAGCTGTGGAATACAGAGCCGCCACCCCTCTGATCCATCCTGGCTCAAAGCCCAGGCGAAGCATAGTGCCCTCTAAGAAACCCCAATCAACTCTATCGTATGCCTTCTCAAAAATCGAGAAGCATCACGACCAAGTCCTCGCCAAGAAATCTAGCTCGGGCCGTCGCCTCCCAGAAAGTAAAGATGTTGTCAAGGATACTACGCTCCTTGACAAATCCTGTCTGAGTAGCATGAATCAACTCCCCCAGGAAGGGCTGGATCCTCAAACTCAAGGCCTTTGCTAAGACCTTGTAGACAGTATTGAGGATCGTAATAGGCCTCCAATGCCGAATATCATCTGATAATCCCTCCCCCTTGGGGATAAGATAGATCAAGCCCTCTGAAAAGCTCTGCGGCATCACCCCAGTGTCCAAAACATGCTGAAAGCCCCTGCGGAGGCCTGGCCCCAAAAGGTCCCAATAGCGCATAAAAAAGGCCGGCGTCAGTCCGCCGTCCTCCCCTGGGCAACTATGTCGCGGCAGGACCCTCAAGGCCTCGGCAAGCTCAATCTCTGACAGAGGCGCACCTAGAACTGTATGCATACGGTCTGTGACCCTCCTCTGCACATGGGCCCACACAGTCTGTCTGCAAACATCTCGATCCTCAGTGGCTGGCTCTGCTGAAAGCAGGTCTCTATAAAATGCAGTGGCAATGGCTCTGATCTCCCCGAGCTCAGTAGCTACCGATCCACCCGGTCTACCAAGCTGGCGGACTCCTGCTCGCGCATGACGGGGTCCAGTGATCTCAAAAAACTCTCCAGTCACTCTATCACCAAGCTGCGTCCACTGAGAGGCCTGACGACGATAGTAAAACTCATGTCTCTGCTTCTCTACCTCTCTAACCTCCTGGCGTGCCTGGCTCAGCTGGGACGCCACCCACTCACATGCAGGCTGCTGCTCCTGAAGGCGCTGTAGCGAAGCAAGGCTGCGTCTCAGCCGATGCTCCCGCTCGCGAATCTCTCCCAGCCGTGTCAAAGCTGCAGCGTGTAGAAAAGAGCTAAGATCGGTGAGTCCCTGGGCACACTGGCCCGCTGCATCCTGGTCAGAGCACTGACTATCATGCCAGATCCTCTCAATGTCCTCAGCGAGACTGGGATCTGTAAGTACCCTCTCTGGGATCCTCAACTGCAAGCTGGGCTCCCGTGTCTCCTCCTCCAATGTCAATATAACTGGCGCATGATCTGAAAATGAGGTGCCAGCGAGAATGTCGACGGAGCCCCCTCGCTCCCCTAACCAGTCGCCCACATAAAAGCGATCAATCCGTGATAGATTAGCCCCTCCCTGCCGGCGATCCGACCGAGAGAAACTAAGACTGTCCTGAGACCGGGAGAAAGCCCCATGCTGCCATGCATCAGTGATCCTCAGTGACATGCAAAACCGGTCCCAAGCTGCAAGCTCCGTGCCGTGCACTGTAACATGACTGCCTCCCACCCTATCTGTCGGGTCCTCAAGCATGTTGAAGTCTCCCCCAACACACCAATGTGCGGCCTCTGGCAATGCATCCGTAACCTGGGTCCAGAACTCTGCTCTGGCACTAGCATGATTGGGCGCATAGACGTTGAGCACACCCAATAGCTCATCATGCATCCTCAGAATGATATACTGTGCTCTACCAGGCACAATGATCCCTCGATCCACAATGGCCTGCCGCCACACATCTGCAATGACCATGCATACTCCTCCCTGTCCACCCAAAGGACCAAACCCTGCAGACCAAAAAGTGTCCCATCTACCAGGCATCACCGAACCATATCTCCGGATCCTGCTCTCTCCCAAGTGGTGCTCCTGCATCATCAAAATATCAATGCTGCCACCAACCAGGCATCTCTGAAGCTCCTGCCTCAAACAACCACGATAGCGTATAAAGTGTGCTCCGCCAAGGCCCTGTACATTCCATGAGATGATCCTCATGGATGCCCTGCTGAGGTGGATGCTGTCTCAGCCGTACGGCGGGCCTTCGCAAGCGGCTTGGATGGAGAGTAGTCCCCATCCGAGCGGCTGCGAATCTGCCCACCCGGTGTACTGCAAGAATCCCGGATCAGGCGCCAGTTGGCTGTGGCCCATGGCGACTGCCTCCCGCTCTGACAGAGCAACCTCGTGTATACACACATATCCAGGGTCGCGTGCTAAGTCTGCCACTATGCGCACGACCAAATGCCGAATCCCTGAGGTATCCACACTCCCTGGATCCAAGAAAAAATGAGCCAACTCCCAAAGTCGGCCTATCACATCTGTCACCTCCAGATCGCTCATGTGATGAGAAAACTCAACTGCCTGAGTCTTCAAAGTGCTAAGAGCGAGCTCTAGAGTCCACTCCCGGTCACAAGGGCCACATAGAGGGAACGAGAAGGCCACCGCTGAGTCTAGTGCCTCCTCCCCGCGGGCCGGAGGTATCACTACATGAACTCGGATGGGTGCTGACTCGTGGGGGCCCTCTGCTCCAAAAAGCCGTGTGAAGGTATAATCAAAAGCCTCCGAGCGCTGTCTAATGCCAAGGCGACTCAGCCGACTGCGGATAGATGTAATCCGTGAAGCCCTAATCGGCATGTGTGGGAGGATCTACATCAAGAGCTCTTTGAGCACCTCCCCTTTGAGGCGTGGCTGACTATATGGTAAGTGGGCGTGTGTCATCACCACACACGATGCCCCAAAGCCCTTTGGCTACCAGCAAATTACGGATCATGAAACTCCAGAGGGAGTAGTTAGATCCATCCAGGTTGTCCTCCTAGGTGAGTACACCAGATACATCTGTAGCATTTTGTGCCATGTCAACAAAATATATCTACAAGCAAACCAAGCACCAATGTGCACTGCCAGGCAACCAAATGTCCTGTGCAAATGTATGCCTGCAAACCAAAGCAAGTGTAAACCTGCACCAAATTGTCCAATTACACACAATGTGTATACATACGCGACAAATCGCAGCTGTAATGCCCAATTACATGCTCCAATCAGAAAATCCCCAATTTTTATGCACTCCAATCGCTTCAATGTGCATCTAATTGGCCAATTTTCAGAAAAGCCCCAAATTTCTGCAAATGTAAGAGGTTCAATTTGCCAATTTTGACCTCAATTTTGAAAACCCCCAAATTTCTGCAAATGAGAGAGGTTCAATTTGCTGATTTTGACCTCAATTTCAAAAACCCCAAATTGCAGTCAAAGCAACATGCCCAATTTTATCAATTTGTCCTGACATTGAGAAATCCCCCAAATTGCACCTGCAATTTTTCTTTGAATGTGACTTGCACAGAAGTGTCTGCTAAATCTGCACATGACCTGCACTGGAATGGCTGCAAAATCTTGTATTTGTGTTTGACCAAAAATTTGTACAGAAAATACCTTTGGCAGCACTTGTGAGGAAGCGGGTGCTTGGCAGTGAGCAAGAGGTAACTGGCCAGCAAGTTGGCCAAGTCGTGCAGAACAAATGTTGGAGGGAGTCGTTGCAGCTGGAGAATCAACGTTGTTGGCCTAGTCGTTGCAGCTGGAGAACACACGGAGCTGCAGGCTGGTGTATGCACGTGGCAACTGGCGGAGGCGTGCAGAGCTGCAGGTGTCGTGAGATCTGCAGAGCTGCGGACGGGTGCACACAGGTGACGAGGCAGGCGCCAAGTGTCAAGCCAGGCAAGCGCAGGCAGAGGCGGGCGCTGGGCAGGTGCCGGACCAGCAGAGGCGGGCGCTGGGCGCTGGTGTCGGGCGAGACAGAGGCGGGCGCTGGAGTCGGACCGGCCAGAGGCGAGCGCTGTGCAGGCATCAGGTCTGCCGGCGGCCTTGGACTAGCGGACGGAGGCGAAGGGCGAGCGTGCAGGTTCGCGGGTGCCTGGAGTCGATGGGCGGAGGACGGACGGCGGCCGGAGCAGGAACGGCGACGGCGGGTCGAGACGGCCGGAGCAGAGGAGCGACGACGGACGTGGTCGGCCGGAAGGGAGCACCAGCCGGAACGGAGCGTTGCTGGGCGGCGGCGCCACTGTGGGCAGCAAAGCAGCCGGCTGGACAAGGCGGTAGCTGGGCTCCCCACTAGTGCCGCCCGTTCCTGGTGGCCGGATGGAGGAGCAACGACGGAACCGGCGGACGGAAACCACGGACGGACGACGACGGAAAAAACACAACGTCGAGACGGAAAAATGCAGGCGACGGACGGAACGTCAGATTTCGACGAAATGTCGCAGGATTTCTTCCAGCTGCAGATTTCCAGGGCCAGCTCCCAGCTCTGAGCTCTGATACCAAATGTTGGGTGTTGGACTCACACACTCACACACACAAACCTGCACATTAGGGTTAGGTGCAGGATTAGAGAAGCTTACACACAGAAATGAGAGAGAGAGAGAGAGAGAGAGAGAGAGAGAGAGAGAGAGAAATGAAATGAAATGAAATGAAATGTTATATTAACGTCTTCAAAAGGCCATAATGACCTATGAGACCAAAAGTTACATCATGGTATCCACAAAATGCAAGTCAACCCTTGCATGTGTGCCACATCCATATAATATAGAAGTACAAAATATTATATGTTAGAGTGTCCTTTCACACTTGATGTCCAAGGGGAAAAACCACATGGGAAAAAGTGCCCTTGGTTAAGCCCTGTTCACACATAGCACTACCATAAGTGAGCATATGCCTACAATTAATACAATCAACCGTCCACGCCTTCACTCTTTGATCAGCGTATTTTGTTAATATGACTCAAAAGCTTACCATTTTAGTGTAAATTTGTGCTCATTTTGATGTACTTCCAAAGTATAACGAGTGTAGAGTAGAAAAACTTTTTTTTAAAGTATTTTTTGGTTGCTATTCCCTCCCCCGTCCCCGTTCCCTACTTATGGCCATCCCCCGTCCCGTCCCCATCCCCCGTTACCGTCCCCGTCCCTTGTGACTATGATCCTCTAGGACGTAGCTACTACCAAGTTGATTTCGACTCGCCAGCAGCAACGTCAGATCGAGTCATGCAGCTATGCCCCAATGCATTGCGTACAGCCCAAGCCTTCGTTGCGCAGTGGCAGCACGGCTTCGACCCACTGGCTGGCATGTCAAGCTTCCCAGTGACAGTCTCCTTCCAAGCCTCAAGAAGGAATATCTTCCTCTTCTCACAGTGATCAGTGGAGCAATTGGGAGAGTGATGGAATCCCACCCCACTGCCGCTTCGTCACTCGCATGAGCGGTCAGGATTCCATCCCTTCGCATCTGTATTGCCTCACTGGAGATAGTGCCTCACGTCATATCCATTCCATGCCTTCAGGACGACCCCATCATTCAGCAAGCGAAGACTCAGGCCTTCTTGGCCAGTGTTTCGTTTGCAGGCAAATGGGCCACCTCGCCAGAGCTTGCCCTCAGCGCCAGTCCAAGAGACCGCCTCCAGTGGTCCCCCCCCCAACAGTCCATGTTCACATCTTCACCAGGGAGTAAAGTGAGACAGGCACTCACGCAGCCGAGCACAAGGACCTGACCGCGGACGACTCTGCTGCAGACCGTTGGCCCACGCGAGGGTCGTCAGCCAACCAGAGTTGAGTGCAACTGTCGCACGCGCCAGGCTAGCAGAGCACAGGAGGATTCAGTTCTATCAGAGAACCATTTCGTTCATTTATTGCAGCACCCACCCGTCGGCGATGGGCCCCCTCCAGTCACTGCGAGGGGCCGAAGACTACTACTCCAGTTCTCAATTTCTAGTGAGGCCAACTAGCCCCACTGAACCCCTGAAAAGCCACTCCCAACACCCTCCCTCTCCGATGGATCACTCCCAACTGCTCCCATCCCCCTCTTCTACACCCTCGCCTCCAACTCTTCCTGCAGCAGTCCCCCCCTGCAGCGCCTGACCCGGAGTGGAGGCAGTCGACGTGCTCCGTCTGCCGCTTGATTCATCGATTCTCGATGCCGATAGAGATGACCATTGCCGCTTCCTCAGTGCGGGTTCTCCCGCAAGAGTCCCCAGGTGGGCCCCCTCAGATCTTGGGACTACATGTGGATTACAGTTTCTTCTGATGTCTTCCGATGGAAGGAGCTGCTATTTTTGAGGAGACGGTGGCTCTCATTCGGATCTGTGTGGTGTTTCATCATTCTAGACCTTCTACGCCAAAAAGTGGCATGATGATCTTCTCCTTTCCCTTGAGTGCAGCCTTGGGGACGGAGTCAGTGGCGCCATTGAAGGGCAGGCAGTAGAGAGCTCACACCATCTTCATGATCTTCGGATCACAGACATGCTCAAGCCTCACCCACCTCTAGCCCTCTGTGCTCCTCATCACCCCTCAGGTACCGCAGCTCCCTTGTCACCAAAGTCTACATCACTTCAACATCACTTCACCTTCCGCTGCCCACTACCTTCTCAGAGTGCTTCTGCATCCAGACCACCTCACGGAGTGAATTTGCCTCACATCGGCGCAAGCTTTCGTCATTGATCATGCTTCGGCTCCGACATCGTCTTTGCTTCTGCACCGGTCTTTTACTCAGAGTCTCCTCACATCAAAGGGCTGTTGTACATGTTTTCACTCACCAATTTCATGCTATGTTGTTTTGCTATGATCTCTCGTACATCTGGTCCTTTCGTCCTTTTGCCCTCACACAGCCTTCCCTAGATGGGGTCAGACCCTATACAAAGGGCACCTACTATAGCCTCCCCTTATATAAAGGGCACCTACAGCCTTAGGTAAGGATCTCATCATTATCTTGCACACAAGGGTGATACCATTTGCTAGAAGGTAGTCCCCAGCCCTATACGCAAGCACATAGAGGTCAACATCAGTCCCAAATCAGTGTGGATACAAAAACGCAGGTCTAACAGCATGTAGAAGCAAAAACACATATCATCTTGCTGTCCAGCAGAGGCTATACACAAGGGCCAGCACTCAGCCCATTACAACACCCTTCTCAAGTCACATGGTCAGTATATTCATGGTTTTACAGCCCACAGGGTTTTACATTCATACGGCAACACATAAACAAATACACCTACGGGTAGGGGCCCTTCTACAGGTTATTGCGACCCAATATTGTTATCTCTTCTCTCTCCCTCTTCTCCATTTCAATTTTCTCTCTTGCAAATTCACTTATGAAGAGCTCTACATTGTCAAGTAAAAGGCTCCTCTAAGCTTCCCCATGTAGCATTGGTATTAGAGCTTAGAGCTTAATCACCATGTGCAATTAGAGTTTAATCACTATGTGCAGAGAAAGAAAAAAATGTGTGGATGGTTTCATCCGTGCTCCAAGAAAAACCTCTAAGAAGCAAGCCCACACAGTGTGGATGGTTTTTCTACATTTTTGGGAAAACTCATTGGTCGGGTGCCTGTTGTCCAGTCACGGTCAAATGTATGAGTCCCGGACCCCGGTGTGTGTGAACCCATTTATATGGTACTAATAATACCACATTTTGGGCACATGGATGGAAGTCATCAAATAGGCCTTACGGCAGCCCATTGGCCACCCACATTTGGGGGCCATGGTGGGTACGGTGCCCACAGCCAAGGGCACCGTACCCACCAAGGCCCAGTGCGAAGGGCGCCCATGAAATGCACCAAAAAAGGGCATTTACAGCCCACAACCAGGCTACCAGCCCATATGCTTGGTTGGCCTACCTTACAGGCCTCAACCTGCTACTACCCCCTATATAAAGGCGCCTACAACCCTAGGTTAGCATCTCGTCGTTATCTTGCACACAAGGGTGATAGCACTAGCTAGAAGATAGTTCTCAGCTCTAACTGCAAGCACATAGTGTCGCCATTTTGGGCATCTCCAGAATTCATGTGTGTGGAAGGGCTTTGGATGCCCAAAAGATCAAGAATGTCCAAGCTTTGGGAATGAGGGATTATCCGGTACAAAGGATCAAGTGTTCATAGCACTCCAGACGGTTTCTTGGACATAGAAATGGGCTTTGGAGCTCAGGTGTCAAGACAAAAGTATGTATATGGCAAACTCTTCAAGATTTGGGAGAGATCAAGCAATGAAACAGGTTTCTACGTGGTGCTTACGTGTATTTCTCATGTGGTGGAACACAGAGATCATCTCCTAAATTTTAGGAAAAGTTGTTATTTTTAGCAATCTCCGATGGAATTTCCGTTCGCGTCATTACCTCCAGAATTCTATAGAGATCGAGTATTGCCAGTGTCACAAACCCCTATATTCTAGGGACATGCGGATGCGTGTCAGGCCTAGAAACATGCGGATGCATGTATGTATTATACCTGGGCATGTGTATGGATCATATGAGTGGATGCATATAAGTCCAAGGACATGGCAGGACATTTGTGGACTTTCGGGCGGTGCCCGTGTGGATTCCGGCCATGCACACATGGTGTGTTATGATGGCAGGCGGAATATTTTCAAGTACAAGAATGATGATAGGTGGTTCTCCAAGTTTACATGTGCACAATGCATAAATGATGCATGCCATAACTTTATTTTACTTTGTGTGACATTGTCTTGTTGCCTGGACAATGCTTGTTATTTTGGCTTGTGAAGTCCGAGGGACCAGGGACGCCCGGGCACCTTGTGGACACGTGTGTGCACTCCTGTTTGGGCCTAAAACTGTGGGCTTATGGGTTTTGCAGGTGGTAAGTGCGTCCACACTCAATTTACAGCTTACTTCATTTACTACTAAGGTTTATTGGTTTGCAGGTCCACACTCATTAATAAGTGGCCGGACAACTTATAATGCGTTCGCATTTGGTTGGACCAAAATTAATGAAGTCCGGACAACTTATGGCCATTTCCCATTTGGTTGGACCTAAACTTATAGAAACAGGACAAATGGAGCACTATGGGCTGGACACCTACCTGGACACCTTATGGGGATACATGTCAGCCAGCATGTGTACCCACTAGGCCCCCGAGGTGGCACCTGAAAAAGGCGCCTCCCTCAAGAGGCCCTTTTGGGCTGTTTCTCTCATTATTCAAGATATTGGAGAGCTGGTTGGAGCTTTGGGAGTTGCTACAGGGCTGGTTGCTTGCTTCCCGGACTCACACAAGCTTGGACAACGATCCCCACACTCTTCTAAAGGGCTGGTTGGTAAATTTCAGACCTGCAATTTCTGGTTATTGCGAGTTTTGGGCTGGTTACAGGTGTCCAAAGTCAATTTGGACAGTACAGGACAGCTCTAGGGACCTCCACAGGGCTGTAGGACCCTTTACAGGTGGATTTCTCGCGACAGAAAGTTGCTATTTTGGACTGGTTATTGCACAAAACAGGCCGGACAGCAATGGAATATGTGAGCATGGATGTGTCTCAAGGATTCCTGGTATAGCAGGTGCTTAGGGCAAGCATTGGGGACACTTGCTCGCGGAGAACACAGGTTTTTGGATCAGTTTCTCGCGTGGAAACAAGGCCTAAAGATCCATTTACATCTTGTGCAGGGCAGAGTACCTATGAGGATTGTGATACTCTTGTGCAGGGCGGATGTACCTGTGAAGAGGCTTGTGCAGGGCGGATGTACCTATGTGTAGGGCGGATGTACCTACAGATTCTCTTGTTTGAAATGTATTCATTCATAATGTATTTGGAAGAATCAGGTGCAGGCTGATGGTGAATCCCCAGGCACCCGTAATCTTGTACTTTGCAGACTCTTTTGGTAATATAACCTAAAGGGGGGGGGTCAGCCTATCATCGGCCCCTTTATGTGGTGTACTGTCATTTTCAGCTTTGTGGTTGTAATGCTCAAGTGTTAAGTGTTCAGAATCTTGTTCACATTTATACGATTCCAATACACGCATCCGCCTCCCGTTACATTGGTATCAGAGCTCAGTTTTTTTCTCCTCTTTGGAAAACGGTCTGAGGCTTGGAATCATAACTGGTGACCTGATTTGAGTGTCATGGACAGCCACATTTCTGACAGTGTGGAGAACACACACGACCGTGAATTTCATGGTACAAGGGATGCAAGAGATGCTGCAGGCAATGATGTCTATGGAGATGTAGGTACTCATGACACTATGCATTCTGATTTGGAATCTTTGAGGCGTCAAGTGCGACGCTATAGGGCTGAAACCGAAGAGCTCAGGTCATTGAAAAATGACCCGGATGCACAAAGGGTGTTGGCTGCGAAGGCAAAGGTTTCGGTCCATGAAGTCACTTTTGAAGCAATTGCAAAGGAAATGGATGTTCATTGTTGAGAAACCCTGAGAGCTTGCACTTGCATACCTAATGGTTAAGGGTGATGTATACACCGAAGCAGATGGTAGATTGGCTTTCAAGAAGCCACCCCTCATGACTGCCCGTGGTGGTGCACATGATGCACAACAAGCAGGAAGAGCACAGCAAGTGCCAAATGCTGAAAGGACAAGAGTCCCTGGTGCTAGGCTTGATGCAGGTCAAGAGAAGAGTAAGGATGAGGGATCCTCTACTCATTCCCGCTTTGCTCCAAGGAGACATATCCGTTCTCGTGTTGAGCTTTCCACTCATTCGGAGAGTGTGACTCAAGAGAGAACGAAGAGGGATCGTGAATCTTCATCACGGCATCATCACTATGGAGATGAACAGGATGTACATAGGGATGCACATAGAAGGAAGAAGCCTCGAGAGTTCAAGTCCGGTGACAAGGATGTAAAGTTTGAAAACTTTCAGGGACGGATGGACTCTACCAAAGCACTTGCTTTCATTAGACAGTTTGAGATAGCTTTTTGCAATGAAGACTTTTCGGAAAAGTCTATGCTCAGGCATGTGGGAATGCATCTCAAGGATACGGCAAGTGATTGGTGGCTTGCAAAAATACTTGATGGAAGTGCTGCCCCAACTTGGTCTTCTTTCAAAATTCAGTTTTATGATCAATTCTTACCACCAAACTTTGCAAAGGATGTACCCAAGGAGTGGGATTGGCTGTCCCAAGATGAGGGAGAGTCCGTTGCTTCATACATAGCAAAGTTTTGGAAAGTCCTTCTCAAGGTTACTCCCTTCATGAAGATTGGAGAGGACGAGAAGAAGAGAAAGTTTGAATCGGGGCTCCATCACATCATCCAACAAAGCTTGGGAGTGTACCCAAATAAGACCATACAAGAGCTTATACACTCAGCCATGATTGCAGAGAACTTACACATGAAAGCACCCACAAATAAGCCATTTGCAGGTCAAAACAAGAGCAAATTCAGGGCTGGTTATGACCAGAAAAAGGGTGGACAGCTACCTAAGAATGCTCCCAAAGATGGCCGAGATGCAAAGGATGACTCCGAAAAGAAGCCGGGGGGTAAACGCCACAATTTTGGGCTCTCAAAACAGCAATTGGAAGAGTACAAGAAGGCTGGAAAATGCTTTAAGTGTGGCAGTAAAGATCATATATATCCTAAATGCCCACAGAATCCTAAGAATGTTGAGCCTAATGTGGAAAAGCCTCTTGTGAATGTTGTACCCGATGTGCAGGGTAATACAGGGCATGAGCCCAAGAGTAGAGTCATATGCAAGGCTTGGGGCAAATTGAAGGATCAACCCGCTTTGTTTCTTTTTGATGATGCTTCCACAGATAACTTTATATCCGTACAGATGGCTGCCGCCATAGGTCTCAATGTGGAAGACATGGGAATGCAAATGAATGCAGATGCCGCCTTTGAGGGCAAACAGGTTGGTGCTTCTGAGGCAGCTTTCTGGAGTGCACGGAATGCATCAAGTGCCTTACCTGTAACTGAGACTTTCTGCTTGCGAGTCTTCACCCCCTTGAGCAAGTCGGTAAGAGGTGCTGCAAGGTTGGAAAACTGATGGACATGGGTACTATAGGGCCTAGGCCTAACAAAGACCTACGAATGAACGGATTTCTTGGGCGGTCTTAGGAATGTCCCAATCTAAGATCTCCTGAACCTTTGATGGGTCCATTCTAATCCCATCGGAACCGATGATGTAGCCCAAATACTGAACTTCCTTAACACCAAAGAGAGACTTTTTGGCGTTTATGTAGAGCTGATTATCTCGCAAAAGTTGGAAGACTTTCTCCACATCTTTCTCATGCTGCTCCGCAGTGGCTGAGAAGACTAGTATGTCATCAAGGAACACACTTCCCAATGTGGACTGCGAAAATCCTAGACATCATCTTATTGAACGTTGCGGGTGCATTTGTAAGCCCAAAAGGCATGACTACGAACTCGTAGTGACCACGCTCTGTCTGAAAAGCTGTTTTTGGAATGTCAGCTTCAAAAAATGCGGACCTGATGGTAACCACTCTTGAGGTCGATCTTAGTGAAAAACTTAGCACCGTCTAAACGCTCCAAAATGTACTCTATCTTGGGCATAGGAAACTTGTTCTTGATAGTGAGTTTGTTTAATGCCCTATAGTCTACACAAAGGCGTGCAAACTTGTCCTTCTTTTGGACAAATAGGATAGGTGCAGCAAATGGGGAGGAAGAAGGCCGAATGAATCCAGTTCGGAGAAGCTCAGATAACTGCTTTTCTAACTCGCCCTCTAAAGTCTTGGAAAGACGATAGGGAAACCTGCTAGGAGAATCTGATCCAGGGACCAAATCAATGTGATGGTCCTCAAGGCGAGAGGGTGGGAGACTGGGCGGGAGATCATCCCTAAGCATAATGTCCTGGTGTCTGGATAGGAGGTCTGCTAACTGAGGGCCTGAAGATGTAACGGATGCTACTAATGAGGGAGGGGCTGTTTGAGCACGAACATAAAGGAGTGCTCCTTTTGCTCCCTTGCGGATAGCTTGTCTGGCCTGGAGATGCGAAATCAATGGAAGCTTCTATCCCCACGAATCATGACAGGCTCAGGAAAACCTTTACAAATAGTAAAAGTGTCCTGCCCCCAATTGGGAATAGGCTCATACTGACGGAACCACTGAATTCCTAAGATCATGTCACACCCCAACAGAGATGAGACGATGAAATCTCGTTAAAAGGAGGCCTTCTGAACTTCAAAGGCAAATTGCTGTGCCTTTTGGGAAATGTGGGTGCGAAGACCAGGTGTAAACCCGTCCACATCCAGATGATATGGGACTAATGTGCGGTTCAATTCATTAGCCAACTGGGGAGAGATGGCGTCTTCAGAACTACCCATATCGAAAAGGACTACAAACTGTCGGCCCTGGGCAGAGCCATAAGCTCGGATGAGGCTCTTCTGAGCAGCATCGCTCTCACCCTCCTGCTTAGCATCAAATACCATGGATGGCATAGGATGCATGGAAGGTAAAAGTTGAACTGCATTTGAGGTAGGAGGCGGGGCTGGAGGAGTTGGGGAGGCTGTTACAACTGTGGCAGAAGGAGCTTTGGCGGCTTGTGCCGCTTGCCATTTGTGGCAATCCTTCTTACCATGCCCTATAATATGACAGAAAAAACATCTATTTTCTGACTGGTACTTCCTTTGCTCCTCTGGAGAAAGATAACCTCCAATAATGCCTGCTTTAGCCTTTTCATCAGGGGTTTTCTTAGGTTCTTTATCCTTCTTACCCCCTGAACTGGAGCTATTACTGCTGTCCTTCTTAGCATCTTTAGAAGACGCGCTATCTTTCCCTGTCTGTGCAGCTGATTGCTACTGCTGGGATTTGGTACTGGACTGAGACGACTGCTTGGGCTTGTCCCCGTTAAGCCTTATTTCTTCATTCTGAGCGAGAGTCAGAGCCCGATCATTTGTACTTGGTTCAAAGTTACGAATTGTGAACCGAATGTTAGAGTCCAATCCACGAATGAATTGCTCCATCTTAGCCTGCTCAGATAACCCTAACTGCTCTGCTAAAGTAATAACCTTACCGGAAAACTGAAGCACTGGGGATCCGTTCTCTCTGAGTCCATAGAACTCGTCTTTCAAACCGGTCATGTACTGGGGCGGGAGAAATCTGGTCTTCAGGTCATGGACAAAGATGTCCTAGTCAAAGGCTGTGACACCTGTGGCCTGGTCTGTATGAATACTAGACCAATGCTGCCACCAAGTGACTGCCTCACCAGTGAGATGGGGAGCCACTAAGTGGACTTTGTCTTGTGGGTCTGTGATCCTAGCTAATGGAAAATGAGCATTAAACTGATGAATAAATTGATTAACTGATGAATGATGACACTTACCATCATACTTACTGAAGTTTGGTTGACTGCGAATGATGGTGGTTGATGCTGCTGCGGACTATTGGCTGGTGACACCTATGACTGGGGAGACTGAGGAGAGCTGCTGATACCTCAAGTGTATGGCCTCCTTTTCCCGTTGGTGCTCAAGTAACATACGTTGTCGATCAAGCTCACGTTGGTGTTCCCGAGCGGCGAGTTCAGCCTGACGCTGGTCTTCCTCGATCCTGCGTTGGGCTTCCTCATAGTCCCGTCTTTCTGCTTTTTCTCTTTTCCTTCGGGCCTCGTCCTCTCTCCTTTGTTGTTCCATCTGAAAGAAGAGGGAGATGTAGTCGGGTGCTGCTGGAGGTGTAGAAGGACGTGCTACTGCTGCCTCCAAGAGTTGGAGACGTTGAGCAACTGGTTCTGAGCTCTATGGTGTCTGCTGTAGGCAGAAGAACATGGTCTCCTTCGGGGGAGACGTCTTCCGGCTGATGAGTACTCTCTTCTGTAGACATGATGCTGAAGTTGGTGGTCGTGCCCCGGAACGCAATCTAACCATCCAAGGAAGCCCCCACCCTAGGATACGATGTGTGTGGACAATCTGAATCTGATACCAATGTGATATGCAGCAAAAGTCTTTGAATTGGAAGATCCTATCACACAGATGCTCACACTGTCTTCTGTATCCTGAGTTTCGTGAGTTTAACAATCCACTTTAATACTTCAAACTTTAAAGAGATATGAGAGAGAGATATGAGAACTATACACCAGATTGGGTCCTGAATTACCCACTAAAGGGCCCCCTATCCCGATAACGAGATAGTATTTGCTTTATTTCTTTAGAGAGAATGACTGTGGACTGTAGATAAGCCAAACGCAAGATCTCTCAGGATCGGAGATTGGCTGAACTGTACACGGCTGTAGAAACACCTCGATGACCTAATCTCGAGCCTATACACTCTTCCCAAGGGCATGAGGAGGGCTGCACACCTGAGGCTGAGGAAAGGAGATGGTGGACTGTTCTAAGCTATGTTAGAATGCTGTAAATGCTTATGAATGCTGTGTTACCTTCCCCAGATGACTGTTGCATGTATGGATGATGCACCGAAGGCGGGGTAGTGCTGTAGAACTGATGCAAGACTGAAAACGCAGGCTGTAGGACTGAAACGCAGGGCTGTGCTGCTGCTGGACAGAAACGCAGATGTGTAAGGCTGCAGATCTGTAAACGCAGGCTGACTGTAGGCGGCTGGTTCACATGCAGAAAACGCAGGACTGTATGCTGAATCAGGGGCTGATCTGATGCTGAATGCAGGCGCCTATGGCTGTAGGGACTGCTGAACTGCACATAATCCTTGTACCATGATCTCTCACGTAACCGTTAGCTAGTTTGTTTTTTTTTCTATGATACCTTTACTTTATGGATCCAATATAACACTTTTGGTCTCAAAGACCCTTTGGTCTTTTGTAGGCGTTAATATTACTTTCTTTCTTTCTTTCCCACAATGGCAAGTGCTAAGCCCCTGCCAACGTATCTTACACAAGACAGTGACAGGATAAATCACTCAGTACCAAGTGCAAAGGATGTTCTAACACCTTACCCATTGTAAAAAGAGGGCTTTTTTGGCTAAGCACAAGAATGACTTATACTGAGTATTTCTGAGTGGAGACATCACTACAGCATGGTCTTGAAGAAAGTCCACCCACCCCTATCACTGATCCTGTCATTTGACACACCTACACCCAATCAGAACCACATAGACCTTTTCACACACTCCCTGACCCACCTCAACCAGCCTCCATATCCAATGTTACTAAGGCCATATATAAACCACAGCATGGCAAGGCTACCACAAGAACCTACTAGTTGAGCATATTGATCATGCAAAAACCCCAAACAAAAGAACTGCCTTCAAGGAAGGGGAAAAGGCATCAGTTGCAAACCCTTCAAACACTCTTCTTAGTGTAATGTCAAGTAATTTTGTGAAAAAAAAAAGGTCAGATTCTAACTATAATCCATAAGACTAAGGGGCTAGCAACTCTCCTTTACTCTCAGGAAATCAATTCAAAACCTTACCATAACCTTTTCATTTCTAAGCATGAAACCAACCCTCCACTAACTTACCTTGAATTTGATACTTAAATCAATAAAGGACGCAATTGAGCTAGAAATGATGCAGCTTACATGGACTGGGGATAGAGCGCAAGGGCGGCCGGACATGCACGAGCTTCAGGACGCCTCCTTGTCCGACCATCTTGTTTGAAAGCGCCCATTTTACCGCTAAGATGCTGCTGGAATGCTTGCTCACAGCCACCATCACCACCCCTTCTTTTTCTTCGGATCCCATTTCTGACTTCCTCCAGGACGCAAAAAGAGAAAGCACCTCAAATCGCCATTAGATCATAGCAGATAAGCGCTGGTAACAGTGGGTTGCAGACAAAGTGGTGACAGTGGGTTCTCTCTCTGTGGCCACAGAACACGATGGGGCTCCTTCTGTAGTAGATAAAAATCAAAATAGGGGTAACGGATTCTGAAGATAATGGGCTTAAAACTGAAGTTGGGGATAGAATTTATCTGGAAAACCATGAATTGAGGATGATAGGCTCCCTCTATTGCAGAGAAGCAAGAAGCTTGTAGATGATGGATTTGTTGCAGAGAAATGATGAAATTGAAGATGTTAATGCAAAGAAGAGGGAGATCGAATATCGTAGCTGGCTCCCTCGGCAGCTGAGAAACGAAGACAAGGGTATTCTTTGTAGCAGAGAGAAGAATGATGATCAGCTTGACTTAGAATGTTGGTTGTGGTGGCGGTCTCTGTAGCGGCGGAGAATAAGTCATGGAATGGAATAAAGAAGAGCGTCGAAGTGTTCCAATAATATTTTGGCTATATCTGTCTAACTCTAGTCTTACATATATATATCCTCATAAATGCAACATTTACTCAAAATCATTAACCTAATTTAGGGTAGGGTTCCTTCACATAAAGCCTAAACGAGTTGTTCTTTTAAAAAAACATAATTTTCAACCAATCAAAATAAGGACAAATTTTTGTCTCCTAAATTCTTACAATATGTCAGTTTTATAACTAAAATATATGAAATTTTACTTCTTAAAATAAGGGCTACTTAAATCTCAGCCGGTTTTTCTTAATTATGGTCGGTATAAATACACTAGAATGTTCTTAATTCTAGCCATTATAAATATGCTAGAATGTTCTTAATTCTAGCCATTATAAATACACTAAAATGTCCCCAAGGCGGTAGCTTAGTGGATAAAACTTTGGACTTTCTACGAGAGGTCTTGTGTTCAAATCCTCTTGAGAACATCTTATACTAAGGGTGTGTTTATATGCAGGAGGGCACATAGGTTGTCATCTACACACCTTAGGCCATCATCACTCGATCATCATGGCACTTGCTTCCTCTTTAGCAATCCTACGACGACGATGAAAGTGTGCAATGCTTGCCCTTCAAGCTAATGCTCTGGATCAGGATCGCTGGTTTGCCATGGACATCAAACATCGTGACTCGACTTGTGACACCCACTTTTACCAAAGCTCAAGCTCATACTCTAGATCAAGAACGATGGTTTACAATGACATCAAACATCATGACTTAACTCGTGACGCCCAATTCTACCAAAGTTGTACAAGGTGTTTACTCCATTCGGCCGAGCCACTAACTTGTGGGGTTCGTGTTCATTGCATGCAAAGTGGCCAATATTTGTTGTGGTACTCGGGTGTGTGTGTGTGGTTAGTATGGTGTGTGTGTAGCCAAGTGAAATTCCCGTGTGCGACTAGGAATGGAATAAGACCTCATGGGAAAAAAAACTAGAATGCCAATTTTTTTCGAGGCACTGGCCTATACCATATAAGATCCTTTTACATAGGGGGTGGGGAATTGGGGACAATCACCAAGTGCATAAGGTGGAGACCTTTCTTACTCCACAAAAAATGGTGAAAGAAAAGGATTTGTGTGTTCTCCTCTCAAATAAAAAGAATCCTTTTACATTACAATACGCTTGTGCTTATTACAAATAAGATCCTTACACATACACAAGGCTTATGCTTTAGACAGGTGTTGCTCTCTAGACGGAGCAAAAGAACCCATTCATAGCCCGCATGTTCAAGGCAAAGCAAAAGAACAATCAAGCCCATCCATTGCCCACATGTCCACATAAATCGTGGAGTATTATGTAAAGGCCCCTTTCTCAAACTGTTCTGTAAAGGCCTTATATCATTTTGAGCCTCTCTCCCACCCACCACTACATTGATATGGTTTGTAAACGCAACAGATGTTCCATCTCTCTCTCAACTCACCCAAAGAAACTCAACCCTAATGCATGAAGATAAACATGCAACCCTTAGTTAGATTGTTGATTATACACTAATCACTCTAATTAAGCCTTCAAATAATATCTTGCTTGATCCAACCTCAGAAGACTCTAACACCAAAATCTTGGATCTAAGGAGGATGTAAGCATAAATCTAACTTCATAATTAATCAAGATAATAACAATGCACTAATTGCATTTAGAGAGACTCAATAATAAGCATGAGCAAGACCATGTGTCCAGAAGCCAGTCCTAGGGAGGGTGTAGGGACTCCAATAGTACCTTGATTAAGTCCATGGAAGAGATGGTTTTTTAGTTCATCTATACAGGATTAACCACAACCCCACCTCCCTCCACGTGGGCAAAGGAGGTGGGGCTATTTCAAAATAACCACTCATCCTGCAAGCGTGAGGAGGAGCCAAATCTCACATCTTCCAATGCAATTTTGAATTTGAATCTAAGAAGATCTCATCTCACATCTTTCAATGAAATCTTTGTATACATGCTTACATACCTATAGATACACATATTTATATATATTATGTATGTATGTGTATCTATAGGTATGTAAGCATGTATATATAAATAGTGTGCATGTGCATGTGTGTGTGTGTGTGTGTGTGTGTGAGAGAGAGAGAGAGAGAGAGAGAGAGATTACATGTAAGATGCATTTATTTGAGAGTGAGCACACCTCACCACTCATCCCTACCATTAAGATTTAATCTAAAATTTAATTAATTAAAATTATATATATGTGTGTAAATCTATTTAAGTGTGTGTGTGTGTGTGTGTGTGTGTGTGAGAGAGAGAGAGAGAGAGAGTTTCTATGTGAGAGAGTGTGCGTGAAGAGAGAGAAAGTGTGTGTGTGTGCATGAAGAGAGAGAGAGAGAGAGAGAGGCTGAGAATTTCTATGTAGGAGATAGTTTGTGTGGGAGGAGATAGTGTGTGTTTTCATTAGTGTATGTGCGGTGTGTACATATGTGTGTGTGTGTGTGTGTGTGTGTGAGAGAGAGAGAGAGAGAGAGAGAGGTGACAGATAATTTCTACGTAGGAGATAGTTTGTGTGGGAGGAGAGAGTGTGCGTTTAGATTAGTGTATGTGCGGTGTGTTGTTGTTGTTGTGTGTGTGTGTGTGTGTGTGAGAGAGAGAGAGAGAGAGAGAGAGAGAGAGAGAGTGTATATGCATGCATGTGCGTACATCTGCATCTATGTGTAGAATGTGCTTAGAGAGAGAGTGAGATGGGGCAGACCTGGAGAGAGAGAGAGAGAGAGAGAGAGAGAGAGATGTAACGAGGGAGGGTGAAAAGAGAGAGAAAGAGAGTGAGAGAGAGAGAATAAAAAGTATCTTTTAATAAAATATAAATTAAATAGAAAACATATATGTATATGTGTGTATACATGTGTGTGTGTGTGTGTGTTTTTATTTACATTTATATAAATTAAATAGAAAACATATATGTATATGTGTGTATACATGTGTGTGTGTGTGTGTGTGTTTATTTACATTTTATATAAATTAAATAGAAAACATATATGTATATGTGTGTATACATGTGTGTGTGTGTGTTTTTATTTACATTTATATATACATACATTCATATATATATATATATATATATATGTATGTATGTATGTATGTATGTGTGTGTGTGTTTAGATGTGTGTATGATATATCTATCTATATATTTAAAAGTGACCACAACTTATCACCCATCTCCGCACATTAAAATTTAATCAAAATTAATTAAATTATGTCGATGTTTGTGTTTATATTTTTAAATACATGTATATATGTATAAATATATGTGTCTATGTATAGGTTTATATATCTAAAACATAATATTGTATATACTATATATTTACATATGTGTATGTGTTCGTGAGCGTGAGAGAGAGAGAGAGAGAGAGAGAGAGAGAGAGAGAGAGAGAGTGTAAGTGAGAGAGAGAGAGAGAGAGATTGAAAGAGAGAGAGAGAGAGAGAGAGAGAGAGAGAGAGAGATAGCGCTTCTATGTGTGGGAGTGTAAGAAGAGAGAGGGAGTGTGTGCATGTGTGTGTGTGTGTGTATGTGTGTGTGTGTGTGTGTGTGAGAGAGAGAGAGAGAGAGCAGGTTTGTATATGTGTGTGCATGTGAGAGAGAGAGAGAGAGAGAGAGAGAGAGAGAGAGAGAGAGTTTCAACATTTGAGAGTGTGTGTACGTGACAGAGAGAGGGAGAGGGTCATGTGCATGTGCATGTGTGTGTATGTGTGTGAGCGAGAGAGAGAGAGAGAGAGATGGTTGTAGAGAGGGAATAGTTCTTTTTTGGAACCTTGGTCGGCCCCCGCCGCCGCAGCAATGCGCGGGTGCAATACTAGTTATTAATAATTAAGCTCTAAGTACAAGATTCAATAGCTCTACATAAAATAGAGCTAGTGAAAGTGTGTATATACCTTACCTCTTTCAAAGCGTCTTAAAACAACCTTTTAGCACTCTAAGACTCACATTTACAAAATATGCGCATCCCCAAAGTATCTTCCTCTAGGGCCCAATGCACATGCTTCAGAAACAAACCCAAACAACAACCTTTGTGTGTCTAAAGATATAATTCTCACCTTTGTGTACAAAATGAGACATAAAACTCACCAACTCTTGGAGCCTTATGATTATCAAATAGTGTTCTTAACTCATTAATCTCAATACCTTGATATCAATTTAACAAGTGTAGAAGTTCTTCTTGTCAAGGGCACTTTAATAAATTTAACACACTATTTTGTGAAATTCAAACATGTATATGCCATAAAAAGACATCTCTTAAATGAAAGCCTGACTGATTCTCCTTAATGTTATTAGAAATTGAATTATCCATTAAAATAGTCCTTAATTTAAGGGGGAGTTATATTATCAGTACGCAAGGATAAACACCCAAAAAAACACTGAGATCATTGCAATTATATAACCAAAAGTTGAAATTCCACATGTCCAAGTTCTAAAGTTGAAATTCCACATCAACAATTATATAACCAAAAGTTGAAATTCCACATGACCAAGTTCTAAAGAGAATATTCTAATGTGAAGGCCCATGTCAAAATCATTCTTGAATGCGGGGCACGTGTTCATATAATGTTATGGACATATTATCAACTATGGCTAGGCCAAGAACCTTTGTGTAGTATAGAACGTTGAAATTTTTCATGTAGAGCCACATCTTTATGGTGGTGAGTGGTGTGGGTCCAAGGAAAGCTATAGGCATGGGCCCTTTTCCTTCCATGCATAATAAATTGCACTAGGACCACCTTCTTTTAATTGGCATGGACCTTGGGTTGATGTGAAATTCTCTCAACACAACCATGTACTCTCTGTACAAATGGTAATCGTTTAGGAGATGGGGTTTGCGCCACTCGGGTTGTGCTTCCAGATGACCTGTGTAGTCCATTGGTTGGAGCTATAAATTGCTAGCTTCTCC
The DNA here is from genome assembly GCF_041138505.1 of Cibotium barometz. Lineage (NCBI taxonomy): Eukaryota > Viridiplantae > Streptophyta > Polypodiopsida > Cyatheales > Cibotiaceae > Cibotium > Cibotium barometz. Next base: position 64,822,984 of record NC_141046.1, on the reverse strand, counting down.
TTTGGTGCACCGCGGGTGGTCGATATTCCACTATAGGTAAACAAGTTATCCATTTGTTGATTCCCAGTCAGATTTCTCAACCACATGAAAGGGTGTGTCAAGGATGTTATGGAATTTGCCTTGGAACATATGAGGTCCTAGGGCCACCTTCTTTTTATTGGCATGGACTTTGGGTCGATGCGGACTTCTCTTGGCACGGCCATGTACTCCCTCCACAACTGGTAATCATTTAGGAGAGATAGGGCTTACCCCCCTCAAGTTGTGCTTCCAAATAACATGTGGCTATGTAGGGCTTGCGCCAGTTGGGTTGTGCTTCCAATTGATCTATGTAGTCCATTGGTTGGATCAATACATCACTAGCCTCTCCTCTAGTGCACCACGCGTGGTCGACATTCCACTATAGGTAAAGTTGTCCATTTATTGATTCCCCATTCGGATTTCTCAGCCACATCAAAGGGTGTGTCAAGGATGTTGTGGAATTTGCCTTGGAACATATGAGGTCCCACACATTGGGTGGATAAGTGAGTTGTTGCTCATGGACGGGCACGGACAACCCTGGGTCCTTCGTCTTCATTGGCCTCTTCTTTAAGGTAAATAAAAAAGAGGTTTGTATGGGATAAAACTTCATGGAAACTTGAATATAAGCTGGTTTATAGTCCCCAAACTCATAAAATTATCCACATAGGTAATTGAAATCTTTAGTTGCCTTAGAAGCATGTGAACCATCATGTACAATTGCCCAAGCCCCATCATAGCATGAAGGAAAAGGGGTAAAACTCATCTTAGACCCTAGTTGAACCATCATGTACAATTGCCCAAGCCCCATCATAGCATGAAGGAAAAGTGGTAAAACTCATCTTAGACCCTAGTTGAATGTTTAAAGATTATTGTTAAATGACTCATATGGATTAAATATAACCACAATTCAAAGGGCAGCTCTGCACGTGACACCTCCACTATAAATTTTTGTGTAGCACCAAGAGTAAGTGGTCCTCCAAAAATAGGAAAAGAGGTGTGACCTAGTTTATATGAGAAATCATTACAAAAAGTAAGGAAATGGGATACCTAAAGAGACTTTAGTTATTTGTATAAACTAGACAAACCTAAGGTTATTATCCAAAGGCTTAAACCTTAGAAAAATATGCTTAAATGATAAGATATAAGCTACAAGGCTTAAACCTTAGGGAAAGGATTTTTGTAAGGTTTAAATCACCTTATGATATCTTAGCACATGCATAAACATAAAAAGAAGCTAAGTAAAAAGAAAGAGAAAGAAATAGTGATTGGTGAGAGAGAAGCGGCCCAATTAGCTTGCATTGACTTTTTCCATGTACCTTATGTAAAACTTTTAAAGTGATGTTTTAAAGAGGCGCAATGAGCTAGAAGTCTCAAAGGACCTTATGTGTCAACTAAAAAGAAGTTCTAAATCATACTTCGTCCTTCTCAATGTGATGCATAAAAGAGGCCCAATGAGCTTGAAGCCTCAATAAAGGACCTTATGCATCAACTAAAAGAATTTCTAAATCATACTTTGTCCTTCTCCATGTGATGCATAAAAGAGGCCCAATGAGCTTGAAGCCTCAAAGGACCTTATGTGATAGCTTAAGCTTACATTGTCATTCTTTACATTCTTTATGTGATGCAAAGGTACCTTAAAAGAGTTTTTAAGGTGATTAGCAAAAGGAGCCTAATGAGCTTGAACACTCAAAGAATATTATGTGTTAATAAAAATAATAAAATATATTGGTTTAATCTATGGATTATGTAAATCATTAATGCTAATAAAACCCTATTTTTTACTATGAATAAAACTCCTCTCTCTTGTAGAAAAAAAAAAGTGTGTGGGCTTCTTTCCCTCTTATAGCCATTCTTAAATAGTCTCCAGTCCATCTTGCAAGCTTGATCTTGCCCTCTCTTAGCAAGATATTCTTCTTCCCTCCATTGCTAAGATATTAGGCAATGATTAGTGAAAGTAGCTTAAGCTTGATTAAGTGATCATGAAGCATGGTTAGGTAATATCATTCTCATGCTGCTACATGTTTGGGATTCCTTCTTCTCCACCCCAATTAAGCAAATCTCTCCCTCTTGGTGAAGGAACGCTTCCCCCCCTTCTATTCCTAGCATTGCTAAGCTTGTGCAAGCTTGTAAGTGAGCTATCATCCTATGGTTTGGTTGCTTCCATCTCCTTGTTCTCTTCTATTATAAGCTGAAAACCAACCCCTCTTCTAGAGCTTGTTGTGCGCACACCAATCCACCAATTTCTTGCCTATCACTTGGGTTTGGTTGCTACATATGTTAGCTCAATTATTGCATGGATTTGGATCTTCCAATGTTGCCCTCCTATGAGTGCCCATAAGCTCTCAAACGAGGTGTAGTTTTGAGCTTTCCTCTTCCTTAATCCATGGATAAGTACTTATAAAAAAAAGGTTTTGTTTCTTGTGTCTTGTTCTAATCATGATTAGGGGTATTAATATATCATAAAAAAGTGAATTATGATCAATATTTATGAGAATGAATCGTTCAATAGCATGGATTGAATTCTTGCATGAGACATGTTTATGTTGCTTCCCTCTTATCTAATAATTAGATTTAGGGGCTTTAATCTAAGTTTATGGTTAGGTTTGATAACCCAAGCCAACAATTAGATTTAGAGGATTTAATCTAATTTTATAGCCCAAGCCAATGAGCCATGTTAATAAGAGGCTATGAGTCTAATCACTCAACGATTTTACTCATAAGCTTAGTGATTAGTAGATTTATGATTAGGATATTTACATATGTTAATCGTGTATTAAGCTTAAGCTTGATTCAAGTTTATAAGTATAGTTTGTATAAATCAACACTTTTGTTAAAGCATATTGATCAAGTATACATGTGATAGGTGTTACTTTTCTTGATTAAAGAAGAGTTATGGATTTATTTAAAACTAATGATACTTTGGTTCATTAGCTTTATTGTCATATGATAGCTTACATCGATTAAAGAAGAGTTATGGATTTATTTAAAACTAATGATGCTTTGGTTCATTAGCTTTGTTCTTATATGATAGCTTGCATTGATCAAAGAAAAGTTACTAATTTATTTAAAACTAATGATGCTTTGGTTCATTAGCTTTGTTCTCATATGATAGCTTTATTCTTATATGATAGATTGCATTGATTAAAGAAGACTTATGGATTTTCTTTCAAACTATTGATGCTTTGATTTATTAGCTTTATTCTCAAATGATAGCTTGCATTGATTAATCTCCTCATAAACAAGGATAGATCTCACAAAGCCTTATGAGAATGATTAAGATGGGTTTATTTCATAAATATCACGAGAAGGCCTAAGCTTGCTTCAAATAAATGGAAGGGTTTATGATAAAGATGATTAAAGTAGACCCATTTAAAGGTTTAATCTCATATACATGTTAATAGAGCTAAACCCATTCATACCTCAAAGATCTTAACTGAATTTTATGGGTCTGGAGATTCAATTTAACCCTCAAAAACCTTTAAATGGATGTATGAATATTTTAACCATGGTGATGATGTGACCAAGGTGAAAGACTTAGCATTAAGTGTAGAAGAGAAGGCTTGCTAATGATATTGGTCTCTCTAACCAAAAGAGGAGTGATTACCTAACCATTCAAGTTACTTTTATTATCAGTTTTGCACCTATTGCTACAAAATAGAGTGTAGCTACACAACCATATAATATATAGAGAGGAAGAAGGGGAGTCAGCTTGACTTCATTACACGTTTGAATTGCACAAATGAAGTAATCAAATTCTACATGTGAGCCACAAGAAAGGTTTAATGATAAACATTTTATCAAAAAATTTCTCGTTGGACTTAATTACATACTCGACCACCGAAAGACTTCATTCCTTTTATGAGTGTTGCCAACAAACTACCAGATTTGATGATAACATGATGGGAAGAGAAGCCAAGAAGTTATCTAGTACCCCATCAATAATATAAAAAATACAATTAGTCTTAAAGGCTAACAATCCCAAGAAAAGAGGAGACACAAGGAGGGTATACTAATTCATAATAAATCCACGATATGATAGTAGAGGATTTGAGCACTTCACTACTAAGTCAATCATACCAACAATGGTTGGTGGGAACCGTAATGGTGAGTGGGAATTGCAAGGAAACTCACATGTACCCATGCAAAATAATCTTGGACTCCCTTAGTAAATCCAAGAGTTCCTCCTTTTGTTCACGATTTAGGTCCTTAGTGACGTACACACATTTTGGTTGATCATTGATCCTTCTCTTTGCTCTTTCTAAGATGACATTAAAGTAATACTATATGATTGGAACCATTCTTGCACCTCTCATAAATTTTCATCTTATTTGGAGCATTGTTCCTCTTTGAGTTTTTCCTCACACTCAACTTGGGCTTTCTATTTATTGCATCTATGTTATGCTGATCACGATAACTTAATACAATCTCATTTTTTAATCGATCATTATCGATTCAACTTGAATATAGACTTTCTTAAATACCTTTTCCACTAAAGCAATATGTTTCATGTGTCATCATTAGCTTCCACATGCAAGTCAAGATCACTGAAAAGTACACTTGGTGCTTTAGAGTTCTTGGGTTTATACTTTTGAAATTCATTTAGGTTCTTGGATGAAGACGATTTTTCTTCATTGAAGATTAAGAGGAAAAATCCTCTATGTCACTCCATGTTTTTGGTGACTCAAAGAGTTTATCCACTCCAAGCATACATGGACAATTGCTCTATGTCACTCCATGTTTTTGGTGACTCCAAGAGTTCATCCACTCCAAGCATACATTCATCCACTTGAAGCATACATAGTAGTGCTATCTCCAATTTGAACTTATTTCATATAATATTCTTCTTGACTTTGGAATTCTACCAAGAGATGCATCTAGTTTTTTAAGTCCTTAGGATCAAATAATGGTGCATACTCTAAGGGATGGCAAAACATCAATGCCACATCCACTAGGAGAAGCATTTGATAATTATTCAATCTTTATTTGTAGAGGTGAAACTACCATTAGGAAACCAATTGGCTGTTTCTCCTTATTAGGAACTATCAGTAGGAAACCAATTGTAGAGATGGAACTATCGATTGGCTATTATGAAGCATCCACCATCCTTCCTGGCTATTATGAAGGATTAAGAAACCAATTGGCTATTATGAAGCATCCATCATCCTTGTTAAAAAGGAAGAGTTATTGAAAATCCTTTGCTCGCATTCACAAGGTTGCAAGAAAGCATGCAAGAGATACTATTGTAACAAACGAGAATCCATCAAAACCCATAAGAAGAAAAGTGAAGAAGATAGGTGATAAAGTCTCTACAACCTCTTCCACTACTCATTTGGAAAAAGACCATGAAGTAGAGTAGTTTAAGCAAGTTGTGTGGATGTTTGCTACTCAAACAGAAACTCAACCCAAAGACGTGATTTGAAAATCAATATTTTCTCATTTACTCATCATCCCATTTGTGTGATGATAAATTTTCTAACGTAACTAGATTCATGTGATGTTATTATAGGCTGACCGTTTATGTGAGAATCTAGAATCATACATAATTAGTCCATTGATTATATGTACGCGAGGAAGGAGGGCCACATATTGAAGGTTGACTACACCTCTCATGGGTGGAGAATTGTGAGAATCATGTCAATCAAGTTTGTTAATCATGTCATGAAAGAAGGGAGATTGCTGATGAGGAAATCACATATGAACCGATTCTAGAATCCGACTTCTGTGAGAATTAGATGCACCTACTATCAACAATTGATATTATGGAAAAGGTCAATACAAAGTACTCATTAGATGTAGAAGGAGAGGTAAAAATGCCATGTGTTTATGTGAACATGATGAGTGCAGAATGAATGATGATGCCAATGAAGATTACATTACTTACATCACAGTGAAACATTCATTGGCAGTAGACAATTTGATGAAGTTTAAAAGATGGCTGAAGCACAAACACTATTGAGCTAAAAGGAAATAATATTTTAAGAACTGGATGCATCTACATCAACAATTAATGTTATGCCCAAGGTTAGTACCAAGTATTTATTAGATGTAGAAGGAGAGGTAAAATGCACATTCATCACGTTAGTAGACAATTTGATGAAGTTTAAAAGATGGTTGAAGCACAAACACTATTGAGCTAAAGGGAAACAATCTTTTAAGGACTGGATTCATCTACTATCAACAATTATTGTTATGCCCAAGGTTAGTACCAAGTACTTATTAGATGTAGAAGGAGAGGTAAAATGCCATGTGTTTATGTGAACATGATGAGTACATAATGAATTATGATGCCAATGAAGATTACATCAGTTCCTAGGACACTGAGACATTCATCACATTTGATAGTTCAACAAAGTTTAAGTGATGGCTAAAGCATAAGTTCTATTAAGTTAAAAGGAAACATTCATCGCCTGAGATAGTACAAGTTCTATTGAGTTAAAAGGAAACAATTGTTTGAGAAGGACAATGGACACACGGTGGTTATGATAATGAATTAAGAATTGGGATGAACTTCAAATGCTCATGCACTCATCACCATCTTTTGATTAATGTCACAAATCTCAATGAGCAACCAAAGGAACCAAGAGTGTCTAATTCTGAGCAAAGACACCGCAACAAAGCATTGGCTTGAGAAAAAAGAAGAAGCAAAGAGGCTTTTGAGTGAAAACAAGGATGATCAAGAGCCTAACTTAAGTCCTAAGTCATATACTATTGATGAGAGATTTGTCGTTCGACTTAGAGCTCAATGCTCTAAGGATGGTCGAGAAGGAATGTTCTATGATGGCCTAACAAAAGGTCAAGGCATTTGATATTACGGAACCTAGTGAGGATCCCAAACCAATTTTTTATCGCTAAGGCTCTAACTCCAGACGAAGAGTAGGATGTCCTTATCAAATGAATTAAGCAAGAGATATACAAACTTGATAATGCACGTTCCATCTATGAAATTAAGCACAATTACAGGGTGTTGCTAATTGTCATTATGACAAGAATGTCTAGCTCTAAAGAAAGTCAATGTTGCTTTATCCAAATACAGTTCTCCACTTGTATACACCAAACATGTGCTAGGGGGGAGTAGCATAAAAATATGTTTATAGCTTCTTAGGTAGCTTTTTTAGATATAATCAAGCATTCGTTGCCCCTAAAGATTAACATAAGATAACATTCACTACAAATTGGGAAACTTATGCATATGTTATGCATTTCGGCTTAACAAACAACTTTGCAAAGACTGATATTTATAGCCTTTAAAGACTATCTTCACAAATGGTTGGAGTTTTCATTGATGATCTTCGTGTCTATTTGTGATGGAAGGATCATTTATCTTGCCTAAACAAGGTGTTTCTAAAATATTGATTGTATCGAACCTCATTGAATCCTTTGAAATGCTAGTTTTAGGTTAAGCATGGTGTAATTCTTGATCACATTGTGTTCATATGCTTTATGGAACATGTTGGATATTCCAAATGCCAAAATTGCCAATCATTGAGTAAACTACTTATAGATTTAAAATAAACTAAAGAATGTCATGAAAATTATGATGAGCTAAAGAAAGCATTAGCTAGCACCCCTATCTTATGACAATCATGTTGGGATCTCATTTTCCATTTGCACGTTGACGCATCATACTTTGCAATTGGATGTGTATTGGCACAACTTGGGGAAACACAAGTTGAATTAGCAATTTGCAAGTCAACAATTAAATGATGCAAAATGAATTACACTACCACATAAAGAGAAGTGTTGGCTATGGTTAATGTTGTTAAAAATTATTGACATTAACTTTTGGCAAATAAGTTTGTATTCTTCATGGACCATCAAGCATTGTTATACCTTAACCATGCACAACTGATTGCATTACGTATTAGTTACTTTTGTTGATGGAATTTAACTTCACTATTATAGTGAGAAAAAGGTTCACAACATGTGCTTGTAGATCATATGTCTATAATTCTTCATGGTGAACCAACCATAAGAGTAGATGATTTATCGCATGCTTCTTGTACAAACTTGATTAAGTTCTTGAATGGAAATGTTTAACTTCTTGACTAGAATATTCCCAGTTGATAGACCATTAAACAAAGATCGCATGAGGCACTTGATCAAATAAGTTGTTCCTTATTAATTGTACAAATTCTTATAGTCAATCGTACAAACTAGTCAATTATACAAACTGCTTCAAGATGTTTCCTATCAATTGTACAAATTGGTAGTCAATTGTACAAACTAGAATAAGATGATGTGCTACATAGATGTTTGTGCAAAGTTGGTATTTTAGAGCACGCACCTAGAGTAGAAGATTGACATTATGACATATCACAAAAGAGACTATAAGTAGGATTATGGTGGCCAACATTTTGAAACATTACAACTAAATTTGTGAACGGTCATGATATGCGTGTCAATGATTCAAAGTACTTCAACAAAGCGATAGAATGCCAATGACTCCTATCATGTTTCAATAACATTTTAAAAATTGGGAATTGATTTTGTAGGACCCATTAGCCCTCTGTGTTTGCTAGAAATACATAAGATATAGCGATGGTATATCATAAAATAGATAGAAGCTAAAGCAACATCGAAAGATTATGCTAGGACAATTGCCAAGTTTTGGTATGGAAAAAATCATTTGAAGGTTTGGATGTCCATAGTGACACAAGATCACATTTCATCAATAAGGTTTGGTATGGAAAAAATCATTTGAAGGTTAGGATGTCCATAGTGACACAAGATCACATTTCATCAATAATAATGTCAATCACTTGCTATAGGAAATTTTGGTAGTACATCGAAAATCGTCACAACATGCGAACGGATCAGATCTAAATCACATTTATAAAAACTATTACAAAATCAAGTAAGCCATTACCTCAAAGATGGAGGGTACCTAGGGTCCTAACGAAAGCACAAAGCGCACAAAGCTATTGTGAATATAACAAATGAAACAAGTTGCCGAAAGCTAAAAGGTCCAATGTAACCCACAAAGAGGAGCTGTTATAGCCCAAGGTGAAATCTATAGAGAGTACACAACAGAGATAGGTGGCTAAGCATGTACTTCAAGCTCCAGGTTTTTCTATCAAGGTAACCCTAACATATGGTTGCATCTTTAGCAACCAAGGAGGCCTCACAAAGACCTACATTTGCTAAAGCACAAGAATAAAAGCCTTATGATTAAGCAAAAATTGAAGTTTCCAAAAAGTGTACGAAAGATCAAGAATTCACACAAAGATGGGATAATAAGCTTCTTTTCTTTTTACCAATTAGTCCACACTCCTACAATTTAAAAATCCGAAGTATTATCATATATACTCACTTCCAACATATAAACATTAATTTTTTAGAGAGCAAATATGATATACATGATGGAAATTTGATTTTGCAATCCTTTAAAGACTAAGGAGCATAAATCTTTACATTTATGTGTTAAGAGTTCTTAATGGTGAAGAACTCTTAAGGTTCTTACAGACTTGGCTCAAAGGTTAGTTCACTAGACTAGTTGAACATTTTGCATGTAAGTTCATGGGTTTAACATGACCTTAGAAGCGGTAATCACGATGATGTTACAGGGGGGATACATTATCTATGATACTAAACGAACAATTTGATGCTTGAATTTATGATTTAGGATCTCATTAGCACTTTAATCTTCATCACTAAAAGGTCATCCCAACCCTTAAAAAAGGCACCCTCTATCATAAGGGAAATAGTGTAGTAAGCCCAAAACTACCAATAGGTGTGCAAACAATCTTGGTATTGGATTAGCATGCTGGCAATTTTGCAAATGAAACTTGTCTCCTTCCAATGCTATCTGTTAATGTTATCAAGCTCTTAACAAAGAATCTAGAAAGACCAATTTCAATTTCAAATGCATTAGGAAGGGGAAACCGTGACAATAAAAACTCTCGTTATGACAAGGGTCACACACATGCATGAAAGAAAAAGAGATTTGAAACAATTTCTCACTTCTTGTTTTATATTGTATGCTCATAGCCATGTATGTAATCCCAGCATTCTATACAAAAGTCAGGGTTGTTTTTATGTGCATATGCACCCTTTTTTATTTATATAAGAATGCTTCTTAACATTTGGATTCCAATGGGCCCAAATAGTTAATATTTGCACTACAAATTGTTATTAGTTCCGAAGTGATTACCAAAGGGCAATGTCAGCCCCAACCTTGGCAATGACAGACTCTGGCCTTTCAGATATACATACCAAATAAAAGCCAAGTAAGAGATTGAAAATAAGACGATAAATTCAAAGACGGTTTGTGTTTCATTGTTCCATTCCCCTTTTCCATCAACATGGGCCAGGTCTTTAGTTCTTAACCTTTTCTTTCTGTTTAGCTCCTTCCTTACACTAAGTGCTGAGCTGTATTCTTCATCTTTCCCAGTTGATGATAGCACAGTTGGCAATGATTGGAACACAGTTTCAAATTTGACAAATATAGTTATAAAAGCCATACACCAATTTGTGACCGTGCTCTGTTGCAACAAACCAATCACTTTAACTTTTCTAAGCATATCTAATTAGTGAAATCAGAAACCTAGAGATGTAAGTTGGAAAACATAACCACACTTACCTCAAAGAGTGATGGACTTGTTGGATTAAACATGCGGAAGCAATCTTCATTGGGAGCTTCTGCGTCACCATATATCTGTTCAAAATATGCATGCATTTATGTAAGAAACTCCCTAAATCTCCATGCATATGTGCAATGAATAGGGTGATCTGTGCTACACCTTCAAGGCATCGAACTCCATATGTACTTGAATTCTTTAGCCACATCATTCATTAACTCTTTGTCCATCCTTCATGGCAGAAGTAAGAAGACATTACCACCTCGAGAATCGGAGCACTCAAAAGCATGGAGTCCATAGCGGCATAGGACAGATGCATCACTGCTTAGCGTATTGAGTGTGAACGCTTGTCTGTACTGATGAGGTCATACTAACGAGGTTCTTAAGTAACGGCCCTTATGCCTGGGGACTAAGTGATGTGTAACACGGGGAGCAAGACATTGGGGGCCATGAGTATGGTGTGGCCAGTCACATTCAGACTGGACGCCAAGAGGTCACTAGTACATATATGGATGGGAGGTTACACAATATGTAGCTCTTCTTATTCACGTATAAGCACAGGCACAGATTGTTGTGCTAGGGAGATGGTCAATGCCAACCAGGCAGCCAAGGTATCTGGCAGTGCACCCTATCTCAATCCAAGTAAACCTCGAATCCGAACCCCAATCTGCCTACAGAGAATCATTGGTCCAAAATCCCAATGACTTGTGCGAATTAATGGTGGCTCCTCCTGCCAAACTAAACATCTCCAAGGTTGTCCGGAAGGCACAAAGACATGCATGTTAGGCCTCCAAAAACATCATGGTATCATCTGCTAGCTCCGAGTCCAATAACTTTTTGTCGATACGTTGCCGCTCTTTGACATAGACCTTCATGTTTTGAGTGGCATGTAAAGTGGGTTGTACAAGCCCTCTAGCACCGGCATTGTCAGAGGGATGTCGTGGTCGCTTTGATTGGGAGCTTGACCCTGATCCTTTCTTGATATTCACACTCACACTATCGGATGCCGAAGAGGGCACGGGTGTCTCTTCCTCGAGCTCTTGTTGGCGAAGAGGTTGGCTTGTCCTTCTGTTCTCCCCTTGCAAAAGAGACTTCTCCCTAATCACCTCATCAGCAATGGCTTGTGGAATGGACTGACATCCAGAGATTCCACCTCCCCCCAACTTTGCCATGTGATGAAGCACTCGAGTGATCGTGCTATTCCTTTCGAAGTGGCAATATTGGCATTTCCAATGCTTTCCCCCCGAACCGGCGGTGGAGGGTCTAAGAACTATGGTGAAACGATCGCATGCGGGATTGGCGCGCTTAGGCATGATGGATTATGAGAGAGAGAGAGAGAGAGAGAGGGTGTGAGTCTTGAAAGTTGAGAGAGAGAGAGACTAGAGTGTGTATATATGAGCCTTGAGGGAGGAAGAAATGAAATGAAATGTTATACTAACGTCTTCAAAAGGCCACAGTGACCTATGAGACCAACGTTACAACCATATGACATCTGATACACTATCTCGAAAAGAAAAGAAAGGACTGAAGGTAAGTATCTAGCCCTACAATACATCAGTAGGGAGCATCCGGAAGCAGCAACTAGGGAGAGTGGGAAGCTAATGCTACTAGGTACATGAGTACTATCTGGAAAAGAAAAGAAAGGACTGAAGGTAAGTATCTAGCCCTACAATACATCAATAGGGAGCATCCGGAAGCAGCAACTAGGGAGAGTGGGAAGCTAATGCTACTAGTCAAAATGGGGTACATGGATACATGAATACATGAATATGGGGGAGAAAGTGACAGTGAGTACAACAGTATATGGCTGGAGTGGTAATCATCCTAGGAGCTCTAGCATGGGTCTCTGTCGGATGGCCTGGATATCTGCCATAGTGAGATGCCTGGTCGGACGAGCCCAATGCCTCGCAATGATGCTCTGAATCCTCTGGTGTAGGCACCATCTCTGATGTAAGGATCCGCGAACCCTCGGGTGTCTGGATCTGCCCAACTGGATAGCTCTCTCAACTAGAGTCCCACGGGGTGCCCAGTGTTGGGCTGTCGACTGTGTGTCCTCCCGGGTAGTCCCTCTAAAGAAGTCAGTGATCTGTCTCTGTGTGGACTCCCTGCCAGTCGGGTAACATCTTTCAATCCTCTAACTCCTCATGGAATCGGAAAATTGAAATAACTGAGACAACTATCAACATAAATATACCCGTCCATTTTAGGATCTAGTAAATACTCGTACCTAGGGGGTATCATACCTCCTTCTTTGAGACTCCTAATTATTAGACACCACAACTGTGTCTCTCCTTCAAGCTATCAAAGTCTCAAGGAATCTGGGGTTTCAACCCAACCCCTATCAAACATATTGTAGCTATTGCTAGAACCATATGCTCAGTAGTACCATAGGCAAACTCAACCATAGGGATGTAGCTCTCCCAACAAACGGTTTCCTAGAGCCATATGCACAAAGCATAACCTCCAGAACCTGATCCCACCCCCTCCATCTACCCATTGGACTGAGGATCATCAGAAAAACACAAGTCCATCGAAACTCTGGATGACCTTTTGTGTAGGAGCGTTGCAACAATCACAAGGAATTCCTCTCCTAATCCCAACACAATCCAATGTACATACTATACCATCCTAAAACAACAACTGGTTCCGAACGTGGTACTGACTACCTTCCACTCTAACAAGTGGAATGATCCTTGAGTATTGGTCTAATTCAATGAAGCTCCCCACCTAGACAAAATGCCCTACCAAATGGAATGCCTATCGGCCCAACATAGCCCTCTCAAGGGAATCATCTGAGGCAACACTAAAACTGGACGAAAGATTCACCTTCCCAACCCTAGCAACCCCATCCAATTTACAGGTCGGATTTTCTTGTCAAAGTCTTGCATAAACTCTATCTACAGTAGGTAACTATCCCCACTCGATAGGACATAGCAAGGTAAGAAAATATAGACATACCCAGCAACTCTACATGTTGCAACCAATCTTGGCATCCCATACCACTAGGATACACACCATGTAAAATTTCCTTCAGACTTGTAAAGCCAAGTCAAGGTGATCAATCCTTTCCCAACTAAGTCTTCGTGCACTACAGCTCCACCCCATGTCGTGGTCCGTCCTATCAATGAACCTCTGGAATCAATGGTGAAATAAATCACACAAGTACACACATCCCACAGTCCTCATCCTAAAAATGGAGCTCCCTCCAGAAGAATACCTTGTGATCTGCCCCAAAACTTGAGATATTCAATGTGTCCTTCCCTAGCTGGCTGATCCTATAGGGTGTAACACTCACAAACTCTGTTCCAAAACTTAAGATATTCCATATGTTCTTCCCCAACCGGCTCATCGTGTAGGATGTAACACTCACAAACTGAGACCCTGGTATCAAACAATCCTACAATCAACCAACTGGAAGACGATATCCTAACTCAGCATAGAAACCTCGCACTGATGCTTTCTATTCCCATGTCCCCGAGCATATGACTTAACTGTTATTATCCACAAGTATCATCAGATCAAAGGGCAAACACATTAAAACACTTCATAACAAAATATTATATTACGAAGTCCTGGTGTATTTACAAAATAGAGAGTGGGACCGCAAAATCACCCTTCAAAATACTGGAACATCTTCCATTACAAAGGACTAAACATGACTCTTTCAATCTACATGGACGCATAGCTCTGAATAAATATCAGTAATTGAGATACACGCCCATCCCAAATCTATCCAAGTCTCGCTGCCAGGTTCACACGATACACTTGATCACTTGGTTGCATCCTCGCTCCCAACTTATGCACAAATGTGGCATTAACAAAGACATCTAGGATGCAAGAAGGTGCTGCTGACACTGATGTTGGAGTAGTACCAACAACCGCCTTCTAAAGGAGAATACCGTCTCCCTCCAGGCCTGGATATTGGTAACCGGCGGTCAAAATATGTGTTGGCCTCTTGCTCCAAGTCATCTGCCCCTTCTGGTGCATGGCGCTCTTCCACAAGGTGTCATGATGTGACACATCGACAACAAAGCGTAGTGTATTTTAATTTTTCCATCGCACAAAAAAGAAGGTAGTATGCTATCCTGACCGGGTAAAAGCACACAAAACCCTAAAAACTATGGAGATTTGTTGGTCGCCCAAATCCGGTTTGTGAAGATGAGAGGAAAGAACAAAACTTGCTCTTTATATAGGCTGAGTATGCTTTTGTTTCTAAAGCTTTGTTACCTTTGAGTTTTCTTTTTTTCTTTTTTTTTTTAAATTTCTGCTGATATGCTTTAAAAAAAAAACAGCATGTTATTCCAAAAAAAACAGGCCGTGAGCTTTTTTTTTTTGGTGAAAAAAAGTTGTGTAAAAACAGTGCGAAAAAAAAAGTCCGGCTTCAAGAGAAATAGCGCACGCTTTGGTTTTAAAAAAACAGCAAAAAGTTTTTTGTTTAAAAAATACCTACGCACGCTTTTTAAAAAACAGCGCACATTTTTTTTGAAGAAACGACCTGTAGTCTTTTTTTTTTTTTTTTTGGGGGGGGGGGGGGGGAAACAGCGTAGGCGCACGCTTTTGATTTTAATAACCTCTCTTCTGCCCGATTGCTTTGTTCTTTTTCTGGTGCCCAACTGGCTGTGTGCTCTCCTTCCAACCCAACCTGTGCACCATCTTCTCCCTCTCTCTGCTGGCCAAAGCTGAGCAGCCTATGTTGGTTTCCTGCTTTCCTGATCCTCCACACACATGCCTACTCTATGTGGCTGTAGGCTGCATGCTTACAGTCCTACTTAGGGTACATATGGTCTTAGCAATGCCTCTAAGGTCGCAGGTTCAAAATGACCTGTGATTTTGCGGTCCCACTGTCTACTTAGGGTACATATGGTCTTGGCAATGCCTCTGCAGTCCTAGGGACTCTCTCCAAAAGATATGCCAAGTTTCCCAAAATGAAAATATGTTACTCCTTGGAGAAAACCATTCTGTGTGTCATGAATGATCCTTTGGAGGACCGGTTGCAACCTCATGCTCAGAGCCTTAGCTAGGATTTTATCCGCAGAACCTAATAACGTAATTGGCCTCCATTGCCTGAGGTTGGTCTTATCCCCACCTTTTGGGATAAGGTGGGTGGTCCCATAGCTAGGAGGCTAGTAAGATTGGACGTGGCTCCTTTGTTGTGACGAGGTTGAATTCCTTCACTAGATCTGGAGAGGGTAGAGGGTCAGGAAGCTCACCTCTGTGGGCAGCCTGATGGAGCATGGTGGGGTCATGTGCTGGGTGTTGGTTAATCTTGAAGTCGCCATGCTAAGTGGGAGGAAGCTCCTCAAGAAGAATGGGGGGGGGAGATGACTGTTGGTGGCAGTAATGGTTGATTGGTAATGGGTTCTCCGAGCAGCACCACTAAAGGAGCTTCTTCTAAATGCTCAAAAGCAGAGGGGCAAGCTCCTGCTCTAATGACATATCAATCCCCACCTAACATCCCAAGTATCTGACTGGGATGACATAGGGTATCCACTGAAAAGACTCAACTGAACGCCATGCCGGGGTAGGTGAGGATCCAACCCAAAAACCTCATGACTTGTCCCAGTTAGTCTAAGCGTCGGAGGCCAAACAGAAGTCCTCGATTGCCTGCAAAAGTCTTTGGAGGTTCCCCTCCTATTGTGAGAGGTAGGCACTGCCGGCGGTGACACTGAGGGGGGAGGAGGAGACCATCGTGCTGCTGTCCATGGAGGCCAATCGAGTGTGATAGAAGATCACACACACTTGGAGGGGAGTCAAAGTCTCTAAGAACTCCCTCAAATCCACCGGTAAGATCAGAAGAGACTGTTATCCACTCACTCCCGTAGGATGGGGGGCGATTTTGGAGGCCTGGGAAGCAAACTGTTACAGGGAAGCCAGATGGTCGAGCAAGGGGGTCCGATGAAGGGTCCAAGTCATGGTGCCATCAAGTGAAGAACGCATGAGCTGTGTGTACTGTGATAGGACACTGTTGAAGCACCATGTCAGCCACTGCGGGAGAGTCAAACTCCACCTGGGTGTAGCCATGCCCAAGAAAATGAATATCACTGATTTTGCCGGGTTCGCCAAAAATGAGGTCTGCCTGGAGCAGGCAGGCGGTGAGCAGAGGGGCAGGTGGAGAAGGGGCGGAGGAGGGGGTAGCTCGGTGGTGAAAGAATTACAGTTTTAGGACCCTAGCCCACACATTGGAGAGAAGTGATGGGTTAGAAGCTGCAAGTAACCTGGAAGAAGAAATCCTAAATTAGGAATGTGAAATAGTTGCCAAAATCTTGTCGGCAATTCTACAAGAGTGTGAAAGGAAAGGCTTGAAGCGTACATATTGATGTAAGCATCTGACAATGATTTTCCTATTCTAATGCCTAAAAATTCATGCTGAAACCCACCTACAAAGCCTTAAATTTGTGCAGAAAACGTGCACAAAGCTGCAAGAAACAATATGATGGCAGCTAACTACAAAAAATGCAAATTAGATTCAAATCAGAGAACCACTATGAAGTAAAAGAAAACTGAAACCATGTATGAAGTTTGCACAGGATGCACTTTTCTATGACAAAGTCACCCAACCTAGAGCAGCTTCATCAAATCACTGCAATGAAGACCATACAGGGCCCTTCCGCACTCTTGAGGCCCCCACCCACTCACTCACATGCCACAGGACTCCCAACTGGGAGATGATTAGCAGACTCATTGCTGGGCATATGTGGCAATGCTTAGATTTTTTAGTACGATCCAAACACCCATGTTAGTTAAGGAACTGTCATCAGCTGGATGTGCTTTGCATTTTACTAACAGAAGAATCTCTTCTCTCTCCAAGAAAAAAGAAGCAGAGAGAGAAGAGGAGTCACCCTGCTGTACTTAGCCTAGAGACTGCCACGGTTAATTTTCTCCAAGTGTTTCCACATTGCTACATAATCTAGTACTTGCTGCTATCAAATCGAGAAATGTTGCTAGTGGGGAATTACAGTTAAATTTCATTGCTGCTCCAAAAAATATACAGCACTAATAGAGTAGCATGCCCTAGACATAGACATTTAAAAACGAGGGTGTGCCCTAGGCATAGGCATTTAAAAACAAGGGGCTAAGAGGGAAAAGAGAATGGCAAACAATATAATTGCTATTTTTTTACCTCAAACGTAAATGCTAAAGGCACCGCCAAAGCCTCAAACATGTAGTCTGTTGCTGTGCCATGAGCAAGATACCTGCATAATAAGGGTTGGTAACCTTGGAGAAACTAGCAGCTTAGTTTTGTGTAGTAAGATTATTATTGCTACCCACCCAACTGAGCCACCACCGGGTCCAATCACACAACTGCTATTGCAATATAAGTGATTCAGATTCAGCAGAAGTTGCTTCATGGGCTCAACAACCCTTAGATCTGGCAATACACTCTTGTAATCGTAAGGCATGAACATTGCCTGACATGAATGGTTCAATTCAAGTCAAAACTCTTAGCATAGGGCCTATGGCCAACATTATTTGAAAAAAAAAAACACATTTTTTTATCCAAAACAATTTTGCGATGGGACATAATTAGGTAGTGTTATAAACCTGCATTCCCGAATGTACATTTATCCAAAGATGTGGCTTGAATGACTTTGCAACGTCCCTCATTATTCTTGATTCCGGCTCACTGAAAGGCGCAGTTCCTGGAAACTCTTCTGTAGGGTCAAAGTCCTAAACAAATTGTGCAAGTCAATATTTTGGTTAGCTATGTGTTTATGGTTAGTAACAATATGACACGGATGTTCATGCAAACCATGCATCCACACATGCGATCACAAGAAATTTTTTGTTCATTGAGAGGTTTGAAGGTTTTGAACATTTGGTTTTGAGTTTTGTTTTGAAGCGGTTCGTTCTGTGTGGATAAACACCATGATGTTTGGGGTTACATACATACTTACATGTTAGAAATAACAAATAATCATCCATGAGCATTAGAGTGTGCAAAGATTCAAAGGTTAAATCAGGAATTACATTTACCCTAAGTAAAAGTCAAATAGAATTACTATTTCAGTGCTCACTTCATGTAACTTTGGTGCCTATGTAAGGCTCATCAACTAATGAAGGCTCATGCTTGCTTTTGGCTATTCATGTGTGTCTACATCTTGCGCTACTCTGATTAAGTCTTAATTATCTTCATTAGCATTAATCACTATGATTCATTATCACTTCTTTTCACCCTAAGCTCTCCAAACCCTAATTCCAACATGGTACCAAAGCCATGATCTCTAGATCTTATTATTAAACCATGATTAATCCCCTTTAGTAATAATCCTCCTCTCCCTTGTAACTATTTGGCCCTCCTAGCTCTATTTCACATAATGAAATCCATGCCCGGACACCAGACAGGTGGAAGACATGGGGACAAGGTCCATAAGGATTGACAAAGAAAAAGCACCATTCTTGGTCAAAAAGCAAGAAAAAGCAAAAAGTCAAACAGGGTTGATGACGAGCCAAGGGCACCATTGGAAAGAGGAGACTAAGCCATACCAAAAAGCTAAAAGCCGCTCTCTCAAAAAGCAGCTCTAAGGCCAAAAAGCAAGGCCCTGAAGTTGTAAAAACACAAATCAAGAACTTTGGCTATTATTAATAATATTTAATAAAAAGACAAAAGCAAAGCAAAAGCATTACTTTTTGGCAAAAAAGCAAGGCTTCCCCGAGTATAAAAGAAGCATGAGCCTCTCTTGAGCATCAAGTTGAAGAAGAACCTCTTCATCGCGTTACCATCTTCGTTCAAGCATGGAGATTCTCTTCTTCATCATCATCTATGAACCAAATCATGGAGTTTTTCATCGCTACCCTTGATTTCAAAGCACCTGCAGTGATTGCAATGCCATATCACCATTTTCCGTGCGACTGTACGGATCCGTACAGCTGTACGGACTGTACGGACAGAAAATTCCAAGACTCCTAAAAATTCCAAAAACCCTAAAACTGCTCAAAAAACCCTAAAAACTTCTTTTTTGATGTTTTTATCGCCTGAAAACCATTAAAACAGGTTTTATATCATTGACAAGGCTCATGGTTAGTTAGTACGAAAGGTACGGTACGGTACGGTACGATAAAATACGGTACTAATTGGTACCTTAAAATTTTTTGAGGTACGGTACGATATTAGTACGTTTTTTTTTTTTAAAATACTTCCTAAACTTAAAAATTGTAGACAAGAAGTTACAAAATAGTAGAACCATGAACATAATGTCATCATGCCATTAGAGTACAAAATTGCTACAAAAGGATAGGCCAAAAACTCATGGCATGGGCGACCGCCAACATGCGTACATACATGATACTACATACTACAATACATCATCGATGGGCTAGAAGGAGATAGATGCCCAATGCCTAGAGAGCTATAACATATCAAAAGTCTACATCATCACCAACATCTGCATGATCATCAACATGATCACTACTAGAGTGTCCATCAAGAGAGTTCTCTGAAGAGGACTCTTCGAAGGTGGACGAGACACTATGGGGATCATTCTCGCTAAGTAGGTTGCCATCATCATCAAACAAGGGCTCTCTAGGCAGTGGGGTATCATCATGAGGGGGCAATGGAATATCATCATGAAGGTGGGGATTGGAGCTCGAGGATCCCCGTCTCACATATGTACGAAGGCCACCCTTTGCCGATACCGAAGGCGGAGGCCTATGAACTCCAACTGCTCGGCCCCGTCCATGCTGACTCCTGGTGCTGCGAGTATCTGCTGCCACAAGCTCACTATAGAGCTCCATGAAGATTGCCTCCTCCTCCTCATCAGGCAATATGATCGCTTGCCTAATATGGCAATGGCAAGTGCACACGCTCCTGACAAACAGCTCCCTAAAAGGGCGATGAATGGCTCTCTAGAAGACTGAAATTGCTCCACGCAACAACAACAATAACAACAACAACAACACCACCACCGCAAAAAAATTAAAAAAATTAAAAAAAAAATTTTAAAAATCGTACGGCATCGTACGAATCCGTACGGTACCGTACCGTACCGCAGGTACGTACGGTTTCAGTCGTACGACGTACGAAACTAACCCTGACAAGGCTATAGGAGTTGTGGAGATTATTCATGGGATAAGCAAGTGGATTTAGAGCTTGGACATGGAACTTGGGCATAGAGCTTGGACATGGAACATGAAGCTTTAACTTGAGCATAGACATGAAGAACTTAGACATAGAACTTGGGCATGAAGCTTGGACATGAACATGGAACACAGAGCTTAAACATGGAGCTTGGATTTTGGACTGGGATTTGGATTCATTGGACTTGGGATCCATTGGATTTGGATATTGGATTTGGTACTAGCCCGGTGAGAGATACTTGTGGGTCATCCTCGTGGTGTGCTCGACATCAGAGATCTTGTTCGTCGACATCGACATCGACTTGGATACCCTACATCGGCATATTTGTTTGTTTTGTATTTATTGATTGTATTGATCCTGGCTAGCGTGCCCGTGGATTATTCCTGAACAAATTCCTGTGAAAGGGGCCGGGGCCTGTTCCCCACTCAATGTGGTGTACTGTGCAAGATCCCTCTTCCCTTTTCTCTCCCCCCTCTCTATCTTTATATTTTTATTTCTTGGACACGTGGTTGAGTTTGTCATTGCACGCCCCGCTGGGCTTACATCCCCTCTTTGCATAAAAGACATAACTTGCATAGATCTGCTCATTGCTCACTCTTTAGGTCATCTTCTTGCAAATCAAGCATATAGCCTCATAACCAACACACGAAGCTTCATCCACATGAAAGGCTTGGCCCAATTTAAGTAAAAACAGCATCAAAAGTGCAATGCAAAAACACAGGAAGATGCAGCTTTTGGCACCTACTGAAGGAGTTGTTCTAATTCCTCTTAGCCATCAATAATTGGGTCTACAAGCTACCCACAACCCAAATCTTGAAGCTATCTTGACGACTGGATGTAGAGATTTAACCATTTCTTCAATTTTCAGCATACTAACATTAACAATCAATTAATGCTAATCAAAGTCATTATTTTGGGTCATTGAGGGTTCAAAGCCTTCATTGGGGAATCGCTAGTGCATCATTTTTCAAACCCCTTTCATTTGGAGCATGATTCGCTTCCTCCAAATCCCACTAGTTTTCTACCTATCTTTTAAGGGGGAGATTTGCATTGAGCATGCTTAAGTGGCGTGATTAAGCACTCAACCTCTGTTGTAAAGGGACAGCCACTGAAGCTAATTTTAGTTGGTAAGACCTTCCCACATCATAAAATGGCATCTCATTCCATGAGTTTGGATAGATTTGATGGCAATGGTTTCCATGCTTGGTGAAGGTTGACAATATCATCTCATGAGGGTAAGTCTTTGGAGTGTGGTTAATGGGAAGGAGAAAAAAAAAAACCTTCCACTAGAGATGTTAAGCTTGCATGGATCACTAAGGATGATAAAACATTGGGTATAATTACATTGGCACTTAGTGACAATTATATTAATCACATCTCTGACCTTCAGTCTTCTCTAGAAGTATGGGAAGCAATTGTTTGATGCAAAAGGGAAGAACCCAAAGATTGCATTGAAGATTGAGTTCTTTGAGTTAAAGTTGATTTCTCACGAGTCTTTTGCTACTCATATCAATCATATCAAGAGTCTTACAACTCAACTCTCGGCCATTGGAGCACGAGTGGAAGATGATGATGCGATTGCAAAGCTCTTGAAAAACATGCCCTAGGAGCATGGCAATCTTGTCACTACTCTCAAGAATTTACCTTCTCCAACCTTTGAAGGGATCCTCAACTCCCTCCAAGAAGAAGAAAAGAAGCTCAAAAGAAGAGGTGAAGATCAAGCTTTCTACTCCAACAAAAGCTACAGCATAGGGCCTTCCAAGGATAAAGGCTAAACGTGCAATTACTGTGGCAAAAACAACCATGATGAGAAAGATAATCAGTAGCAAACCTTGCAAGCAATGAAGAAGAGCCGGCCTTCAAAGAAGAGGCCAACCTCATCAAAGATTATGAATGGGCCTTCCAAAAGGCTTCCTTGAACAAAAGCCACTCACATAACACTCATTTGTAAGCCTCACCTTGGCTGAGTTGGTGAATCCAAAGGCAAAAAAAAAGAGCTTGGTAAATCCAAACATGTCAAAGGCTAAGGTGGTGAAACTACTCTTGGTCTCAATGCAAAGACCCTGCATCTTCCCCCATTGACCGTGGAGGATGTGAATGATGTCGACCCATATGCTCATGATAGTCTCAGCCAGCAAAGTGTAGGTACCCTTGATGGCCTCACTACATCTAGCACGCAAGATGTGCCAAGCTGCTATGCTACTGCAAATCTCCCATCGCTGGCATGAGCCTGGACGCTAGACACCTGCATGTGGGGCTAAGACTGGTACTACTGCAATACGATGGTGGGAGACCTGAAGAGCAAGGCGTCCCCCATCCTCCTCGTAAGTCTTGACCACTCTAGCCTCGGTGACCCAAGCGATTGTACCCCAAGTGATGATCCGGGTCAACGCCCTATCCATAGCGAAGATGCAGAGAATCCACTGCCAAGTCTGCAGAGCCTTCGGGCAATCCCAAAGGCGATGTCGCTGAGACTCCTGGGGGTGTCCACACCTCGGGCAAGTTGCTAACCAACCTCCGACTTCCAGCTAAGTATCCCCCACCAAACTCCTGTGTGCCGTCAACCAAAGGAGGAGAGTGATCTTCCTCGCCCGAAAGCTGTCCCAAAGCCTCTTCCAGAAATCTGAAAGGAAGCACTATGATAGGCCCTAAGACTGCCAGTGTGCTGTTGCTACCGGTGTGCCATTTATCTCCGGCATCTGGATCCTGCGAAGAGCGACCGAGCTGCTCTGTATATGCAAAGAAAGGGACATCCAGAGTCTCCACCCGATCTATGTGGGATCATGCCAAGTCCACTCTCTAGGGTCCCACTGCAACCGCGTGAGAGGTCGGCACTCCTAAATCCATAACCGCCAAAATCTCTCCCTAGCCACCTTGGCCGGTGCTGGATCTATGTGCCATGCCCGAGCCTGAAAACCAATCACCCTCACCCTCTGCAAGGTGCAGCCTCTGACATCCTCCAAGGGGTGCTCTGATCTCTTGAATCTGCCATGTACTCCAAGAAACAAAGTGAGCAGACCACTGTCCTCATCTGCTCCATGGACCACCACGAGGATATCGTGTCGTGTGAACACGCCTAGCCACACTGGGGGGTTGGGCCTAGAATAGGAGTTCGCCACTCTAAAGGAATAGCTGAGTCAATGTCGATGCTGAGCTTGTCTCTACCCCAGATCCCTGTCAGTCCTCTCTCCTGCTCCTCCTGGGGTAACTGCATGTGTGCAATCCAATCTCCAAGAGACCTGGGGCTGCGAATCTGTCCTCAAAGGCAGGACGAAAACCACGGGCTCATATCTCTGTGAAGATCCATCTAGTACTCTGTGACCATGGGCCCAAGGCTTGGAGTGCGGGCGGAAATCCGGGCCAAGAGGAAATCCTTCCAACTCTCACCACCACGTAGGAGTCCTCTGACAATCAACTTGCCCAATAGGGCACGGCTCTGTATAGCTGGATCAATGAGGTCAAACCCCCCTCTGCTACGTGGCTGAATGATCACTCTCCATGCCACCTTGGCCTTGGCTGGCCTCCCATCACTTCCGGCCCACAAGAGGTTACGGATCAAACGCTGTACCTAGCCAATACAAGCCCGAGAGAAGGCCCAATAGGAGGTGATGTTCCACATGGTCGCAAGCAGTACCTGGTTCACCACCACCACTATGCCTGCTAGGGATAGCCTTGCCAAGCTCCAGTATAGAAGCTTCTTCCGAATACTCAGAAGAAGCGGAGCGAGCTGCTGCTCGGGAGAGATATCAATGCCAACCTAGCAACCGAGGTATCCGATTGGAGTGTCCCTCGGGATCCACTGGAAAGCCTCAACTGGTCACCAAGTCGGGGTCGGTGCTGTGCCTACCCAAAAACCACACGACTTGTGCCAGTTGATCTATGCTCCTGATGCACGACAGAAAATATCTATCGCCTCCGCGAATCTTTGGAGATTCCCAACATCTCTAACAAGGAAGTCATCTGCAAACTCTGAGTCCAGCAGCTCCTCCTGCGTGTAGAGGGGAAGGCGCAATCCCTGAAGTTTGGTCTCCTGGGCGGAGAGAAAACTACTCATGGGCTCGGCGACAAATAGAAAGAGGTACGGTGCAAGAGGACAACCCCGTGTAGAGGGGAAGGCGCAATCCCTGAAGTTTGGTCTACACGGAGCTCCTCCTGCGTGTAGAGGGGAAGGCGCAATCCCTGAAGGCCGTCCCTAGAAGGATGATGGGTCTCCATTGTCGGATCTCGAATCTATCACCACCCTCCTTGGGAATCAAATGTATCAAGCCCTCTATGAGCCTCTCTGGCATGGCACCTGTGGGCATAATCTCATTTAAGGTAGCGTGAAAGCCACCTTCCATGAGGTCCCAATGGCGAAGAAAGAAAGAAACAAAAAGCCCATCCGCCCTCGGGCATTTGCCCCTGGGTAATGCCTTCACCGCCTCCACCAGCTCCTTTGCGGTGAAAGGGGTCAATAAGAAAGACCAAAGGGAGGGGGGAACCACCTCTCTCGTATGCCTCCAAACTCGGCGCACATCCATCACTTGGGGGGGATAATGGGGCACCAGTGAGAAGAGAATGGAAGAAATCCGTGGCAATGGCTCTCACCTGTGGGGGATCAAAAACAATAGCTCCATCCTGGCCACGTAGCCTACGAATATCGTCTCTCCTCCTATATGGGCCGGCTATCTCAAAGAAGTCTCCAGTAACTCTGTCACCGGCCTGAGTCCAAAATGAAGCCCTGGCATGGAATCTATACTCCACCCTCCTCTCCTCAATGGACCGAATCTCCGTGTGGGCGGCGACGATCTTACTCTCAACCCACGGGCTGTCTGGAAAGCTCTCCTAAAGACATTGTAAAGAGGCTAGGCCCCTCCTCAGACTCCTCTCCAACTCCCGAAATCCTTCCAATCTACTCTAGGTTGCCTCTTGTATCAAAATACTGACCTCCCCAAGGCCATAATCCAAAGTGCACGCTATAGATCCTAAGGAAAAGTCCAAACCCGCCCATATTTGCTCAATCCGGCTACAAATCTGGGGGCCCTGAATGAGGCTGTTTGGAATCCTGGAGCTCGCAAGACTATCCTGCCTCCAAGGGTCCTCTAGGGATAGAATAACTGGGGCATGATCTGAAAATGTAGTTCCTGCCACAATACCAACCATGCCTCCACGGCTACAAGCCCACTCATGAACATAAAACCTGTCTAGTCGAGAGAGGTTGGGGCCAGAGCTCCGTCTATCCAATCGAAAGAAGCTAAGATGCCCAAGGCTACGCCCGAACTCTGGAAGATGCCAAGGATCCTGTCCCCTAAGAATCAGTATCATCTCCAGACGGCGGCAGAAGTTGCTCACTGACACAGAGAGAGACTCCTCCCTACATCCCTGAAGGGCCGAAGGATGGAGACCAAAAAGTACGACTCCTGGCTGGTAGAATCTTCCCGCAGGGGCGGGTACGCCCCTCAGTAAGATGATGCTCCTGGAGGAAAAGAATGTCAATAGATCCCCCCACCATAGCTCGATGCAGCTCTCCTCTAAGGACGCCTCGTCTTTGAAAGCACTGAGGCCCCCCTAAGCCCTGAATGTTCCATGAGACAATCCTCATATCAATGTCTCTGTGAAACGGAACTACCGGAACTGCCCTCCACTCCAAGAGTCTTGGGCGCGGGCTTAGACGGGGAATAGTCACAATCTGTCCTAGTGCGGAGTCGCGCCAAGTGGGCGTATGTATTGCCGCTCTGCCCTAGCGCAAGAGTATGCATACACCGTGCTCCATTGATCACAATGGAGGTATCTCTAAGAAGGGGGGAGAGGTACTCCGAGAGAGGTATGCATGAACACAAAAAGCAACATCTCTAGGCTGGAGGTCACCATCTCCCCTCCTTGGTCTCTGTGGGCTGATCCACCAAGCTCCATCCTGGCCAAAGGCCATAGGTAAGTAAGAACGTCGGTGATCCAGAGATCCTGCAGATGATGCGATAGCTCAACTGCCTGATCCTGAATGGTAGCGGCCACTGACTCAAAGGGAAAGAGAAGACATCACGCCATTCTCTTGCATAGAGGGTCTGGAGTGGTGGAAGACCACACATACCCGAATACGGGCTACGGTCTCCTCGAACCTGTCTGTCCGTTCCCTCAGAAGACACCGGAAGGAACTATAATCCACAGGCTGCCCCAAGATCCTAGGGGGCCCACCTGGATACTCAAGTGGGAGAGCCCTCATTGGTGAGGCCGCAACGGTCATCTCCACCGGCTCTGAGAAATGATGAATTAGGCGGCAAACGGTACTCGCCGGCTGTCTCCTCTCCGGATCACGGGCTGCAGGGGGGCTGATGGGAATGCTCTGGAGAGGCGGAAGAGGGGGGTGGGGGGGGGGGGGGTGATGGTAGGTACAGAGGAAGAGGAAGGGCAAATGGAGCGACTGCGGGTAGGGTCGGAGGCAAGGGTGGGGGAGGGAGGGAGGAGGCGAGGGGGAGCACGAAGGCGGAGAGGCGGAGAGGCTGGAGAGGGATGATGCTGAGAGATATCCATCGAAGAGGAAGGCTATTGGGGAAGGCTCGACGAAGCGAGGGTGGGGTCAACCTGCCCCATTGCACTAAGGGCCAAAGGAGAAGTCGTGACAAGGAATCGGTTGCCACCTCGGAAGGGGGGGAGGGGGGGGGGGTCTCTTCGTGACCGGAGGGGGGCCGCCGTCTGCAGGCGGGTGCTGTGATAAGTGCTCGAAACGGTTCTCTGACAGAACCGAATCCTCCTGTTTGCTGCCAGCTTCGCAATAAGGTACTTGCTAAGCCACAAAGCCCTAAGATCTTCTTTCAAAGGTATTTGGAGGTGGTTCATATGCCGAGATCTCGGCAACAGAATTTCTTTTCGGTGGCTTGTTTCTCACAGCACTTGGCCCGATCTTCGAAGCTATTGCTCTTCGCGGCTTCCATCTTCATTGACTTTGACATTCACACAACCAAGGGGCTCACTTATACCTTCTCTTCTATATTTTTCGTGGTTTGGTGCTTCTTGAATATTCGTGGTTAAAAATGGATTCCGACCACTCTGCCCCACAATCACTGGAATATGTCCCTCTTCGCTAGCAAATGCATGACTTGCGGAAACAAATGAATTTATTTATGAATGATATCCGCACCATGATAACACCTATAGTACCTCAGCCGTCACCGACTTCTTCGGATTCCCATCCCTTGGGTAATCATGAGGGTACTCTGGAAAAAAAGGGATTAAAGCCAAAACTTGCATTAAAGGAATTGGAACCACCAAAGCAAACTAGCACTTTACCTTCTCGCACGGAATGCATTGGATCAATGGCTTTCTAAGTGGGGACAATGTTTTCTTTATGTGACATCATAGATGAGCACATAATTTACAGGATGTGGCTCATCGTTGGTGGAGGAAAATTCAAAAGGACAAGGCAATCCCAGTTTAAAGATATATTTATTCGGAATTTTGTAACACCAAATGCGCAGAGTAGAGCAGTTGATACTTGGTTTCGTATTTCTCAGAAGAATCTCACAATTCAGGAGCATGCAGATAAGTATCGAGAGGTGCTTATGAAAATATCCTAAATTTTACCAGAATTCTTACAAGTTCACAAATTCACCTTGGGATTAAATGATAAACTTCAACCATTAGTCCGCCGAGAGAAGTGTGAAACCTTATCCAGAGCAATAGAGATGGCTTTAGTTTATGAAGATGATCGAAAGGGTCAAAGTCAGACAGTGGGAGAGTACTATCTTTGTTATTGTGGATAGATTATCTAAGATGGCATATTTTGTTCCTACTATGAACCAAATTGAGGCTCCGCAAGTAGTGGAATTATTTATTGCCAAAGTGTTTAAATTACATGGCTTGCCAAAATCCATTGTGTCGGATAGAGATCCACAGCTTACAAGTAATTTTTGGCAGCATGTTTTTAGTAAACTTGGCGCACAACTCTCCATGAATAGCGGTGATCATCCACAGACTGATGATCAGATTGAGAGAGTCATTCAAGTCTTAGAGAATATGTCGAGAGCTTGTGTCGGAGAACGACAGAGCGATTGGGAGAAGTATTTGCCTTTACTGGAGTTTGCGTATAATTCACGCAAGCATTCCTCTACAAACTTTTCTCCGTTTGAAGATGCCAAGTACAATTGTATTCCCTCAAAAGACACCCAGTGCAGCTGAATTTTTGTCTCAAATGCAATTAAGTTTAGCTAGAGCTCGAGATTATATCCGTTGGGCTACGGATCGAGTGGTTAAGTATGCTAATCCCAAAAGGATAGCTCGTTCTTTTAAAGAAGGGGAGAAAGTGTTTCTACTCGTTTCTCGGAGAGCTGAGACGCTTCGTGCGGGTAAATCTACTAAATTGTCGCCTAGATATTGTGGACCGTGGATGATTTTGAAACGAGTCGGAGATGTGGCTTACAAGTTAGACTTACCACAAGATTGTTGTGTCCACCCAGTATTTCATGTGAGTCGATTGAATTGTTATCTTCATGACAGTGATAATTTAGTTGATGGTATGATTACTTTGCATGAACTTGATCAAGAAGATCATGGACCAGAATAGATCCTAGAACGAAGAGAAAGACGATTGCAAAATCATACTCTTTGAGAGTTCCTTGTAAAATGTGGCTTATAAGTTAGACTTACCACAAGATTGTTGTGTCTACCCAGTATTTCATGTGAGTCGATTGAATTGTTATCTTCATGACAATTATAATTTAGTTGATGGTATGATTGCTTTGCATGAACCTGATCAAGAAGATCATGGACCAGAATAGATCCTGGAACGAAGAGAAAGACGATTGCGAAATCATACTCTTCGAGAGTTCCTTGTAAAATGTGGCTTATAAGTTAGACTTACCACAAGATTGTTGTCCACCCAGCATTTCATGTGAGTCGATTGAATTGTGATCTTCATGACAGTGATAATTTAGTTGATGGTATGATTGCTTTGCATGAACCTGATCAAGAAGATCGTGGACTAGAATAGATCCTGGAACGACGAGAAAGACGATTGCGAAATCATACTCTTCGAGAGTTCCTTGTAAAATGAAAGGACATCCTTGACAAATGCAACTTGGGAAACGGAATTTCAATTTTGAAAGCGTTATCCTCAGTTTGTCATCGAGGACGATGATTCTAAAAGGGGGGAAAGAATGTTACGACCCTTACACGTGGCAACATGTGGGACACATATACACTATTATGTGGGATTTACAAGTCAGTAATGCGTGGGACATGTGGACATAATCAATGGCGACATACTATTGCACATCATCGCTTATAATAATAAGTGTGAATGGGTAACGTTCGTGGGTGACAGTTGCAGGCCAAAGACCCAGTGATGTGTAGCATGGGGGTACTAGCGAGGACACAGGGCACGTGAGTATGGTGTGCGCCTAGGAAGGTACACACTGGATGCCTGGGGTCACTAGTATATATAATGGTTGGGTGGTTAAACATGGTATGGCAAGCTACGTTTGTTTTTTCTATTCTTGAGTTCATCTTCTTCTCTCTCACGTTTTTTGCATGAGGCTGGACCTTGGTTGCCTTCTTGCATGGAGATCTTACACCGTTATGTATCCCATACCTGGCTGCTCTAGACAGATCATGGAGCCAAATAGTAAACTCGTAAAAGAATTGTCTTCAAAACCAGAAAGGGAAGGCAGAGAGAGGGTACAAAGGGTAGTGGGCATCCTAATAGCTTGCAATGGCCTTATAACCTTTTTTAAGACAAAAGAATGAACTACAACTTTTTAACATAGCCGCCAGATGTATATTTTCTTACCTGTTCCTTTTTCCCCCAATCCACACTCCAATTTCTGTTGATGTCCACACCCCGTCCTGCAAATTGTGGTAGATACATTGAAAAAAAAATAGTAACATAGCAAAAGTGTTCACTCCCATAAATGTCTTCAGAAAAGTATGTGTCTTTAAACCGTAATATTAAAAGCCAAAATCGAGAGCTCTAAAAGTTCCTGTGTCTAGATACAATGCCAGCTGACATATAGTTGAATGAGTTGAATCACATTGTGAATCGATTAAAATTTATGAAGCCTAAGTTACCATTCTTGCGCTCACACAAGTTCCCACTCTCCACAATCTTGCGCCCGTTGTAGTTCTCCATGGGAACAACCTGCATTAGAGATAAACCAGGCTTAAGGAAAATAGCGAGATTTTCTTTTTATTAATGAACTGAAAAGTACTTTATTTCAAAACTTTGCTCCAAAACTGTTTTTGGAGGAAGCATGCATTCCTGCAGCGTCACAGATCCTGCAGCTTTGTCCATAAGCAGGAAGAGAAGGTAGACATGCTTAAAGATACCGGACAAATGTGTAAGAGGAAGATGCAAACTGACTCATGCAGCAGGGCAGCATGACCAATCTAAAATCACAAATATTGACGAAAAAGTTTCTGCTTTTGTGCATAACCACTGATAAATTTCACCAGGCTGCCACAAAGCATTGAAATCAAAGTTGATGATAGAACTCACAGGGCTACCAGCCCATCTTCAGTCTGTAGTGCAGAGTATTGTGCACAGGATGCACACATACATGTGTAATATGTGTGCATTCTCCTTGCATCATATTTTGCTTTTGATTAAGTAAATTATTGAGATCTGAAGGGAAAAGCCTGTTACAATCCAACAGGATAGATTACCACCTTTCTGAACAGAGATTACCACCTTTTCAATACGTAATGTCCCCAACCTCCACCTCAATAAACAGGAGTTGAATCAAATTAACCAAATGGACAAACTTCCAGCTTTTTTTCTGGGAAGAATAAGACAGATGAGCACTAACTTTTAAGATGCCCTGTTTACTATGAGATTCCACGTAGATATTATTGTTTATTCCACAAGAGATACGTATCTCAAGGCAAAGTGTCTGAATTCGTGACTCCTACAGGGACCACTCATTGCTGGAAAACACTCTTCACCTTGTTTTTCCAAAATGCACGGAAGCCGAGTAGAGAGAATTTCACTTTGGGGTAATAAACCAGAACAAGCACTTCAAAGGGTAGCGAGAAGAAGGGTGGATACAAGAAACCTAACTATGGGCTGACTAGAGAGCAAAGGATACAATATGCATGAGGAGGAAAGTGCTGCTCTTGTGGTAGCAAAGACCACCTCTCCAGAGATTGCCTGGACAAAGGTCAATTCCAAGAAGAATAGGTCCCTATGCAAGTGTTTTTCAATGTGTTTGCAACAAGGCATTATAATAACAGAGGTACTTTCTATTATGCAAAAGAGATTGTAAGCATAATGTAGATACTGTTACCTTAGGGGATACTATCCCAGTTGTAAGGTTCATCCAAGCATAGGTACTTAGCTTATCTTCAAGAAAACAACAATTTCACGCGTAAAACCTTGAGAAAATCTGATAATAAGAGAGTAGAGAGAGAGGACACCACACTAGGGGTCGAAATAGCCTTGGGCGGACCCCCCTCCGAGTTATATTAGATAAAACTCCTTGGAGTTGAGTACAAGTTCTTAGAGCTAGAGAGCTCTCTTGTCTTTTCACATGTCTCAACAATGAGAGAATAGCTGAATTTATAGATCTTGCCCAAAAGCACTTGAGAAAAGCAATTTTAAAGCTCACTTTAATCCAAAAAGCATCTTTTTAATAATAAAAGCTCCTCTCTTTTTAGTTTTTAAAAAGCTTTTACTCTTTTCCTTTCCAAAAGCTAGTTGCATCATTCCAAGCCTGTAAGGTGACCTTGCATTGCTTTCTTGCCACGTGTCACTACAACGTCACCATTGCCGCGTCTTCAATGCCACGCCACTTTTTTTTCTCAAATTTTTTTCCCAAAAAAAAAACTTTCTTTTGGCGCGCACGCGTTGCATTTTTGCATATCAGCAACCTCTATTTTGATGCTTCAGTGACATCCCCCCGACTTATTAAACACCTTCCCTCAACTATTAGGTCTTGCTTTTCTCTCCATTTTTTTGTGGGCTTAGTTCTTCTCTCTCTAGCTCTTGAGACATGGTTCTTCATGCGGAATGTCTTCCTCTTGTGCTTGGCTTTGGGGAGCATCTTGCCCTCATGGTTTTCACCCTTCACATAGAATGACCTCGGGTTTTACCTCTCTGGCAAATACTCCCACCCCTTGCACCTCTAGAGTCACCCTTAGGCAGGAGTTTCCCACCGTGATTCTCTTCTTGTCAAGATCAACAAGCACCCGTTATATGTCAGAAGACACAAACTCGTGCACACACGCTCGTCCTTGGGTTTAATCGGGCATCCCCGACCCTCGGTATACATACACAAATATGCTCACAAGCATAAATCTAATAAACAAATGAATGCACAAATAGTTCCTTGGTTTTGACGCCAATTTCTTGCTTTTTATACTAGTTCCTAATGTAGTCCAACTACCCACTATTTGACTATGGTAGACTAACAATATTTATATCCATGTACTCAATTTTGATTTCCTTAACTGATAAACAGTGCCTCCATGAGATGGCTAGTCCCATGATTTTTGTACAAAAGATTTAGTATTTTGTTCAATCTCAAAGTTGCCCCTTTTGGATACAACTTGGACAACAACCCTGGGGTCCTAGAATTCTCAATTCCGTGTAGTGGACTATAAACCTTGAGCATTCTCCTTTGTTTCTAGTTCCTTGGATGTCAAAATACAAAGGCCGGTGACATCCCCTCGACATCTAATGAGTTGTCATCTGAGTTGTCATCAACTGAAAAGTTTCCTGATATGCCTGTAAAAACTTGTGGATACTTGGATACTCCACAAAGAAGTTCTCATCCACCCAATTGGCATCCATTTCTAATCTGCCGCACAGCACTTTAACAAATCCAATACGGCTGAATTTGTGATCTCACTCTAGCTATCCATATGTGGATGATATGAGGAAGAAAATTCCAATTTCGTCCCCATATTATCAAATAATGCCCTCCACAACAACCCAGTGGTCTTGGGATCTCGATCACCAACAATGGACTTGGGCATTCCATGATATTTGAACACCTGAGCCAGAAAAATCCTTGCCATGTGGTCTACCTTGATGGTCTTCCTTACTGGAATGAAATGAGCTTGCTTAGTTCAACCTATCCACAATGGTCCAAATATCATCATTCCCAAACTTTGACTTTAGCAAGTCAAAAATAAAGTCAATCACTATACTTTCCCATGGCCTCTCGGAGACACAAGTAGAGGCATAAGCAATCCTAGAGTCTTTTGACCATTATACTTAACTTTTTGACAAGTCAAACACTCGGATACATACTTATCAATATCCTTTCTCATGCTAGTACCGTTCTAATGCGTGCGTAGTAGAAGAAATATCTCTATGCCTTGCATAAGGTGGTGCATGTGACTCCTCATTCGCTTTTTGCCTCAAATCCTTGGTTATGCATAACCGCGTATCCATCATCAAATATCCCTCTTTCAAGGAATAGCGATTAAGTGTCTGACCATCCTCTAGCTTCCGCATAATCCTACCAAAGTGTTCATCACGCACATAGTGATTTCTCATGGAATCCCTCCCTCTATGATAGGCAATGGTCATTGAATGTACATGTGGTCTCCTACATTCTTTCTAGGTGTATGGATAATCTAGAAACCAAACATGGATAAAAAGTTTACCCACCTCATATGCTTCTCAGAAAGCTTAGTTTGGGTCAGAAAATATCTCAAACTTTGATGATCCGTCTTCACCATGAAATCAACCCCAAGAAAATAATGCTTCCATGAAGTAACAGCATGATTCACAGCTAGAAATTCTTTCTCATAAACCTGCAAGTGTTTCTCGGCATGTTGCAACCTTCGGCTCTCAAAGGCAACCACGTGCCCTTCTTGTTGCAAAACTGCCATTATACAATCCCCACTTGCATCACATACCACCACAAAAGATTTCACAAGGTCTCGAATGACCAATACCGGTCCGATAGTAAGCTTTTGCTTTAATAAGTTGAAGGCATGTCTCTGACACTCACCCCATCAGAATACTACTTTCTTCTTGGTTAGATGATGCAATGGAGCGGCAATGGTGGCAAAGTTTCTAATGAACCTCCTGTAATAGGAGCATAACCCCAAGAAATTGCGCACCTCGTGTACTTATTTCAATTCTGACCAATGCTTGATGGCCTCAAGCTTTGTTGGATCCATCCGCACTCCTTCCTTAGACACTATATCTCCAAGGTAATGTATTTCTTTTAAGAAAAACTCACTCTTCTTTCCATTGATGAACAACTTGTGCTCTTGCAACTCCTGGAATACCTTAGCTAAATGCTATTCGTGTTCCTCTTTGGTCTTGGAAAGTACAATGATGTCACTAAAGAAAGTGTTAGCATACTTCCAATGTGGTCTAAAGATCCAATCCATCATGCAGTTGAAGATAGCCAGATCATTTGTGAGTCCAAAAGGCATCACCAAATACTCATACAATCCAAAAGTAGTACGGAAGGCAGTCTTGTCAATATCCTATGGCTAGATCCGAATATAATAATAGCCACTCTTCATGTCAATCCGACTAAAGAATCACGCCTTCCAACCAATCCAATATATCATCAACCCTCAGTATACGAACCGATTCTTGATTGTAATCTTGTTCACGGCTCTATAATCCATGCACATGCAGAATGAGCCATCCTTCTTTTGTACTAGAAGCACTGGAGAAGAAAAGGGTAAAGAATTAGGCCATATCAACCCCTTTGATCGCAAGTCCTCTACTTGTGTCATAATCTCTTCTTGTTGTACTGCACTCACATGGTAAGGAGGTCGATTCCGGGGTGAACTCCCTGGAATCAACTCTATCACATGATCCTCTGATCACTCAGGAGGCAACTCTCCTAGAATAACATCCATGAAGCAATCCTTGTATCCCTCTAGAAACTGTAGTCTCTCCTTCTCTCCCTCTCAAAAGAGTTCAAATCTTTCACTCAGTCTTCACTCTTATCCTTTACAAAGATCATATACACATGAAGATGGAAGACTTTATTGCTTTGGAAAATAGATACATGGGATATAGTAGGGATGGTATCTCCCTTCTTCTTTGCTACAATAGTGATATCCTTATTCATATACTTAAAAGAAATAGTACTCTCGTGAATCTCGATAAAAGCACTCTGCCTATGGAACCATGGCATCCTCAAGATGACATCCGAGTGCTTCAAAGGTGAAATATAGAAATCCTCATACTCCACATACCCTGGACATGAATCCTCAACTTACCAATGATAGACGTTATTGCCCCATTGCATCACCATGAAACACTTGTTCCGCATGTAAGGCCGGTCCATCTCCTCGGGTTTGATACCCAACTGTTCTGCAATCTTTATGGAAATGAAATTATCTGTGGTTCCCATGTCAAACAACACTAGAGCATTCTTGTCCCGCACCTTTTCCCAAGAGAGGCATAACTCTCTAGTCTCGGGTTCTGAAGTGTTTCCCAATACGTTGGGAATCCAACCAACCACCCACTGGCTTAGACTTTTCCTTGGAATTTACTTGCTCTCAAGATCCCTTAGGACGATCCGGACATTGGGCCGACATGTGCCCCTCCTTGCCACATCTAAAGCATTTCCCTTCCTTGTAGTAGACCTCGATTTGCTCATTGGCCAAGTTGTGCTTTCCTTTGTAGTAGTTTGGAATACCCCTCAGCTTCATAGGTTGAAACCTATTCTTGGAGTTTTCACACGTCTCAAGTACCGAGGACTTTTGATCTCCAATACTTGTCTCTTTCTTTGGTTCATCTACCATGTAGACCCTGGTTACCATGTAGGCCCTGGTAGCATTAATATTCGGGCATACATTCTCAAAATCTCGAATGTTGTCACGCGAACCAGCCCAATACTTTCTTAGCTTAGATATCTCAGAAATCTCTTTAAAAGGAGCAATCTTGAGATATGCATCCCAAAATTCTTGTTGTAATGATCAACTGTCTCACATGTTTCCATCCGCAATCTTTCCCATGCAAGGGGCACATCATCTTCAAACTTCTTAGGTAAAAACTGATCTTAAAATTGCTTTTCGAAGTCTTTTCATTTCTTGGGAGATGTTGCCTCAACCATGAGTGGACCCCACCATGCATTGGTTGTCTCCGTAAGATGTAAACTAGCCATGCAAATCTTGGATGACTCCGAATAGTTTTCGAAAACAAAAGTAATATCAAATTTGCAAATAAAAGTGAGGGCTTTCCCTGTGTAACCATAAGCTCCATCATATGGTGTAAACCGCACCGTCCTTCTCCCTTCTTTGAATTCCTTAGCTTTGCGATTACCTTTCTTCCCTTTCTTTCCATGCCATGGAGAGGGTGACTTAGAGGGGGAAGAAGAAAAAGAAGAAGAAGAAGAACATGATAAAGATGAAAGGCTTGATAAAGAAGATAGGATCCTTGACCTTTTCCGACTATGTCGACTTTTCCCACAATGAGAGTGGACTGCTTTGATATGGCTCCTCTTCCTTCCACAAGAAAGTGGAGGACTCGGTGATCTCTTTGAGGGAGATCTCTATGATAAAGACTTATGATTTTCAGCCACATCCTTCTTTGTTGGTTGCTCATCCCTTTTCTCCATTCACTCGATCTTCTTAGATAGTTGCTCAAAAATTCTCATCAAGTCGGGATCTTGGAGAATAGCGTCCAAATTGGTCATAGTTTCTTTGACCATGTGGGTTCTTGGGTCTTCTTTGTGAAATCAGGGCTATGGTGGATCGTGTTGCTCAAAAATTCTCATCAAGTCGGGATCTTGGAGAATAGCGTCCAAATTGGTCATAGTTTCTTTGACCATGTGGGTTCTTGGGTCTTCTTTGTGAAATCACGGCTATGGTGGATCGTGCTGCTCCATGGCTACAAGGAGAAAAGAGAGAGAGAGAGGGATCAATGCTCAAAAGAGAGAGACAATTGCTAGGCACAAAGAAGCTTATGACTAATGTTGTGTAATCATCAAGTACAATGTCCCTTTTTGTAGGTTGGAAGCCTTATCTTTTGATTCAAACACAATCACACTCACATATGGAGACATGACACATGGCACACACTTATCTTATCCAGAAAAGAGGGTGTTCACACACATATAGGCACACTTACACAAACATGGGGTGTTCACACCTATACAACCACATGTAGATGGATACACATATACTAACAGGTATACGAGGTGGACATACAAGACACAAGAGACTCCGCAATACCCAACAAACCCCCCTTCGGAGCGAAGGTGATATTTTATGAAGCAGCCTTCATAATGATGGTGATTTGGGCTCACTGGCATCACATGATGCAAAAGATCACAGTGGCCATACCTGACGTGATACAAGAGATCACAGTCGAGCCTACAAATGGAGCTTGACCACACATAAGATTCCTCAGCCCTTCTAGACTATCCCTCTTGACTCAAAACAGAGTAATGAAGAAAAGGCGGTACAAACATAGATGGGAAAACACTAACACATATGAACATTTATCACAAAAAATCCCCCCTCGATGCTGGTGATGTCACCTTTTCCATGCTACTATCCCGTCCATGGGCTTACGGAGTCTTCAATGCGATGGAGATGGCTCTGATTCTGCCAATTTTGGATAAATCAAGGAAAAGCCCCAAATTTTAACGTGTAGGAGGATCAATTTGATTGTTTTTTTTTAGATTCAAGAGAAACCCCCAATTTATCCAAGGAAAGGTGTAGGAGGACGACACTGACCTCGCTCTTCAGCTCTCCCACTTCTGTCACGTGGGGTGCAGTAGCCTGGGCTACAGAGTTCCGAGCAGTGCTCTGTTACAAGGAGGACCACACCGACCTCGCTCTTCAGCTCTCCCTATTCTGGATAGCAGCCATCCTGGCCTCCACAGTGCCAGTGCCCCAGTTGACTAGTCACTACCAAGACCCCGGTGTACCAGTGCTCGGAATTTATCATCAGCTTCTCCACTTGACACATCTCATGTGCCAGATGCTACAAGGCCACTGAATTTCACACTTTGGGGTGACAAACCAGAACAAGAACTTCCAAGAATACCTTCCACATGTGCTCATCAAAGACTTTTATTTTCGAAGCAACTCCCTGGCACCTACTAGAATAAGGTGGCTCTCAGCCTTTTTTTTTTTTGCAATCTGATGGTAGTTTACATGAAAAAAATCGACCTGACGTAGTTACAGTAGGGCGTAAAGTAAGAAGATCCCTTCGAGAAATCACCTTGATGATCAGCTTTTGAAGCTCCTTTTTGATGGTCTCATTGTTGAGAATCGCTGAATCCCTTTCACCAACCAAAACACTGAGTAGTCTCAGAGCAACTTCACTAGTAATAAGCTCTCTACCATGCTGTCCAAAACTCTGTCCAGATATCAGACAAATGAGAATATTATGTTATGCATGCAACCATACTTGGGCACAATACAGAGAAAAAGCTTCCGTTATTTACCAAAAGAAGCCTGTACTTCTCATTGTCCACTGTATTAGCACCATGTTCAACTGTTGCAATAATGATCTCACTAGCATAGCCATCTACATTTGATTTCCAAGATTGCACCTATGCACAACTAAACAGCTATTGTCAAAATCCCGTAAGTGAAGTAGCCATAATGACACGTAAAAAGACAAATAGTGTGTACAACCAACATGCTTTCTGGATGTCGAATGGAAAGGGCCTCAACTTCCTGAAGCAAAGCATCCCTGAAGAACAAAGTTCACCAAAAAACACTCAAATTAAGTGCAGTCGTGTACACAAAATTTACTTTAAACAAACATGCTGTGCTAAGCCCACATTGGATGTTAGCTAGCTATAATGATAATGTGGCACTACCATGGGGAAGAGGGAAGAAGAAGGAAAAGAAAAGGGGGGGTGGGCTGCCACATCAGCTCATGGACGAGGCCACATGGCCCTGTGGGGCACGGCTGCATGACAAGTTCATACATGTTGAGACATCATCGGCATCGTGAATGTGAATGCTGATGAGAGTGGACTGCATGAAGTCTCTCCTTCACATAATCATGATGAACCTCAATGTGTTTTGTTTGTGCATGATAAAATCAAAGTCTCCACTCTGCCCAACTCTTGTTGCAGCTCTCGTTCTCCCTTATAAAGGAGCTTGCATATTGTAAGAGGCCTCCCAGGCCTATTTAACCAAGATCTGCTAAACATAGTCGAAACAAGATTCGAGAGAACCAAATAAAGGGGCACAGGCAAGCTCACCACCACCCCGAGCCAGGGGCTAAGGCTCCACTCACAAATACGTGCCAATCAGCACTGGCGTCCCATACCACCAATTTGTGTCCACGGGGGCCCTCACCAAGTCTATCTGCGATCTTGCCATGTCCAAGGCAAGAGTAGAAACTTTGGTCCAAGCACAAACCCATCAAAAGTGCACTAATGCATTGACACACAATAATAACCCAAGGCATCACTTATA
Organism: Cibotium barometz; assembly: GCF_041138505.1. Classification (NCBI taxonomy): domain Eukaryota; kingdom Viridiplantae; phylum Streptophyta; class Polypodiopsida; order Cyatheales; family Cibotiaceae; genus Cibotium; species Cibotium barometz. Next base: position 64,782,979 of record NC_141046.1, on the reverse strand, counting down.
TAGTAGAAACCACCCCTATAAATAGTTAACTTGATAGCTAGTAGCCTAGTTTATTAATTCTAAAGCTTAGCTCTCCGCATCTGCCCGATATCTCCTAATCGAGGGTCCCCTAACCTTGCTAGATTAGGCCCGCTTATCCAAGGGTTACATAAGATACTTCCCCTCCTTAGACGCTTCCACTCTTGGAAACAAAGGCAATCTAATCAAGAAAAGCAAGAAACCTATAAACAAGCCATTGTCTCCCAACTTGAGTCCTCCTCTGCCCTATCGTTCCACTTATTTTATACTCAGGGAGCAACTTATTTCTAAGTTACCTTTCCCTAAAATCAATTGTCGTTTCCCATTCATGTGAAACATAGGACAAGTCCTCAACCTCAACAAGCTCCTGAGGAGTCACAATGCTATCCTGAGCTCCCAACATCTCTTTTAGTCTATTGACATGAAAGACTGGAAGAATGTCAGGCGGTTCACGTGCCGATGGACCTCCCTTCGTCTTCCTTCCACCTTTATTCGTTGGTGATAGGAGAGCTCAGATGGAGACATGGACCTTTTCACCATATTCTTCGAGAATGTTTTCAACAAAGTGTTTCATAACTCTTATTCTCCTGAGCTTATGCTCATAAGCGTGTTTAAAGGCGGCAACATCGCGCACCACGGCAACATTAATATCGTGCACCACTTTATGTACGCGCAATATTAATTTATCGATCCCCTAGATCCCTGTTGGGCCGCCCCCACCCGTAAGAAATGGCGCGAGCCGTATGTGGGGAGAGGGCTACCTCTCTAGTTCTTTTAAGGATTCACAAAAGGTCCACAATACCACGGGGATAACTTCCCAACCTTCGATGTCAGTAACCCCTCCGAACTCTTGGATATTTGCAAATACACTAGGATTCCCTTGAATAACTCCCTCGGCGAACGCTACCTATCAGCATAAAAGTGTGCTCTATCTTGAGTACTCCTGATAGAATCTCTAGCTATGGCTAGCATCTCCTGCATATTTGCCAAGAAATCCCTTGCTGCATGATCCTTGAGCTCTGGTCTGTAATAACGGATCTCCCTGCTTGGACCTACTGCCAAAATCAACCAGAATATCTATCAGTCTCATAGCCCTCTCAAGGAATCATAAAGGTGAGCCTCAATCTTGATGCAACTCAGAAGCTTCACCTCCCCAATCTAACTCGATGCATCCACAACCGTATTCAATCTACCTTTCCAATACTCAATCTCCATGTCAAAATCTTGTATCAACTCTAGCCACCGCATCTTCTTCCTACTCAACTAAGGTCTATCACAAAAATACTTGATCGACTCATGGTCGGTCAAAATAACAAATTTAGATCCATACAAGTAATGTCTCCAAATTTTCAATGCATGAATAAACAGTTGCAAAAGAGATCGTTCATCATCTGCTGTTCAAAAGTAGCATGAGCATTTGTGAGCCCAAGAGGTAATATGAGAAACTCGTAATGACCATATCTGATTCGGAAACCCATCTTAAAGACATCTCCCTCAACTATTCTGATCTAGTGATAACCAGTATGAAGATTAATCTTCGTAAAATACTTGGCCTCCTTGAGTCTATCTATCATATCGTCCATGATGCGATATATATTCTTAATTGTAACTTTGCAAAACTTTTCATAATTGACACGCACCGTCCAAGTTCCGTCTTTTTTATGCTTCAAAAGCATTGGAGCTCCCCAAGGAGATTTACACTATCGAATCTATCCAATCCTGAGATATTCTGACAATTATCCAGCAATCTAATCCTCTTCTAATGGGTGCATCCCTGTAAGATGCAATACTCACAAGGTGAGACTCTGGAATCAAATCAATCCTATAATCAATTGATCGACTGGGTGGTAAACCTAGAGGTAACTCTACAGGAAAAACATCAGTGAACTCTGCCTTGATGCTTTCTAGCTCGCGTGTCTCCCAAACATCTAACTTACTAGATTTGAAATCAGTAGTAACATCAGAAGAAAGAGAATCAAGAACACATTGAAAACCTTCATAATCAAAACAAGAACTCTGTATTATATTATGAAGTTCTGCAAAGTTAACAACAGTAGAGGGTGCAACTCCAAAATCACCCTTGAGACAAACTAGAGTATTTCTAGTAAAAAAGACAATGTATGATCATTCGAGTTTACATGGACATCATGCTTATGAAACCATTCGTTACCTATAATAATATCTACCCTATCTAGATTCATAACCAAAAAATCTGCACTCTGAATAACTCTGATAGATATAGGCAACAGGGTCACACATGTCCCGGCTCTATCCATGCCCCGCTACCAGGTTCACATGGTAGACATGATCACTTAGCCGAGTCTCCACTCCTAATATCCGCACGAATTTGCCATTAATAAAATTGTGAGTGCTACCTGGATCAAATAGGATGTGTACAACATTGATCCATACATACGTATGAGATCATTGGGTCGAAAAATTGCCTTGCTAAAGTTACAATCCATGCAAGAACTATGATCAAGAACTGTGGTATGAACACAAGTAATCTTAGAGTTATCTCTAATCTCGATCAAGTGAGCTCCCTTACGCTTCTGCTTTTTCTACGCCTAAGGATAGCTCCCTTTTCAATGGCCCATCTCGCCACAAATAAAGCACCAACTCTCCCGAATATTCTAGAGACACTACTCAGCCCCAAAGTTTGGGTCTGATTCTGATTCGTGGAAGCCTTCACAAACCTAAACTTTCATTTACGTTTGGAATTTGGTACAGAGTTGCTTGAGCTCTTCTACTTCTAAGGAACATTCTTTTTACTCTTGTCGAGACAATTGTCTCTTCATAGATCTTTGCAAAATGGATAGCATCCTCACATGTGTTTTGCAGTTATTATTCCTCACTTGAAGCTTATGATCTGGGGATAACCCCCAAACCCAAGAAAGGTGACCGCATCCATATGCACCGCCTTTGCCTGCAACTCTCTAAACTTGTGCAAATATGTAGCGAAAGACATGGACTTCATATCCAACTCTGCAAACCTAGATACCACGTGATTCTCATCCTTCGCCCGGAGGAACTCATCCCTAAACATTTACCCGAACTAGCCCAAGAAGTAGACTTGTTCCGAAGCTCTCTCCACCATAAAAAGGCTTTCCCTTTCAGGAGGCCTTGCACAATATGAATCTTCAGAGCGTCCTAGAGAGAATGAAATTCAAAGTGAACATTCTAGCTATTAAGCCATGCATCAATCACTTCCGAAGTTCTCTCCTTCCTTTCTCCGAAAAAAAACCTCTGGGGTGAAGAAGGAGCTTCTGAAATCTGTCTTCCAAGTCCGGAAGTAATGCCTTCTATAATAAAGTGATCTCCTGATGCAAAAGAGTGATCTCCTTCCAAAGATTGGTCATCTCACAGCCTTGGTTCTTGAGGGTAGAGATCTTTGCTTGGAGCTTTTACTTCTCATTTTGGAAGTAAATCTTCCCCACCACATCTATCTCCTCCTCTTCCAAGCCTATGGTATGGTGCCCATGGGCAGTATCATGGCTGGGTTCCCCAATATCAGTTCGGAGATCCAAATTTTCAGCATATAGCAAGGGCAAATCACCAGTACGCATATCCTCCGTGCAAGCAAGATCTTCCCTATCTGAAGTAGAGAGCGACAGTAGTTGTTTTTCATTAAAAACGTCACTAATAGTAAACATTTTTGTGAGTAAATGGGTTGTATAACCTATAATCCTTGCTCTCACTGTTGTATCTCACAAAAATACATTTGACAGCTTCATTATCAAGCTTCATCCTCATCTCTGCTGGCACAAGTGCATATGCTCTACAACCAAAAGACGCGCATATATTCAACCTTTGGTTTCATATCATACTAAGCTTCAAACGAAATGATACTCTTCAACGATTTTGTATGACATGTACACCTGCTGAAGTCAACACTGTCTTAGTCCACAACTTGTGTGGCAACCCTTGGCCTTTGATCATACATCTGGCCATCGCCATCAAAGTTCTATACTTTCTTTCTGCCACACCATTTTGTTGAGGTATGTATGGCCCCGTACACTAATGCTTAATCCCCTTATTCTGCAAGAAAGCTTTGAAAGCATTGAACATTTATTCACCCCCCCTCTGTGCGAAGGGTCTTAACATTCCACCATGTTTCATTCTCAACGATTGTAACCTAATGCTGAAAATGCATAAATCCTTCATAGGATAAGTCCACCTGAATCTAGAGTAATATAGGCAATCCCCCAAAGATTAAGTCCGCATGGGACCACATACATCACAATGTATAAGCTATAATTTCTGGATGGTCCTAATTATGTCTCTTATTATTATGAATTCTCTTATACAGGTTTAGATTAAGACGTCTTTCTAAATCCGAGCGATCGTAGTTTACTTTACGTGTACGTGGATGATTCTGTACATACAAAAAAGTATAGGTTGCATCGTTTTAATTTATTGAGTTTCATATGGTTATTTGCATTTCTACTGAATTAATTTATTAATAGATTGGCATAGTTGATATAAGTGCAGATCCTTGGGTTGGATAATGGAGGCGAGCTGGTGGTGGTCAAAAGGATTTTAAGCCACTTGACTTTGAGTGTCGACGGATTATTATTTGATTTTGTGTAACGTGTGCCATTTATTCGATTTTGGACGACGTCGATATTTATTGGTAGCACATATATATTTATTTGAACATATGAAAGCTCCTTTATGTATATTTAATTTTACAAAAGATGTACACACTTATTTAGTTTGAGATTTGTACTTATTTTAAGTAGTTTCACTTGCACGTTCAATAAAGCAAAGTTTTTTTTTAACTGAAGTCAACGTCTGTGTAAACGTGGAAGTTGCTTTGAGCCCCACAAGTTATTTCAAGTAATATGATTAAAATACACTAAGAAGTGTGAGCTCACTCTTGTGTGAGGCAAATTGAACCCAATCTTGTGTTATATACAAATTTTGCACTATTTCAAATAAATTCTTCTTTTGCAACTTATTTATGGATCCTTGTGCTCTAAAAGTTATAACAGAGTAAAGGTTAATTCCAAATCTTGAAACCCGTGAAGAACTAGAAGGCAAAGAAGAGATAAAAGCTAAGACAAGGTAAAAATTCAAGATTCAAACAAGGGTTTTCTTTTACTAATTGGACAACCAAATCTCATAATCTTTTTACCCACGTGATAAAAGAAGTTCGAAAACCACTCTCCAAAACCATCCAAAAGCCAAAAATGGTTTTCTTCAATTCTTCACCTCTTTCAAATTATCGAAATCTATGGATATGAATTTCTCATCATGTAACCTTTAAATCCACTATTTGCAGGTCTTCGAATGTAAATCTATCTTCATCTCTTCATCAATGGCTCCAAGCGTCACCTACGTCGCCCAGGAGTCTTTGATGAAGAGAGATGGATTTGCGCTTCAACATTTGCAAATAATGAAATTCAAGGTTACAAGATAAGGAATTCACATCCATGGCCTCTGATTTGAAAGAGATAAAGAATTAGAGAAAACCATTTCTGGCTTTTGAGTAATTTTATGGAGAGTGATTTTTCAACTTGTGGATAAAAAGATTATCAAATAGATAAAAGCAAGCTCTACTTTGATCCTTAGTTTTTTTCTTTAATTTGCAATGGATTTTTACCTTGCCTTGGCTTCTATCTCTTCTTTGCCTTCTAATTCTTCACCGGCTTTAAAATTTGCAATTAACCTTTAGTCTAATACCACCATTAAAGACCAATGACCCGTAAATAAATTGTAAAATAAGAATTAACAACATAATGTAAAATTTGTATATAACACAAGACTGGGTCAAATTCGCCTCCATACAAGAGTGAGTCCACGCTTCTTCTTGGTATATTTTAATCATATTACTTGAAATAACTTGTGAGACTCACAATAACTTCCACTATTATAATGATGTCCACTTTAACAAAAATAGCTTATTTAATTAAACGTGCAAGTTAAACTACTCAAAATAGATATAAATGTCAAACACTATAAGTATGCACATCTTTTGTAAAATTTATGCATAAGAAAAGCTTTCACATCTTCAACTAAATATATCCGTTGGCAATAAATATGAGCATCGCTCAAAATAAAATAAATAGTGTGTATAACATAAAATCAAATAATAATCTGTCAATACCCAAATTCGAGTATTTCAAAATCTTCCTGACGACCAGTAGCTCGCCTTCATTATCTAATCCAATGATCTGCACTTATGCCAATCAATTATAATAAATTGATTAATTAAAAAATTTTAAAAAAATGATATAAAACTCAATAAATCGAGATGCAAACTATGCTCTGGCGCATATACGAAATCATCCGCGTACGAGTAAAGTAACCTGCAATCACCCGTATTTAGAAAGGCGTCCCAATCTAAATCCGTCTACTAGCAGAATTCATAAATACTGCGATACATGAGAATATTAAATTCCATGAATTTGCTCCTCATAACATGCCCCGAGATAAGAAGAAATTGTTCTCAGTCACAAAATCTAAAATAATCACGGATGAGAATGAATATAAGATGCAATCAAGGATGGATAGGTAACGAGAGCATCATCAGGGAGCCATTGAGCATCTTCAATAGGATGGTCTTTATACTTCACTAAACATCTTCAATTCTCTCTTCTTGTTGTTGTCTGCTCATAGTCTAAAATAACTTTCGATTCTATGATCTCAGAATTTTTGTCAAGTAATGGATGGTTATCATAGACTCGATATGCGAGAAGAGTGTCTTGAAATGATCTCAATAGACTAATGTAAAAAGAGCTATGAATACACCAATGTAATGGAATATGCAAACGAAAAGCATTGTTATTAATCTTTGTGGAGAATCTTAAATAGGTCATAAAAGAAAGGAGCTACTTTAACTATTGGATGTTTCTCTATGCTTTTCAATCTTCTCTTTGAAGCCAAACATAATCACCTTCTTGAAAAGTCAATACCTTACGTCGCTTATTAGCTTAGATCGCATATTGTGTTAGAGGATTTATCGATAGCTTCATGTATTTGTTGAAGAATATGGATATGGTCTCTAGTAAAATCATCTATTGTAGGTACAATATGTGAAAGTAATGGAATATCCAAACGAAAGGCATTGTCATTAATCTTCGTGAGAATCTTAAATAGGCCATAAAAGCAAGGAGCTAATTTAACTATTGGATGTTCTCTATGCTTTTCAATCTTCTCTTTTCTATGCAAAGCCAAACATAATCACCTTCTTGAAAAGTCAATACCTTAAGTCGCTTATTGGCTTAGGTCGCATATTGTGTTTAGGATTTAGCAATAGCTTCATGTATCTCTTGAAGAATACGGGTATGGTCTCTAGTAAAATCATCTGTTGTAGGTACGGTATGTGAAAGTTGAGAAACAGATATCGGTAATTTCTTACCATACACGACTTCAAAAAAGAGCTAAGCAAACTGTAGCAAATGAGGATGTTGGTCCCAAGTGCTTGGTGTAGAAATAGTGCTTAACAAGTCTAAAATAGTGCTACTAGTTGATTGAGTCTGGTCATTACCATCAAATGAAAAGCAAATATGAAATCAATTTTAGATTCGAGATTAGAAAATAAAGCAATCCAAAAATGATTACAAAATTCAGAATCTCGATTAGATATAGCTTTAGACAAACCATGATGTGTAAAAATATACTTAATGAAAAGATATGCAGCTTGTAAAGCAGACTGTGTCATTTTACAAGCAATAAAATATGCTTGCTTACTAAATCTATCAACAATAGTCCAAAGAATACCATTTCGTACACAAGTAACAGGTAAACCAATAATCAGTTCTATAGAAATTTCTTTCCAAGGGCTATTAAGAGTAGGCAATGCCATTAGTAAGCCATGTTGTTTCCCATGATGCCGCTTAACTCTTTAACAAACAAAGTTGGAAACATTATTCTTTACATTAGGCCATTAAAAATCATCTAAAACTGCTTTCAAAGTAGTAACTCAATGTGCTTGATGTGAGCAGGATTATGCAATTCTTCTCAAAGCAGTTATCTAAATGAAAGAGTAATCCATAAACGCTTTTCAAAGAAAAGAAATCCATCATCATAGGAATAATTGTTAATAACAAGTAATGAGTAGAGTACACCGACAACCATGTATCATGAAATCAAGATTATTCTCATATATGTATCACGCACAGCATCAAAGGAATGCATATCAAGAACTGAAATATTTACAATAGAAAGACGTCTTCTCAATGCATCCTTTAACCGAACTTCTTAAGAAAGCTAGACACTTTGATTGGACTAATAGATACTCTCATTCCTCTTCTCAACTTAAGAAAGCTTGGACTCATGCACCAGTTCTTACATTACCAAGTTTTCAACAATCAATCTTTGTAGTAGTTATTGATGCAAGTGAAGAAGATTTTGGTGATGTTCTCATGCAAGATGGACATCCCATTAACTACAAGAGTCGTAAGCTTAAACCAGGTAGAAAGAAATTATAGTACATATGGCAAGGAATTAACTATTGTTATACATACTTTAAGACTTTGAAAATTTAAATGAAATCTCAATTTTTAATCAAAACTGACCAACAAAGCATTCATTATTTATTGACCCAACCTTTGAATTCTGACCGCCATATCAAATAGGCTTCATTTATCTAGACTTTTCAACCCATAATCCAATATCAATCAGGGAAGAAAAACACTGTGGTAGATACTTTAAATAGACGTCCTAGTGACCACCACATCTCTATGATTGAGAGTGAACCCTTGAGTACTATGTGAGATTCCTATGAGTGTGACTCTAGTTTCTCTGAAGTTTGGATCAAGCTTAGAGAAAAATTGGAATCCTATAGGTGATTACTTGTATCATGATAGTTATCTCTTCTTCAGAAGAGATTGTGTGTTACACGACCTTTCAAACAGTTTGTATTGGAGAAAATGCATCAACCACCATACATGGGTCATCAAGGTGTTTCTGCTAATTAGTGTCTAGAGAACTCTTTTGGCTTTATCTTAAACAAGACGTAGCAAAATTTGTGGCTAAATGTTCTATTTGTCAAAAAATTAAAAGTTATAAAGTAAGATCCAAGGACTTCTCACACCTTTACCAATCCCTAATGATACTTGGAAATAGATATCAATAAACTTCATTACGGGTTTACCTACTACATTCGGTCATAATGACATGATTTGGACTACAATGGACAGTCTAAGTAAGCAAGCCTATTTCTTATCTTGTAAGAAAACGCATTGACTTCTGATCAAGCTGCAAACAAGTTGATCGAGCAAATCTTTGTGCATCATGGTTTATCAAACGTCATTGTTTCTAACGCGGACTCTAGATTCTGCAATAATTTTTGGATCACTCTTTTCTCAAACATAGACACTAAGTTAGACTTCTCCACCGCTTTCCACCGGGAAATGAATGGATAAACTGAAGTTACCAATAGCACTATTAAACACTCTACAAGGTGGTACCAGAATACATCCAGAATATGATGAAAACAAGAAAAACAATTGCCTAAGGCATCGATCTCAGACTTTCAGGAGTTCTTCGAGCACAACCATACTCTAGTACGTGATCACACCCTCTAATAGTAGCATGGTTGTCACGGTACGAAAATATGATACCGTACGACACGATACCATACGGGAATTTTTGGTACGATATGAAATTTTCGGATACCGTACGATCAAATACGGTTTTTATTTTTTACACTTACAACCTATGGAGCTTCAAGCTTGAATGTGAGGGAAGGTTGGGAGGGGAGGAGTCTACAGTGCTTGAGAAATCAGAACATGGATATGTGTCTCTCCTGGTTGGATCTCCCGATTGTCTCCAAAAAAGAACCTGGATGGGTAATGCAATACCAAAAGTCTCCCAGTGTAGCGTTTATGACTAAGGGACCGTCCTTGCACAAATACGAGTGCATCTAGGGTGCTAAGTTTAGGGACTCCTCTCTAGATCAAAATGGTCATTGTCCAAATCTTCTCCCTCGTACATAACTTGAGAATCTAATTGTCTAGCCTACCTATACCAGGGATCCCCAAGTGATGTAGCAAGATTCTCTCATCCTACCAATCAAGTGTACACTACCAGTCTACCTCGCCAGATTTTTTAGGTCTCTCGACAACCCCATATGGAATACTGAGTGGACACAAAAGTTGCGAAGTATTGCGAGCATTTGGGATCTTCGTAAAGCAGGGTTTCTATATTTTTTTAAAGCAATTGGAAATTTCTTTTTCAAGGAAAAATAATTTTTTGAAAAAAAAAAACCTCGTACCGTACGAACCCAACCGTACGAACCCATTCGTACCCGTACGAGAAACAACTATGAGCAGTAGTGCTATCCCAAATAACCAACCATGAAAACCTTAGCTCTCACCACCCTTCTAGTCACTTTTATGGGGCTGTCCCTCCTTTTTCTAGTCATAACCAGCCCTCTTCTTGCCTTTGTATGGATCTGAAAATGACTTGTTTTTGGGTAAAACATGCAACCATTCTGCCATAGTAGCCGAATGAATGACCTTTTGAAGTGTCTGATTCAGATACACCTCAAGGCTGTCCTGTATAACAGACTGTAAGCTTGCTTCAAACTTTCTTTTCTTCTCTTCTTCGTCAAGAGACATGAAAGGAGTTACTTTCAGCAGCACCTTCCAAAATTTGGCTACATAAGTCTGCACAGATTCACCCTCTTCTTGCTTAAGCCAATCCCATTCCTTCTTCACATTCTTAGCAAAGTTTGGTGGCAAAAACTGTGCATAAAACAACCTCTTGAAATCAGTCCATGAAAGAGCTGCAATACCATCCAACAATTTGGCCATCCACCAATCACACTGGATGTATCTTTCCAATGCACGCCTACATGTCTCAACTTAGACTTCTTTGTGAAGTAAGGCTATCTCAAATTGCCTAACAAATGAAAGAGCCTTTGTAGTATCCATCTTTCCACGGAAATTTTCAAACTTAATATCCTTATATGCCCGATTTGAATTCTTGGGTCTTCTTCTTGCTGCGTGACCTGTCAGGAGAATCAAATCTGTCTCTCTTAATCCTAGAATGAGAATAGCCTTCATGCTTGGAGTATTCACGTTTCTGAGAAGCATGACGAGAATGAGAGGAGGCATCATCAGACTCCTTAGAGTTTGCATTAGTGGCATGATGAGACACATTCTTCTTCACCTCTCCTTTGTCCTACAAATAAGACATGGCCAATTCCTTGGGATTCTGGTATCCCAACTGAACAGCTATGGCCTCAAAAACCTCACCATCTTTAGTGCTCTTTTTCTTAGATTGCAAGACCCTATGTACATCGGGATCTTCCTCTATGGCCCGCAGTGTTGCAATCTCATCACGATAACGCCTAACATGGCGTCTCAGAGTTTCCAACTCAGACAATACATCGGCACGTAATGCGGCAACAAGTGTGTTATGTACATCCCTAGGCACCTTATCCTGCATCTGCTTGTCATGTGTATTCATCACATGTTCATCATCACTCACACATTCAGCCATGATTGCAGACCACAAATTTCTGCCAACACTAATTTTTTGTACCCTCAACACTCTATCTGCTACCCTCGAAAAGAGGATTTACCACAAACTAGAGAACCGAAGCTCTGATACCACTGATACAATCCGAAAACATGTGCACAGAAAATCTTAATCCATACATAACATCATGGCATAACACATAGGCATCTGACAATACATAAACATGCTTTGAAATCCAATGAAACAATAATATGAAAGCCTGCAAAAGACACAACACTAGGGGCTAAAGTTGCCCCCTACCCCCCCACCCCCCACCCCAGGTATCTTTATTACCAACAGAGTGTTCCAATACAAGAGAACGGGTGCCAGAGAGTAAACACTCTATAGCCTGGCACCAGAATACATGCAGGATACGATGAAAACAAGAAAAACAATTGCCTAAGGCCTCGATCTCAGCCTTCCAAGAGTTCTTCAGACACAGTCATGCTCTAGTACATGATCACACCATAGTCACAGGGGACGGAGGGGACGGCTGCTTTGAACGCGGGGACGGCGAATCGGGACGGAACAGCGACGGAGACGGACGGACGTCCCCCACAGGGTGTTTCTCACAGGGGACGGCGACGGGGACGCCGCAGGGACGGGGACGGCACTGTGAGGGGACGGCAGAGAGCCGTTGCTGGCTGTTTTTTGCCGTTGCGCTCGCCATTTTTGGCCGTTCTGCTTGCCGTTTATGGCTGTTGGCTTGGCCTTGGGCCTTGGCCCTTGAGCCTTGAGCCTTTGAGGCTTGGCCCTCTCTCTCTCTCTTGCCCTTGAGGCTTTCCTCTCTCTCTTGCCTATCTATATAAGAACAAGCCTCTACAAGGCTACAAGCACACACAACTCTCAAGGCTCAAGCTTTCAAGGCTCAAGCACACACAACTCTCTAGGCTCTCACACAAGGCCCGCGGGCCGCCGCCCTACTATCTAGATTCTAGAATCTAGACTCTCTCTCTCTCTCTCTCTCTCTCTCTCTCTCTCTCTCAAGCCTCTTGAGTCTTCCAACTTCCAAGCCTCTAGGCTCTAGGCCTCTCTCTCTCTCTCTCTCTCTCTCTCTCTCTCTCTCTCACGGTTCACCTCTCCCTCAACTTTCAAGCCTCTTGAGTCTTCCAACTTCCAAGCCTCTAGAGTCTAGGCTCTAGCCTCTAGGCCTCTAGCCTCTAGGCTCTCTCTCTCTCTCTCTCTCTCTCTCTCTCTCTCTCTCTCATGCCTCTTGGTGGGAGCGTGTGAAGACCACAGATGCTATGGTGAGGTCCATAGTCCACCTATTGAGGATTGTAGACGCTATGCAACCATGCATAGGCAAGGTCTACAAGGCCATGGATCGCATGATAGAGAAGTTGAAAGACTTCGTGCCTGACGAAGACAGATACGAGGAGATCCATGCCTTGTGTCTGGGAAGGTGGAATTCCTACTACTCTCCATTGCATGCAGCAGCTTATGTGGTGGACCCAGAATTCCAAGGCAACAAGCAGGAGAACGACCGGGAGGTGAGCGCTGGATGGAGGATCATCTTGGATCGTCTTGTGCCTGATGCATCGGTTAGGCGCAAGATCAGGGACCAGCTTTCGATGTACAGGTCATTTCATGGCTCCTATGGCTGTCATGATGCACAAGTTGACCGCTCCAAAGTTGGTGCTGCTCTATGGTGGGAGGACTTTGGTTCAGATGGACCGGAGCTGCAGCAGCTTGCCATCCGCATACTTAGCTAGGCCGTCAGCTCCTCTTGCTTGGAGCAACTTTGGAGTACCTACAGCCACATTGCCTCTAGGAAGAGGAACCGACTCGGGGTAGAGCGTGCCAATGACCTTGTCTTCGTCAGCGCGAACTTGCGAATGCTTTGCAAGAGCGTGACCAAGAAGACAGATTCCTTCACCAAGTGGGAGATGAGTCAACAAGAAGAGCAACAAGAGGATGAGGTGTAGGAGCAGCATGCCAGTGAGGATGAGACTGAGGATGAGCTTGATGCTTCTTTGGCACAAGCTACCCATGACCATGAGACGAGCACTTCACGTGGATGATCATTCCTGGATCATGATTCATGGGCCTTACTACCTAGCTCTAGCCTCTAGCCTCTAGTCTTCAGCACTTTTTTGTCATTGACTCATTTGAGTCCGTCCATGTATTCTGCCTCCTTAAGGCTTAGTCCTGACTCCTAACTCTTGAGTCATGACTCATTTTGTATCTACTTAATTATTAATATGACTCAAAAGCTTACCATTTCAGTGTAAATTTGTGCTCATTTTGATGTACTTCCAAAGTAGAATAAGTGTAGAGTAGAAAAATTTTAAAAAAAAGTATTTTGTGAGTGTCGTTCCCTACTTATGGCCGTTCCCGTTTCCTACTTATGGCCGTCTCCCGTCCCCGTTTCCTACTTATGGCCGTCCCCCGTCCCCGTCCCCCGTCCCTTGTGACTATGGATCACACCCTCTAGCAGTAGTGTTGTCCCGAAGAGCATCAGGTTGGTGACCCAACTCAGCTACCTAAAGAGGTGAGAACATCCAATGAATGTTAATACTGCAGTCCGGAAAAACCACCCAAGCCTCCACCATGTTGGAAGAGACATCTCATCAAGAAGAAAGCCAGCATGAAGCTGTGGAGGTACAAAGCCTCCAAAACGACACACCTAAAAAAAAGTAAGTTTCCGCCAAGCATAGAAGAGCTCCTGAAAATAATGATGGCGTAAATAAATTCATTGAAGACGGGGCTTGCAGCAAAAAAAGAGAAGCCCAAGGAAAGTCTCTTAGATCTGGCAAACATGTTCTTCGGTCTTGAGGAACAAAGAAGAAAAGACGACACAAGACGTGAAGAAGCAAGAAGAAAAGCTAAAGAAGAAAAAAGAAAGAAGAAAACAAACATGCGGAGGAACAAAGGGATAAGGAAGCCACACACAAGTATGAGGAAGACCAATGAAGTCACAACGAAGCCGACCGAGAGTACCAGCAAAGACTCAATTGGGAGGCTATGTAACTCCAGCATCACTCCCCAAGATGGCTCCAAATCCTTCGTCCTCCACCACCCCAACCACCATCGTCATCCTAACTTCACCAAACTTAAGTATGATGGTAACTGTGATCATGCTGCTGCTACTCAATTTATTCATCTGTTTGAAGCACATTTTCCTTTACCTGAAATCACAGATCCACAAGACAAAGTCCATGTGGGAGCACCTCAACTCACTTTGGAAGTTCTTCTCAACTCACTTGGGAAGTTGTTACTTGGTGGCAGCATTGGTCTCAACTTCACTAGGACCCCTTAAGAGGCCAATATCAATTTGATTGGGCTAATTTTGTGGCTGACCTCAAGATCCGTTTTCTTCCACCACAGTATATGACCAACCTTGAGAACGAGTTTTACAAACTCACTCAGAGTGGTTCCCCTGTTTTGACCTATTCCAACAAGGTCATTACCATGGCCTAGCAATTTGGTATATCGGAAGAAGACAAGCTAAAACGGTTCATTAGAGGTTTAGAGACAAACATTAGGTACCCAGTCAAAAATTTTGAGCCTCAGATTTATGCACAGGTACTGACCCTTGCTCAGAATCAGGAACTGATGCTAAACAAAGGTAAGCCCAACAAGCAAGTACACTCTAGTCCTAAGCCCCAACAACAGTTATCTAGCCAAGGTAAGGGGGCTCATAACAGCAAAGACCAAAAGGACCAAAAGAAAAATTCTCAAGGTCAATCGAGCAATAAGAAAGAGTCCACGCCCAAGAAGACTCCTAAGGAAAAATCTAAGGAGGGCATCATTAGAAGTTACCTCTAGTCGGATGAACAGACACTGTACAAGGCAGAGAACTGTTGTTTCTTCTGTCACACTATGGGACACCGGGAGAAGGATTGCTCTAAGTGGCAGGCCGAAAAGTCTGCCAAGGCACCCACTTCCACAGTAGCGACCATAGCATCCACATCCACACCTCTACCATTAGCCTCTAATGCTGTTAAGCTATCGCCTGCTTTGAATCCAGTGCCACCGGTGGTATTTGATGATAAGTAAGAGGGTGAGACTGAGGGACAAAAGAAGGCTCTCATCCGTGCCTATGGTACTATGAGGGGACAGCAGTTCATAGTCCTCTTCAACATGGGTAGTTCTAAGGATGCCATCTCTCCACAGTTGGCAAACAAATTGAGTTGTACCTTGGTTCCCTATTATTTAGATGTGGACGGGTTTACACCTAGTCTACCCGCACATAGCACTCAGAAAGCTCAACGGTTTGAGTTCCAAGTTCAAATGGCAACATTCCACTGGGATTTCATTGTCTCCCCTCTTTTAGGATGTGACATGGTTCTCGGGATCCAGTGATTTAAATGTTAAATATTAGTGGTGATTAATGTGGGAATAAACAAGTGCTAGGTGGTTGAGTAAACTAGCTCTGCATGTAACTCTTAAATAAAGCGGCTCCAATGTGTGTGAACAACCGCTAGTGTCATGGCCCTATGAAAATGGAGCAGGACAAGTGTGGGCATGGTGGTTGCAGAGTCAGAATATTTTATGATTCACATGGGGGGTGCCCGGACAGTGTTTAAGATGTGTGGACATCCCTAGGTGTGAAGGGGGGAACTAGAAACATTAATTTTTAATGTTTATTGGAGTTTGCCCCTAGGCCTTAGTGGCCCTAGGAACTTATTAAAGTTGGGGCCCTAGGGATTAAATTGGGAAGGAGTTTTCTCTCTCTTCTCTCTCTCTCTTCCCTTTTTGGGGAATCGTGTAGCAAAAGTGGAGAAGCCCTCATGCGCTTGTGTACTAGCGTGGAAAAGCTCAAGAGAAAAGGAGAAGGCGGCTGTTTTGCTGTGGCTGTAGCTATTTTTCTGAGTAGAATCAGCCGTACAGCACTGTACGGCCAGAACTGGGCAAACTCTCTCTCTCTCTCTTTCTCCTCTGTTGCTGGCGGCGCACAGAACAGCTGCTGGAAACTCTGCGCAGAAGACCTGTACAGGCTGTACAGTCTGTTTTTCAGCCCATACCCTACTGTACGACTGCCGTACAGTGTACGGGCAGTCAGATACATCAAGTTCTGGTGCAGGCGGCGCTTTTCAGGGTGCTGGACAGAACTGTGTGTGCTGATTCAGGCAGGTACAGAAGTGGACAGCAGGCTGTTTATGCAAGTACAACGCCTGGCACGTATCCCGAGGCGGTACAGACGGGTACTGTGCTGATTTTCAGATCTGTATTTTCAAGGACAGCATAGGAGTGAGCATCAGGAGGAGGATACAGGCAAGAGCAAGCACACGTGTGAAGCAGGATTGTGGATTCAAGTGCCTGCAGGCACAGATTGGTGCTGTTGCTTCCTCCCGTGTTGTTTCACGAGCTGAACTTGGTAAGCTCTGTTTCTGTTCATCCATCTCTCTTTCTACTGCTTGATGTCTGCTGCAGGTATGTGTTATCTGGCTCCTTGTGAGAGGAGGAGTTTGGCAGATTGACAAGGGATTAAGACAGAGATTGAACAGCATATGTATGTTTGAGCTGAGAAGATGTATCATGCTCTTGAGTTATGCCAGATGTATGCCCATGGCTGGCCTGCTTTGTGAACTTGGCTGATCAGAGGGAGGCACAGTGTGTTGCTTGAGGACACAGATCTGTGTGCATAGATCCTCTGTGCTGAGAAGGATTTGTGGGCCGTCAGATTGGACTTACAGGTGTAAACTCTTGGCTGGTCTTTGTGTTGTACTCAGCCATACATATTATTTTAATTGAATAAAGAAATACCGCAAGGGGCGCCAAGCTTTGGGGCCAACAGGTGTCGCTGTGTTTTCAGATTTGGGCACTCTAGTCCCAATCTGTGTTTGGTTTCTCATCTAGACTACAAGTGGACGGGTGATTGCTCCTACCGCACTCTGGTTTCTATCAGAGGCCGGTTTCAAGGTTCCGTCCCCGGGACCAATCATCAACTTTCTGAAGGGGGTGAGCTCGTGGTTGCTTTGGAGAAAGCCATCGCTGAAAATTCAGCAATCATGTCTGATACAGAGGAAGAGTACTTCTATCAAGAAGAAGAAGAGCAAGAGACTTCTCCTGAAAGAGATGTATCTGAGGATATTTTTGCAGGAGAACAGGCTACAGATGTTGAGCCTTATGAGGATGTAACACAGCCAGAAGATGTGCATGGTAAAGAGGATGATGATGCTCGGTTCAAAGATCGCTTGGCTAGTGTTATGGATACTTTTATGCAGCTCACACAGAGTGAGAGATTTGCTGAATTTTTGAGATCTCGCTCAGAGCCCCGCACAGAGCCCCAGAAAAAGAAGAAGAAGGTTCGTTCGAAGAATCTTTCTCAAGGTCATAGTGGTACCACTCCACAGGATCCATCTCCTGCCCAGTTTCCGAATATGCAGCATGCTTTTGGTGCTAACCCACAGAGTTCCTTCTATGGACAGCCACCTATTCCTCAGCAGAACATGCATCCAGGGTACTTTGGTGGTGGCTCGGTGTTCCAATCCATGACTGGGGGTTATCCTCAGGGAGGCATGGGTATGTATGGGCCTTTTGGAGCCAATTTTCAGCCTGGCATGCAAGGGAATATGTATGGTGGTATGCAGTCCGGTATGCAAGGAAATGTGTTTGGAAGCATGCAACCTGGGATGCAAGGCAATATGTTTGGTGGCATGCAGCCAGGTATGCATAGTGGAATGTATGGAAACATGGCTGGGATGTATGGTATGCCTGGTGTTGGAATGGGAAATGTTGACCCAATGATGGGTATGAATGTTGGGGGCAGCAATCTCACAAAACCACTTCCATATGATAATCTAACGCCTATGGGAAAGGCGAAGGATTACAAGGAAGGGGGAGCTGCAGTGAAGTTTGACACTTTCAGTGGGGCCAAGGATAAATTGAAGGCACTTACCTTTTTACAGCAGTTTGATGCTGCTTTTTCTGGTGGGAATTACACAGAGTCCTCAAAGGTGAGGAAAGCTGCCACTTTTCTCAAGGGCAATGCTTTGCAGTGGTGGTCTACTCTTCTTTTGCAGGGCATAGCACCCACCACATGGGTCCAATTCAAACAGGTTTTCTCTTCCGTTTGGCTCACATCTACATTTGAGGTGGATGTTATGACCGCATGGCACAAGCTGGATGCTTCAAAGTGTGATAGTTTGGAGGATTATAACAAGAAGTTTTGGGAAGCTCTACTCCCAGTGACTTCTTATCGTGCCGTGCCATTATCTGAGCAGGTTGAGAAGTATTGTTGTGGGCTGCCCAAGGAGGTACGAGATTACTGTATAAAGACAAGAGTAACGAACATGTCACAGATGATTGAAAATGCTATGACAGCTAATGCGTTACTCACAGGTGGTTCATCTGGATTTAAGGGCAGTAAGAAATTGGGCAAGAAAGCTGAAAAATTTGGGCATGCTTCTCGTGATGCTAAAGGGTCTACAGAGACAAAGTATAAGAAGTTGCCAATGCCCAAAAGGACTTCTGAGGAAAGACAGGCTTTGAGAGATGCTCAAAAGTGTTTTTACTGTACTGAAGAGGGGCATATGTCATTCAATTGTCCCAAGAGAACGTCCAAAAAGGACCCTAACAATAAAGGAGAGCCCAAGCCAAAGAAACCAAAGCCTTCTGCAGGCTTAGTTCCTGATCTTGTGGGTGAGCAGCTAAGTGGTGAAGCTACAGAGTTGTGCAGGGCATGGGGCAAAGTGAGAGATCAGAATGCTTTGATCTTCTTTGACACAGGTGCTAGAGCCAACTTCATTTCACCAGATTTGGCTGGCCGATTGGGGATTCGCGCAGAGGAGATGGGGCCGTTACATGAGGCTAATATGGCTTGTCCAGGGTATGCAGAACCCGTTACTCCTATCATTGGGAAGCTTCGGCTTCATTTGCAGGGTTATGTGGACAGTGAGGAGTTCTTCATCATGCCTTTGGATGGCTGTGATGTTTTGTTGGGGATGCCATGGTGCCACAGGGTACATGCGGTGGTGGATACTTACAATAGGAAAATTACTCTGACTCATGGAGGGAAAGAGCATGTATTGGATGTAAAACTCAAAGGGGAATCTGTTCCTATTGTATCCGCTTCGGCGATTTCATCAGTAATGAAAAAGCATCTTTCCGCGTACTTGATTTATGTAAAGGATGCACAGGATGATGAGTCTAAGTCTAATTTGTCAATGTTAGATAAGGACAGGGCTGATTTCTTAAGTGAGTTTCAAGACTGTTTTTCCGAATCATTGCCAGGAGAATTACCTCCTGAGAGGCCAGAAGATCATGCCATAGATCTGATTCCTGGTAGTACTCCACCGAATAGACCGCCGTATCGTGTTAGTGCAGCCCAACAGGAAGAGATTATGAGTCAGGTGCAGGAGCTATTGAATAAGGGGTTGATTCAGCCTAGCTCATCACCCTTTTGCTCACCTGTGCTCTTAGTGCAGAAGAAGGATGGTTCTTGGCGCATGTGTATTGATTACAGGGCGCTGAATAAGAATATCATCAAGAATCGATTCCCCATACCGAGGATCGATGACATATTGGACCGCTTACAGGGCTCCACAGTTTTTAGTCGTATTGACTTGAAAAGCGGGTATCATCAGATACGCATTAGACCCGAGGATGTGCATAAGACAGCATTCCGAACCACGTTTGGGTTGTATGAGTTCTTGGTTATGCCCTTTGGTTTAACAAATGCGCCTGCCACATTTAACAGAATGATGGACAGGATTTTCAGGCCTCATAGAGAGTTTGTGGGCACATTCTTTGATGATATGATTGTGCATTCACGAACTGAGGAAGAGCATAGAAGGCATTTGGCCGTTGTGTTTGCAGAACTCAGAAACCATAGGTTGGTGGTTAATGGCAAGAAGAGTGAGTTCTTTTTGCAGGATATACATTTCTTGGGGCATATTGTGTCTGGTCATGGAGTCCGTATGGATCCAGCAAAGGTGGAAGCAATACTTAATTGGCCAGTTTTGAGGACCGTGCATGATGTACGCAGCTTTTTAGGATTGTGTTCCTATTACAGGCGTTACATACGGCACTTTGCTGAAATTGCTTCACCTCTTCATGCTTTGACGAAGAAAGCAACTCCGTTTAGATGGGCTGATCGGGAAATTACAGCATTCAAAAAGCTCAAGGAAAAGCTTACTTCGGACCCAGTATTGGTGTTACCGGACCTCCGAAAGGCTTTTGTTGTCCAGTGTGATGCATGTGGAAGTAGCATTGGTGCAGTTCTCATGCAAGAGGGACATGTGATAGCCTATGAGAGTAGAGTTTTGCAAGATGCCGAGAAGCATTTGTAGGTGTATGAGAAAGAGATGTTGGCTGTAATTCACGCTCTTTCTACATGGAAACACTACTTGCTTGGGGCTGATTTCACTGTGCAGACAGATCATCAGACCTTGCGTTATTTCCTCACGCAAACTAAGCTTTCAGAGAAGCATATGCGTTGGGCAAACTTTTTGTCAATGTTTCACTTCTAGATTGTGCATGTGGAAGGCAAAAAGAATGTAGTGGCAGATGCTTTGTCACGCAAGCCACAGGTCTCTGCAGTTTCACTTGCTTATCATCATGAGCTTGATGAAATGAAAGAGCAGTATGCCCATGATGAGGACTTTGAAAGGTTGTATGATCAGATGTCTGAGGGTCAGCGGCATGAGCATTACACTCTCAGAGATGGGTTTTTATTGATGCATGGCAGACTGTGTGTTACCAGGCCATTGCGACTCAAGGTTATGATTGAAAGTCATGCTCCACCGTATGCAGGTCATAGAGGTATTGACGCCACGGTCAAAGCAGTGGAGACTTTCTTTTATTGGCCAACCTTGAGAAGAGATGTTGATGCCTTTGTGAGGCAATGCATCGTATGTCAGAAGGTAAAGTTTGACCGTCAGAAGACACCAGGGTTATTACAGCCTTTACCTATTCCAGATAGACCTTGGGAGAGCATTGCCATGGATTTTGTATTTGATCTTCCACGGACACAAACGGGAAATGATGGTATCTGGACAATCATATGCAGGTTCAGTAAGCAGGCTCATTTCATTCCCGTGCGGAAGACAATTAAAGTGGATCATATGGTGAAGTTGTTCATGGCGAACATCTTCAAGTATCATGGCTTGCCTACGTCTATCATTAGTGACCGTGATCCACGGATGACGAGTTTGTTTTGGAGAGGGTTGTTCGACAACATGGGTACAACTCTCAAGTTTTCATCGTCATTTCATCCACAGACAGATGGTCAGTCAGAAGAGGCTAACTCTACAGTGTTGGATCTTCTCAAGTGTTATGTGTCAGAGCACAAGCAACAATGGGAAAAGTATCTTCCTTTGGTGGAGTTTGCATATAACAACACTGTACATAGCTCGACAGGCAAGGCGCCTTTTGAGATTGTAGAAGGAGGGAAGAAGGTACCACCCATTTTGCATACAAAGGATAAGATCTTTGAGACTGATCAGTATGTGGAGAGCTTGGATGAAGCTTATCGGAGAGTTAAGTTGGCCCTCCAGAAAACTCAGCAGAAGCAAAAGAAAGCCGCAGACCGTCACAGACGTGATTTACAGTTTGCATTGGGTGATTGGGTTCTTTTGCGTTTTGAAAAGGCTAGACTCAAGAAGATGAAGGGTAAAGAGCGCTTATTCCCTAAGTTGAGCATGCGATATTATGGGTCTTTTCAGGTTTTGGAAAAGATTGGTGAGGTAACCTATCGTTTGAAGTTACCAGATCACTGGAGGATTCACAATGCTTTTCACGTGAGTCTTCTTAGACCTTTCCGTGGGGATGTGCCTGAGGATGTATCAGATGAGGCTCAGCCGGAAGTTGAGGAACTTGATGAGGTTCTGATTCCAGAGCAGATACTGGCACATAAAGAAAGGAAGGTACGAGGTAAAGTTTCCCGTCGCTATCTTGTGAAGTTCAAGAACTATTCACCGATGGATGCGAAGTGGATGGAGGAAGGTGACTTAACAGATTCACCTCAGGTTTTGCAGCTTTATCTCGATGCCTTTGAGTTAGAGCCGACTCTTATTGTGGCTCATTCAGGTTCAGCAGAGCATGGGTCTGGAGCATTACCTGATGCTCAAGAGGGGGGTAGCACCTCCACTCCCTTGATACAGACAGGCTCAGATGACATCTAGAGGTCGCTTGGTGCAGATTTTATCTCATCCGAAGGTACTGAGGCTGACAGTACATCTGTTTATGGGACTTCTATGATATATGTGTACTAGTCACATGGAAATTTTTGTGGATATGTATGGTTCACAGTGGTATACAACTTGGACTATTACTATGCCATTGGTTTGCAGTGAATGTTGATACATGTATATGGCTCAGAGAGATTGGGACGCTGATCTTGCCATATTGTATATTTCACTTTGGATATTTTGATGCATCACCAGAATGCAATCGAGGACGCTTGCCATCTTTCAAGAGGGGGGTATGTCATGGCCCTATGAAAATGGAGCAGGACAAGTGTGGGCATGGTGGTTGCAGAGTCAGAATATTTTATGATTCACATGGGGGGTGCCCGGACAGTGTTTAAGATGTGTGGACATCCCTAGGTGTGAAGGGGGGAACTAGAAACATTAATTTTTAATGTTTATTGGAGTTTGCCCCTAGGCCTTAGTGGCCCTAGGAACTTATTAAAGTTGGGGCCCTAGGGATTAAATTGGGAAGGAGTTTTCTCTCTCTTCTCTCTCTCTCTCTTCCCTTTTTGGGGAATCGTGTAGCAAAAGTGGAGAAGCCCTCATGCGCTTGTGTACTAGCGTGGAAAAGCTCAAGAGAAAAGGAGAAGGCGGCTGTTTTGCTGTGGCTGTAGCTGTTTTTCTGAGTAGAATCAGCCGTACAGCACTGTACGGCCAGAACTGGGCAAACTCTCTCTCTCTCTCTTTCTCCTCTGTTGCTGGCGGCGCACAGAACAGCTGCTGGAAACTCTGCGCAGAAGACCTGTACAGGCTGTACAGTCTGTTTTTCAGCCCATACCCTACTGTACGACTGCCGTACAGTGTACGGGCAGTCAGATACATCAAGTTCTGGTGCAGGCGGCGCTTTTCAGGGTGCTGGACAGAACTGTGTGTGCTGATTCAGGCAGGTACAGAAGTGGACAGCAGGCTGTTTATGCAAGTACAACGCCTGGCACGTATCCCGAGGCGGTACAGACGGGTACTGTGCTGATTTTCAGATCTGTATTTTCAAGGACAGCATAGGAGTGAGCATCAGGAGGAGGATACAGGCAAGAGCAAGCACACGTGTGAAGCAGGATTGTGGATTCAAGTGCCTGCAGGCACAGATTGGTGCTGTTGCTTCCTCCCGTGTTGTTTCACGAGCTGAACTTGGTAAGCTCTGTTTCTGTTCATCCATCTCTCTTTCTACTGCTTGATGTCTGCTGCAGGTATGTGTTATCTGGCTCCTTGTGAGAGGAGGAGTTTGGCAGATTGACAAGGGATTAAGACAGAGATTGAACAGCATATGTATGTTTGAGCTGAGAAGATGTATCATGCTCTTGAGTTATGCCAGATGTATGCCCATGGCTGGCCTGCTTTGTGAACTTGGCTGATCAGAGGGAGGCACAGTGTGTTGCTTGAGGACACAGATCTGTGTGCATAGATCCTCTGTGCTGAGAAGGATTTGTGGGCCGTCAGATTGGACTTACAGGTGTAAACTCTTGGCTGGTCTTTGTGTTGTACTCAGCCATACATATTATTTTAATTGAATAAAGAAATACCGCAAGGGGCGCCAAGCTTTGGGGCCAACAGGTGTCGCTGTGTTTTCAGATTTGGGCACTCTAGTCCCAATCTGTGTTTGGTTTCTCATCTAGACTACAAGTGGACGGGTGATTGCTCCTACCGCACTCTGGTTTCTATCAGAGGCCGGTTTCAGCTAGTATGTCTAAGTCTCTTGTGTAGGAACAACCTCTTAAAAGGCATATGTGGTGGCATCATATTTGGCATATGTGGTGGCATCATACTAAGCATATGTGGTGGGATCATATTTAGCATATGTGGTGGAATCATATTTCGCATATGTGGTAGCATCACATATAGCAAATGCTTAGAATATGTAATGAGGTATATTAAATTTATGCTTTCCACTACATCATGTACTTCCTCAGTCCCCTCAATCTTGTGCTCATTATCTTGTTGATTAGCATCTCTCTCTCTTCTCCCCACTATTGTGTGGCTACACTCTAAGCACTAGCCAACATCTGGTATCAGAGTCGGTGTTGCTCCAACCCGTGGGGCGCTTCACGTTCACATCCTACCACCAATTGAGAGCCCATCGCCGCCGTCTCAGAGCCACCTGCCGCCGCCCCAAAGCCAGTCGCCACCAACCGCCGCCATCTCAAAGCCGACCTCTCGCCAAACGCACCCACTCTAGAGGCCGCTTCCGCCAACTAGTTGGGCGGTGCTAGTACCCACCGCACCACCTCCACCGTCCAGCTGGGCGGAGTGCCCCTGCGCCTGCGCCCAGTTCTGCCACCTCGGCCTACTCTGCGAGGGCTTCATCTCACTATCCACCCACATCTCCAGCTCCATCTCGGTCCTATTCTCCACTCCCAAGCTCAGTCTTGTCTATTGAGGGAAAGAGGGAAGATAGCAATCAACTTACACCAACATCTTTCTCACAGAGGTACACAAATTTGGGGCTCTCTTTTTCATACATTTTTTTGTCAAATTCAAGGCCTCTGTTCGTAAGGGGAGGTCTTCTAAGGTGGAAGCACTAGGCACTCTTGTTCCTATGCAATACTCCCAGAGTCTTGTGTTAGCTCATTCAAGTATACACCTTGTTTTTGGTATACTTCAGTGATCGCACCTTCAATCTTGTCATATCCCGATGCCTTGTGTGTACTCTTCCATAACTCTCTTTTTCTCGTATTTTCCCAAGAGCTCAAATCAAGGGGGGGCTTTCTTGTTCCTAGATCTCTCTCCAACTTTGGGAAATCTCGTACTACTGGGAGGATGCGCAAAGAGCTTCCTCCACTAAGCTTTCCGGATTTGGTGCATTCATGACAATTGAAGATCGGCTTGATGGTCCTAACTACTCATTATGGAGTTTCATGCTGAAAAATCTCTTAATTGCAAAGGGGCTATGGTAGATTTTCACGGGGCAAGAGCCTCATCTTGCTCCACCAACTCCTCGCACCTCAACATCAAGGGCAACTCAAACTGTGGCACAAGTTGTGTCAGGCATTACAACACCGGCTCCTAGACCCACTGAAGATGCCCGTGATGCTCTTGAGCAATGGCCATGATTGCTCTTTCAGTCAAGCGCTCAATTGTACCTCACATCCAATCCTGCAGCTCTGCAAGGGCTGCCTAGGTGGCCCTTGAGACCATGTTCCAGTCCCGTAACGAAGCACGAGTCATGTACCTGATGGGGGAGCTGGACGACTTAACCATGAAAACGAAGGTGATTCCATTGCAAATCAGCTTACCAAGGTAACAGACCTAAAAGAACAGTTGTTGAATATAGATGAGGTAGTTGATAACAGGAAATTGGTCACCACCATTCTTTACTCCTTATCTAATTCCTATCAGAGTGTCCATACTTCTCTGAATCTCTCTATGAGAGAAGGTAGAAATTCTATATCCTTCGAGGAGTTTGTTGGATTACTTCTCAAGAGGAGCAGACAAGGAAGAACAAGTCCAAGGGTGATGGACCAAGCCTACTTCTCCAGGGACAAGGGCAAAAGAGAGTGACACCAAGAAGAAGAAAGGAAAGTGTCACTATTGCCACAAGCCAGGGCACCAAGTGAGGGAGGGGGCCAATCCATAGTAAAGATGGTAGGATCCGTTGGAAACCTGCTAAGCCTTCAGGCAATCGCAAAGACAATGATGTTGGAACTCCCGGGGATGGCCACACCTTGGACATAATGCTGGCCTACCTCTTATGGCCAACAAAGTGCCAACTACCAAGCTCCATTGAAGAGTGTCGGAAGCGTTGAACGACAAGAAGCAGCAACCAAAAGATAAAGTAAACCTAATCCAAGGTGACTAGGCTTTCTAGCTAGAGGGAATGTTGAATATTAGTAGTGATTAATGTGGGAATAAACAAGTGCTAGGTGGTTGAGTAAACTAGCACTGAATGTAAGCCTTAAATAAAGAGATTCCAATGTGTGTGAACAACCGTAAGTATGTATAAGTCTCTTGTGTACGAACAGCCTCTTAAAAGGCATATGTGGCATTGTGGTGGCATCATATTTGGCATATGTGGTGGCATCATACTAAGCATATGTGGTGGAATCATATTTAGTATATGTGGTGGCATCATATCTAGCATATGCTTAGAATATGTAATGAGATCTCTCCTATTAAAAGGACCTACTTCTATAATGAATTTATGCTTTCCACTACATCTTGTACTTCCTCAGTCCCCTTAATCTTATGCTGATTATCTTGTTGATTAACATCTCTCTCTCTCTTCTCCCCCACTATTGTGTGGCTGCACTCTAGGCACTAGCCAACATAAGACAGTATGCACCCATTCCTAATTGGAGGCAGGACACTTTCACTATTGTTAAAGGTTTTCTTCAGCCCATCATATTTTGCGGGCCCCATAGGCGCATTCTTAGTATACCACTCATTTCCCACATTCAAGTCCAACGAGCCATGAGAAAAGGATCAAAGTGTGCGTTGCTTTATGTTCGCTCTCAATCTAATGCTGTTCAGACAGCACCCACATTGGAGCATAGGATGGCTCGTCTCCTGTCTCAATACAGCAACCTTATGTTGCAAGACGACCTCCCACCCGATCTCCCACCTACTAGACTTGAGGACCATCGCAGAGACTTAGTCCCTGGTTAATCACGAGTCATTATCCAAATTTCACATTGTAATAAATCAAAAAACTACTTTCTACGATGAATCATGAATGAAAAGAGCTCTCAAAGAGTGGTGAGCCACAATTAAAAATCCTGAAGTTTGAAGTACAAATGTCATGACTCATAAACGTACCAATCACCAAAGCCCAAAAAAAAAAAGCAATCTCACGAGACTTCTCAAGTATAAACATCACAGACACACACGAAACTGTTTGAAACGTTTGAAACACATTTTTTCTCGCAACCATGATATAGGTCCACTCGGCCAGGTGAAGGCTGCCATTTTCTTACCATTTACAATAAAAGCTACGCATTTTTCAAGTTAAGTGGCCATTGCTTACACACCTTTGATGATAGAGATTGTAGTTTATCGCAGTGATGTTTCTTTTCCCCATATATTCCCCAGTTATTACCTGTAATAAAAAACAACCCATTGCAAATAACATTCTCTTGTCATGACATGCCAAGAGCAAAATAAACAGTGAAACTTTGAAAGATGGCAATCACAAGAGCTTGTGAAATACAGCAGAAAACCAACCTCTCCTCAAGAGTAGCAAGACCAACAAAAACTTGTCCATAAAATTTGTCAAAAGACCTTTGATAACACAACTTTTGCACCAAATATGTTGCTAGTTTGGTGGAAAATTTGTACGCAAAACCACCAAAACGGTTCCTTTTACGAGTTTGGTAGAGTTATAAAAACTATACTTTCATTCCAAGGGTCAAATCACATATCCAAGATGATGGTGGAAGTGAAAACAGGACATCTATCACTATACTCAACCTACAAGGGCAAAAAAGAAAGTACATCTTAGAATGTAACCTAGGTAATCTAATAAAGTCCTTGCGATAAGCACAGCTTCAGTGGGCACCGGTGCTCTTGCAATTCCCAAAAGATGCTTGAGCTGAGATCTTTTCAAAGTTTAAGGGTACACAAGGCAGACCCGTAAGATTGTGACATGTGGTAGGTGAATGAATATTAGAAGCTATTTTTCTTAAGAGCATTGGGAACATGCATGCCTCTTTTGACCACAGCTATAGCGATTCCCGTCCTTGTGGTAGTTCACCCTATCTTGCAAACTCAAATGGTTTTTCTTCTTTCCCCTTGTTTTTTATTGCACTTTCTTTTGTTTGAATTGTTTCTTTTTACTTTACATGATTACCCAACTTCCACAAGAAGTTTTTTTTTTAGCATGCTTCCCCTTAGCTTTTTCCCAAGAGTGTCTATTGTGGTCTTCAAGGTAAAACATACACCTCTTGAGGAATGTTCCTTTATAATTTATATATATATATATATATAAAAGAGGTACTTTCTTTGTTGTTCCGATTTGGAAAGCACATGAAAAGTTTGTATTTAGAGCACATCACCCCCAAATCAGGCAATGTGCTTTTATCAAACTCTTGGCTTTTTCACATCTTATTTAATAAAGAAAGCTTGTGCTTTGAGCACAATACCCCAGAAAAGGGATACGTACTCATTTATGATCTCATCACACTTTAGGTTGAACAAATCCCCATGTCACACCTAGAGTGTCAGGCAAGAAAACCTTTTTTAAGTAGCCGCCTCAATCAGAGGGTTTCTTGCTTCTCTAAATGAAGCCTAGCCTTGCTCAAAAGTTGCTATATTGAAGAATCCATCTGATTGTCAAAGAGTCTTGCCAAACGGATTACTTAACAATGCAACAATGCACTGCATCGATTAAACAATGGAAAATGGATCACAAAAATTGAAGGGTTCCTTGCTTCTCTAAGTGAAGCCTAGCCTTCCTCAGAGGAGTCTCTTTATTGAAGCATCTCCAGCTTATTATGTATTATGTAACTATGCACTGAATAAGTTAAAAAACTAAAAACCCTCACTCCCAACAGCCGGTACAATCCAGACCTTACATTGCTATCAAAGCCTAAACTGATAGTACAAGGCTTAAGTTCATAGGGATAAGATGCAAAGCCATCACCAAGATCTCCTAATCTGGCCAAGGAGTTGTTTGCCATGACTGCCAAGGCCCATAAGGGGGTTTTGATGCCCAGGACAGAAGATCAGCTAAGATGGTGCTGCTGGCTAAAACGGAATAAAAAGAAAACGTTCATGCATGCCTTGCTACCTGTTTTTATAGTTTTGCCCGATTCATCAACCCATGATACCAGTGTTGCATGCGGTCAGAACCTCCTTGTAGCTTCCCCCACTGACCGCGGAGGGTGTGAATAATATCAAGCCATATGCTCCTGATGGTCTCAGCCTGCGGAGTGTGGGTACCCTTACAATACACAGATTGAACACCCCAAACAAGGAAACGAAGCAAGCATCACCACGCCTGATGTTTCATACAGAACACTGCAACTGCTAGGTAAACCTCACGACCAACATGGGTAGCAAAATAATCAAAACAGGTGCACTCAATGGCTTGCCTGGGGCTACAGTTGCAGACACAACTGAGACTGGAGAAGATGATCTATCAAAGATGTTAAAGACAACACATTCGCAATGCATGGAGTATCCTATATCCTTTGTACGAATTTTGTATGAGCAACCTCGCTGTGTAGGCAGCACTTCAAATGAGTCAACAGTACCAGGAGCATGCTGCATCTAGCTCGCCAAATGTGCCAGGCTGCGATGCTATTGCAAATCTCCCACCTCTGGCACGAGCCTGGCTGCCAGTCACTTGTAGGAGGGGCTGTGACTGGTATTGCTGCAATACGATGGTGAGAGACCTGAAGGGCTAGCCCTCCCCCATCCTCCTCATAAGCCCTGCTCCCTCCTGTCTCTGTAGGAGGGGCTGTGACTGGTATTGCTACAATACGATGGTGAGAGACCTGAAGGGCTAGCCCTCCCCCCCATCATCCTCATAAGCCCTGCTCGCTCCTGTCTCTGTGGCCCAAGCGACAGTGCCCCAAGTGATGATCCGGGTTGATGCCCTATCCATAGCGAAGATGCGGAGAATCCGCTACCAAATCTGCTGAGCCTTTGGGCAATTCCAAAGGCAATGTCGCTGAGACTCTTGATGGTGGCCGCACCGCAGACAAGCCGCTAACCGACCTCCAATTGCCAGCAAAGTACTGACCGCCAAACTCCTGTGTGCCATCAACTAAAGAAAGAGTGTAATCTTTCTAGGTCGAAAGCTGTCCCAAAGCCTCTTCCAAAGATCTGAAAGGAAACGCTGTGATAGGTCCTGTGACTGCCAATGTGCTACTGCTGCTGGTGTGCCATCTATCTCAGGCATCTGGATCCTGCGGCCTAGCCGCGCTGTATATGCAAAGAAAGGGGCGTCCAAAGTCTCCTCCCGATCCTTAGGATCATGCCAAGTCCACTCTCCTGGGTCCCATTGTAGCCGCGTGAGAGGTCGGCACTCCCAAATCCATAGCTGCCATGGTCTCTCCCTGACCACCTTGTCGGTGCTGGATCTATGTGCCATTCCCATGTCCGAAAACCAATCACCCTCACCCTCTGCAAGGTGCAGCCTCAGAAATCCTCCAAGGGAAGCTCTGATCTCTCTAGTTTGCCCTGGGATCCAATAGAAAAAAGTGAGCAGACCACTGTCCTCATCTGCTCTGTGGACCGCCACAAGGATATCATGTCTGGTAAACACTCCTAACCACACTGGGGGGTTGGGTGTGGAATAGGCATCAACCACTCATGAGGGATAGCTGAGTCAATGTTGATGCTAAGCCTATCTCGACCCCTGATACCTATCAGGCCTCTCTCCTGCTCCTCCAGGGGTACTTGCCTATGTGCAATCCAATCTCCAAGAGACTTGGCTGGTCCTGTGCTCAAGGCTCCCCAAGATACATGAGGACGGGCCCCCAGTATGTGGCCACTGGGTAAATGGATGAAGGGGTTCCAAACCAAAGGCTACCGGAGCCCCTCCTTTGAGGCAACTGGAGCTATCTGTCTGAGGGCTGGCATGAGATGACCCGAAGCCCGAAGTAAACTGGTTGCAAATTTGTCCTCGAAAGCTGGGCTAAAACCACGGACTCTCATCTCTGTGAAGATCCATCGGGTACTCTGCGGCCACGGGTTCCAAGGCTCGGAGTGCGGGCTGAAATCTTGGCCAATAAGAAATCCTTTGAGGGCACACCACCGGGAAGGAGTCCTATAACAATCAACTTGCCTAGCAAGGCACAGCTCTGAATAGCAGTCCAAGCCCCCCTCTGCTACGTGGTTGTATGTTCACTTGCCATGCCACCTTGGCCATGGTTGGCCTCCCGTCACTTCCGGCCTATAAGAAGTTCCGGATCAAACGTGGAACCTAGCCAATGCATGCCCGAGAAAAGGCCCAGCATGAAGTGTACCACATGGTGGCTAGCAGTACCTGGTTCACCACCACCACTCTTCCTGCTAGGGATAGCCTCGCCGAGCTCCAATATAGAAGCTTCTTCCGAATACTCAGAAGAAGCAGGGCAAGCTGCTGCTCTGGAGAGAGGTCTATGCCAACCTGGCAACCGAGGTATCGAACTGGGGTGCCCCTCCGGATCCATTGAAAATCCTCAACTGGTCGCCAAGTCGGGACCGGTGCTGAGCCTACCAAAAACCACACGACTTGTGCCAGTTGATCTGTGCTCCTCAAGCACGGCAAAAAACCACGATCGCCTCCACAAATCTCTGTAGATTTCCCACATCTCTTGCAAGGAAAAAAGTTGTGTCATCTGCAAACTCTAAGTCCAGCAGCTTCTCCTACGTGCGGAGGGTAAGATGCAATCCCTGAAGCCCGGTCTCCTTGGCGGAGAGAAAACTACTCATGGCCTCGGTGACAAACAAGAAGAGGTAAGGTGCCAAAGGACAGCCCTGTCTAACCGAGCAGGAGAGGGGAATCTGTCGCCACCACAGGCTCCCTGAATGAGAACTTGGCTGTGTGAGGCTGAGTAAAGTCCTGAGACTCCACGAGCGGGAGAGGGGAATCTGTCGCCACAAGCTCCCTGAATGAGAACTTGGCTGTGTGAGGCTGAGTAAAGTCCCGAGACTCCACGAATCCACTCCATGGGGAATCCCATCCGGCTCATAGTGCCCTCCAGAAAGCTCCAATCCACCGTATCATAAGCTTTCCCAAAGTCGAGGAGTAGCACAATGAGGTCCTACTGCCGCATCGTGGCCGAAGCTGTCACCTCCCAGAAGGTGAAGATGTTTTTTTTTTTCCGAGAAAAGATCCTTTCATTAGTTATATAAAAACGCCCGTAGGGCTACAAAAGATCTCTCCTGCTCATAAGAGAAACACAGCAGTGAATACAGCAAGGCAGCCCGGGAGACTCTCCCTAGGTGCTGCAAAATACAAGCATCAGTACAAAGGACTGAGGGGCTAAATCATACAATAGGGGGGGGAAAAGCCAAACAGGTGGCCTGTAATGCCAACGGGGGGAGCCCGTGTGTAAGGTATAGAAGGGGCCGCTGCGCCAGGTGGTGTGAAAGGCCTGGCGCCGCAAGATCGCCTCATCCGAGTCGCCCCGGATGCGGTCATACTGTCCTCGCAGGGTGTGGATCAACTCCTGCCAAATCCCCCGTACAGTCTCTGCTGGTGGCTCCAGTCTCCCCTCAAAGGCCGTGAAACACCGGGCCCTCCAGGTGAACCAGATGGTGAGGCTGCTGAGGAGCTCCCATCGTAAATCCCTCTCCTATGTCCAGCTGGCGGACGAGAAATCCGGTGCCGGAAACAGGCGAGGCTGGCCCCTAATGAATCTGATGGCCTGACTGTCCTGCTCCATCTCATAGCCCATAGCAGGCCCTGACGAAGTCGACCAAGCAGCGGCACCCCACGTAAACATACCCTCTGTTGAGAGGGGGGCCAGAATACACAGCATCCGCAGCCAAATCTGCTGCGCCTGAGGGCAATTCCAAAGGCAATGTCTCTGTGTCTCCATAGGGTGGCCGCATCGGACGCAGGCCACCGGAAGACCGCTGTAAACAAGCCAGGTGCCAACTGCTGAGCCCCTGTGGGCGACCAGCCACTGGAAAGTCGAGATCTTGCAGCAATCAACACCTGGCTACGAGCTGTGGAATACAGAGTCACCACCCCTCTGATCCATCCTGGCTCAAAGCCCAGGCGAAGCATAGTGCCCTCTAAGAAACCCCAATCAACTCTATCGTATGCCTTCTCAAAATCGAGAAGCATCACGACCAAGTCCTCGCCAAGAAATCTAGCTCGGGCCGTCGCCTCCTAGAAAGTAAAGATGTTGTCAAGGATACTGCGCTCCTTGACGAATCCTGTCTAGGTAGCATGAATCAACTCCCCCAGGAAGGGCTGGATCCTCAAACTCAAGGCCTTTGCTAAGACCTTGTAAACAGTATTGAGGATCGTAATAGGCCTCCAATGCCGAATATCATCTGATACTCCCTCCCCCTTGGGGATAAGAAAGATCAAGCCCTCTGAAAAGCTCTATGGCATCACCCCAGTGTCCAAAACATACTGAAAGCCCCTGCGGAGGCCTGGCCCCAAAAGGTCCCAATAGCACATAAAAAAGGCCGGCGTCAGTTCGTCCTCCCCTGGGCAACTATGTCGCGGCAGGACCCTCAAGGGCTCGGCAAGCTCAATCTCTGAAAGAGGCGCACCAAGAACTGTACGCATACGATCTGTGATCCTCCTCTGCACATGGGCCCACACAGTCTGTCTGCAAGCATCTCGATCCTCAGTGGCTGGCTCCGCTGAAAGCAGGTCTCTATAGAATGCAGTGGCAATGGCTCTGATCTCCCCGGACTCAGTAGCTACCGATCCATCCGGTCTACCAAGCTGATGGACTCCTGCTCGAGCATGGCGGGGTCCAGTGATCTCAAAAAACTCCCCAGTCACTCTATCACCAAGCTGCGTCCACTGAGAGGCCTGACGACGATAGTAAAACACATGTCTCTGCTCCTCTGCCTCTCTAACCTCCTGGCATGCCTGGCTCAGCTGTGACGCCACCCACTCAAATGCAGGCTGCTGCTCCTGAAGGCGCTGTAGCGAAGCAAGGCTGCGTCTCAGCCAATGCTCCCGCTCGTGAATCTCTCCCAGCCGTGTCAAAGCTGCAGCGTGCAAAAAAGAGCTAAGCTCGATACCAAGCTGATGGACTCCTGCTCGAGCATGGCGGGGTCCAGTGATCTCAAAAAACTCCCCAGTCACTCTATCACCAAGCTGCGTCCACTGAGAGGCCTGACGACGATAGTAAAACTCATGTCTCTGCTCCTCTGCCTCTAACCTCCTGGCATGCCTGGCTCAGCTGTGACGCCACCCACTCACATGCAGGCTGCTGCTCTTGAAGGCGCTGTAGCGAAGCAAGGCTGCGTCTCAGCCAATGCTCCCGCTCGTGAATCTCTCCCAGCCGTGTCAAAGCTGCAGCGTGCAAAAAAGAGCTAAGCTCGATGAGTCCCTGGGCACACTGGCCTGCTGCATCCTGGTCAGAGCACTGACTATCATGCCAGATCCTCTCAATGTCCTCAACGAGACTGGGATCTGTAAGTACCCTCTCTGGGATCCTCAACTGCAAGCTGGGCTCCCGTGTCCTCTCCTCCAATGTCAAGATAACTGGCGAATGATCTAAAAATGAGGTGCCAGCGAGAATGCCGACGGAGCCCCCTCGCTCCCCTAACCAGTCGCCCACATAAAAGCGATCAATCCGTGATAGATTAGTCCATCCCTGCCGGCGATCCGACCGAGAGAAACTAAGACTGTCCTGAGAGCGGGAGAAGGCCCCATGCTGCCATGCATCAGTGATCCTCAGTGACATGCAAAACCAGTCCCAAGCTGCAAGCTCCGTGCCGTGCACTGTAACATGACTGGCTCCCACCCTATCGGCCGGGTCCTCAAGCATGTTGAAGTCTCCCCCGACACACCAATGTGCGGCCTCTGGCAATGCATCCGTAACCTGGGTCCAGAACTCGACTCTGGCACTAGCATGATTGGGCGCATAGACGTTGAGCACGCCCAATAGCTCATCATGCATCCTCAGAATGACATACTGTGCTCTACCAGGCACAATGATCCTTCGATCCACAATGGCCTGCCGCCATACATCTGCAATGACCATGCATACTCCTCCCTGTCCACCCAAAGGACCAAACCCTGCACACCTTGCATGAAGCATTGATATGCATCACATTTTGTATCATGTAAAGTACCGCACAAGCTCGCCCATCTTGTAAATACAATCTTTCACATCCTTCGATGCACTACAAGAAATGCTAGTAGGTAGTATGAACTAAACATGAGGAATGGTTGATTAGTTGCTTCTAATTCACTCACAAATTTGAAAGGAAAAAGATATGCCGAACCATATCTCCGGATCCTGCTCTCACCCAGGTGGTGCTCCTGCATCATCAAAATATCAATGCTGCCACCAACCGGGCATCTCTGAAGCTCCTGCCTCAAGCAACCACGATAGCGTATAAAATGTGCTCCGCCAAGGCCCTGTACATTCCATGAGATGATCCTCATGGATGACCTGCTGAGGTGGATGCTGTCTCAGCCACCGTACAGTGGGCCTTCGCAAGCGGCTTGGATGGAGAGTAGTCCCCATCCGAGTGGCTGCAAATCTGCCCACCCGGTGTACTGCAAGAATTGTGTGGGATAAACAAGAATTAGGGTTAGGTTAATTCATGTGTGGGAGACATACACAGAGAGAACAAGGAAGAGAGAGAGAGAGAGTTGTGGGGATAAGTCAACTCATAATGATATAAGTGTGTGACTCCCCTATCACACATGTATATTGCACTAGTACACATAGTGCACTTAGTACATTAAAAGTACTAAGTGTACTATGTACTATAACTTATGGGCTTGTACACACTATAAGGGTGGGCATAACGCCTTTACCCCAACAACCTCCCACTTAAAGGCAAAGTGCCCTTAAGTAAAGGAAAAGAAAAATCAGCATGTACATGATAATATACAAGGCCATATCAAGGCTGAAACTGGCCTCATCCAATGCCCATCAAGTGTCTGCAATGAGCAAACCGCTCCGGAGGCAAACTCTTTGTCAACAGATCAGCCGGGTTGTCATCCGTATGAATCTTAACAAGCTGAATTTGCTTGTTCTCTATCACCTCTCTGATGAAGTGATACTTCACATCCACATGCTTCGTCTTTGCATGAAAGACAGGGTTCTTTGCCAACTGAATGGCACTCTGACTGTCACAATGCAACAATGGAATATCCCCTGTATAACCCAAATCAACCACTAACCGAGATAGCCATAATGCCTCCTTGCAAGCCTCTGTGGCTGCAATATAATCGGCCTTTGCAGTAGATAAGACAGTGCACTTCTGCATCCTGGATATCCATGACACAGCACCTCCTGTGAATGTAAACACATAACCGGTAGTAGACTTCCGGTTATCTGGATGACCGGCATAATCCGAATCCGTGTAACCATGCACTAATGCATCCTGTTTGACAAAACAAATGCACATATCCTGTGTGCCCTTCAGGTATCTCATGACACCTTTCACTGCTTCCCAATGCTTCTTGCCAGGGTTGGCCATGTATCTAGAAACCACTCCCACTGCAAATGCAATGTCTGGCCTAGTAGCAACCATGGCATACATGAGACTGCCACAAGCTGAAGCATACGGAATCTTGGCCATATCAGCCCTGTCTCTATCTGACTGTGGGCTGTCCATAGCACTGAGTTTCACATATGGAGGCAAAGGAGTACTAGTCTTCTTCCCCCCGTCCATATTGAACCTCTGCAAGACTTTGCCAATGTATTCCTTCTGAGACAAATACAACACATGCTGATTTCTGTCCCGAAGTATCCGCATACCCAAAATGTGATTTGCATCACCCAAATCCTTCATATCAAAGGTTTGATGCAGCCTCTGCTTCAAGGCATCCATCTCTTTACGAGATTTCCCGGCAATCAACATATCATCAACATACAAGGTGAGGATCAATAGACTGCCATCCAAAGCTTTCTTGGTGTATAAGCAGTGATCTATGTCACTTCTCCTGAATTTCTGGGATTTCATGAATGTATCAAATTTATGATACCATTCCCTTGGTGCCTGTTTGAGCCCATAAAGACTCTTTTTCAGCTTGCATACAAGCTTCTCTTTTCCACTCACTACATAACCCTCTGGCTGCTGCATATATATCTCCTCATGGAGATCACCGTGAAGAAAAGCAGTCTTCACATCCATCTGAATCAAGTCCAGATCATCATGAGCAACCAAAGCTAATACAGCTCTAAGTGTGGTCATTTTGACCACTGGAGAGAAGATCTCATCAAAGTCCACACCATATTCCTGCTTGAAGCCCTTAGCCACTAACCTGGCTTTGTATCTTGGCTTTGCATCTGGTGCAACTTTGAGCCTGTATACCCACTTGCATGGCAAAACCTTCTTGCCTGCAGGTAAATGCACCAACTTCCAAGTTCCATTTTTGTGCAGAGAATCCATCTCTGACTTCATGGCACGCTCCCATAGAGCTTTGTCTGCCCTCTGTAAAGCCTCCTTATAACATGAGGGCTCCCCACAGTCAGTGAGCATCAAGTAGTCAACCCCTGGAACAAACCTGTCAGGGGCTCTGGAGGGTCTAGTGGACCTCCGTACCCAATGACCATCATTTGCAGGTTGCTGTCCAGCCTGCATATCACCCATTGGTGGCTCCTGTTCCATGCCATAAGGCTGAAATATAATGCCCGGTATCTCCTCTAACTGTGGTATATCCATAGGGATATCTTCTGTCATATCTGGCTGTCCATTTGGACCATTTTCAGCACCATTTAAGGGCTGGTTTTCCTGCTGTAATGGCTGATTTACAGCCCTTGGCTGTTGTCCATGATGTCCATCATCATCAAAGATGACTCTGCCAGGCTCCTGTTGCCTTGCAGGCTCCTTATACATGCATGTTTCATCAAAAATGACATCATTGCTGCGTATGATCTTTCTATTCATGGGATCCCAAAGTCTATACCCCATTTCACCTCTATCACCATATCCTAGGAATATGCATTTGTGAGACTTAGGATCAAGTTTGGTGCGCATTTCCCTGCGTATGTGCACGTACGCAACGCAACCAAACACTCTCAAGTGCTTGTATGACGGAGGCTTCCCTGTCCATACTTCCTCTGGCACTTTCCCACCAAGCCTCGTGTTAGGTGACCTGTTTATAAGGTGAATGGCTGTCATAACAGCTTCAGCCCAAAAACCATGAGGTAATGCAGCATGTGACAACATAGAACGGACCTTCTCCTGAATGGTCCTGTTCATCCTCTCTGCTGTCCCGTTTTGTGGAGGATCATAAGGAGTAGAGAGCTCCCTCTTGATGCCTTTAGCATCACAAAAGTCCTGAAACTGTTTGGACATATACTCTCCACCATTGTCGGAACGCAAAGCCTTCAGTGTTTTGCCAGTTTGATTCTCAACATGAGCAACAAACTTCTGAAACACTGAGAATGTATCACTCTTCAGACGAAGAGGATAAACCCACACCTTGCGTGTGGCATCATCAATAAAAGACACAAAGTATTTTGCCCCTCCCGAAGAAAGCTGAGGCATCTCACATACATCTGTATGCACAAGCTCTAACTGAGCATCTTTCTGTCCAAGAGCTTTCTTGTGGGGGCACTGTAGTTGCCTACCATATATACAATGCTCACAAAACTGAAAACTTGAAAACTTTAGAGAAGGCAAGTAACCCAAACGAGACAATTGCTCCATTCCTTTGACACTCATGTGTCCCAACCGGCTATGCCACATAGAGATTTCCGGCAGCTCGGTTGCATTTACATTAGCATGGTGACAAACACCTGCATGCATAAAGTAAAGAGTGTCCACCTTAGAGCCTCTGGCAACAACCAGTGAGCCCTTACTAATCTTCCACTTTCCACGACCAAATGTGGTAACATAATCAGCATCATCAAGCTGTCCAGTAGAAAGCAGATTCTTCTTGATCTCAGGCACATGCCTGACATCATGGAGCATAAGCTGTGAGCCATCTGAAAACACAAGCCTCACATCACCTCTGCCAAGAATCTTGCATGCATGGTTATCACCCAAATAAACCACTCCTTCATTGCCAGCAGTATACCTGACAAACAAGTCTCTACAACCTGTGACATGAAAGGAGGCACCTGAATCAATGATCCATGAGTGCATACCATGACCACCTGTAAGAAGTGAATGGGCATCAAGTGAAGACGTAAATAGGACCTCATCCTCACTGCCACCTGCATGTGACACATTGATTTCTTCAATCTTGACTCCACTTTTGCCCTTTGGCTTTACATCTTTGGCTTCATCTTTCTCTTTGTCTTTGCCTTTTCCCTTTTCCTTTTGATCATTTTTCCATTTGTAGCATTGCTTTTTAATGTGTCCCTTCTTGCCACAATAATGGCATTCCAAATCCTTTTTGGAGCGAGACTTGCTCCTTCCCCGTTCTTGGCTTTTTCCCCTTTGTTGGGATCTCCCACGTGCATTCATTGCATTGGACTTTCCAACAGAGTTGTTTTTCCTGTTCATCTCTTCTTGAAGAAGAGCACCCTCAACATCTGCATATGACAGCATAGCATGCGAATTGCTAGTGGCTGTCCTGAATGTG
This sequence comes from Cibotium barometz, assembly GCF_041138505.1. Lineage (NCBI taxonomy): Eukaryota > Viridiplantae > Streptophyta > Polypodiopsida > Cyatheales > Cibotiaceae > Cibotium > Cibotium barometz. The sequence continues at coordinate 64,743,241 of NC_141046.1, read as the reverse complement.
TCCCAACTCTCTGGCAAAGTGCATAACAGAAAAGTGGCTTTGAACTCATCGTCCATTGCCAACTTTTGATTTATAACTTGGCTGACAATACCATTAAACTCATTTAGATGGGCTGTGATAGAAGCCCTTCCTTCATCTGAAGGCCTATGAGTTTCTTCAACCAATACACTTTGCTTGAGGCACTTTGTTGGGCATACAAGTCCTGCAATCTCTGCCACATTCCCCAAGCTGTCTTCTCTTCACGAATGCTGAAAAGTAATGAGTCTGACACAGACAACATGATAGTAGATCTTGCCAGCTCATCCATATCTTCCCACTCTTCAACAGTAAGAGAAGCGGGCATCACACCCCTTTCTTTGATAGGCTTGTGCTGCTTTTTCTGGAGCAACACATTGTAGCACTGGGTTTGCCAAATATCATAATTATGCGAGCCTTCAAGCTTCTTGATGTGAAGCAATGAAGAGCTCTCACCTGTGGTTGCCATAGCAATATGCAACCTGTCAATGCCTGACTCCCTGCAAAATGTGCAAACACTGCACCAAAAGCACACAAAGTGCGCTCACAGTTTTTCTCCCAAGCTTTATCTCCCACTGCGGAAGCACAAATGCAACTTTTCTCCCACTTTATGTGATGAAATCATCAAAATCTGGTTGCTGCAGATTTTGGACAGCACCTTAAATGTGCTCTGTTGCCCTTCCAAAGTACTGTACAGCAGTACCAAGTGCTCACCAATGATGTACCAAACCTGTACCGGCAAGTACAGCAGCTGAAATTGAACCTTTTGGTCACTCAAAACAGTGTACAGCCATGCCAAAACTTGCACAAAGCTGTGCCAAATCTGTACCAGCAGGTACAATAGCAATAAATGCTCTCCTGGCTGTCCAAATGAGTGAAAATCAGACTTTTACAGTCCCGAACACTGCATAAAACAGTTCCGAACAGAAATTGGGCAAAAGCCCCTTGACTGCAAGCTGATTTTTGAGGATTCAAGGCATAAATGTCTTGCCTGCTGCTTTGCCAAGCTCAACAAGCATACAAACTTGAAAAGCCCCTTGATTTAAGATCAATTTCTGATCATACATGGTACATTGACGCACATGAAGGCATCCAGAGTGTTCACGATGCTTCCCCCTGGCCACATATACATCCAAATAATGAAAGCCCCTTGATTTACAGGCACATTGAGTGCTTGTAAGGCATCAGCACATTATCCACAGCATCAAATGCGATCGCCTGCATGCAAATCAACCCGATCGGCACAAAAGCCCCTTGATTTGCCCTGCAGTTTGCTGCAATTTGCTGCAATTTTGCCCAAATGTGCGATTTCTCACATCATACAGCATGTATGAGTGCTTAAGTGCACAATTACATCAAAAGCCCCAAATTTCGACATCCAATTTGTTGCAAATTGATCCTGATTGTGACCAATGTCCTGCAAATTGATCCTGATTGTGACCAATGTCACCCAATTTTGCCAATTTTGCTCAAAATTGAGCAATTCGACACCTGTATCTGCTCAATTGTTGATTGTACTTGCTCAATTGCAAATCCCAAAAAAAATTGAGGAAAATACCTTGTAATTTTCTGATTTTTCTCTGATTTGCAGGCGGGTTTTGTTGTTGCAGGAAAAGAGGGGTTGATGATTGCTATTGATGCTACTGTACACACTGACTGTGTGTATGTTGAAGGTATTGCTGATGCACCTGCAGCTGTACGGATGGCTGGGCAGCGTAGCTTTCCTCAGCAGGCAACGTGTTGCTCTTCTTGGGCGTGGCTATGAGAGGCGCCGTGGCTACCACCCTCTTCTGCCAGCTTCACAACATAGGCCGCCTGGTGACGTTGAGGCGGGCCTTGTCGGACTGCACCTTGGGTGACGTGGACCAGCGCTGTCCGCCCTGCCTTCGCTAATGTGTTTCCGCTCGCTGCTCACGCTCGACGCCTGGCTTAGCCGGTTGTATTGACGCCCGGTGGTTTTACACCGTCGCCTGTGTTTCCGCCTGGTAGCAACACGTCGCCAGTAGTCAGCTCGTCTGTATTCGCCTAGCTGCCGCTTGTTGACGTCGCCTTGCCTCTATTCGGCTGTGGTAGCCTTCGCTTCACGCCCAGCAGCCAGTCGACCCAACGCTTACGTATTGCTGCCTTATGGTTCGCTTCTGGCCTCTTCACCGAGTAGCAACGCTACAGCATCTGTGCAAGCAAATTGGGCGCCCACTACCTCATTCTGCCTCAGCAGTAAGTGCTGTCTCCGTTTCTCACAGGATCGGCCTCACTCACTCACTCACTCCACGCCTTACAGAAAAGGGGAGGGAGGCGCTTCTTGCTCTGATACCAGTTGTGTGGGATAAACAGGAATTAGGGTTAGGTTAATTCATGTGTGGGAGACATACACAGAGAGAACAAGGGAGAGAGAGAGAGAGAGTTGTGGGGATAAGTCAACTCATAATGATATGAGTGTGTGACTCCCCTATCACACATGTATATTGCACTAGTACACATAGTGCACTTAGTACATTAAAAGTACTAAGTGTACTATGTACTATAACTTATGGGCTTGTACACACTATAAGGGTGGGCATAACGCCTTTACCCCAACAAGAATCACGGATCAGGCGCCAGTGGCTGTGGCCCATGGCGACTGCCTCCCGCTCTGAAAGAGCAACCTCGTGTATACATACATATCCAGGGTCGCGTGCTAAGTCTGCCACTATGCGAACGACCAAATGACGAAACTGAGGCGTCCACACTCCCGGGATCCAAGAAAAAATGAGCCAACTCCCATAGTCGACCTATCACATCTGTCACCTCCAGATCGCTCACATGATGAGAAAACTCAACTGCCTAAGTCTTCAAAGTGCTAAGAGCGAGCTCTAGAGTCCACTCCCGGTCGCAAGGGCCACATAGAGGGAACGAGAAGGCCACCGCTGAATCAAGTGCCTCCTCCCCGCGGGCCGGAGGTATCACTACATGAACTCGGATGGGTGCTGGCTCATGGGGGCCCTCTGCTCCAAAAAGCCGTGTGAAGGCGTAATCAAAAGCCTCCGAGCGCTGTCTAATGCCGAGGCGACTCAGCCGACTGCGGATAGATGATATCCGTGAAGCCCGAATCGGCATGGTAGGTCTCCTCTGTGGTGCTCGAGCGAGGTCAGTGCTCAGCGCCCTCCGGACTGCAGGTGAACGCCAGGGGACTGCCAGGGCCTCCCGGGAAGGTGAGGCGGGCGGGGGGGGAGGGGGGGGGGCGAGGGGGGTGGAGAGGGAGCCGCTGCCGAAACCGGAGCGGGGACGGGAGGAGGCGAAGGTGGAAGCGAGGCGGTGGGAGGGGACGGGGGTGGGGGGGGTGAAGGAGGGGGTGCTGGCATCTCCTAGTCCTCAGTTGTCGCCGCAGGGGTCTCCTCCTGGAGGGGAGCAAAGCTGTTCCTCACGGGGAACCCAGTGAGGCTGAGACTGTGGCTGCTGCTGCAGCGGTCTCTGAGCGTGCTGCTGCGGCTGTCTCTCTCGGCGGCGCCCCTGTCCAGGCTGCCACTCCGAGGTCTCTGTGGCCTGAGCAGGTGTCCCGGAGGCAGCCTGCCGAGCCGCATCTGTGGGCGGGCCATCAGGGGCCTGCTGCTGTGGTGAGGGTCGGGGTCTCCTGCGAGGGAAGGCCTTGGCCAGATGACCGACCTGCCTGCAAATGAAGCACTGGTTCGGGAGCCCCGAGAACTCCACTCTCTGATCAATCCATCCCCCCCCTATCCTAGGTAGCTGAATGACCTTAGGAAGGGAGGAGATGTCAGACACCAAAACTCTGACCGAAGGTAGCCCAGCTGCTCTGGCCACCACTGAAGCTGCTGTGGGGCCAGTCTCTAGTACCGAGCCCACCAATGCTCCTAGCCTAGAGAGGAGCGGAAGATACTCCCAGCGGAGTCCAGGGAAGTAAACTGTAACATGAAAAAGCCGCTCTCCCTGCTCAGCCGCTGCTGGGTCAAAGCCATGCTGCCAAGGTCTGAAGAAAGCCCGAGCACCCCTGATGTCAAGGGGACTCATGGCAAGGACCTTGGCCACGCTCTGGGCGGTCTCGAACTCAATCTAGTAATGTCCACGGCCCAGTAGCTGTACGTCCAGGATCTTGTCCACATCTGCAAGAAGGCGGGCCTGGAGAAGATCGCGGATCTCCCCTCTGCTGGGGCGAGTGCCGACTATACGGCAGATGGTGGAATGAGCCTGGAGGCGTTCCACCTCTGCAGTGAGGCTCGCTTCCTCTTCTGGCGAAAGAGAAAGCCTAATGGGGGTGTCCTCAGGGACGGGCGAGGGGGCTGCGGATGAGTCCCTCTGAGGCGGGGCGGGAGGAGCCTCCATCAGAGTCTGAAGCTATGGCGAAGGCGAGGCGAAAGCGGAGATCCTGCAAGAACCGAGCTGCACATAAAAAAAAGTAAAAAACCCCCCTGGGGGCGGAAGTCAGCAAGAAAAAGGAGGGGGGGTTGAAGCGGCGAAGGAAAAACCCTTGGGGGGGGGGGGGGGGGGGGGGGGGGGGGCGGGAGCTGCGCGCAAGAGGTGAGGGGTGGAGAAAGAGCTGGCGGAGAGGGGGGGGCGGGGCGCTGCAAAGTGGAGGAGGGCGCGAAAGAAAGGGGGGGGCGCGAAGGCGAGGAGGAGCGGCAGGCAATGCAGCGAGGGAGGGGGGCGCAGCAGCGAAGGCAGGCGGGGGGGGGGGGGGGGGCAGAAAGAAAGGCGGCGGGCAGTGCAGCGATGGAGGGGGCGCAGTAGCGAAGGCAGGCGGGGGGGGGACAAGGGGAGGCGAGAGGAATGAGGGGGGGCGCGAGGAGAGAGCAAGCAGGTAGGCGGGGGGCGCAGGTGTGCAGGTGTGCAGGTAGCGCGAGCAGGGAGGGGGGGCGGGAGCTTCAGCGACTAGGAGAGAAGGTGAAGATGTTGTCCAGAATGCTCTGATCTTAAACAAAGATGGTGTCAGTGTCGTGGATCAAGTTTGGGAGAAATCCCCTGATTGCAAGAACCATCTCCTCCCAGGCTGAGTACTCTGCTCCTGAAACTGTGGCCGTGCCACCCACAAGTCTGTCCTCTGCTGCCTCTATCATGTTGAAGTCACCACCCAAGCACCAAAAGTCAACCTAAGGGAGGGCCTGCGGTACTGAGCTCCAAAAGAGGGCTCTACTTGCAGCTGCATTTGGAGTGTAAACGTTGAGGAAGCCAACGCTATCCTCTCCAATAGTAATGGTAATCCACTATGCACGCTTGGGGACGATGATTCTTGAGCCAGTGCCGGCAGCAACTGCTCACTTACAGAAACACACACCCCTCCCTGTGTCCTAGAGGGGCCGAAAGATGGGGACCAAAAAGTGTGGCTCCTGCATTGAAGAATCTTTGCGCATTTGCGATTGCGCTCCTCTGAGAGGTGATGCTCCTGGAGGAATAAAATGTCTATGGGTCCCCCAACCATGCCTCTCTGGAGCTCGCCTCGTAGGACACCTCGTCTCTGAAAGCACCAAGGCCCCCCTAAACCCTGAATGTTCCATGTAACAATCCGCATGTCAATCTCTGTGTGATGCGGCACTAGCAGAATGGTCCTCCACTCGAAGATTCTTAGGTGAGGGGAATAATCACAATCCGTGCGAGGGTGAAGGCGCGCCAGGTGGGCACTAATCCTGCCCTCCATGTAACGCCACTCTAGACGAGCGCGAGTTTGTGCATGCTCCGGACTCCATCTATCACAATAGAGGGGGGGGGGGGGGAGGCGGTGAGGGAAGGTGGAGGGGCGAGGGGCGAGGGAGGGGTGCTGCTAGGAGAGATCCATCGGAGAGGATGGCTATGGGGATGGGCTCACCGGCAGCTCAAAGAGGCAGGTCAGCCTCTCAGAACACTGGGGCTCGATGGGGGAATCTCGACAAGGGATCGATCGCCATACTGGTGGGGCCGAAGGGGCCCGCTTCGGGACTGGTGAGGGCGCGTCGCCAACGGGAAAATCGTGAGATAGATGCTCAGGACGGTTCTCTGTCAGAACCGAATCCTCTTGCATGTTGCTAGCTTGGTGCGCACGAAGACAATGCTCAACTCTGGTGCTCAGATGGCGACTCGGGTGGGGGCCAACCGTTCGCCACTCTCCGGCTGGAGGGTCATCCATGGTCGGTTCCTAGTGCTCTGTTGCTTGGGAACCTACTCCTCCCTCGGCCCCCCTCGTGCGGATTTGAGCAGGAAGCCACCGGGGGGCGCGCCGGGGGGGGGGGGGGGGGGGGGGGGGGGGGGGACCAATGGGGGCGGTCTCCTAGAATGACGTTGAGGGCAAGCTCTAGCTAGATGACCCATCTGTCTGCAAATGAAGCATTGGCCTGGAAGGGTTGGAATACTCCACTCGCTGCATGATGGGGTCGCTCCGAAGGCTGGGAATAGATACCATGTGAGGCAAAGAATCCGGTGAGGCAACACAGATGCGGAGAGATGGAATCCCGGTTGCCTGTGTGAGAGCCGAGTCAGCGGTGGGGGGATTCCATCACTCTCCTGATGGCACCACCAATCATTGAGAGAAGAGGAAGGTATTCCTTCTTGAGGCTTGGAAAGTAGACTGTCACGGGAAAGCTTGAAAATACAGCTAAAGGGTTTGATGCCGTGTCGAAGCCATGCTACCACCGTTCAAAGAAGGCTTGGGCCGTACGCAGTGCAACAGCGCTCAGCTGCATGACAAGATCAGACGCCGCTCGTGAGTCGAACTCAACTTGGTAGTAGCCACGCCCCAAAGGATGAATATCTGCGATCTTTGCAGGCACACTTAGGAGGCTAGCCTGAAGAAGATCTCTGAGTTTGCCACGTGCGGGGCGGCTACCGGCAATCTTACATACTAGAGTGGAGGCCTCTAGGGATGCGACAGTCATAGTGAGAAGCTACAGGTCCGCTTTAGAAAACGAAAGGCAGGTAACGGCAGGCTGCCATGGAGTCCTCTTGGGGGCGAAGACTAGAAGAGGCCAAAACTTGCCGAAAATAGAGAACAGCCCACAACATGAGGGTGCTGCCAAAGGAACAAGGAGGAGACGAACAAAGGGAAAGCGGAAGGGCTAGAGAGCGAAGGGGAGGGGGAGGCGAGGCTAGAAAAAGAAAAGAAAAGAGGGGCAAGCAGGGGGGGGGGGGGGGCGCGGAGGCGTTGACAGGAAGAGAGAAGGGGGGGAGGGAAGGAGCGCTCAAAAAGAGGAAAGGGAGGGGAGGAAAGAAACAGGCAGAGGGAGAAGGGGCCGGCACAGGAAAAAACAGCAAGGGGGGGGGAGTTGGCGCAGGAAGAAATAGTGGAGGTAGGGGGGGCTGCAGTCGGGCAAGATAAGGGGGCGGGCACAAGCGCAAAACAGGGGGGAAGAGGGCGCAAGTGGCGAAGGGGAAGCGAAAAGGCGAAGGGAAGAGTAGCTCAAGTGTATCTCAATCCCCAAATGCAGACTATTTTCATTCTAAGTCTCCCATGCTTGTAAAAATGTCACATTTGGAAGATTGTAACAAAAATCTCCCTATGTGGAAGCATGAATGAAAACATGCAATAGACAAAACACATGATGCCTTAATCTACTATATATTACAAAACATGAATGGATATGTACAATGATTGCAAATCACGAATAGATCTGATTCATTAATGTTGATGATGCGAACACTGATGATGCTCACGGTATGTCGGGTGTGGCCTTAGTCTGTTGCCCACCTTTGTTTCCTAGCACACACTATTCAACATGAATGACCCTTAACCCTTGCCCTCTATTTATAGTGTCCTATGGGCTATTGACTAGTCTTTAGGGTTGGTTGACTACCAACCCTAAAAATAATAATACAAATGTCAAAATATAATATAAGTGTCCACACATTTGTAAAGAGTATTCCCCACTTCTTAGGTAATGAAAATACACATTATTTACACCACTGGAAGCGCATCACCCAAAACAAGAAATTCTAATTTCTTACCTATTGAGAGTCTATGGTTTGCAGCCCATCAAATATCGATGAAACCCCTATTTGATTGTCCACACATGTGTAAAGAGTAACACCACTAGAAGCGCATATCACCCAAAACAAGAAATTCTAATTTCGTACCTATTGAGAGTCTATGGTTTGCAGCCCATCAAATATCGATGAAACCCCTATTTGATTATTGGAATCAAGGGTTTAGATGCCTCCATGGAACCGAGGTCACACCTTGGCGCGTCTAGTGCTTCTGTGAGACTAAGTCCACACCTGGAGCACCTCATATGTGGGTACCTCATGCTTATGAATCACAAAGTTAGTAATTCGAAGTCGTCCCAAGAATTATCTAAGGATGCAACCAACTGGTCTTAGACCCTTAGTTACAAACCTGGAAGTTCTCAAACTTCTATTCTTTCTCATGCTAAATTGAGATTGCATCTTTGTACGTGGGGTACAACTTTTTACATCAGTTTGGCGATCATGAGAGAAGCTTTGTGATGAATCTAGTCCTGTCAAAGCACTAGCTAGCCCAAGAAATCATCTTGATTAGAAATCCCAGGGGATCTCTCACCCTTGTTGAATGCCATGCTTAAGACATCCTTAGAGATCCGATATCTCAATGTCCATAATAGATTGGAACCACACAGCACAGCTCCCGCAAAACGTCACACTACTGGAACGATTCATTTGGAATGAAACGTTTCAACACCGGGTAGGTGGACAATGAAACGATGGACGGAAACGATTATATACATAAAATGTGAAAAGTTGGGGTGGGGGGGGGGGGTTCAAATCTGAAATTTCCAACTTTGGCCCAAATCTAAAATGGGGGTTTTGCCAGAAATTTAGGCATCCAAATGGAATTTGGGAGTTTTCCCCAAACCCCCGAGTTGGTGGAATTGGGCAACCAATTTAGGGGTCCAATTTGGGATTGCTCGAATTGGGCAACCAATTTGGGGATTCTGCCCCAAATTGGGCAAAACCCCCAAATTTGGGCATCGAATTGAATGCCCATTTCTGAAATTTCCGAAATAGGCATTCAATTCGATGGGGCCAAATTTGGGGGGTTTTCCCATTTTACCAAAATTTCCTTTTTTTAAACAAATTGGGGACCCTGGAAAAAAAATTTGGCTACGGGGAGAACCCTTTTTTTAATTTCAATTTCAGCAATATATATATATATATATATATATTAGAACGGTCCTTTTATTGGCGAAAGATGAGGCATGATGTCTATGCACATGTACAAGCCTGTAAGATTTGTCAAAAAGTCAAGGTTCCCCATACAAAGAAGGCAGGTTTACTTCAACCTTTGCCTATCCCCGACGGACCTTTCATCGACATATCTATGGACTTTGTAGGACCTCTACCAACATCCACCGGATCCCGTAACACTCAGTGTTTTACCATTGTGGATCGCTTTAGTAAATTCTGCATGCTCATCCCATGCAAGCATATGGCCGCAGTCGAGGACTTAGCCCGTCTGTTTCTCAAGCATTGATATCCAGTTTGTGGTTTGCCTAGCATCATAACATCAGATAGAGATTCCAAGTTTACCTCGCATTTCTGGAGGGCATTATTTGAAAACTTCGGAACTAAGTTGTAGTTGTCTAGTGCATTCCATCCACAGACAGATGGCCAAACAGAAACTTATAACCAATTGGCCTTTGATGTTCTCAAGTCATACTGTCATGACCATCAGTCCAAATGGTAACATTATCTTCCATTGGTCCAAGCTATCTTGAACGACACTCATTCATCCAGTGTCAGACGGATTCCATATGAAGCAGCCTTTGGTCGCCGTTTTTCTTCTCTTTTCACGAGAATGGTGTCTCCATCTTTAGAGGCTAATAAAACCATGGAAGCATTTTCCAAGATCATTGAGTCAGTCAGTCAAGGACCGCTTGACCAAAGCTCAGGAAGCATATAGCAGATAGGCAAATAAGTCTAGACGAGATGTCCACTTCAAGGAAGGGGATTGGGTCTATTTGCGTATCATGAAACAAAGATTGAAACAAGTGGGCAAACGTTGTCCCAAGCTTTCATTCCGTAGTTTTGGCCCTTTTCCATTAGTTAAGAAGTTAAGTGATGTTTCCATGAAATTAAAGTTGCCTACCAGTTGGACAATGCATGATGTTTTCCATGTTTCTTGGCTAAAACCATATGTTGGTCCAGAAGTGTTTGATGTTTCAGATGAACAACAGCCAAACGTAGTAGACGAAGCAGAAGTTATTGAGCCCGAGCAGATCCTTCTTCATCGATGGAAGCATGGTTTCGATCGACGGATATGTCAGTCCTATACAAAATTCCGAGATCGAGGTACCCACGAAGCCGTATGGCTAGACGAGGAGTTCTTCCAGGAGTACCCCCAGTTGTTGGCGGACTACTTGGAAGCCATGAACCTGCGCCAAGCTGAGCAGGAGAGAATGTCACCTGCACTCTGCACTCAGTGCATGGTGACAAACTGGCTCATCATCAGCAGTGCAACATTTGTACATTATTAGAACCCAGTAGGATGATATTTGTCGTACGCCGTGACCCCATTGTACATCCTCAGTTAGACACGAGCTACGTAGGTCATTCCTCAGCCTTAGCGGGTCGGTCAGTCAGTCAGTCAAGTCCCTTAACCCACTTGGAGAGAATCATTCATGCATGTAGAGTTAGTAGAAGCCTTAGGGTTTGCATCAGAAAGCACTCTGCATCCTGCATAATATGCATTCATATGTCTGTGCATCATTTAGAACATCCCAGAAACCTTAGGAAATTTACTAGGATTTATCTGGTATTTTTTTCATATTTTATGGTATTTATTTAGCATTTATTGTCATTTATAAACATAAACTTTATTAAAGTTATGACCTGCCAACATGACCAACCCCTATCTAGTATAAATAGGCTTGCATAGGGCTTAGTTCTTCATTCAGTCTTCAGTGAGCTAGGCACTTCCTCCTTAGCACTAGGAGCATTCCCCGCCTTCAGCCTAGATTAATCCATCCCTCTTGAAGCTTCTGCGTTTGCTTCTCCAGCCTTTGAGAACCAGCGTTTGCTTCAGTCAGCAGTCTTACACAGCAGTTCAGTCCCTACAGCCATAGGCGCCTGCATACAGCAGCCACTGCAGTTCAACGCAGCGATTCAGCAGTCTCATATAGCAGTTCAGCAGCTCTACAGTCCCTTGCAGATCATAGGCGCAACCATTCAGCACTTCCACAGGTCCCAAAACAGCATATATCTCTGTGTTTTTGCATACATCACAGCCACCTGCAGTCCAGTTCTCTACAGCCCTGCATTTACAATTCTACAGCAGCCCAGCCTTGTGTTTACAGTTCCACAGCAGCCATACAGTCTGCGTTTCAGTCCAGCATCAGTCGTACAACAGTAGTCAACCCTACAGACCTGCGTTTGCAGATTCCCAGCAGTTTCAGCCTTGATTCATCAGTCTACATTAGTATCCAGCATTCAGTGCATCATCGAGGCATACACCAATCATCTGCTAAAGGTATTCTATCATTCATAAGCATTTACAGCATTTTAAGATAGCTTAGAACAGTCCACCGCCTTCCTTTCTCGGCCTCAGGTGTGCAGCCCTTCCTCATAGGCTCGAGATCAGTTCATTGAGGTGTTTCTACAACCGTGTACAGTTCAGCCAAGCTTCCGATCCTCCGAGATCTTGCGTTTGGCTTATCTACAGTCCACAATCATTCTCTCTAAAGTAATAAAGCAAACACTATCTCGTTATCGGGATAAGGGGCCCTTCAGTGGGTAATTCGGGACCCAATCTGATGTACAGTTCTCATATCTCTCTCTCATATCTCTTTAAAGTTTGAAGTATTAAAGTGGATTGCTAAACTCACGAAACTCACGATACAGAAGACGGTGTGAGCATTTGTGTGACATGATCTTCCAATACAAAGACTTCCGCTGCATATCACAAGGGTAGAGTAGCTCCTCTGAAAGCCAGCCTGTCTTGAGGCTCTGCATCCCTGGTTCTCTGCAAATGAACTAAGCTCCGCCTCTAGCACTGATCCATAGAGTTTGGCCAATGTGTGGCCAATCATGATCGTCTTGTAATTATTAGGATGATCAAGTGGATCTCCGACTTGAGGATGGGGGTGATGGTATTGGTGGACCAAGAGGGTGGAAATCCTTCACAAAGGACTCTATTGAACATGTAGGCTAGTAGGGGTGCCAAGGTATCATCGGCATGCGAGATGTACTCGGCAGCGAGTCCCTCATGATCCTGGGCTTGCCCATTATGTAGTCTACGAATGGCCTTGAGGATCATGCCCTTTGTGAAGAAGGTGGAGGTGGTGGGACGAGGATCTGGTGGTGGGGGTTAGGGGTGGTTGATGGGGGATATGATAGAGGGAGCGTGCATAGGAGTGCCATGTGTCCGGGCAGGTGATAGGTGTAGGAGGGCGATGTTCTCGGAGTTTCCTCTAGGCCTCTTTGCAGTTCAACCCTAAGAAAAGTCGGTATAACTTATCCTCTTTCCGAGCGTAGAACTCACGTTTCTTCCGTTGGGTGAGCCGTTGAGAAATCCATTGCGCTTGGCGCTTCATGATTTGCCCAATCCGTACCTCATGCTTAAGACAAGAGCCTGTGGCCCACCATTTGTCATCATACCAACAGTTTTGGGGCATGGAACCGCAAGGTGGCTTGGCAGTAGAAGCGGTGGAGTATGGTGGTGAGCTGTGATGTGAGGGTGGATAGGGGGACAATAGGTTCCACATCCTGGAGTTGGCAGTAGATGTGGTTGGAGTAAACAAGGTCAAGCTCGTGATCAAAAAGGACCTGAGTGTAATGTGAGATGGGGGGTGGTGGTGGAGGGACAGGTGGTGTGCAGATAAGAGTGAAAGAGAGGTAGGCATGGTCAGCTTCAAAAGGGGGTGGCGGGATGGAGAAGTCGGGGAGGAGGTGTGCCAAAGCCGGAGATCCCATAAGGTAGTCCACGGTGCTAGTACCTCCTGAGTGAGGGCGTCGAAGGAGGGCCATCGAGAAATCCCGTTATAGATAACGAGACCATGTGCAGCTCCCAGCTCTAAGAAATATCTCCTATACACTGTGACCTCCTCAGGGTCCTATGATGATCTCTACAGCCTTGTGTCAGTGATGTCCAGCTCCTGTAGTCTAATAGGGTCGTCTAGATCGAGTAGTGGGACCTGCTGACTTCCCATCCTGGCGTTGAAATCCCCGAGCAGGAGGACTTCCCCCAACTGTGAGAACTCCATGATATCCCCATATAATGGTAATTATTGTGATTGGCCATGCTGTGCGGCGTAAGGGGAGTGGCGTGGTGCAAAATAACACAATACAATGTGGATGACTCTGTCACTCCTTAAGTTGTAGCCGCACCCAAAGATACCGAGCATCCTTGTCCTTCCGGACGATGCTGAGAATCTGTCGAAGATGGGATCTAAAACGGACAACTACCCCTCCAGAGCCACGTACTCCTGATGATGTGTGGGTCTTGCCTCGGAAAGCCGACTCCCACTCATACGCGGCTATGTATGGTAAGCCCCTCTCAGGGCTCTGATGAGTCTCTGTATAAAAAATAACATCCTTGCCTATGAGAATCTCGCTCAAGCCTCCTGGATTCGACTAGAGCATGCCATTGCAGTTCCATACTACTAACCTCATATGTTTGGTCTCATAGACCCCGTGTCTCTATTTGGAACGGCACTTAGTAATAATCTTCGTAGATAGCCCACTTGCCTGCTCTGCGGGCCTCATGAACTGTCACCATCACCTCACGCCGGTGTGCCACCTGTGTTAGAGTGAGATCATCTCCCATGTACACCTGTGTGCCCTTGAGGGCAGCCCGCCTATCTAAGAAGGCATGTCTGCTCGTGGCATCACGGAATCTAATGATGAGGGGCCGCTCTCGTGTCATATCCTTGCCTGCCCTACATGTATTTGCGGGGGGGGGGGGAGATCCATCCACTCCTAGCATCTGGCAAAGAGTCATGGCATCCTCCTTGGGGGAAGCCCCCGCACTCACACATGGAGGGCCCTATCCTTCCTACGTTTCTCCTCCTTGAGTCTCATGTATGATGCTCTGTGGGGGTTTGTGCTTCTTCACCACCTCCACCCAATCTTTCTTAGTGGTCTGCAGTTCTTCCCGCAGCTTATCACTCGCAGCTTTCAAACTGCTCAAAGTCAGTCAGTCAGACCCTCCTGAATATTCAGTTCCCCTTCCTCCACTGTATGGTCCTTGACTGTAGCTTTTAGGGCTTCCATTTCTGCCCGGAGTTCCCTTATCATTGGGGCAGCCTATGGCATTCCTTGTTGTTGCAGCTGGGTCTCTTTCAACATCTGAATCACCTCTTCCTGGTGGTTCACCTGTGCTGCCAATTCTTCAATCTTGTTGTTCTTTCCCTGTGTATCTCCTTGCGGAGGCCTTCCAACTGTTTTTCATGTTGGTTCTGGACCCTGTCGAGCACCTTCTTTTGTTCACCCAATAACTTCTTGGTGTTGTCCTCCACTATCTTGATGTATGCCTCCAGCTCCTGTAGATTCATTGTGGCTATTCCCCCCTAGTTGCTGCCTTGGGGGCCTGAGCAAGGGTGTGTGGGCAAAGGGTAGCAAAGGGTGTGTGGGCAAAGGGACCAGACTATGCACTGCGTTTTCTTGAAATGAGCAAAAAAGAGTAAAAAGGGGGCAAAAAGCACGCAGCTTATGGCTGTTTGTAGTGCAGTGTGAGCAGCCCGAGCAGAAGGCATGGGGGCAGCGTGAGCAGCAGAGTAGGGACGTGGAGCAAAAAAGAGTAAAGAGGCAAAAAGCACACAGCTTATGGCTGTCGTAGTGCAGCATAAGCAGCCCGAGCAGAAAGCATGGGGGCAGCACGAGCAGCAGAGCAGCCCCTCATGGACGCGAACATGCAGTGTGTGTGCTGAAGGCAGTGGCGTGAGCAGGTCGCGCTACAGCAGCAGGTCACGGACTATGCAGTGTCACAGATTATGCACTGTGCTGAAGGCAGTGGCATGAGCAGGTCACGCTACAGAGAAGGTGCCATGGGAGCAGGTCGTGCTACAGCAGCAGGTCAGAGAGAGAGAGAGAGAGAGAGAGAGAGAAAAGAAAGTTATATTAATGTCTACGGAAGACCCCAAGGGCCTATGAGACCAAAAGTAATACAATGGTACCATGGATATACTGAGCCATTGAAAACTGAAAGAAAAAGTAAAACGAAAAACATCTGAGAGTACGTGATCAGTAGATGATCGTGTGTACAGTGAGATATGCTGTGATCAGCTAATGACAATACCCACCTCGGCCAGAACCGATCTGATGGTGGAGTGAATGTCAGCCTCTATGATGGGAGCGTGACATGTTGGCAGAGAACCTCACGAATCTGTCTCTATGTGGTGGAGGGTCGTGATGCCCTGGGTCGGGGACGTCTGGCTCGCAGAATGGATCAAGCTCTCTCACTAAGAACTCCTCTGGGGCGTGGAGCTCAAGCAGATTTCTTTGCTATTCAGGGTGGCATTTTGTTTGAAGGAGTAAGGTTGGCACATGCTCTTTTCGAGGTGTATCCGATATCTGCAATACTGGAGTGTTCATGGTTGCATCTTCTTCAGACTTTTGCACACTATGAGCTACACAGGGGGTGTTAGAAATTGTGCATCTCGTGTTGCGGGATCTAGTCTTTTATTGGACACATGTATCTTCTCATGTTTGCCTAGGCATGGGGATTTATGGGTCATGGACCGCTGTCGGGCAACTCTTGGCCTCCTTATATAAAGGCCTCCCATCACTTGTTCAGTATCTATTGAATCAATTCACAGGCATATGCTCTACACCCATCTGCTCGCTAGTATTGCCATTGCAAAGCCACATGCTATAATAAAGATGTTCATTGTCTGATCTCTCTCTCTCTCTCTCTCTCTCTCTCTCTCTCTCTCTCTCCCCTATGTTTTGCTTCCGCATTGTGCAACTTTATCAGAATCATGTGCCACTCAGGCCACCGAGTATACCCATGGTCAATGAGTCTCATGCAGGGATCCGTATGTGAATGCAAGTATTGGGAGGCCGCCTTTGCACAGGTCACCGTTGCATAGAGCACATGCCTCCGTGCCGCATGTTTCTCGTCGGGGTCTAATGCATGCACCTACTACTACCCCATTGGATAAGGGGAAGAGAAAGCTGGAAGATGAGGGTCACCCTACCAAGAGGCTTAAAGAATTTAATGTAGGTGACAACTCTGTAAAGTTTGAAGCCTATCATGGTGGTTATGATGAAAGCAAGGCAATGGCTTTTATAACCCAATTTGACATTGCCTTCAATGAAGAATTCTTTGAGAAATCCAAGATTTGCCATGTAAGCATGTAAAGGGCTCCGTTGCCCATTGGTGGATCACGAAAAAGCTCTCTAGCAGCCCTGTTCAGACATGGGAAGACTTTAAAGAGAGATTTTATGCACAATTCTTGCCTCCCAAGGTCGTGGAGAAGATCATGAGCAAGTGGGATAAGATTGAGCACAAGGACAATGAGTCCGTGTGCAGACATATGTAAACAAGTTTTGGAAGATCTACTTGGAGGTCTCCCCATTCTTGCTTGTGGGTGAGCTCGAGAAGAAAAGGAAGTTCAAGTCTGGACTTCAACTGGTCTACAAGTCCGGTCTTGATACTCACCACAATGATACCTTGTGGGACTATATAGCAGCTGCTCTTGCCACCAAGCAATTGGAGCATAAATTGCAACGTTCTAGTAAAGGAGACCATGTGTTCAAGGTCAAAGAAAGGACTGGTCATAACCAACAAAAGAGCAAACAATATGCTAAACCTTTTGTGAAAGATTTAAAGAGTGGTGGGAAGGCTGAAAATATGCAGCCCAAGGATGCCTCTTAGAAAAAGCACAAGTTTAGCCTCACTCCTCAAAAAAGGGAGCAATATGCCAACAAGGGCAAGTGCTTCTCATGTGGTAGCAAAGATCACATGTTTAGGGAATGCTCACAAAGTAAGAAGAAGGAATGTGAGAAGCAACCAAGGATAAATGTGCATGTCGTTCCCGACGTACAAGGAAATACAACGCATGACAACAAAGAGAGAGTGGTATGTAAAGCATGGGGACAACTCAAAGATCAAACTGCTCTCTTTATGTTTGATGATTGTGCCATAGATAATTTCATTTCTGTGAAAATGGCAGCTACTTTGGGTATTGAAATAGGGGACATGGGACCCACCCCAAATAGAAGCGGACGTTGCATTTGTGGGTAAAGAAGTGCACGTAATCCCGATCATTGGGAAATTGCACATACATATCCAAGGTTACATATCCAAGGTTACCTCGATTATGAGAACTTTTTGGTTGCACCACTCAATGGATGTGATGTATTGCTTGGGAAACCATGGCATCACTGCATAGAGCCATGTAATGAGTATAGAACCAACAAGATTACTTTTATGCATATAGGCCGCATGCATGTTATAGATGATGGCCATGAGGGAGACTCCATCCCAGTTGTATCTTGTCACGCATGCACGCCCATGCCATGGCTAATCCTATGGAGGAACTGGCTTAATCCCTGACTAATCATCAGATAAGTCAATCATCAGTGTCGCACCATTATCTACAGCATCTTCATCAATAGCATCACATCAGCATCATAATCATCTATATCCCCATCATCCAAAGAATCAAGGGGGCCGAAAGCAGGAAGTCAAGGCAACAAGCGGCTAAGCACCCAATTGCAAGGTAGCAATGGTGGGCAAATCAGTAAGCATAAAGCGCAGCATGTACAGGAAATAGCAGGCAGGAAGTCAAGGCCGCAAGCGGCTAAGCACCCAATTGCAAGGTAGCAGTGGTGGACACACCAGTATGCATAATGCACAACAAGTACAAGAAATAGCATGATTATTTGTCCCACAAACAGGCCGACAGCACTTCACGTGGCCGACGGCATCCCTCAACATATATATATAAACATTCAGTCATAAGTCATTCTCAGCAAGTCATTATTCATTCCTTCATAAGTCTAGGCAGTAGAAGTTATGTAGAAAGGGCCAAGGGTCAACCCCTTGGGGCTCACCAAGGCCCACACATGTACAAGCATTTATGCAACCTTCTTGTACCATATTAAATATAAGAAAACCCTGAGACCAATCTCTCTCTTCTTCTCTCTCCTCTGTCTTAATCATGTGTTAATCAACATCAATGTTCTTAATCAGGCTTAGGGCTGTGGATCAGTACAACAAGGCTTCCGTGCATGCAACATATCTGATATCCAAATTAATAAAGCAATGAAATTGCCTCACATGGGGACTTGTCTTGTAACATGCGGAAGCTCCGGGAGCCTTCTGTCAGCCCTAAACACTCCTGGAAAACCATCTGATGCAAAACGCAGATATAGAGAGAGAGTAGAGAGAGAGATAAGTGCTGGAAATTCAGTATATTCTATGGTACAAAAAGGTACCTAAATCTGCAGCCATGGGCTGCCTTACATAAAAGGTGGTAACACACCAAAATCTGTCCCCTATGGGACCCCTAATGATCCAATCCCCTAGAGGGAGAGAATGAATAAAACAATGAGCACTTGGGCTATTTATAGCCCCTTGAAAACCATGGGGAACTGGTCGGCCAGTATTAAATGCATAAATGCTATTTAATTCAGCCCCGACTGGATTTTCTCCTGGATCTTGATGCGCCTGCTGCTGTCCTTGTCCTCTGGTTCAGCCAACCTCTTCAGTGTGCAGCCGACATCCTCTGGCACTGCTGATATCAGCCGACAGTCCTTTCTGGCAGCCAGCCGACAGCTTCTTCCATGCCTTGCTCCAAGTCCTGCTCCAGTTTACACTACCATCAGTGCTCTGTGCTCTATCATCCTGATTCTACTCTTTATCTAGCTGCCTCTTCTGGATCCAGCCCTGAGAATGTCCATGGCATCTATGATGCACATGACATCCCCCTCTACTAAACTTGATGACGAGATTCCAACCTGCTCTTGGATGACTGTCATCATCCCAATCCTGTCCCGAAGTCCCTCTGTCATCATCCATCCCTGGCAAACCTTTTTTCTCTGAAAAGCCGGCCTGTTCTCCAAACCACTCTGTCTCTGATGAAGATCTATGCATCTGGTTCCTCTAGTCTACCATCCATTCCTGCCCTGACTCTGAACACCGTCTTGGTCTTCTTTCCTAAGAAATGAGTCTGGCACACTCACATCACCCTTGGAGGATCAACCTCCCTTGGGACCGTTACCTGAGAACCTATCTGGCTAACGGAACTACCATCCCCATCTGGCACTATGGAACACCACCAACAAACCTCCTGGGAGTTCTTCCCGATCTGTGTTCCTTGCCTTGGGCTTTGAATCCGTGTACTTTGCTGTACCTTGGACTTGTAGACCATCATATGGGACTGAATCAGTGTTTAGCTTTGCTAAGCCTGATGCTCTGACACCAATGTAACATGCGGAAGCTCCGGGAGCCTTCTGTCAGCCCTAAACACTCTTGGAAAACCATTTGATGCAAAACGCAGATATAGAGAGAGAGTAGAGAGAGAGATAAGTGCTAGAAATTCGGTATATTCTATGGTACAAAAAGGTACCTAAATCTGCAGCCATGGGCTGCCTTACATAAAAGGTGGTAACACACCAAAATCTGTCCCCTATGGGACCCCTAATGATCCAATCCCCTAGAGAGAGAGAATGAATAAAACAATGAGCACTTGGGCTATTTATAGCCCCTTGAAAACCATGGGGAACTGGCCGACTGCTGGTCGGCCAGTATTAAATGCATAAATGCTATTTAATTCAGCCCCGACTAGATTTTCTCCTAGATCTTGATGCGCCTGCTGCTGTCCTTGTCCTCTGGTTCAGCCAACATCTTCAGTGTGCAGCCGACAGCCTCTGGCACTGCTGATATCAGCCGACAGTCCTTTCTGGCAGCCAGCCGACAGCTTCTTCCATGCCTTGCTCCAAGTCCTGCTCTTGTTTACACTGCCATCAATGCTCTGTGCTCTATCATCCTGGTTCTACTCTTTATCTCGCTGCCTCTTCTGGATCCAGCCCTGAGAATGTCCATGGCATCTATGATGCAAAAAGAGGTATCTCATGAAGGATAATTGTCTATGTGTTGTGTCAAAACATGAGGCAAAAGGTCATTGATGAGTGGCATGCTCCTCCATATTGAAGACAGAGAGGTATAATGCCTACTACACGCATGATTGAACGTTACTTCTTTTGGCCAGGAATGCGCAAAGATATAGGCATATGTACGTGTATGTTTCACTTGCCAGAAAGTCAAGTTTGACAAGCAAAAGGCTCCTGGTTTGCTCCAACCTTAACCTATTTTCTTACAACCATGGGAAAGTATTGCAATGTAATTTAACATGGATTTGCCTCTGTAATATGCGGAAGCTTCGGAGAAGGATTAGTAACTTCAATACTCAAAATTCAGCACTCTTTTTGCGACGAAAATTAACGCACAAACTGAAAGGAGAAGTGCAGAAAATAGAGAGAGAGAGAGAGAGAGAGAGAGAGAGAGAGAGGGAGAGATGGAGAGGACACAGTATTGGGTCCCAATTACCCTCTGTAGAGCCCCCACCACGGATGGTGTATTTGCTTTATTAGAATGATGAGAAAAACTGAAAGAAAAATACAGCAATCTTGGACCTTTTCTTGGCTGGGAATACCCTGCCCTTGACCTGAATCCTTCACCCCTTTGCTTAGCACCCTCTTGGCTTTGTCTAGCCTCTTATGCTTGAGCTCTTGGTGGAGAATGAGATGAATGAATGGGATTGTGGCCTCCACTATTTATACTACCCAATCACGAGCAGTCGGCCAGCTGTAAATCCAGGTGGCCAGCAATATTCTGTCCCACGACTGTAAATCCAGCATTAAATGCTGAAAATCTTGCGGCCACCTACTATACCTATTGTACCTACTGTAGCCGCCTTCTGCACCTATTGTACTTGTTGCACCTACTCTATACTTGCTATGGGCGCCTTCTGTACCTTATGTACATGATATGTACTTGTGGGCACCTTCTGCACCTACTATATAGTGTACATGTTGTACCTACTGAGTACTTGCTATGGGCACCTACTGTACCTATTGTACTTATTGTGTACCTACTGTAGCCACCTTATGTACTTGCTATACCTCACTCTACTTGCAAGTACAAGCTAGAAGCATAACTATACCTACAAGTATAAGCTGAAACCCTAACTATGCTTGCAAGTACATGCTGAAACCCTAACTATACATGCAAGTACAAGCTGAAAACCCTATTGTACCTACAAACACATGTTGACTATCGTCCTACATCTATAGTACCAAATGTACATGCTGGAAACCGGCACCAAGTGTGTACCTACTATTGACAAGGTGTACCAATACCTCTTTGTGTACTCGTACCACGGAGGCTTGAACCACAATCTCTGCGAGGGTGTGAGCCAAGCTCTAGTATGAGAGCGCATGTTTGTGCGTGGCCTTGAAACGACAATTTCACGTTCACTTCCCTCCAGGTGTATGAGACTAGTGGCTAGGCTATTTAGACTCAATTGACGAGTCCAACATCAACAAACTACTCCAACACACTTCTATTTGGATAACTTGTCTTCATACTTGCATTGCATTGGATTATCTCAATGGCAAGCCCTTGGAACTTTGTTGAGGTTTAAATACTCCAATAATATACTTCCGTATTGGGTTGGGGGGGGAGGGGGGTTTCGGCTTGTTTGCAGCCCCAGTGATGATGTATTGTGCAGTGCTTGTCTCTTTTGCAGATTATCTTGTGCAATGATGTAAATTCAGTTGTTATGTGCAATGTGGCTTTTACATATTAAGTGTGACGTGCGTATTGTTCACGAGACATTGTTCACGAGACGGTGCCCAAGGACGTTCACACCTAGCAAGTGTAGTTTCGTTCACTGCTAACCTTGAACCTTGATTCACTCCTAAACCGAGATTAGATCAAGCTTCCAAAGCCATATTTTCTGTTGGGGTAAAGGCGTTATGCCCACCCTTATAGTGTGTACAAGCCCATAAGTTATAGTACATAGTACACTTAGTACTTTTAATGTACTAAGTGCACTATGTGTACTAGTGCAATATACATGTGTGATAGGGGAGTCACACACTCATGCCTCATGAGTTGACTTATCCCCACAACTCTCTCTCTCTCTCTCTCCCTTGCTTCTCTGTGTATGTCTCCCACATGACCTAACCCTAATTCTCCCATCAACTGGTATCAGAGCTTTGGTCCCTCCCTCTTCTCCTCGATGTCTCCAGTGCAAGCGTCGGTAGCGAACAGAAGCATCGCTGGTGAGAGCACATAGCAGGTGGGATCGCAGGCCAACAGCGAGCAGCACATCAACAGAGAATCGAGTGCGCTAGCAAGATCGGCCATCGCTGGTGAGCAAGGAGCACCTGGCAGAAGTGTCAACAGGCGTCGTATCATCAGCATCAAGACGTCAGCAGCCAGGCGAAGCGTGAGCGAAGCGCATAGCAGTAGAAGGCGAACAAGGCGCCGGCTGTGCGAACTCAGGCGAACCTGCGCGAACCCAACACAAAGAGGATAAACCAATTCGAAGAGACCCTTTCCGGCGCCTCACGCCTCGCCAAGGTCCCTACTATCACCTTGTCCAGCACATACGGTGAGTACAACAGGGCAGTCGGGTACAGCACAGTAGCCTGTAGCGAAGTCGACTTGCCTGCAGAAGTTGATAAACCAGTACAGCAGCAGCAGCAGCAGCTAATTATCCACACGAATCAGCACTCAAATCAGAATTGCCCCTCAAATTCAGCCTGCAGATCAGAGAAAAATCAGAAAATTACAAGGTATTTTCCTCAATTTTTTTTTGGGATTTGCAATTGAGCAAGTACAATCAACAATTGAGCAGATACAGGTGTCGAATTGCTCAATTTTGAGCAAAATTGGCAAAATTGGGTGACATTGGTCACAATCAAGATCAATTTGCAGGAAATTGGTCACAATCAGGATCAATTTGCAGGAAATTGAATGTCAAAATTTGGGACTTTTGATGTAATTGTGCAATTAAGCACTCATACATGCTGTATGATGTGAAAAATTGCACATTTGGGCAAAATTGCAGCAAATTGCAGTGCAAATCAAGGGGCTTTTGTGCCGATTTGGTTGATTTGCATGCAGGCGATCGCATTTGATGCTGTGGATAATGTGCTGATGCCTTACAAGCACTCAATGTGCCTGTAAATCAAGGGGCTTTCATGTATTGGATGTATATGTGGCCAGGGGGAAGCATCGTGAACACTCTGGATGCCTTCATGTGCGTCAATGTACCATGTATGATCAGAAATTGATCTTAAATCAAGGGGCTTTTCAAGTTTTTATGCTTGTTGAGCTTGGCAAAGCAGCAGGCAAGACATTTATGCCTTGAATCCTCAAAAATCAGCTTGCAGTCAAGGGGCTTTTGCCCAATTTCTGTTTGGAACTGTTGTATGCAGTGTACAGGACTGTAAAAGTCTGATTTTCACTCATTTGGACAGCCAGGAGAGCATTTATTGCTATTGTACCTGCTGGTACAGATTTGGCACAGCTTTGTGCATGTTTTGGCATGGCTGTACACTGTTTTGAGTGACCAAAAGGTTCAATTTCAGCTGCTGTACTTGCCGGGACAGGTTTGGTACATCATTGGTGAGCACTTGGTACTGCTGTACAGTACTTTGGAAGGGCAAAAGAGCACATTTGAGGTGCTGTCCAAAATCTGCAGCAACCAGATTTTGGTGTTTTCATCACATAAAGTGGGAGAAAAGTTGCATTTGTGCTTCCGCAGTGGGAGATAAAGCTTGGGAGAAAAACTGTGAGCACTTTGTGTGCTTTTGGTGCAGTGTTTGCACATTTTTGCAGGGAGTCAGGCATTGACAGGTTGCATTTTGCTATGGCAACCACAGGTGAGAGCTCTTCATTGCTTCACATCAAGAAGCTTGAAGGCTCGCATAATTATGATATTTGGCAAACCCAGTGCTACAATGTGTTGCTCCAGAAAAAGCAGCACAAGCCTATCAAAGAAAGGGGTGTGATGCCCGCTTCTCTTACTGCTGAAGAGTGGGAAGATATGGATGAGTTGGCAAGATCTACTATCATGTTGTCTGTGTGGGACTCATTACTTTTCAGCATTCGTGAAGAGAAGACAGCTTGGGGAATGTGGCAGAGATTGCAGGACTTGTATGCCCAACAAAGTGCCTCAAGCAAAGTGTATTGGTTGAAGAAACTCATAGGTCTTCAGATGAAGGAAGGGGCGTCTATGACAGCCCATCTAAATGAGTTTAATGGTATTGTCAGCCAAGTTATAAATCAAAAGTTGGCGATGGACGATGAGTTCAAAGCCACTTTTCTGTTATGCACTTTGCCAGAGAGTTGGGACACATTCAGGACAGCCACTAGCAATTCGAATGCTATGCTGTCATATGCAGATGTTGAGGGTGCTCTTCTTCAAGAAGAGATGAACAGGAAAAACAACTCTGTTGGAAAGTCCAATGCAATGAATGCACGTGGGAGATCCCAGCAAAGGGGGAAAAGCCAAGAAAGGGGAAGGAGCAAGTCTCGCTCCAAAAAGGATTTGGAATGCCATTATTGTGGCAAGAAGGGACACATCAAAAGCAATGCTACAAATGGAAAAATGATCAAAAAGAAAAGGGAAAAGGCAAAGACAAAGAGAAGGATGAAGCCAAAGATGTAAAGCCAAAGGGCAAAAGTGGAGTCAAGATTGAAGAAATCAATGTGTCACATGCAGGTGGCAGTGAGGATGAGGTCCTATTTACGTCTTCACTTGATGCCCATTCACTTCTTACAGGTGGTCATGGTATGCACTCATGGATCATTGATTCAGGTGCCTCCTTTCATGTCACAGGTTGCAGAGACTTGTTTGTCAGGTACACTGTTGGCAATGAAGGAGTGGTTTATTTGGGTGATAACCATGCATGCAAGATTCTTGGCAGAGGTGATGTAAGGCTTGTGTTTTCAGATGGCTCACAGCTTATGCTCCATGATGTCAGGCATGTGCCTGAGATCAAGAAGAATCTGCTTTCTACTGGACAGCTTGATGATGCTGATTATGTTACCACATTTGGTAGTGGAAAGTGGAAAATTAGTAAGGGCTCACTGGTTGTTGCCAGAGGCTCTAAGGTGGACACTCTTTACTTCATGCATGCAGGTGTTTGTCACCATGCTAATGTAAATGCAACCGAGCTGCCGGAAATTTCTATGTGGCATAGCCGGTTGGGACACATGAGTGTCAAGGGAATGGAGCAATTGTCTCGTTTGGGTTACTTGCCTTCTCTAAAGTTTTCAAGTTTTCAGTTTTGTGAGCATTGTATATATGGTAGGCAAATACAGTGCCCCCACAAGAAAGCTCTTGGACAGAAAGATGCTCAGTTAGAGCTTGTGCATACAGATGTATG
Organism: Cibotium barometz; assembly: GCF_041138505.1. NCBI lineage: Eukaryota > Viridiplantae > Streptophyta > Polypodiopsida > Cyatheales > Cibotiaceae > Cibotium > Cibotium barometz. Next base: position 64,717,948 of record NC_141046.1, on the reverse strand, counting down.
TGAGATGCCTCAGCTTTCTTTGGGAGGGGCAAAATACTTTGTGTCTTTTATAGATGATGCCACACGCAAGGTGTGGGTCTATCCTCTTCGTTTGAAGAGTGATACATTCTCAGTGTTTCAGAAGTTTGTTGCTCTTGTTGAGAATCAAACTGGCAAAACACTGAAGGCTTTGCGTTCCGACAATGGTGGAGAGTATATGTCCAAACAGTTTCAGGACTTTTGTGATGCTAAAGGCATCAAGAGGGAGCTCTCTACTCCTTATGATCCTCCACAAAACGGGACAGCAGAGAGGATGAACAGGACCATTCAGGAAAAGGTCCGTTCTATGTTGTCACATGCTGCATTACCTCATGGTTTTTGGGCTGAAGCTGTTATGACAGCCGTTCACCTTATAAACAGGTCACCTAACACGAGGCTTGGTGGGAAAGTGCCAGAAGAAGTATGGACAGGAAAGCCTCCGTCATACAAGCACTTGAGAGTGTTTGGTTGCGTTGCGTACGTGCACATACGCAGGGAAATGCGCACCAAACTTGATCCTAAGTCTCACAAATGCATATTCCTAGGATATGGTGACAGAGGTGAAATGGGGTATAGACTTTGGGATCCCATGAATAGAAAGATCATACGCAGCAATGATGTCATTTTTGATGAAATATGCATGTATAAGGAGCCTGCAAGGCAACAGGAGCCTGGCAGAGTCATCTTTGATGATGATGGACATCATGGACAACAACAAAGGGCTGTAAATCAGCCATTACAGCAGGAAAACCAGCCCTTAAATGGTGCTGAAAATGGTCCAAATGGACAGCCAGAGATGGCAGAAGATATCCCTATGGATATACCACAGTTAGAGGAGATACCGGGCATGATTTTTCAGCCTTATGGCATGGAACAGGAGCCACCAATGGGTGATATGCAGGCTGGACAGCAACCTGCAAATGATGGTCATTGGGTACGGAGGTCCACTAGACCCTCCAGAGCCCCTGACAGGTTTGTTCCAGGGGTTGACTACTTGATGCTCACTGACTGTGGGGAGCCCTCATTTTATAAGGAGGCTTTACAGAGGGCAGACAAGGCTCTATGGGAGCGTGCCATGAAGTCAGAGATGGATTCTCTGCATAAAAATGGAACTTGGAAGTTGGTGCATTTGCCTGCAAACAAGAAGGTTTTGCCATGCAAATGGGTATACAGGCTCAAAGTTGCACCAGATGCAAAGCCAAGATACAAAGCCAGGTTAGTGGCTAAGGGCTTCAAGCAGGAATATGGTGTGGACTTTGATGAGATCTTCTCTCCAGTGGTCAAAATGACCACACTTAGTGCTGTGTTGGCTTTGGTTGCGCATGATGATCTGGACTTGATTCAGATGGATGTGAAGACTGCTTTTCTTCACGGTGATCTCCATGAGGAGATATATATGCAGCAGCCAGAGGGTTATGCAGTGAGTGGAAAGGAGAAGCTTGTATGCAAGCTGAAAAAGAGTCTTTATGGGCTCAAACAGGCACCAAGAGAATGGTATCATAAATTTGATACATTCATGAAATCTCAGAAATTCAGGAGAAGTGACATAGATCACTGCTTGTACACCAAGAAAGCTTTGGATGGCAGTCTATTGATCCTCATCTTGTATGTTGATGATATGTTGATTGCCGGGAAATCTCGTAAGGAGATGGATACCTTGAAGCAGAGGCTGCATCAAACCTTTGATATGAAGGATTTGGGTGATGCAAATCACATTTTGGGTATGCGGATACTTCGGGACAGAAATCAGCCCTTGCAGAGGTTCAATATGGACGGGGGGAAGAAAGCTAGTACTCCTTTGCCTCCATATGTGAAACTCAGTGCTATGGACAGCCCACAGTCAGATAGTGGCAGGGCTGATATGGCCAAGATTCCGTATGCTTCAGCTTGTGGCAGTCTCATGTATGCCATGGTTGCTACTAGGCCGGACATTGCATTTGCAGTGGGAGTGGTTTCTAGATACATGGCCAACCCTGGCAAGAAGCATTGGAAAGCAGTGAAAGGTGTCATGAGATACCTGAAGGGCACACAGGATATGTGCATTTGCTTTGGCAAACAGGATGCATTAGTGCATGGTTACACGGATTCGGATTATGCCGGTCATCCAGATAACCGGAAGTCTACTACCGGTTATGTGTTTACATTCACAGGAGGTGCTGTGTCATGGATATCCAGGATGCAGAAGTGCACTGCCTTATCTACTACAGAGGCCGAGTATATTGCAGCCACAGAGGCTTGCAAGGAGGCATTATGGCTATCTCGGTTAGTGGTTGGTTTGGGCTATACAGGGGATATTCCATTGTTGCATTGTGACAGTCAGAGTGCCATTCAGTTGGCAAAGAACCCTGTTTTTCATGCAAAGACGAAGCATGTGGATGTGAAGTATCACTTCATCAGGGAGGTGATAGAGAACAAGCAAATTCAGCTTGTTAAGATTCATACGGATGACAACCCGGCTGATCTGTTGACAAAGAGTTTGCCTCCGAAGCAGTTTGCTCATTGCAGACACTTGATGGGCATTGGATGAGGCCAGTTTCAGCCTTGATATGGCCTTGTATATTATCATGTACATGCTGATTTTTGCTTTTCCTTTACTTAAGGGCACTTTGCCTTTAAGTGGGAGGTTGTTGGGGTAAAGGCGTTATGCCCACCCTTATAGTGTGTACAAGCCCATAAGTTATAGTACATAGTACACTTAGTACTTTTAATGTACTAAGTGCACTATGTGTACTAGTGCAATATACATGTGTGATAGGGGAGTCACACACTCATGCCTCATGAGTTGACTTATCCCCACAACTCTCTCTCTCTCTCTCTCCCTTGCTTCTCTGTGTATGTCTCCCACATGACCTAACCCTAATTCTCCCATCATTTTCCAGCACTCAAAATAAAGACTTATTTGATATGCAAAGTGTAGGCAGTGGTAGTAGTCTTGGAAAAGCAACACCCATCATGGCTTAACAAAATTATGTGAAAGAAGGCTCAAGGCACTTCATTTCCTTTGCGTAGAGTGTGAGAATATTGATTCTGAATTGGAGATGACAATCGACCGCGCAGTCCAGTTGGACCCCTCGCTTGGCATCGGTGCTCTTGAGAGGCATTGAGACTATTGTTGGTCTACTCATGGTTATCCTTTGCGCAGAGTGTGAGAATATTGATTCTGAACTGAAGATGCATTTCGCTGCACAGTCCAGTTAGACAAGTGAGCCACCTTTGCGCAGAGTGAGGATATTGATTCTGAATTAAAGATGACATTTGGCTGTACAGTCCAGTTAGACAAGTGCTCCACCCTCACTTGGCCTGGGTGCTCTTGAGAGGCATTGAAACTATTGTGGTCTACTCAAGGTTATCTTTGAATCCACCATAGAGTGAGGCAGGGCTCATGAGTCGAGGCAAGGATTGTGAAGACTTGGCAATCAATAGAACATCCCAGGACTACCGGAACACACAAAATTTTGGGAACCTCTCAAATACCAAATACAATAAAACAAACTATTTTATATACTAAGGAAATGAATAGAGAGCAATCATGTACACAAAATACTTTAAGATGCAGCCATGCTAAGGATTATTCCAAATGTTTTTGTTTGGGCTTTGCAGATGGCTAGAATGCCACTATTTCTTCCTACAAAAAGCAAACCACAAAGGGCACACGCATTTCAGGGATTACCGCCAACATAGCCCCATGGCAAATTTGGTCTACATGTCATTGAATATCCCACATTCATATAGAAGAGACATTTTTCAAAGTCTGAAAATATGAGGCAAATTGTATGGCAGATGAGAGCCACCACGTATAATATGAGGAAAATCAGCATTAGTCTTTCAATGGCATGTATGGCATATGAATAGAACCACGTTTGTATGTTTTGTTCAATTTTGAACATCCTTGGTTCCCAAATCTCTACAAATATACTCATCGAGGCTTTTTCCAGAGTCTTCTCTATGATTAAAACTACAGATTAAAACTTGTAGTTTTTCTATGGCCAATATTTTTAGTTGGTAGCGCAGACTCCTCTTTCTAAGCGGTAGGCATGGATGGCATCACTAGGTTTAAAAAAGTGAAGGTTAATCTGACATTAAATCTACAAAGGTGCAACCCAAAGTGTACAGCATTGTAGAATCACTCTCTTTCTCTCTCTCACACACACACACGATACAAGTAGACCCTAAACCCTCTCTCTCTCTCTCTCTCTCACACACACACACACACAGAATAGGGTTTAAAGTTGAATCGGTACCGCATCCACGAAATAGGAGGCGGCCATGACGGTGACAAAGATACCGCCCAGAATAACCACGGGACCTGTCGCTAGGCTCCACTTGTTGGCGATCACCATGGCTACATCGAAACTAAAGCCTCCCCACTCTCTATACGATCGCGACTCGATTATACAACATGGTTATACTGCTTACCAAGTTACCACACACGATGTATTATTAAATTTTAACTCTTTCGGGTTTTTTCGGACAAGTCCGCGGACATTCCGAGAAACGGGAGGGTGTACGGGAAGGTGTTCACAGACGTCTTCAGAAAAAAGCTTCCTAGCCGGCTTGATTTTGGGTTTGGTAAAATGCAGTAAGTTTTTTGGTATTTTATTGTTTGCATTTTAAATATTTGCAAGTATTTTATGGCCAAAATGCTCCTAGGATGCCAACCCGATCATCTTGCATCTAATTCACACATACACATAATAGAACACACAAGGAAAGCAATAGTGAACAGACTCATCTCCCAACCGTAGGCTCACATTGTCGAGCCACCCTCGAGATTCAGAGAGATAGATGTGTGCTCTACCTTTGCATGAGGCCTTCAGATCACGAGACTACCTCACAATCAAACCACCACTGTGTCCCATATTGTGCATGGTACCAGTATACAACGCTCGGCATCCCTAGACCCACCTCCAGGCTACTCTAGATTTGACCCACACAAGGCATGCTCATCAACACTTAGTTATGAGCCATACTCATGCTTATATAGGAATTTGGTACTATTCGTATCTATACATTTATGGGATAACTGTCTAACTCTCTCAATAGCCAACTGCTTATGTGTGTGACACTCCCTTGGCCCATGGAATATCAAACCATGCCCATGCCAAGGATGTAACATAATTCCCCCCTGTAAGAGCTCATCTTCAAAGGAGTGAAGTCAATCATACACATCCCTCTAGATTCATCCCTAACTCATTCAAGATTATAACTTTATGGTTGACCCTCTCAAATGTTGCCTTTTGAGTTCATGTGTTAAGATATCAATCTTAACAACAACGTTCCAAACTCGACTACACACATCCTTTGCATTTCTTTGGCTTAGACCAAATTACACAAGATATAAGGCCAAATTTTGCACCATACCTCTCTCTTGCAACTCTCACACACTCCATAGCTTTCTGAAATCTTGTATTTCTAAACTTGGTATCAGAGCTAGACTCACCATTGCATTCTCAGTCTTAGCATTAGCAAGAATTTGCACTCTTATTAGGATTAATTAAGCCATTTACTAGTTATAAGTAATCTTCTCCACAAGCACAATTAGTGGATACCATTGAGCACTTGGAAAAAAACCGACATTCGTCACATCTTCATGGCTTTACAACCATTTGAGCTGGTCTCGAGGGTTTTCGAGTATGGTAAGCATGCTAGTGGCTTCAGAATTGCAGTTGTTGGTGTGTAGAGTGAGATCCAAACCTGTATCTCTCTCTTCATTAAGGTTTCATTAACTTTCTTAAATCTTTGATGAAGTGTGTTACTGTCAAGTCTTATTAGGTTAATCTCTCTTTCACTTATCGCTATTTCACTATTTTAAAGCACTTGGTTCAATTGTGAGTATAACTATTCCAATTGTTTATTGAAAGTCACCTACATTCTTTGGGATTAGTAAGTGATTAGTGATCTTAGTCATGATTAGCATCTAAATTTGAGTTAAATCTTGTCCAAATCATTGTAAAGGAGTAGACACTGCTAAGGTATGACTATAAATCTCAATAAGATCCTCGTTAAGCCATGGCTAGCCAAATCTTAGTGGATAAGTTTAGTGTTGAAGGATTCCATACATGGCAAACAAACGTCATACATCTACTCATGCAAAAGGATATTTCATCTCTCCTCTCTCCTCATTCAAGTCTAGTTCCAAAAAGTTAGCTTAATTGACCTAAAAATGGTCAAATATTGACCAAACTGATTTAGAAAATTCTAGAATCAGTTTGTTTGGTTAGGAGCTCAATTTTCCTATAAATAGAAGCCTCCCCTTGTTGAAAAATATATAGTGTTTATGCATCGTTACTCTACTCCACCTAAGCCAAGAACTGTGAATTCATTAATAATTCACTAGTTTTTGGAGCTTCCCTCTTTCTTCAATCCCCATTGGTGGCTCCATCAACATACTTAACCAATTGATTGGTTGGGGGCCTCTACCGTGAACAAAGAATCAAGCAATTTGTAAGGTAAATAGTGAATATTGATCTTTTCTATAATTTCTCAATGTTTCTCTCTTCTCAACACCTCTCAAGCTTGAGAAGCTTAATTGGATATGATGCCATCGAATATTCCTTTTTTTTAATCGGGTACCATTGACGACACGAGAATTATTTTCATTATTTTTGAACTTTTCCTTTCACTCCATGGATGGTTTTAGCATTGGCCCTCCCTCCTACGGCACGATTCTGAGGATTGTCTATCACTAGATTATCTATATCGCTTCATGGGCGGAAACGCGACATCTTTGTGTAGGGTCCTTTTTTCTTCTCCCTGCCTGATTCCATCGACAGCGCGAGTGTACCCTCTCTTTGGGATCCATACCAGCTTGTCACATTATGTCCATTTGGTATACTAGCTTTTGGGATCCATAGCAGCTTATCATATGATGTCCATTGTATGTTTGATATACTGACTTTTGGGATCCACACATGTTTTGGTCTTTTCACCTTAGCTTTAGAAGTATCAGGTACAATAGTAGCTAGAGTAACTGAAACTTTTGGTTCCCGTATGTATCAAAGCTTGACCTTGAGTATTAGAGGTGAAGTGGTGGAGGCTAAAGGAATTAAAGTATCCTTGCTTGTTTTTATATGTCTTTTGTGGTTCCTCCTTAGTTTTGGCTTTGTGTGCTTGACTAGGTGGCCATCATGGTGCATATTAGTTATCTAGTGTGGATGGCATAGCAAGCACCCTAAAGTAGTGATTCATCATTAGAAAGGATCACTTTTACATTAGTGATGATCACTCTCACAACACCCACTTTGTGCAACATTGCTTCCATTTCGCATGGACAGGGTGGTGTATATGGTCAAATGGATCTGGGGCATAGTTCAAGAGTGCTTGTTAGTTTTATTGGCTATTTCTTGGCATCACATGATAGGTTACCAGGTGATTTGGAGCTTCTTCGAGACATGCCATGGAAAGAGGGAGCATGATGGTGCGGGTGCATATGTCACACACACCTCGGACATCACCATCTTCACCGATAGTGAGTACTTTTGAGATACACGGTAAGTAGTGGATTGGTGTAATGCGCATTTGACCAATGGTGTTGCCTCTTCCTTCTCTCAATGAGATGCAAGGAGGTTCTTTTGGGGTGTTGAAAATAGTGACATTGATGGTGCTTCTCTAGACCATGCAACAGTGGATGGCACACTTAGGCTACACTTCATTAGAAGCACATCCTATGATGACCCCACCATCTTCACACGATGCCATTCATGCTTTTGTGGGCCATGCATCGATGGTGACTACTCACTGTACAAGATGTGAGAGTGGGCTGATCCTTGGTTGGGAACAGGTGTTGAGAGTAGAGTGAGGAGCGTTCCCTCTCGCTGTTGATCCTCGCACACTACTTGGGTTGTGGTAGATCGCTTGACCAAAATGGCTAGATTTTTACCGACCCAGAAGACTATTACAGCTACGCAATTGTTTGACATATATTTTAACCGGTGGGGTGATAACACAACATCACACCGTGGATGGATATAGAACTCTCCCTTAAAGCCCAAGGATACTAAGTATAAAATCTGATTTTGATGCCAAAGGTAAAGCCAACACAAGGTTGCCACCAACAAAGCATGGGTATTGGAGTATATCAAAAATCATCATCGTGCTCAAAGCCAATACACAAGCTTGCCAAGTCAAAGTAAATGTGGGTACCTAAAAGGACCACAACAAAGGCAAGGTAAAGGTAGAGGAACTACGGACCGTGGGAGAAAGGGAACAACTCTAAAGACAAATTCGGGACCTCCCCTCAACCTCTAGCCTGAAGAAGATTCCTTAGATCCCAACAAAATTGTCGACGAATAACAAGCAATTCTCACTTCAAAATGGCCCCGTCATGACCCTTAAGTCTTCAATCCTTACATAAGCAAAAACTTTATTGTAAAGAGGATATTGTATGCTACATTTCGATGGATCACCGTACAAAAGAAGTTATTGCTTACACATTAGCAACACAAAGAAGAAAGAATTGACTGAAAGATAACTTGTTGAAATGTCAAGTTGTTGAAGGCCAAAACATTCCAAGGGAATAAGTGTTAAGAGTCTAGTTGCGAAAGGCCAAAAGTGACCCAATGTAAATCCTAAGCACAACACAATAAGTCATTCACAAGGCCTTTTCAGTCGAGTCTCTTGTGTTGGAGAGACAAGCATAATTGTTAAGTCAAGTGGCCTATGTAGATGCGATAGAGGCATAAAGGTCAAGTCTGAGTCAAGGTTGAAGGAGTGAAGAAGTAAGTCACACTCATGTACTAACCACTGCCAACACTGAAGTAAACCTTAACTTCAAGAGCCTCCAGGTACATTCCTAGATGGGGGGCACTAATGAGAGGATGGAAGGGAAACCTTTTTTTGCTTGGCCTAGTGTATGGCCCATCACTATGCTTGAGATAAAATCCTCTCTTCCATTGTGACAAAATCTCCAAGGTAAAAATCTCATCATGCCTGACAAGCCCATAGACCCCATTAAGTGTTTTTGCATCGCATATTTTATGCATTCAATTGCATCCCTAGGTGTGCCTATATTACACAGACACATTGAAGAGCGTCACCACTGAAGAGGACGATTCAAGCGACTCTTTGCAAGACACTCCAGTGGTAGTAACAAAAAAGAAAGACAAAAAGACATTATCAGATAATCCAAAAGAATACAAGGAAGCTGCCCAGGTTGAATGGAGACCCATACCAATGGTAGAGAAAAAGATTCTGGGGCAAGACCAGTGGTGAGACTTTTTGATCAAAAGACACCACAAGCAACCAGCAGGGGTCTCGGCTATTCAGAAGAGCATGCAAAAAAGTTGAAGAGGATCCAAAAGCAAGCCATCTACCCTGATGAGGTGTACATCTCGGATCATACCCCCCCCCAGAGATGTTCTTCAATTTCAAGTAAAAATTTGTCAAGGGAACTGGTTCAAAACCATAAGCTCAAACATCAGGCGTGCCAGGTGTTGTGCCTAGCCCGTCTTCTGAAACAATGTGGCCAAGTAAAGCTCCACTACTTACTACAAAAGCACATTTTTTTTGGATTGAGATTCTATCTAGTTTCATGGCACCTCTGTAGACACAATGTTAGGTGTTAGAGATGCTGCAAATGCCTCTCAAAGACATTGAAGTCATGCACAAAGACCCTCATGAATGTTGTGAGGTATTCATAAAAAAATTCATGAACCATTATTTGGAATGTGGCCGGTGCATTCTTCAACCCAAAAGTCATTACATTCTAGGCAAACACCACCCACTTTCGTCTAGTGCCATCCTTTCCTGATTGTATCCGCTAAATCCATCCAAGAATGAATACATCTCATGGCCACCAATTGCATCCAACAATAAATCTGTAAATGGTAGTCAAAAAGGATTTATGATTGTGGCCACATTCAACTTTCTATAATCTACACATACCCTCAACTTGCCATTCTTCGCATAGGCATGCTTTGATGTTCAATGGGCCAGGGGAGTGTGACACATAACTTGCCATTCTTCGCATAGGCATGCTTTGATGTTCCATGGGCCAGGGGAGTGTCACACATAAGTAGTTAGCTATTGAGAGAGCTAGACGGTTATCAGTGTACGGATAAGAATAGCATTGAAGTCATATATAAGCATGGGGAGAGCTCTTAACTAAGTGTTGAGTATGCCTTATGTGTGGATTTGGATCTGGACTAGCCTAGAGGTAGGTCTAGGGTTGCCGAGCTTCGTAGGAGGCGTAGGGTGGTGGTTTCGTATTCTCTAGGCCTCACGCTAAGGTGGTGCACGCATATCTCTCTCCCAAGCTCAGGGGTTGTTCGACGAAAAGCACGTTTTTGTGCCGTCTCGGGTCAAAGCACGAAAAGCCATGTTGAGGGCACCATCTATGTGTGTGGGACAGTGATGGGCTGCTGGGCAGTTTCTGTTGTGCCAGATTAACGACAAGCCACAAATGAGGGGTGGCTCCTGTTTTACGGGTGCTAGCCTGCAAGGGGGGAGTGTAGAATGAGCACTTGGACCTTCTCACCTTCTCATTGGGTGTCCTTTCAACTTGGACCTTCTCATTGGGTACCGTTAAAACCGAGAGAGGACCCATCACGGGCTCCCATAAAAGAAGGTTCTCTTTGTGAGATCGTTTAGTGGCATTAAAGAGCGGATAGATCTATTTATTGTCAACGTGATGCTCATGAGGTTAGTCTCTCGTTTGCTATATCATTTATCTTGTAAAGGCATTAGGGAGTCATCAAACCAAGGGTTGAAAGGGCACTATTCTGAGTGCATCACCGCGAAGAATAAAACTTCATCATAACCTTTTTAGGGCATTCTTCTTATCGTGAATCAATGAGTCATATACTCATTCTGAACTGGTTGGGACTCAAGGACTATTAGTGTCATACAAGTCACTAGTTGCACACGCTTAGAGTGTTGTTTACGTTAAAGAACTAGGCTCGGACTTATATACTCATTGAGATTAGTGTAGGGTGCTAATTACTCATGTTGTTACATCAAAGAACTAAGCTCGAACTCATATACTCATCGAGATTAGTATAGGGTGCTATAATTGCTCTTAATTATAAGAAGATTCTTGATGTTGATTGGCTCACTCATGTGCAAACACATGCAACCATAGAACTTAGATTTGTGTGCAAAGGTATTGCCTTAAGAGCATACAAGTGCAGACTTGAGTATGAGACTTGACGGTCTAGACATTGCCTTGGTGATTGGACTCAAGGATTTTGTAATAGAAACCTAATGTATGCTTGGGTTACCTTGGGTATAGACTCAAAGATTTTCATTAAAACTATGGGTTAATGTAAACTATCATCATCTGAGTCAATGATGGCTTAATAAGGAACTTGTTTGAGATAAGTCAAACCATGTTTGGGATACCTTGGGTGTAGACTCAAAGTTTTCGATGGGGATGAAACTTTGCGAGTCTAGATAGAACAACCGCGTCGACCCAAAGTTTCACCCCCATCGGTCACACGATGGGTGTGATGCCTTACCCAAATCCACTCATTTTTACATAGGGGACTCCTTGGACACTATGCAAAAAAGAGCGGGTGGCCATCACACTATCACACCAATCCAGCATTTGATGGGGATAAAACTTTGTGATTGGGGGAAGAGAAGCCCCATGGACCCCTTGGGCATTATGCAAAAAAGAGTGAGTTGCAACACGCCATCACTATGCAAAAAAGTTTTATCCCCAGCATTTGATGGGGATAAAACTTTGCGATTGGGGGAAGAGAAACCCCATGGACCCCTTGGGCATTATGCAAAAAAGAGTGGGTTGCAACATGCCATCACACCCATCCGATGTTTGATGGGGATGAAAGTTTGTGAGTGGGGTGGGGGAGGAGCCCCATGGACCCACTTTCACCTCCATCGGGTGTGATCTCCTACCTAAACTTGCTCTTTTTTGTGTAAGGGACTCCTTGCACTATGCAAAAAAAGAGCAAGTGGTACGACACCGTCATACCCCATCTGACGTTCGACGAGGATGAAACTTTATGAGTGGGGGGTGGAGGGGGAACAGCCCCATGGACTCACTTATTGCAAAAGTTTCACCCCAATCGAACACCGGATGGGTGTGATGTCCTACCCAAACCTGCTCTTTTTTGCATATGGAACCCCTTGGGCACTATGCAAAAAAGTGCAACAATCACACCCATCCTGGGTCTGATGGTATGAAACTTTGCAAGTGGGGGGAAATAGCCCCATGAACCCATTCAAAAAATTCACCCCCATCTAACCTTGGATGGGTGTGATGTCCTACCCAAACTTCTTTCTACATAGGGGATTCCTTGGGCACTATGCAAAAAAGAGTGGGTGGCAATATACCGTCGAACCCATCCAGTGTCTGTCAATGGGAATGAAACTTTTCAAGTGGGGGAAAATAGCCCCATGAACCCATTCGCAAAATTCACCCCCATCCAACCTTTGATGAGTGTGATGTCCTACCCAAACTTGCTCTTTTCTGCATAGGGGATTCCTTGGGCACTATGCAAAAAAGTGTGGGTGGCAACACACCGTCAAACCCATCCAATATCTGTCAATGGGGATGAAACTTTCGAGGGGGGAGAAGACCCACTCACAAAGTTTCATCCCCATTCGATGCCAGATAGGTGTGATGTTCTATCCAAACCCACTCTGTTTTGCATAGGGGACCCCTTGGGCACTATGCAAAAAGAGCGGGTGGTACACACCATCACACCTATTCAGCATCATCCGATGGGGATGAAACTTTGTGAGTGAGGAGGAGAGTAGCCCATGGATCCACTTGCAAAGTTTCATCCCCAGCATCAGCAGATGCCGGATGTGTGTGATTGTTAACCACATGTGGTTAACACATTTCTATGAGACAACTATGTCCGCACACTTATGTAATGGGCACCCATACTATATTGTATATTCGGTCAGTTGATGAGGGAAATGCCCTAAAGATGCTACGGAGTCTTGAGCTTCAAAGGACATACAAGAGGATCTCGGTTAGTTGGCCAAACCATAAAGAAAAGCCTTATAACTATGTTTTGGGCTTTTTGGGTCACTCTCTTGGACGGTTAGTTGGCCAAACCATAAAGAAAAGCCTTATAACTATGTTTTGGGCTTTTTGGGTCGCTTACTCTTGGACGGCCTTACTCTTGGACGGCCTAGTGGAAAAAGGCTTGGAACTATAAAAGCCAATTTCTCTTGTTTGTAAGACATTCTCTCATTTATGCAATAGAAGGAGTGTTCTCTCTCCCTCTCTCTTGCAACTCTAATCTAACATGTGACTTAGGGTTAGGTTTGGATGTGATTAGTGCTAATTGCTCATTCTCTCTTGCTTCCCTCTTTCTCCTTCTCTCCCTCTTACTTGAGTGATTAGGTTATCACCGCAATTGTCTTCCGCAGATATCCCACATGATCTTCACAAGAGAGGTTGCACCATACGTCGGATTAGGAACCGCCTTGGTGTGACGACGAGTGCGGGAGAATCACAGGCGACGGGTGACGAGCGGTTATCCACATGCAACAGTGGAGCTCTTGAGGGTAGCTCGAGCTCGGCGGATCGAAAACTTCCCACGACACGTTAGGGTGAACCCAATATCTTTGGTGTCACTGCCGACGAGGAGTGCCAATCTGCTTCTTGTTGAAGCCTTTCTTGTTTGAATTCGACAAAGTCTCCATTGCCCGGTGGTGTCAAGTAAGTAACTATGGCATTCAGCTTTGGGCTATTCGATTTATTTTATTGATTATTTTGGTTGTTTTGTTTTTATTGTTTTGCTTTTGTGCATGGATTATGATTGGGAGTAGGATTAGCAAGAGTTTAGGTTAAAAAAACTAGGGATTTGAGTGATTAGAGAGCTCAAAAGGGAGAGTTTTTGCTTAAACCTAGAGTGTTTTTTGGCTAATTTTTAGCTTTCAATTATTTTTTAAAGATTTGTGCATATAGGTAGGTTAGGAATGTAAGATAGGACCCTAATCAACCAAAAAATATAAAAAATCACAAACAATATTAAGTTTTACTAATTATCACTAATCTACTAGTTAGTGTGATTAGTGAGCTTAAAGAGAGTAAAGAACCAAAAAATTTGAGCCTAATTGCTTGAAATTAGGCTCAAATGGAGTAGCATTAGTGTTGTAAAAACTTGCCTTGACCTAAATACATGCTTAGACTACTCCCATTAGGTCACAGTTAGTGAGAATTAGCACTAATTGAGTCTCATTTGCCTAATTTTTCCTCTTTTGAGTGGGTTAATTAGGGATGATCACATCATTAGTGAGAATTAGCACTAATTAAGTTATATTTGCTTAATTTTTTCTCTTTTAAGTGGGTTAATTAGAGAGTTAATTAGAAGGGTTAATTGGTGATGATCACATCATTAGATTAGCTTGAACATTGATAATCTACCTATCAAATTCCCATCTCAAAACTCATCACCATTAAGGAGTAATTAGAGAGTAAAGAAAGAGATTAAAGTGTGATTAACAGTGAAATTAGGAAAGATTAATTTTTAGTTAAGTTAGAGAGTCTCGAGATTAGTTGAAAACCACTAATTTGGAGTTAACCTCTAACTTTAGCTTCTTCCCACCTACTTGTCATTAGAGGGAATCTTAGTTGTTTCCCACTCAAAATTCAGATCTTCACCCACTCTAAGTTTGAAATCGCGCAGCGTACGGATGTATGTACATGAAAAAAAAACTTTTTTCTTTAAAAAACGGTCATTCATAAAGCAACGGCCATTCACACATAAAGCCACGACAGTTCACTTATAAGCCCACGGCTGTTCACTCCTAAGTGTACTGATGTACACTTTAGAAAAAAACTAAGCCATGGCTGTACCTTCACGAAGCCGCGGCCATTCACTCCTTAAGCCACGATTGTTCACTCTAAAAGCCATGGCTGTTCACTCCCAAAGCCACGACTGTTCACTCCACTCAGCCACGGCCGTTCACTCATAATGTCACGGTCGTACCTACCTAAGTGCACGGACGTACCTTTCCGAAAAAAAAATATCAAAAAATTCAAATCTTTAGAGGTGCTTCAGGTTTACCTCCCCAACTCACTCATAACACCATGGCCGTACCTACCTAAGCATATAGACGTACCTTTCCAAAAAATATATTAAAAATTTCAAAATTTCAAAATTTTCAAATCTTTAGAGGTGCTTAAGGTTTACCTCCCCAACTCATATGGTGATTTTTACACACAGGAAATACTTAAAAAGACCTTATTTCACCTTAAGGGTGCGTTCATGTGCAAGGAAAAAGAGAACAAAAACTTATATTTTTGATCCACGCGTACCATTGAAGCTTTTCTAAGCCTCAATGCACACCATGGACACCTTTTGGTCATGGTTGCATGCCCCAAGTGCCCGCATTCCATTGGGCAAAACCTCGACCATTTTACATTCACATGTGATGAGCATGCTAAACATGTTTAAATGCGAGGGCGAAACAATTTATGAAGAGTCCTTGTCTAGTGGTGCACCTTCGTACATGCACCACAACGTGAATAGACGCCCCAAGCACACACACGTACCTTCTCCTATACCCACGAGCCTATTCTCAAACCCCACACATGTATCCCCCAAATTGACATTGTGAGCTTAGCACAAGCTATAGGAGGGGGAGTGGCACAAGAATTGCACCCACCATATACACAACCAATGTGGGTGAAAATCTTCAAACTCATGCCAAAACTCCACGGAGTTGGAGACCCCATATCCCACCTTGAGGTCTTCAACCAAATCTGTCAGGCATTTGAAATTTTCGACGATGCCACAAAGGTCCATATCTTTGGACTAAGACCCCATTTCCCACCTGGAGGTCTTCAACCAAATCTGTCAGGCATTTGGAATTTTCGATGATGCAACAAAGGTTCATATCTTTGGACTAAGCCTTGAAGGCAAGACAATGTAATGGTTCTAATCCGTGGACCCTCAGCACAAAGGCACTTTCAAAGCGGTGAGAGAGGCCTTTGCCCTTGGATTTGCACCCTATAGGCCCAAATAGAGCCCCGTTATCCAATTGCTCTAACTGAAATAAAAACCAAAGGAAACCTTACACGACTAGAGTGCACACATTAAGTACCTTGATTCATGTTGCGATGAAAGGGAAAGATTGAGTGACAAGCAATTAATGGATCGCTTTCTCTAGGTTTGCACAATCAAAAGCTTCACGACCATCTGTTTTAGTGAAGGAACCCTTAACCCTTGATTAAGCCTGCAAATGGGAGATATTTCTCGATGACAATATGCGAGAAAGCGATTCCACGCAATTGGCCACCACCAAGCCAATGACAACCCAATGTCCATTTGTAACACTACCCTCATCTCCTCCCGAGCACCATGCAATAATGGTAGCACCGCCGCCAACCAACCACTTACACATAGAGCCACCACAACCGTCTGTAGTGCCCATCTTTCCATTCCAACCATTGCCTCTAAGGTTGACACCATTGATAATGGAAAGATCAAAACTTGGTCCATTCTAAGCCCATGGAGCCCATGGAACCCATGCGCTTTGACACCCCTAAGGCACCCATAACATATCATATTCCCTTGCTTGTGCCTCACATGGACCCTAAACCAATTGTGCACACCATAGGTGCACCCATTGGGAAACCACCTCTTCAGTGTTTTCTTTGCCATGGACTCCATAGAATGGTTAACTGCCCTCAAAAGAAAAGCCTGTCATTGATACAACACTGTCATAGCTGCAGGATCAACCGTAGGTGCACCCATTGGGAAACCACCTCTTCAGTGTTTTCTTTGCCATGGACTCCATAGAATGGTTAACTGCCCTCAAAAGAAAAGCCTGTCATTGATACAACACTATCATAGTTGCAGGATCAACCATTACTTTAAGGATTTCCCTATGTAATTCATTTCCTACTCCACAGTCAAAGGTATTCCATCCCTCAACGTGTTGAGCATTCAACATGGGAAGATATGCACTATCCCATTGAATGTAGTCACACGGATGCAAACCAAACTCAGGAAGGTTAAAGAACCAAAGTAGTCCAATACCTTAGCTACCAAATGTGTCACATCTAAAAAGAAACAATGCTCCAAGCAGATTGGCAAAGGTGAAGATTGGGTTACCATCAGAAGTGGCTCAACAAAGATCGTATAATCCTCCTCAGAGAGTGATCATTGTGCTAAAATGCCACTACACTAAGTAGCCCCGAGGAATCGAGCCAAACTACCAAAGGGGCCTATCCCATATCCCCACCTCATCATCGAGAAACAACATCTTTAAGGCCCAATCATTGGTATAGGGCTGCCATGCCCAACTTAAAGAATGGCCACACTGTTAAACGTAGGCATAGATAGCCCCAGACACGTAATCCCCCATTGATCTATTTACTCGACGTCCGGGAAACGAACATGAACTACCGTAGCAAGTACGGAAGGAGCCCTAGATTATGCTCAAGACCGAGAAAGGTCTGTTCGCCAACTTGACGTTAACCCATGAGGATCTTGCCCAACCTATGCCTCCTAACCCTCCGTTGCCTACTCCACAAGAGGCCAAGACCAAATCCCATGTTCACATCGAAGACCTTGATTTGGACCATGACACAGAGTCCCACAAAGACTCCTAAGGTGTCCAGGCAAAATTTGTTGAAATATTTTACCCTCCTACGGCACCCAAGTTTCAATCTAAAACCCTATCAAATAAGGACCAAATTGAACTTCCATACAGCATTGTCGGTACACCCTATAAACCAGGCCCTGAACATGAAGGCACTCCGCATCAACGAGACCTTGGCGGCCTATGAGCCTTTCTTTCCTCCCAAATCCAAATGCCCATTGGAA
Organism: Cibotium barometz; assembly: GCF_041138505.1. Lineage (NCBI taxonomy): Eukaryota > Viridiplantae > Streptophyta > Polypodiopsida > Cyatheales > Cibotiaceae > Cibotium > Cibotium barometz. The sequence continues at coordinate 64,700,180 of NC_141046.1, read as the reverse complement.
CCTTGTTAATAGTTAGCCACAATCTTTTGCCATGGGAAACATGGGTCTCCCTAGGCAAACCATCTCTTCACAGTGCTCATGCCAAAATTCAACTGCCTAGCGAAAAATGGATACAAAGCCTTTGGTCTTTACACCTTTACACACAAGGTACATATTATCTCTAACCCATTGGCTTGTAAGTTCCATGTGGTTCCCACAAGTGAGACCAAAGAAGCAGTCATCCTTGGAGGGATCTGGGTCTAGAACACCCCATGTATAATCAACTCAACAACACAACTATCCTCAATCTTATAATAGGAAAGGTAATGATGATCCTTTAGAAAGGGGAGCCCCCTATATCCGATCCTATGCCAACACTAAAACTGCTTCCACAAATGGTACTCTATCACCCACAAAAATTGGTCAGTCTTTCACTACCCCAAAAACCACCACAAGAACTAAACCCACCAAGAATATGGATTGGACTATTGATTGGTCTACAAAGGTTGCAAGCCCACATATATCCTATGGTCCACACCAATATCATATTTTGGAGGCATGGAAAACTCTTGGAAAACCCACGATTACACCTGAAACACTTCCATTCAAATCTCTCATGAAATGCGTCTAATGAGTGTTGGGTATTTTATTCCTAAAATATCCATTGGAAATAACCAGTTGGAGTGTAGATTTCATTTCATAGATATAGGAGGACTCCAAGGACGGATTATAATAGGGAAAGAATGGCTTGATGCCACTCACTGCTAAATCAATTGGCCGAGAAGAAAAGGCCACCATGAAAGTGAATGGCAAAAAAGACATAGTCCTCTTATGCCCAAAAGAGGAAATCATACACATAGCCTCACCCTTGACTACCCATCACATTCAAGTCCCACCCTCATCACCGCCGGTATTTTTCCCTATTACCACACCCCATGCCTCACCAAAGTTGGTCGAAGGGTCACTATCGACACCATCCAACATTGACAATCAAGCCTCGTTTGTCAACAATCACCCTTAACTCTACATCCTTGACCATCCACATCCCAAGCACCCTGATCTCTTACCACTATCATGCCAATCAATGGTGGGTGCCCAAGAATCTTCTTGGGCACCCACCACTATCATGCCAATCAATGGTGGGTGCCCAAGAATCTTCTTGCAGATCAAGGATTCTACGATGGCTACACAGAACTCTAGATCTCCAAATGGCCATCTGAGAAACATAAGAGAAAAAAGCAAACCAAGCCAACAAAAACCAACCCTACGCCAAACCTTCAAGGTTAGTATGATTCACCATAACAAATCTCCAAGGTGCTATGACAAAAGGCCTAACAACAATTGAAAGTTCGGCAACCCCAAGCATAGCGAAGCTAACAACATGATGGGTTCCTACCAATGTGCTCAAAACTCAAGGCTTCCATGAAGGAAACACGCACCTGTGGCTCCCAAAGCCACAATCAAAAGCTTGTTCTCAGTGTTGACCACCTACTCGTACCTCAAAGCCTCATCGATAAACAACCAAGAAGCCTTGTTAACCCCGAACCCTCATTACTCAACAATGGGTGCCAAAACATCTCTTAAAATCCCAACGCTTCAGTGATAGCAGCTCCATCCTTTGGGTCCTTCAGAAGAATAACCCTTAAAAGTTGGCCCAATGTGCACAAATGGAACTGGTACACCTATCCAATCCACATGGCTAGTTTGGCGGCCAACGAGGAACCAAGTCCCCTCTTCATCAACCACATCCCATGGACTTGCCCCTACACAAAGTATGGGCACTCACAAACTCAATTTACCTAGTCCTTTCAACAAAAAGAGCCTCGTCCATGAAGCTCTAATCTGCCCCTCAACCTCATCACCCAACCAAGGGGAGGTACCACAAATGTCCTAGCTTATACAACCACCTCCACTAATTTCTTTCTATCGTACTAACCCCCCCACCCCGTCTCATTTCTAGAGAGACAAGAGCACCAACCAAGTGCACTTCCCGACGTGCCTCGACAAATTCTTCACCAGTCATGAGGATGCAATCGAGTTTAGGAAGGGGAGTATGTTAACCACATGTAGTTGACACATTTCTATGACAACTATGTCCACACACTTATGTAATGGTCACCCGTACTATATTGTAAATCCCATCATTTGATGAGGGAGACACCCTAAAGATGCTCCCAAGTCTTGAGCTTCAAAGGACAGACAAGAGGATCTCGATTAATTGGCTAAACTAAAAAGAAAAAAACCTTGTAACTATGCTTTGGGTGCTTCGGGTCGCTTACACCCGCCGAGAGGCCTAGTAGGAAAAGGCTTGGAACTATAAAAACCAATTTCTCTTGTTTGTAAGATATTCTCCCATTTATGCAATCAAAGTGGAGTGTTCTCTCTCCCTCTCTCTTACAACTCTAATCTAGCATGTGTGGTATGCTTACAGTTAGGGTTTGGGTGTGATTAGTGCTAATCACTCGTTGTCCCTTGCTTCCCTCCTACTTCTTCTCTCCCTCTTGCTTGAGTGATTAGGCTATCACCAAGATTGTCTTCCATGGAGGTCCCACATGATCTTCGCAAGCGAGGTTGCACCACCCTAGGGTTAGGAACCACTTCCGTGTGATAACGACTGCGGCGAGACGAGCGGCTATTCACACACGATGGTGGAGCTCTTGAGCATAGCTCTAGCTCAATGGATCAGAAACTTCCCATGTCATGTTAGGGTGAGCTTAACAATGATGTCCTACCCAAACTTGATCTTTTTTGCATAGGGGACCCCTTGGGCACTATGCAAAAAAGTGCGGGTGGCAACACACCATCACACCCATCCAACATCCTCGATGGGAATGAAACTTTACAAGTGGGTCCAAAGAATCCCCATGGATCCACTCGTAAAGTTTCATCCCTATCAGACTTCAGATGGTTTTAGTGCTCTACCCAAACTCGCTCTTTTTTGCATGTGGGACCTCTTGGATACTATACAAAAAAAAGCGGGTGGCAACATATCATCAAACCTATCAGGTGTCTGATGGGGATAAAACTTTGTGAGGGAGGAGAGAAGCCCCGTGAACCCACTTACAAAGTTTTTCCCCCATCCAATTTGGGATGGGTGTGATGTCCTACACCTAAACCCACTCTTTTTTGCATAAGAGATCCCTTGGACTATGCAAAAAAGAGTGGGTGGCAACACACCGACACACTATCCCGGTGACCGATGGGGATGAAACTTTTTGAATGGGGGGAGGGGAGGAGCCCCATGGAACCACTTGTTGTAAAGTTTCATCTTGATCGGACGATGTGTGATATCTTATCCAAACCCACTCTTTTTTGCATAGGAGACCCCTTGGGTACTATGCAAAACAGAGTTGGTGGCAACACACCGTCAAACCCATCAAATGTCCAATGGGGCTAAAACTTTGCACAACGAGTGGGGAGGGGGATCATCTCGATAGACCCACTTACAAAGTTTCCCCCTCATTTGATGCCAGATGGGTGTGGTGCTCTACCCAAACCTGCTCTTTTTTGCATACTATGGGACCCCTTGGGCACTATGCAAAAAGGGCGGGGTGGTAACACACCATCACACATATCCAGCACATCCAATGGGGATGAAACTTTGAAAGTGGATCTAGAGGAGTCCCATGGACCCACTTGCAAAATTTCATCCCCAGGATGGGTGTGATGTCCTACCTAAACCCGCTCTTTTTTTGCATAGGGGACCCCTTGGACACTACAAAAAAGAGTGAGTGCAACACACTGTCACACTTATTTAGCATGTTCGATGGGGATGAAACTTTGTGAGTGGGAGAGGATCAGCCCATGGACCCACTTTCAAAGTTTTATCCCCATCGGACACTGGATGGTTGTGATGGTGTGTTGCCAACCACTCTTTTTGCATAACGCCCAAGGGTCCCCCTATTAAAAAAAGAGTGGGTTTGGGTAGGACATCATACTCATCTGGCGTCCGATGGGGATGGAACTTTGCGAGTGGGTCCATGGGGATGCTCCCCCCCTAACTCTCAAAGTTCCATCCCCATTGGATGTCAGATGGGTGTGAGGGTGTGTTGCCACCCGCCGCTCTTCTTTGCATAGTGTCCAAGGGGCCCCGTATGCAAAAAAGAGTCGGTTTGGGTAAGACATTACACCCATCTAGACATCCAATGGGGGTCAAACTTTGTAAGTGGGTCCATGGGGCTTCTTCTCCCACTCACAAAGTCTCATCCCCCCATTGGACACACCGGATGGGTGTGATCATGTGTTACTACTACCCGCTCTTTTTTGCATAGTGCCCAAGGGGTCCCTTATGTAAAAAAGAGTCGGTTTAAAGACCAAGACTATCATGACACCTATGTAAAAAAGAGTCGGTTTAAAGACCAAGAACATCATGACACCTTACATATACAAACTTTTAAAAAATACACAATGGCAAAGTGACATAGTCTAATATATAAAACAAAATGTCAAATACTAGTGGATGTCATATACAAAAACATGAGGTCATAGATACGATTAGCATATACAACAAGTCGATATAAATGGTATATACAATTGGTCCTTGGTACAAAAACATAATGGCATATACATCTACATGATGTCTAATTCTCATCTAAGAGGATCTGGTGGTAAGCTCCAGGATGACATGCCCGATGCCTCCTCCTTGGCTCTCGTACAACTCGCTCTGTAATGGTCCTCTAAGTGGGATGCTCCTCTGCCAGCAAAATGGCCATGTGTAGACTGCTCCACTGACCTCAGACGATTCTCAAGCCCTCGGTCCACCAAGCTCCCTAATCTGACTAGGGATAAATCCACCTATCTAGCCTACAAAATAAGCTCATGGATGCAAGCCCATCGTGGTCTTTGTGCCTTCTACTCCTCGAGTGATAAATCCATCTATACAGAAATCTCAAAATCCTCTGGCAAATCCTCTGCAACATATCCATCGTCAGCCATGATATCTATGATGATTAGTGCTACCGATGGGACTCCCTGTGAGTGACAAGATCCACAATCACTGTTGCTATGACGTGGGTACAAGTCGTCTATCCCCCCCAAAGGTGATACAGGCCAAAGTCTACACTGCAGCCACAAGTCGGACATGTGGTAGTCATCTGCCAATGAGCAAACAAGGTAGTAAAGATGAAATTGGTGGTGGTACCCTAATGTGTACCATCCCTAAGTGTCAAACTTGCCAAGGCAACCTCCGTGAATTGCGGGATTGGTGTCCACATGAGGTCTCAACCAAAGAGTCTCACAGTAGGGAATAGATTATGATGCTTAACATCACACGATGGCAAGCAAGCAAGGCAGACATGTAGGTTGACGATGCCAGTAAAGCAAACGTCATCGGTAGGCAGCATCACGGCAGGGATGTCGGGAAGGCAAGGCAAGTAGGTAGGTCGATAGTGACGGCAAAGCAAACATAGAGTGAGGCAATCATATAAATAGAGGACAAAAGGATAGGGTTTTGAGGTCATCGTGTGAGGGTGGCTCCCTATGTTTGATTTAGCTACCCGTTTTTTGCTCTAGGTGTGGCCATCTCGGGTCAAAGTATGAAAAGCCATGTTAAGTGCACCATCTATGTGTGTGTAGAGGAGGAATTGCTGTTGTGTGCTAGACGATGATGGGCTATGCACATCTATTTGTGGGTAGCTTTTGTTGTGTTACATTTTCGAGGAGCTGCCCACAAATGAGGGGTGGCTTTATGAGAATTATAAAGTGGAATGATAGAATATCTTCTCGTGCAGAGGGGAGTGGGCTAATGGAGTGTTTAATCCATTTGTGTGGGTGCATGCCCATTGTACGTCGACGGGTGGTCGATGTATTGGGTCTTGCATGGCGGTGGCCTCTACCCTAGTGGTGGGTGACTTCTATGCGAGGATGAGGGGGCGATTGGATGGATGGGGGGATTGGGATCTAGAGGCAGAGGGGAGGAGATGAAGCGTAGAGGTGAGGAGGTCGAGGTGGGGTGCGTCAAGAGGAAATTTGTTCCTCACTGGCTAAATGAAAGATTGTGTAACCAAGTGAAGAGTAAGGTATGCTTGAAGCTTAGCCAAGAGTTCATTAGAAGCCAAGTAGGGTTATTTTCGATGTGTAGCGTGTTTCTTTTCTACCCAGGAAAGCCTCCGTCTCGCAAGGGCGAATTAGGCAAGTGGCTCCAGGAAAGTATTTTGCATGACTACTCTATGTCTAAGATTTTCTATCCGTGGGGAAGGGTTTTTTCAATGTGCTGTTTATTAAAGGGCTGTCTGTGTCTGAGTTGTTTGCCAAGGGACCCTTGTTTTTTAGACAAAGGTTGGTGCATGTCTTTTCGTTTGATCCTTTGTTTGATGTCAATAAAAGTTTACAGAATGCATGCCCGGTTTGGGTTGAAGTGATAGGACTTTCTCCTTGGCTTAGACCTGCGTTGCGTGATATAGCCCAGTCCCTTGGTTCTGTGTTATATGTTCCTGGTGACGAGGTAGGAGGAAAGCAGGGTAGTAGTGTGTGTATCACATGGAACCCAACTAATGAGACTCCAAAATCCTTGGAAGTAGACTTAGGCCAACTAGGTAAATTGGAGTTAGGCCTCAAGTTTGGAGCATTCCATGGTGCCTGCTTCAGACGTGGGGCCTTTAGGCATATTGCAAGAGATTTCCCTATCCTTGAATCCACGAGGGATGAGGCTAAAGTGGTGCATTGAGGGGGAAGTGACAAAGAGAGCATTCCTTTGGAGACTCATAAGATAAAATCTAAAGGGAAGGAAGTAGTGTTAGAAACTGGGGAGAACAAGAGGGAAGGGGGCTGGGATAAAGTTAAAACCAAAACCAATGTTAGGCTGAGTAAGGCTGAGGCTAGGAAGGCCCAAATTAGTCAAGGTCATGAGAGTAGGAAGAATGGGAGTGGTGAGAATCTGAATTCTATCATCTTTTCTAACCCCTATAGCCCACTGCTTAAAAGCGATAACTCTATGTTGGTAGATTAGTTTTCTTAGCGGGTACTAAATGAAACAAGAAAGGATGTTGGTTTTGTTCAGAGTAGTTAGAGGGATGGAGAGGAAGTGGAAATGGTCCTGGAAACTGCATTAACATGATGAACATCTTTGAGTTTAAGGTGTGCACGTGGAATGGGAAAGGGATTAAATATAAGAATAAAAATGCTATATTTTAGAATTAGTGAAGTCTTGGGGTATTTCTATTTTGGATGTGCAGAAGCATAACCTTTTTGGGAAAGGTTATGCTGATGAACATGATGAACATCTTTGAGTTTAAGGTGTGCACGTGGAATGGGAAAGGGATTAAATATAAGAATAAAAATGCTATATTTTAGAATTAGTGAAGTCTTGGGGTATTTCTATTTTGGATGTGCAGAAGCATAACCTTTTTGGGAAAACCTCTAGGATAAATAGTTTTAGGGATTGGGAAATTTTCTATGGTGGTGTTAGTTCAGGTTATAGTGGGGTCATGACTTTAGTTAGAAGAGATCTTAATCCTAATATTATAGCTAATCATGCTTGAGGGAAGAATTTTGGTTGTTGGGATTGTAGTAGTCGGTGAAAGAATATGGATTATTAATGTGTATGGCACTCATAATCATAAGGTTAGGAGTAGTTTGTGGAACTGGATTGCTCGGTTTTAAATGCTGAAGTTCCTTGCATTATGCTAGGGGATTTTAATATGGTAGAAAGAGTTGTTGATAGATGTGGTGGCAATGCTATTCTTTTAGGGAAGGAAAAAGGGAAATGAGAAGAGCTTAGAAGGGTCTTGGGACTTAAGGATTGCTAGAATCTTGGGGATTGGAGAGATAAATCGGGGCACATTTATTTTAGCCTTCAATATTTATTCTCCTCATCAAGAATTGATAGAGTTCTCTTTAGTCAGCAGGCCTCATGGGTACCTCATACTTTGAGAGTGGTAGTGGATTGTAGCTCTACCTTGTCTGATCATCTTCCTTTGAAGTGGAGCTGGTCTTATTCTGATGGAACAGACATGGATTTATCTCATTTTCCAACAAGGAAACTGAGAGTGAATAATCTACTCCTGAAAGACCCCCTTTTGTGGAATATACTGAAGAAGCCATTGATAAATTAAAAAGGATAAAGGGGGCTGAGGGTTCATGGAAGCAGTTTGCTAATGAGATGCAAGGGATCATTAGAGCTGTGGGTAAATTAAGGGCTGAGGAAAGGAGAGGTGAGAGAAGAAAGTGGTCTACTTTGTTTGAAGATTTGGTGCTGAAGAGGCAGATTATAGGACTAGATTTTGATGACACTGAGTTGTATTTTAAGTGTCAGGCAAACATTAAAGCTGAGGAGGATAAGTGATATAGAGAACATGAGTATTAGGCTAGAAGGAATCTATTCAGTAACAATAAAAAACATGACAATCGGTTTTTTAAACTCTCCAAGAATAAAGGAGATAGAGAGATTGTGGGAACATCTTGGATGAGGATAGTAATCCTATGAATGACACCAAATCACTTGCTTTGAAATGGGTTAAGTTTTTGGGATTAACCCTCAGTCTGAAAGAGGACTACTCCTTGAGGAGATTTTAAGCTGAAAACAGATTGCTTGGTCTTCTAAATTAGAAGGTGGACCCTGATAAAGCTAAGTGGTTAGAAAGAGATATTGAGGTTGATCAGTGTTGGTGTGCTTTGCTAAAGCTGGGTAGGGAGAAAGCTCCTGGGTTGGTATGGTCTCTCAACTGAGTTCTTCATAGCCTTCTGGCCTTCATTAAAAGAGGTGGTGAATGACATCTACAAGAAAGCTTTTAAATTGGGTCTTTGGGACAAGGTCTTTAAAGAAGGACTTGTGAAACTCATCCCTAAACATATTGCTTGTAGTAGGTTTGGGCATTGGAGGCCTATTACTTTATTAACTGTGATGTACAAAACTCTAGCTAAGGTGATTGCCCTCAAAATCACTCCTGCGTTGCAAGAGGTTATCTAAAAAAAACAGCATGGCTTTATCAAAGGCAGGTCTATTTATGATAATATTTTTGCTACTTTACTAGGTAGAGATGTGGCCATTAAAACTCATCAGAAATGCGTTATGATGCAATTGGACTTAGAGAAAGCCTATGATAGGATTCAGTGGTCATTCATTTGCTAGGGTGATCAAAAAAATTGGATTTGGAATTAAAATGGCTACATGCATTTACACTCTCTCCTTGGGTGGATATTCTAAAGTGCTTCTTAATGGAAGAGTTGTAGGGGGATCAACAGATCAGTTAGACAAGGCTGCCCATTAGCCCCCCTACTTTTTGCTATTGCCTCTCACCCTTTAATTTTGTCATTAGAGCTAGCATGCAGTGAAGGGAAGATTACAGGTTTAAAACTCAAGCACAGTGAGCAACTGGTAATTCAATGTTTTGCTGATGACTCTCTGTTATTCTTAAAGGCTGAGAACAACAATGTAAGATGGGCCCTAGAACTTGTACAGGAGTATGCCAATGCCTCAGGTTCTAAATGTAACATTATGAAGTCTAGGATCATAAGCCTGATTGAAGACAATGATTTTGATCTTCAAAGGTGGGGATGTGAGGTGGTGCAAAAAGGGTCATATTGTCATACTACTTGGGGTTCCTTTTGGGGTTGGACTTACTAATAAACAGCTGGTAATGTGGGCCATTAATATATTTGTGGAGAAATTGAAAAAGTGGGAAGATTTGAAAGTTCCCCTCCATAACAGAATTGATATCTACAACTCTGTGTTGAATGCTTATATCATGTTTCTAAGTCTTGTGTTAAAATTTGGGAAGTGTCATTGGAAGGAAATCATAGGCCCTATCAGAGACTTTCTGTGGAGAAATGGCAATGGTAAGAAAAGAGTTTCTGCTTGGTTGGCCTGGGAGAAGGTGTCAGTGCCTAAAATGGAAGGGGGCATTGGTATCATTCATTTGCCCACTCATTGTGTTGCCAGAAGGACTCTGATGCTACCTAGGGTGCTATCTCAAAATACTACTTAGGCCTTAATGATAAGGGAATTGGTGGAAATGGTTGATGTGTTGGCCAAGGGCAGCTGGCCAAGGGCAGATGGGGGAACTTAAACTGGAAAGACAAATTGTTTTTATATGCTCCTCTTAAAGTCACATGTTTAGATTTTTGTAAAATGCTATGTAATTGCTGGAAAAATAATTTGGGTTTCATGGCTTGGGATGGTGGGGGGAGGGTGACTGGTAACTCCATGTTGTCCTTGGGGTTATGGTGGACTCATAAGTTTAATCCCCCCTAGCTTCACTTGATACTGATGTGGCAAAGATTCTCAACAACAAAGGTATTAGATATTTGGCGCTAACTGTTGGGACATGGATTTGGCTAGGTGGAAAGAGGTGAACCTCTTATGTGAGGAGTTTAAATTAACAAGGAGAGAGAGAAAGAAACTTGATGACTTAGGCGATGGAGATGTTGCATAGTGAATTATGTTCCACATCTACTGATACTTCAGTAGTCTAGATCAAGGACCAGACTTGCATTAATGGTGTCAAACTGAAGGAGGGCAAAACTAGGGATATTTATACATTAATGAGAAAAGGGGATGCCAATGTTTTGTATTGCAACAAAATATGGAATGTAAAGTGGAGTGCCTCTAGCTGGAAAAAGAGATGGCACTTGATCTAGAATTGCCAGGTCCCTAGGAAATTTCAAGTTTTTTTGTGGAAGGTTAGCATGTGGGTATTACCTATTGGTTATAAGCTATAAAAAAGGAGCATGGCTAGTAGCATTTTCCCTAGATATAGGTCTTCAATAGAGAGTGGCAAGCATGTGTTTTGGGAATGTCCAGCCCTAAGGAGCACTTGGTGCAAAATAACTAAGTGGATAGAGAGGAGTATAAATATGCAAACCTTTTGGGAGGATTGGTTACTTAGGGAGTGGGCAGTCAATGGTGAGCTCAGTGGGTTGGTGTTTAACATTATCAAAACTTGCATCTTATGGGAAATCTAGACTAGCAGAAATGAAATTGTGTTTTTGAGGGCTACACGTACATGATTGCAGGATACTGAGCTGATGTATAAATGTGTATGCATGCGCTAGTTTGTATGTAATGTAAATAAAATTAGATCTCTGGAATTGGATTTGTTGATTCAGAACTTGCAGAGAGGAATATGCCTTGAATTTTTCCCTGATTTTGGATGAGCTTCATGCATACTAGGGTTCTCTCCCTAATGATGGATTGTTGGCTGCTCTACAGGTGGGTGTTGGATTGAGAAGAAAAGGCCTCCAAGATTTGGTCCTAAAACTCATAGATGGTACCACAAGGAAAAACAAACGAATCACACATTTGTTGCCTTTATTGAGAACCCGGTTGGCACTAGACCTACTGTCAAGGTTTGGTCAAAGCATGGGGGTATGTTAGAAAAACAATCCCCCTCAGGGCTGCACTACTGAGGCATGATGGAGGCTTGCTTATTGTTGGGGTATCAGATCTCGTGGGATTAGTCTTGTTTCTTGTGTGAGGATGAAAGATGGGAGTTTCTTTGTAAAATCTTGAATAAGGTTAAAAAAGAGTAGAGAGCTGAGTCTTTGGGGGTGAGGTATGCTAGATTTTGAACAGTTAATATAAATAAATATTATTGGTATAAAAAAAAAGAATTATGAAGTAGAAATTCACTTGGAGGAATCATACTCAATTCCTACCACTGTCGTAAGATCTGTTTCAATTGAGCTATGTAGAGAAAGTTATTAGATTGTCGAGCGTTGTGATATTGATGTATGGAGGTCTTGATGAGTGAGTCTCTCTACCCTTGGTCTAGTCTTTCTCTGTGTATTCTATGTTATTATGTTATTAAGGGGGATATATATTATGTTATTATGTTATTAAGGGGTATTTATACATACATACATATATATATATGTGTGTGTGTGTGTGTGTGTGTTTATATATACATGTATGTATGTATGTATGTATATATATATAGCAAGCTATTTTTACTATTTTTGGCTCATAAGGTTGCATTCAAAAGATACTCAAACCCCTCCAACATAGAGGCATGCTGCCATGTTGCTTCATCTTGAGGTAATCCTCTCCACCTAACAAGGTATTTGTGCAAAAAACAATTGCGAACCGTTTTCTCCCTAAGATCTGTTAAGAGGTTATAACTAAGAGATCCTTGTCTAAGAGAAAAGTCAGATTGTCCAATTTTTCTCCTAGACAACTTCTTCTTCTTCTTATTTTTCTCCTCTTCTTCAGATTTATCTTCTTGTTCTTCTTCTTCTTGGCTCCTAGTTTTATGACCCCTTTTTGCCATTAATGGCATCAATGTTTCCTCTTCTTCTTCTGAGCATGTTTTCTCTAAAAGTGCTAAACTTTTATCCTCTCTTTTCCTCAATTTTGGACACTTAGTGCGATAGTGTCCCTTTTCTTGACATTCATGGCATGTGACACTACTTCTATCCCTAGGTTTATCCTCAACTCGTGGAACCCTAGGTGGCCTTGCATTGACTAAGTGTAACTTCAAATCAGCAAATTCTCCCATAAGTTGTGCAATGTTATGATCCAAGGATGGAGCTTGTACCTGAGATGTTGATGTTATCTCTACTCGTGGTGGGGTAGGCACACTCGGAGAAGATTGGAATGTGGACTCAATATGAAGAGTGGCCTCCTTCTTCAAAGCAATACGAAGAGCCTCTTTAAAATTAGTGGGATCTTTGCTAAGAACTTTTCCATGCAAGCGGGGATTCAAAGCCATGATAAACTTTCTCGTCTTAAGGTGCTCCATTGCTAAAGAACTCTTTGAATCTCCCATAGAAGGTGAAAAAGAAGAAGCAAAAGCAGCTTGTTGATATTTGATGTGAACAAGGCTTCATACCTTACTGAAAAGGCAGAAATCGACTCTCCTTAGTTTTGGAAAATCTGATCCAATTGCAAAAGTAAAGCATTTGGTGACTCCACTGTCCCAAATCTCTCCTTCATTGCTTTGGTCAACCTTTCCTAATCATTCTTGGACTTCTCTGGCAAAGCCTCATGCCAAGTTAAGGCCACACCCTCCAAGAAATCTGGAAGTATTTTTGCCCTCTCCTTCATAGACCAACCCATCAAGCGGCATGCTCGGTTAAACTCTTGAACATCTTACACCAAAAGATGAGTAGCAACAAGGAAAATTTAATTATTTCAAAATAACTTTTCTTTAATCATGCGGGACCTTGAGGTTTAAATAGAATAATTCTAAGTAAAACCTGCCCACCATCTCCACCAAAAGATGTGACACAAAGTTGGGGTTTTGACTTCGGTCACTTCTTAGAATCAAAACACACTTGTATGAAACCTCACATCCTCCTCACCTCCCTTTCTCTCCCTAGGTTAAGATAAAGATAAACACATCAAAGGTGAGATCATAATTCATGGAAGGAAAGATGAAAGGCTCTGGAGAAGCAAGAATTTCTGCCAATCTTGTAGCTATAAACAAGAGGGCAATTCCTTGTTGGAAGAAAACCTTTCGACTCAGGATTATGTGAACGGAAACATATGGGGAATGTTGGTAAGGTTCATCCGTTCGAATTGGGCAATTTGGATGGAACATCTTAACGTAAAAGAATATAGCAATCACTTACAATACATGGGATTTGCTTTTTGATAAGAGATTAAGAGGAATTAATCATTATTAAGAAGAAATAATGGCCAAAAGTCTATAAAAATAGAGATACACAGAGAATTGCAGTTTCAAATCTATATAGAGTGTATAAAAGAGGATTACATGGGTATGTAGAGCTTGAAGAGAGCTTCGCGTCTATATAAAAACTTTTGAAAATGGGCAACCGAGCGAAAAGTTATGTGAGCATTTTACTACAAGACTATAAAACTGCCAAAATTCGCCTAAAAGTTAGCAACTTTGGGAGAAATTCTGATCATCGACGAAGTAAAGGATTAAGAAATTAGTTACATGAGTGGAAAGAGCATATAAAGAGCTTCCTAGCCATTGATCAATTTTAGAAACCAATACCCAAGTAATGAGTAATTACCGGTTGAAATTTGGGTATTAGACTACAAAAACTGCACTTCCCTCTCTTTGCATGAAACCTCAATTTTCACATAGCCTCTTGCATTTCATCTCCTTCATGATTCAAGCTAGAGGGTAAGGGTTAACATTGCTCAGTGGACAATCGTAAAGATTTACCTATAGTCCCCAAAGTCTTTCCACATGCTCATTACCGCTAAAACCATTGGTACCTCCAAAGGAGGGTGGCAATAAGGCAAGGGCTACATTGAGAAGTCACAGGCCCACCAAGATAATAACTCCTTATCCCACTTATCATGAATCATCAAAGAGGTCCAAAATTGGGTTAAGCATGAGGAGCTAATGCTAAATGAGGCATTCACATGTAAAGAGAGTGCACCTACACACACTCCTCCACATGCCTCCCACACTCTCCAACTTGTAGCCTTATGGTGAATACTATATTAATAATACAATTAAAATCCATGTAAGTATGAAGGCCCACTTTATTTTCCACATCACTAGCCTATCTACCATACCAAAGTATTTATCAAGCATACTTGTGGCATTTAAAATGTGTGCACCCTAAATCAAGTACAACCATTATATTTGAAGATAGAATACTATTATCAGGGTAGCCGCCAAGCCGTCGCATCACCACGCCTTTATTCCATTGTGGGCGCCGCAATCTTCTTGGACAAGCTTCTACCTTATTACCATTGAGAAACCATCAAAATATGTACAAAATTGAAAATGAAAGATATCAAATTTTCATGTCACAGTACCACCATCCAAGATTGTAGAGACCATCGTTTCTATATGACAAGTAACATGGCATTCATTTCATCTCTTTTTAAATAGCAGCTTAGCTTGTTCTTGTTGGTGTCTTTTTGTCTTAGATATGAAAGGAGAGTGCATGGAATGGCTCATCCTTCTCCTTCTCTTCAGGTTTAAGTGTGTGAGCTCTTAGATTCCCAATCATCCAATCCAATAAGTCTCTCCAATGTTCAAATTTTTTTTTTAAAAGTGAACTTATTGGACTTAGACTTCCAAGGAGACCTGCTATGTCCCTCGTGTAATATTCATGCTCACTTAGCTTGTACTCACTTGGAGGTGGGCTTGGACTTGCCATTGTGTAGGGGATGTGCAATTATCCTTCCAAGCAGTGATCAAAATGAATTTGTCCTATCACATTGGAGAAAATATTATGGTGGCTATGATGACCCATGGAAGGCCAACTTTCATCCCCCATCTTCATGGCATATAAAGTGTGGAATCTGGTTGGATTGGTTCCAAAGGCAAAGGCCTCAGAACTGGATCTTTTTGTGGCTTCTTAAGAATGGTCATTTGGTTGGCTAAACCTTTAATGTGCTCTGGGGTTCCCTTACTGGTTTTCATGTCAAGAATCTTGATGCTCTATAGCAAGTAACCATAGTGTTAGTGGTTAGACCTTTTGGGATCGTGGAAGTCCCAATTGGAGAGGTAAAAGAGGCCAAGAGGTGTGTCAATCCCTCTTGTTTGAGTCCTTACTCTACTCTGAATCTCCTAATTAATCGGATCCTTCAGGGAAGTATACCTGCCAAGGATGAGTCGACCTCAGTGGTGGCTAGACATGCGACATATGCTCTACACTGTCTACCGTGCTCTCCGACCACCACCTAGCACCACAATACCCCTTCAAGCCTCTCACTCACACCACACACACCACTCACACCTCACTCACCTCGCTCACACAAAGAGATAGAAAAATCACCAAACAGAGTGCAACACTACAATCACAATACCCCCAAGAATGATACAAGGGAGACTCCCCTCCAATAGGACTGTGCTAGAACTCAAGGTGATACACGAGAGAGTGTCCTCCTCTATGAGAGTGTGTCCCAGACTGTCTGTATGCTGCCGAGAGAGTGCTCCCCTTAACTCCTCCTTGGGTGGTGCTCAAGAGGATCTCGAAGAGGATCTCTCCCTGCCTTGGGAAAGGGAGAGGGGTGTTGCCTTCATGAGTGCCATTGGAGTTGGCCATGCACGTATGAGATGCCGAAGGGGACCATCAGTCAGAGGGGTCGAAGAGTATTGGCGGTCAGAGGGCACCGACGGTGACGGCGATTGGAGTCATCAGAGGGCATCGACGGTCGGAGCCATCGGAGGGCACTGTGGGGGTCAGAGTGGTCGGAGCACACAGGCGGTTGAAGCAGTCGAGGGCACCGGCAGTCGGAGTGGTCGGAGCACATCGTTGGTGATGGCAGTCGAAGCGGTCAGAGTGGTCGGAGCAATCGGAGGGCACCGGTGGTCAGAGTGGTCACAGCACACCGGCGGCCGGAGCCATTTGAGGGCACCGGGGGTTGGAGTGGTCGGAGCACACCGGCGGTCGAAGTGGTCGGAGGAGCAATCGAAGGGCACCAGTGGTCAGAGCACACTCGCGGTGACGGCGGTCGGAGAGTGGTCAGAGCAGTCAAAGGGCACCGGCGGCGGAGTGGTCGGAGCACACTGGCAGTGACGGTGGTCAGAGAGCGATTGGACGGCACTGGTGGTCGGAGTGGTAGGAGGTGTCGAAGGTGATGGTGGGTGGCAACTCTTGGTGGAGTCCTTCATTAGTGGTAGGACTTGGCTTTTTGCACACATGATCTTATTGCAAACAAATCTCCCTCCTTTCATTAGTGGTAGTGATAAACATATAGAAAGAGGATGTGTGTACCAAGTAGAGAGATAACTAGAAAGACACATATAGAGAGAATGTGTACCTAGGAGAATAAAAGTAGAGAGAGAACAAAATAATAGGCATATTAGTGGAGAGAGAAAAATTGTCTCATGAATATTCTTAAAGACTGAGCAGAATATTAAACTTAAAAATAACTTTTATTCACAAAAATAATCACCCTCTCTACATTAAAAATTAGCAACCAGACATGACAAAATGCACTTCAATAAATGAAAGCTATGCTAAAATGCCATTCTCTACATTTAGAAGTAGCAACTAAACCAAAGAGAGATACATTTCATCAAATCCTAATGTAGGCCTGCATTGAATGCCCTTTAGCAAAAAAACATTAATATCATCTCCTATGAAGGCCCTACATTAAAATGTGGCAACTAGAACAAAAAGAGATACATATCATCAAATTACAAATGAGAATCAAAATACTAAATGTCCTTCGATTATAAAAAAACTACTCAAGATGTTGAGGTCATACACATCCTATGATTCAGCTAGCTTCATCAGATGATGTTGTCCGAGAATAAAACGAATATCTCATCATTGTAGTGTTGGTGTTGATGTAGCCCAAGAACATGTAAATAGATGAAATACATATGTTTACATGCTAGAAAAGGTTTCTTATTATCTTCTCTCTTTTGGAAATCAGGGCACGTGTAGTAAGGCTCTACTTTGATATGAACTTCATAGTACCCTTTTGTGAGAAGATGAAATTTGACATGCTCATTTGGTGTAACACATGTCTATTATATTAGTACCAGATTCAACTCAAGGGCTCTGGCTATCTTTTTCTTTACCTCTTTTGATATTCCATGTTGCCACTTTTTGCTCCTCTTACTAGATGGAGGGGTAATTCCATCCATGCCCAAAACTCCATGATTTGGATCAAATCTTTAAAACAATGGCAATTGACAAGCCATACACAAAGTAAAACTAGCCTCTTGAAGTAATTTCACTTCAATATAGCTAACATGTTTGTCCCCTTGGAAATTGGCCATATCCTAGGTAATTGAGGTACAATCTTCACTTGCTTATCCACATTCCACATGTGCTGAACATCACGATTGCAAAACCACATCCACTGAAATATTTATTTTCCATTGTACTTCCTTGTTAACCAAAAACAGGGTGCAATTTCTCCTGGGGACTGCTCTCTATATAGAAAGGACACTTTAGCCTATTTATCACCCCAAAACATTTATGCTTGCAATGAAAAAGCATTCTTCCTATTGCCCACATAGTTTTGTGCACGTTCTCCTCAATTAAATTTTGCTCATCCATATTTTCTACTTTGTTGCTTTCTGAAGACTAGTCATGATGGTTATGCTTTTCATCCATTTGTTGCACATTATCGTGTTTCATGTTTACATGTTTGTCTTCAAAACTAGTTTGCCTTGGTCTTCCTCTAAGCGTGCGCTATTTTGACTCCATCACATACCCTGGCTTGTGTGAGCTAGTTGCAATACTCCCTTTTTTCTTTCTCTACACTATCTCCTTGTCTCCATGAAGGATAGGCTGCTCAGACAATGGTGTACCTGCTATTGCCGTTTGCATTACATTGGCAACCATAGTAGGGGTCAGAGTCCTTCCCATTGAAACTCTATGTAATAATGTTTCCATATTAGGTCCTATTCCCATATAGCGACCAATCTCAAAACAGGAATTAATCACATATGTAACACATGCATCAAAGAGTGATATTTTTCTTGCACCTCCTTCTCCTGCTAATCAACTAGCATGTACACTCTCTGAGAGATTTGTGATGGGTATTTTTGCTCTTTCCCATCGGCTATAAGAGGCCTGAGCGTAATTCACAAAGTACACAATTATGAAAAAACAACTTGTATTTAAAGGCTATAAACTGAATTAAATAAAGCCATTGTACCTCGTGTTAACTTACCCAATGGAGAATTCATGATAACTCTCTCAAAGTACTACAAAGTGTGCATTCCCATACCCTTACATCCAAGTGCATTTTTGGACGGGGGACCATGTGGCAAAAGCTTGGTCCATGGTACAATCCTTTGAACAAGTGGTTGTATTCTACTACTCTTTTTGACACCCCAACCTCACCGACAACCAACCCCTCCAAACATCAACTCCTCCATGACTAAACCGTACGTCAAAGAAAGCATAAATAAGAGTCAAAGAAAGTAGAGAGTTGGAGTTTTCACATGGAGGAGAATAGACACATGTACACCTTTAGCTCTCATAGCCCATGCATGATACTTGCATTACTTAGGAACTTGATCTATAGGCATGTGGAAGCTAGAAACAAAATCCTTTGAAGAATGAAGCTCCTCTATTTTTAGTAACATGAATGCTAAAACTAGAGGCATGTGGAAGCTGGACATGCTATCCTTTGAAGAATGAAGGTCCTCTGGTTTTAGTGTCTTGAACACCTTGATAAAGTCTTGGGGAGAGAGACATATGAAGGCTTGGGGGAAGAGAGAGAGAGAGAGAGAGAGAGAGAGAGAGAGAGAGAGAGAGAGAGAGAGAGAGAGAGAGAGAGAGAGAGAGAGAGAGAGAGAGAGAGAGATTTTATTAACCTCTATGAGACCATACAATAGGACATGTATAAACTATTGTCATTAAACACGGAAAGAGAAAAAAACTCATATGTGTCTAAAGGAAATAGGGCCACTGTATTGCATGGGCCATGCATGTACATTGATACGAGTAGGTACTGTCATGTGGTATCCTCTCCTAAGATTGAGTACATAGAATCAATGTCCAACTCCAATGCTAGGCTGAGATGCGAGAGAGAGTTTGAGCTTTTTTAATGTCTGCATAGATTAGGATGGCATGTGAGTATGTAGGATTTCTTTGAATTAAAATGATAAAGCTTGAAATGTGCGATGAGGTCATGAAATGTGAGTCTTTTTGCATAGGATAGTCTTGGGGATGCTTTTAACACACCCTAAAATCATCATAAGAAAAGATGAAATGGAATGGAATTGTAAGGTGAGGTGAGAAAGTAATTGATGTAAAATGAAATCCGTGCCTCAATAAACTTTTTCCCATGTGCACTGCTTGAGAGAGAGAGAGAGAGAGAGAGAGAGAGAGAGAGAGAGAGAGAGAGAGAGAGAGAGAGAGAGAGAGAGGAGGAGGAGGAGGAGGAGGAGGAGGAGGACTAAAACTTTAAGTTTTTTAAAATTTGTATTAAACATTTAGAAATTGCATATTTTTATATCAAACATTTACTATCACACATATATAGCATTTACAACATACCAAGCCATGTGGAGACGCTGACGTAAATGATATATAAATGTGACGTGTGTGTGTGTGTGTGTGTGTGTGTGTGTGTACACACACACATATATGTATATACACATATAATATATATATGTGTGTGTGTGTTTGTGTGTACGCATATGCGCATGTGTGTGTGTGAGGCTGCCTGGAAATGCAATGGGACTTTATGATCCAACCCATTTTTTATATAGAGACTCATCAAAGCCCCAAAAGGGGGCTACTCAAGGAATTCGTATATGTATGGGAGTCAATGTATAGAGGGTAGTCATGCACCTATAGGGAGTGTAGGTATTAGGAGGAGTGGCTTACTTGTTTTGGCCTCACATACCCACAGTGGTCAGACAAGAGGAGGAGGTCCATTTCATGTAGATGCATTTAGCTAAGCTTGACTTTAGGATGTTGTACATACAGTATGCTACGTTCCTCCACTTGAGACATGAGCTTATGCACAAGATTTGATGTAGGATGGACAATCCCCATGAAAGATCCCTCTTCCCTTATCCTAATGTAATTGAGATATTGATTTCTAAAGTGTATATTTCTAGTGAGAGAATACAAATTTTTAATAAGAGCTGTATTTTAATGAGAAACATGGAACCCAGAGAAAATTAAGAAATTAGAAAATAAAGTTTAAGGTTAATAGCCAAGTTGCCATGTGCATAATTTAAGTATGGTTTTTTCATTTGCACATGTGCATTAAATAGAGCCAAGTTGCCATGTGCATATTTTAATTAGGACTTTCCCATGTGCACATGTGCACAGTAAGGCTAAGTTGCATGCGATATGGGCTACCAACCTTGAGTGAACTAAGGGTGCATGTAGAGTGTGTAATCGTCATTTTCACCTATAAAAAGAGCCCTCTTCTCATGATAAATCCATGAATATTTATCTTGAGAGGAGAGATTACGTTCTGCATTGTTTTCAATGTTGCACATGTCCCTTGGTCATATGTTATCATTGTATTATCTAGGTTAAGTAATTATTTGAGTGCAAAAGAGTGATCATTGGAGTTGTACAAGCACCTAGGGTTCTAGAGAAGACTATTAAAGAGGTGGGAAGCTCATTTCTTTACACATAGGGTATATTGTCAAAGGTACAATTTAAACCCTTTTCTTAAAATTTACATTTCTCCTATTCTTTTAAAATTTAATTATCTATTTCATGGTGATTCTAGTGGAGACTCTTGAATTAATGCTTTTAGGAGAGAAGAAGAGATTGGATAGGGTCAAACTACCCAAAAGTAAGTTTTTTTATAACAGTGATAATGTATACTAGAAACTAATATATTACTTTATACTAGAAGCTTCATGATCATTTATGTTAGTCATCTCCGATTAGATCTTGTTTAGCATACCATTGATCGTATAATGTTAAGTGAAATTTAATAATGTTAAGAGCTTTTTTAATCGTCTCTGATTAGATCTTATTCAGCATACCATTGATCGTATAACATTGGAAAGTGAAATTTAACAATTCTAAGAGAGTTTTCTTATAACGTTAGTTATAATCGATCATCTCTCATCAAGGCGAGTCTACATCCACTCCATTGCCACCCATTTCAATCTCTCATTTAGTAGTAGTAACCCTACAATTAGAAGGGTGCGTTCTAATTGTAGGGTTAGTTAGTTATAATCGATCATCTCTCATCAAGGCGAGTCTACATCCACTCCACTGCCACCCATTTCAATCTCTCATTTAGTAGTAGTAACCCTACAATCAGAGGTTGTGTGTGAAATTATTTCAACAATGGATATATTAAAGGATGAGAAAGCTTTATATGCTCATTTAAATCCTCGAGATGTCCACTAAGGGATGTTTTAGAGATTGATAGAGTAAATTGGAATGATATTTGGAAGCAGAAGAGTGCATAGTTTTAAGAAAAGGTAAAGGATATTGAATGGGCCTTCCTCAGCATAAGATGTTACATGTGTGGGGGGATGGTAATCATCATGTAGTAGCTTGGATGGAGGAGATAAATCGAGGTAAGTGATAACATATAAGTCCGTTTGAAACTAACGAAAAGATGAACTGAAAGTGTTAGTATTTTTATTTTGACATGAACTTGTAGCATTTAAACGAGACCAGAATTCTGTCCGGAGGTCAATACAATCATTATAGAGGTTGAGAACGATAACGAAGGGGAGGTTCTCTCCCTTATAGCAAGACTAAATAGGTACGAATTCTTTTAAGCACTTTGGACTTGATATTACATATTTCAAATTCTTAAGATGGGTTCTATTTTTGTCAAGATGAATGAGGTGGTTTGTATATACCAACCACTTTGGACTTGATATTTCATATTTCATATTCTTAAGATGGGTTCTATTTTTGTCAGGATGAATGAGGTGAGTTGTATACCAACCACCATCATAGACAATTTATGTATGATTAGGGTTGTTGGAATAGCTAACAAAGAAACCATTCTTCAATATGATCAAAACCTTAACAATCAATGGGTGGAGAAGTTTTTGTTGAAGTAAAAGAGAAGGGGGTGTCCTTTGTGGTACAATAGCCCACTTCAAATCCTTTCCCAAATTGTTTTCCAGATATGTTAACTTTAGATCCATGACCTCTATGCATAGTACCTCTTGTAGGTACACATACACATATGTCTAAGCCTTCATAAACATTACGGTCACAATATTTATGGGTACTACACACATTACAAAAATAAAATTATGTAAGAGCCACAATTATATATATATATATATATATATAGGGAAAAAGTTTACACTAATAATATGGTTTTGTAAGATAAGTATCTCTTAGCTACAAGGGAGATGGAAATATTGAAAGATAAAATGACTCCCGAGGAATTTGATGAAAAATGGAGGAGTGTATACTGTAAAAATGACAAGCCATATAGGGAACACGTAAGAAAATTATTATTAATCCAACTCTAGGCGAAGAATGATTCATGTAATTAAACTCATTTGATATGCTATAAGTATGAAATTGAGCAACGTGCTCATGCTAACAAAATAAAATATTAAGTAAAGATGCAATCTCATTTCAATCTAGTAGCCCAAATTAATTAGGACGAGAGGCCAATATGCTTGAATGAGGAGAGTCTCTACACTTTGGCAAACTATGTTTTAACATTGGATGAGAAAGTGAAGACTCTTGAATTAATGCTTTTAGGAGACAAGAAGAGATTGGATAGGGTCAAACTACCCGAAAGTAAACTTTTTTACAACAGTGAGAATGTATACTAGAAACTAATATATTGCTTTAAAGTAACAATGTTTTCTCTCCAGGTGAGGTAAAGAAGTGTCGTATATGGCTGAAGATGGAGGTTATGTGGCATTAAATAGTGGAGTACAGAAAACATCTTATCAAGGAGTTAGAGGATATTTACAAGGTAAAACATCCCAACACGTACATTATGGATACGCTGGAGCTAAAAAGAGTTCATTACGATTACTTATTCTAAGAATGCCTTGAGAAGGTTCAACACAGGTACACAATTGAACAAAACCAAAGCTAAAACAAGCAACCAAGCAAGCTCTGTAGGTATAAGCTTAGTTTTTTCTTTTATAGCTTAATCTAAGTATGTTATAAGGCCATGAGTGTATGATACATATGTAAATTTGACAATTTATATGAATGCAAATGGTTAGAATATGTATCTAAAAAAGGCAAATGGTTAGAATATGTATCTCAAAAAGGCAATTGGCCACATCACCACCAATGGTAAATGAATGGCTCGAGGTGCACAATCCTAACACCATGAACACAGTGGAGAAAAATCGAGAGCTATGGAATAACTCTTTTTATGTTACTTGTTCTCTTTTCTTAGATTATCCAAAGGATAAGTATACAAAGAATAAGAAAGAGATATATCTTAGAGCATTGCCAAAGAAAAAAGCAAGGGTGGTACGTAGTTAGATGTTGTGAATTTGCTTATTCCATTACTTAGATGTTAGAAGAACTAAAATGGAGATACTGTGATGACATACGTGCATTTTTTATGTGATAAAAATGATTGTGCTAACATGTATGTTTTTATTATCTAATACATGTTTTTATTAGGTGGAGCCACAACATGCAAAAGGATGATGATATAGACAAGGAAGAGGACGAGGACAAAGGTGGAGAAGAGGAAGATATTGTGGTGATAGGCACAAACTATCTTCTACATTGTTATTGAATCTGAGCTTAGCTATTCGTGAAAATTTTAGATTTTGTAAAAGAATATAGAATCAATGGAAGAAGCCTCTTTGTCCTAGATAAATATTTAGCAAGGCTCACCTTAGTACGTATCTTCCTCATAGGTGAAAATT
This sequence comes from Cibotium barometz, assembly GCF_041138505.1. Taxonomy (NCBI): domain Eukaryota; kingdom Viridiplantae; phylum Streptophyta; class Polypodiopsida; order Cyatheales; family Cibotiaceae; genus Cibotium; species Cibotium barometz. The sequence goes on along the minus strand of NC_141046.1, from coordinate 64,676,058 downwards.
TTAGATTTTGTAAAAGAATATAGAATCAATGGAAGAAGCCGCTTTGTCCTAGATAAATATTTAGCAAGGCTCACCTTAGTACGTATCTTCCTCATAGATGTGCCTTAAAATTTAGCAAGGCTCACCTCAGTACGTATCTTCGTCATAGATATGTCTTAAAATTTAGCAAGGCTCATCTTAGTTTGTATCTCCCTCATATAAAATTTATAGTTATAGTCCAGTATCGTTGTTTTCAACTTTTGAATCCCAAGATTAAGATATTTTCTCGGCAATGTAATTAAAAACTTGAGGAAATAAAAGAAATAATTTTTTTCTATATAATCGTTATCGAGATTTTGACTCAAGAAGAGTATTTTCTTTTAAAAAAATCATGAGGCACTGCGAGTGTGTTGTACCTAAAATAATGATGTCAAAGGGACACTTCATAGGTCTCAACTAGGGCCATTCTAAGGTGAAGGTAACAATATTGGAGAAGTGATTTTGAATTAGATTGATTCTATGGATGAGTATTTTGACATTATAGGGTACACGATCAAAGCACAATGGCTCTTACACGATTAAATATAACCAATGATGCTCGAAACATTTGGAGGAACCATATTAAGTCCAACCATCTAAATCAAAATAGTTGGAGGATCAAAGCAAGATGGCTCTTGCATGGTTGAAGATAATTTGTGTTGCTCAAAACAGTTAAAGGAACCATATTGAGTCCAAATAGTTGGAGGAACCATATTGAGTCCAAATAGTTGGAGGAACCACATTGATTCCAACCATCTAAATCGAAACCAACTGAGATGGGAAGACATGAAGGCTTACATCCAACAAAGGTTTTGTCCCCTTAAATTTTAACTAGAGAAGATTCTAGAATTATCCCAAGTAGGGAAATCCATCAAAGTATACCTACCATGAGTCTTATATTCGTTATGCTCCTACGATCAATGATGATACCCTTCATCAATTTATCAAAAGGTTGGATATTCTCCTATAGATAGACTGGTGAAGAATGTGAAGCCCTCTTCCAAAATAGCTAAAGCAATAAGAATGGTTCAAGATTTTACACAAGCTTTTCCCAAGGAGGCAACCCAATAGAATTATTTTTTGCTCCCTCCCATGAAGAGAGCTCCATCTAATTCTAGGTCACCAAAGCCAAACAAAAATCGGGAAGCCAAGTCTTAGAGGCTAATGGACCCAAAGGTTAAATTCTTATCCTAGAGGTTAGGATTCTTACCCCAAGATGCCTTGAAAATTACAGTTTCAGATCAGAAAGGTGCATAAATATTTTAGATGCCACCAGGTCACTTGATGAGTGATTATCCTAATGCACCTATTGATGTTACCTTTCTGTCTCCTTTTGCTCCAGGATACAGTTTCAGATCAGAAAGGTGCATAAATATTTTAGATGCCACCAGGTCACTTGATGAGTGATTATCCTAATGCACCTATTGATGTTACCTTTCTGTCTCCTTTTGCTCCAGGATCCCATTACTAGAGGCCTATGATTTCGAAGTAGGAGCAATCAGTAAAGTAGGGACCCCACCTCAAAACTAAAGGAATCAGAGAAAGCAATTTCTAGCCTAGTTAGTAACATCTAATGCCATTACAGTAGCTGAGTAGGAGGAAGAAGAAAGCGCCAAACTTCACGTCACACCAGAATTAACAATTTTCAATAATTCACACCTCGGTTAATTCCAAGGTAAATATTTTAAGCTTTTGGTTGAATCAGAAAGTACTCATTCATTCATTTCACTTGGATGCTTGGGTAAATTAGTAATATCAACTAGAAATAAGGTAAACCAATGTAAGTGGAATTGGCTAGTGGGAAGATTGTTTTCACACACCATGAGATAGATGTGAATTCAGAACTTGACCGAATGCAAGTTTAAAATTTTATCGTTAGGCATATAGAATGGGATTATTGGGATGGAGTGGCTTACACAGAATCAAGCTAACATCCATTGTTACAAGGAGACTATTTCCGTCATAGACTTTCACATGAACAAGATGCAATGGCTTGGAGTAACTAGATCTCTTACCTTGCAACTTGTAAAGGCATTTAAACTATTGAAAGGACTTAGTAAGAAGTAGGCAATTTATGTTGTAAAGATTAATCCTTTATGCAAAGAGTAAAATACTAAGGAACCGGAATGGTTGAGTGAGTATGGTGACATATTTCATGAAGATTTTACTGACATGATCTGACTCGTGAGGTAGATTATAAAATAGAGCTGATACCTAGAGCTTAGCCAACTAAAAAAAAGAGCTTATAAGATGGCTATTCCAGAAGGAATTGAACTCAAGGAATAGTTGGCAGTAACTTTTAAAGCAAGGCATTGTTGGACCCAATGTATTCCCTTGGGTGCACTACTTCTTTTTTGAAAGAAGAAGGATGGGACTCTCAGGTTGTGCATTGATTATCGAGGGTCCATTTAGCTCTCCATCATGAATAAATATCCTATTCCTAGAATAGCCAATTTCATGTATCCTAGATATTTACAAAGATTGACTTAAAATCAGGATAGTATCAGATTAGGATTAAGAAGCAACATATTCTTAATACAGCTTTTAATACCTAATATAGACATTATGAGTTCAGATTAATGAAATTTGGATTAACTAATGCTCTTGGTACCTTCAATCAATTAATGCAAGAAATATTTAGAGAGCATTTGAATGTATTTTGACGAGAAACCAAAGGTACAGTGGCTGCAAGTTACATGCTTATACTTGTATATAGGGAGCCAAGATAGGCAAACGTCTACATGGAGTATTAGTTCTCTTATTGTTTTCCTTATATGGTTTAAGTATTTCATGAGAGAGAGAGAGAGAGAGAGAGAGAGAGAGAGAGAGAGAGAGAGAGAGAGAGAGAGAGAGATTAAACATGGTTTGTAAGAATTGTAGGTTTCTTGGATGAAGCTCTCTTTTCTTTCTATCTTCTCTTTTCTCCTCTGATGAGAAGATGTATGATAGTATCAAATTACTTCATACCTTAATAAATCATTGAAATACTCATATGTGAGACCGTGGGTCTTACATATGGGAGGACAGATTAGACCCAATGCTTTTGTCTTGTGTTTATAAATATTTTTCCATTTAAGTTTTTTGTTTAATTCTTCTTCTAAAGTCGATGTATTAACTTGTGGGGTTAACTTATTTAAAGTAATTTATAAAATTTATTGAAATCTTGTACTTGGAGAAAAGGTCCTGTAATAGTGGTATCAGAGCTACAGGCCAAGTATAAGATCTTTTTACATGCTTAGGGAAAGAAAATCAAAGATGTGGGTTATGGACTAACCTATTAATAATTGGACTATAGTGCTTTTGTTATTTTGTAAAACATCATTACAATTGAATAACTTCCGACATTCTCTTTTGAATCGGTTTTAGACTTGAGTTTTGGTTTTTGTTTCTTTGTTTTTTTGTGATTTTTGCTAACAGTTTTTAGCTTTTCTCCTGGTTGGAATCCATCTGACCGTTTTACTTGGTCTTTGATACTATCTTGTGCTTGGACATAGTATAGATATCCGTTCTTTCCTGAGAAGTGAGGTGGTGGTCGAGAGTGTTCATTCTTAACCTCCTCCTTTTCTTTTGGTATTCTCTCATGTCGTTCCCTCTCATCTTGTTTACGGATTCTCTTATGGCTCTTACAGCATTTACGTTTAGGTCGGCTTCGAGGGATCTCTACTTGAACCTCCCTTCCTCTCAAGAGTAGGCGTGTCTTTCCTAACTCTTCCTCAGGGATTATAACATCCTTATCAAAATCAGAGTCCCATCCATCTTCCTTATCAGCATCATTAGCAGATTCGAGTGTTAAATCCTCCACTGAGACTTCCTCTACATGCAGTGCTGTTGTGGATGCATCCCCATAGTACAAAACATCTAGAAGGTCACGTGGTTGTACCATTCGTATAGGAATAATGTCATATCCATCTGAGTCACAAAATTGAATTGGCTTAGGTAAAGCACATGTCGATAATGTTGCAAGGATATGACTCCATTCTAGTGGATCCATTAAGTGCTCAGGGAAGGGTTGTGGAATGTATGCCTCATCTGATACACTTCGATTACCCTTAAGTCTCTCAGTGTTGAAATCCCTACATGAGGCTCCACACATCCATAGATCTTCTCGCCCATCTGACAATGTAACTCTTGAGCCCTCAGATGAAGCAGAATCAAACTCATCTATTGGAGACCTTGTTACATCACGATATGAGTGATTCTTTAGGTTGACCCTTGTGATGACAGAATCATGTCAGAGGTACAAATAATTGTATCCCCAATCTTGAATCATTTGAAATTGTTGCATGAATGGTCTACCTAATATCACTTCATAGTTTGGATGTTTTCCAAAATCCACTACTGCAAAGGTGTGCTCATATTCAATCCCACATGTGGTGACCAATATGTTCTCAAGCAGCCCAAGGGGATGTTCTAAGCTTCCATCTGCTAGCTGCAAGCGCATCCTGGTACTCCTAATAGCTGGTTTGCCCCACTTTTCCCAAATGGACCTTGTCACAATGCCCACTCCTGCACCACTATCAAGTATTGCAGTTGAAGCTACTTTTCGCACTTCTAATGGGAGGGTAGCATTTCCTTGATCGTCCTCACAAAATTTTCCTACTTTGTTGATAGGAACTGGCATAACATGCTTTGTCTCAAGGTGTATAGTACATTGATGGTGACCCTTTTGTAGCAATACCTGCTCTGACAAACATGTGGCAATATCATTCCACAACTCAGGTCGAAGCTTTATCAAATCAAGCAAAGGTAAGGTACAAGCCACTGGTGTTGACAAAATAGCTTGCATGATACCCATATCCATCTCCTTTGTCAACCTTCTATGCATGGAGGGTATCCTCAAGGTTTGAGAACAGTTCTGGATGCTTGGGCGTCTAGAGTTGTTTTCTGTGCCCCTGGTAAAATCCACCTCAGAGAATGGAGGTGAAATAATAGAGGACATATTCTCATTAACTTTCTCATGAACTGCTGCCCACATCTCATTTGCCATGTCCTCGTTAGCATCAATAACTTCATCATTGCATGGGAAGGCAAGGCTAGGTGATGGCAGAATACCTTCTTTCAATGGGGTGTCAATTGGTGCAGACCTCTCGCTATGAGCTTGTGAGATGAGCTCACTTTTCATTTCCCGACTTGATGACACTTCTGGTATGGTTTCTAATGTTGGCTTAAGAGAGGTTGGGCCTCGAGGGATAGGTGGAGGTGGTCCCTCAAGTATTGATTGAGCTTCCCTAATGAGTTACTGATGTACAGCTAGATTGATCTTCTCCTCACGAGGGTTTGGGTATTCTTGAAGCTTCTTGGGTATCTCAGATAAAGCTGCAATGCGACTTCTATGAGCATCAATGATGGCATCTAGAGTCTCGTTCACCTTATCCACAAAAACAGAACCCCCAGAACTATCCTCGGTCGTACTAGCCTCATCTTGTTTAGCACTAGGCCCAGATTGAGGTTGATGCTCCTCATGCACTTCTTGGGATGTAAAAGTTTGATCCCTCATGTTTTGTTTAGAGACTTCTTGAGAACTAGTGGATGCACTTTTAGTTTGCTTGTTGTTGCGGTTCTTTTTCCTCCAGTGGTCCTTTTTCTATTGGAATGTAGGGTCTTGTCCACTAGATTTGCCTTTGCATCCCTAGTTCGAGGTGTCTCATCAGTCTGCATTTCGGCATTTCGTGTCTGTGATCTAGTCATGACTCTAAGTGGCACGACATCCTCATTCTCAGATGAAGGTGGCGATGGAACTGCCCCTACAAGGTTGAGTGAGACCTTTGGTTGAGAGGTGCCTTCCTCATGTGGTTTCAGCAAACAATCCTTTGGGAAGTGTTCTACACAACACCCTAGACAATATCTTTCAATTGGTGGAAACTGTGGTACTGTTGTATTGGATCGAGATGCTTGCCTTGAGCGATGGGGACAATCACGAGCCCAATGGGGTTCTCCGCACTGATAACAGGGGCCCATTAGTTTGGCTTCTACTTTCCTTTGCTGCCATTGACCTGAGGGGCCTGGAGTCCTAGGTTGGTAGCCGCCTAGCAACATCAAAGAATTTTGTTCCCTTGGTTGAGCCTCCAATGCTTGGCTTGGATATGCGGGACTTTCAAAGAGATTTTCCTTGGATGAATATGATGCATATTCCTCCTCCACATAGCCTGGGTTTACCAAGTATCTACACATATTTGAATTGTCGTAGTCAACAACCCTCACAGGAGCAGTCCCCGAAGCAGGAGGTTGAGCTCCAAGAACAGGTCGTGCTTGCTCTTGTGCCATCGGTGGCTTACGTTCAAAATTAGTATACTGTTGATGCATTTGTGGAGTCACTCCACCCCTTTGCTGCTCACGCTCCTGTCTCATTCTTGCAATGCGAGTACATTCCTGTGTGGTGTGGGTAAAGTTCCAAGCACAGGCCTGGCACCACTTCTTCGTGGGTTGGTTTATGACTAGAGGAGAAAAGGTATTACATTCTTCGGTTTTATGGTGGTTACCGCCACATGCTCCACAAAGATGAGGACCTGTAGGTAGTACACTCCTCATTTGCTGCTGGGTGCTGTCGTTGTGGCTGCATGGGTGGGCGATAGGTTTGTCCCAATCTCCTTATTACAAGGTTAGCTATTTGGTCTGGATTTACTACTAGCGCACTAGACCCTGAACTTTGGTCATCACCCCACTGATCTCTAGGTTTCACCTCAGGGCCAGAACCATCTTGGAATTTGAAGTTATCTGTGAAATCCATAGCATCATGGCAACACTCATTGAAATTTGTATGCTTCTTTGCATAGAGATGTGTATGCAGTGTTGAATTTTTGAGTCCTTTTAAGAAGAGAGAAATTAATCGACTCTGGGTTGGCTTCTCATCTTCTGGGCAATGATTAATGTACTGCTTCATTCTATTTACACAGTCTCTAACACTCTCAGTCTCGCCTTGCTTGAAAGAGTAGATGTTTGCTACCGTGTCATGTTGAATCCCATCAAGGAAAAAGTAGCAATGAATCTCTCTTCCAGAACTCGTAAAGAAGATTTGTCTGAAGCCTCTAGTGCCTGAAACCAAGCAAGGGCCTTTCCCTTAAGAGTGAGCCCAAATCCTTCAATTTGCGTATGCTTGTCAGCCACTTGCTCAGCTCAAACTGCTTGCCTAAATGCTGCTACATGGTCATATGGATCTCTCGATCCTTTGTACTTCTTTACCAGTTTCTGAAGAGTTGATGGCCTTACTTGTCTTGAATACTCATCATAGGGCCTACGGCCTCTCATTCTCAGTGGGAATTGTTCCTCTCTTTGGTAAGATGGTCCACATGCATCCCAAATTGGTGTGGGTCCCCTATTACCTGCCTCACCAACCCCCTCCAAAGATCTTGTTACCTGCATTTCAGGAGGTTCATTTATGGGAGGCCGAGTTGGCTCCCCTACCCTTCGATTGTCATAGTGAGAAAAACGTTGTTGTGGTGTGATCTGTGGTCGCACTTTTGGTGTAAGATAATGTCTTGGTGCTAGAGTTGGGCTACTTGCAGTGGTCCACTTTGATGTTGAGGGTTCCTCTCTAATGAACTCTCGTAGTGGAGGAGCAACAATTTCTCCATGAAAGGCTCTTGGCCATAGGAAGAGCTCTGTGCATGTCTGCAGCGCTTCCCACAGAGTGAGAGGCCAGAGGCGGCTACACGAGAGAGCGAAGGAGGCGAAGCAAAGGAAGCGAAGTGAGAGAGAGAGAGAGAGAGAGAGTCAACAGGCGGGAGAGGGAGGCGACACAGGTTTGAAGAGAGAGATGGAGGAGACAGAGGTTTGAATAGAGATAGAGGGCAGCAGGCGGGAGAGAGGGCAGCAGGCGGGAGGCAACACAGGTTCGAAGAGAGAGAGAGAGGGAGAGAGGGCAGCAACAGGTGGAAGGTGACAGAGGTTCGAAGATAGAGGGGCAGTAGGCGGGAGGCGGGAGGCGGGAGGCGACAGAGGCGAAGCGAAGGAAGTGAAGTGAGAGAGAGAGAGAGAGAGAGTCAGTAGGCGGGGTAGCAGGCAGGAGAGGGAGGCGACACAAGTTCAAAGAGAGAGGGAGGCAACAGCAGCGGCGGCGAGCAGGGGCGAGCGAGCAGGTTCGAAGAGAGAGAGAGAGAGAGAGAGAGAGAGAGAGAGAGAGAGAGAGAGAGAGAGAGAGAGAGAGAGAGAGAGAGAGAGAGAGAGAGAGAGAGAGAGAGAGAGAGAGAGAGAGAGAGAGAGAGAGAGAGAGAGAGGGGGGAGGCGACAGCAGCAGGCGGCGAGAAGGTAGAGGGGCAGCAGGCGGGAGGCGACAGAGGTTCGAAGAGAGAGAGAGAGAGAGAGAGAGAGAGAGAGAGAGAGAGAGAGAGAGAGAGAGAGAGAGAGAGAGAGAGAGAGAGAGAGATCATATAAGGGGGCAGAGAGAGAGGGAGAGAGTAGATATGGAAAGAAAAAAGATAGAAAGAAAGAAAAAAAGAAGATATATTGACGTCTTCAAAAGGCCAAAATGACCTATGAGACCAAAATAATTAGATCAAGTCCATGTGATACAATATTTGAGTTACATAACAAAATGGAAATGCTGGAACGAAAAATGAAAAGCTAAATCTGGTACTAGAACTAAGAGCATATAGCTCTCTACCCTCATCCTAATATATCCCTCATCACACACGAGTTGCTGCATGGTGCTCAGGGTGGTGGGACTGAGCTGGAGAGAGAGAGAGAGAGAGAGAGAGAGAGAGAGAGAGAGAGAGAGAGAGAGAGAGAGAGAGGGCTGGGCTATGCTAGGAGAAAGAGGGGAGGAGTGAGGTGGAGGAAAGAAGTGTGAGAAGAAGTAGGAAGGTATGGGTGTAGAGAGAGAGAGTGGTTGTAAAAAAAGCTCACTCCAAACTCACACTCGAGGATAGTACTCCTAAAGAAATGTACCTAAATCATGTGATAAGTAAGTGACTCGGGTGGAAATTGTGGAAGGAGGGGACTCCTAAAGAAACTTACCTATGGGGTTGTAGTTAATGAGGACCTAATGATTTGGGAAAAGGCCTTTGGTTATCCAATTTTATTTGTAGTATGAGAAAACATGAGAGTTAGGCCCTAACATTAGGCTATTACACAAGTTTGTGGACTCATTTGCAATGTTTTTGTGATGCATGTAGAGTAGGTTAATTAAAGTGGTCTTCTTTTTTAAAAGTAATGTAGTATGCAAAAAGGTCAAGATCTCAAGGTGTGCACAAAGGTAGATATTATACAGCTACAATATGTTCTTCCCAATTGTAATATGTTCTTTCTTCCTCTTTCAAGAAAAGAAAGAAGAATAATAATAAATTTTTTTGCTTCTTCTACTTCTCACGTTTTCCTCTTCTTCTTCTTCTTCTTCTTTTGTGGAAAAAGAAGATTAAGAACATTGTCTTCTTCTTCTTTTTATTCTTATTCATTGTGGAAAAGAAGAAGAAGATGAAGATGTTAACACCCATTTGGGGCTAACACTTTTTGTTGTAGTACATTTTATGTACTTATATATATATATATACATATATATATATATACATATATATATATATATACATATATATATATATATATATGATTCCAAAAACTTTCTCCAAAAGTATTAACTCTTCATTCCATGTAAAAGGCTTATGTTATAAATCATGTCTCTTTGTTTTAGTCTTTGTATGTGATGGTTATTGTGTACGATGTACCAAATGAAACATATGAGTTGATATGTATGTTTCATCTTGTAGGTCATACAAATCATCTTGTACGCTCACAGTTCTCCTCATGCAAATTAAAAAGAGCTACACATTGCAATATAGATCTCAAATTGTACATTGTATAATTTCATGTATATTTCCATCTAGATAATTGCAATTGTACAAACAATCCAACTTGTACGATGTTAAACAATCTAACCGCACAAATAATCCAACTTCTATACATACAATTTTAGAAAAGCACAAACTCATATAGACTAAAAATTTGACAAAAATATACAAGCCTAAGGAGGTTCATACCAAACCGGCTCTCTTATTCTTTTCCTTTATACTGCCGATGATCTAGAATTCGGCCTTCTAGCCAAACCGGCTCTCTTATTCTTTTCCTTTATACTGTCGATGATCTAGAATTCGGCCTTCTAGCCAAACTGGCTCTCTTTATACAAGCCTAAGGAGGTTCATACCAAGTGATGGAGTTTCATTATTGGAGGATTAAGATTATTAAACTTGAATTGAGATAAGCTTAACTAGTGACTCACTAATCAAGACTATAAACTCATAAACTTACTCATTACAAATATCTCATACATAGAGAGCACCCGAATACATCAACAATTTATAGCACTTGGACCTCAATTACCACTTGGACCATCATAACTCAATGCTTATCCAAGTCAAACACACAAGTGGCCAACCATGTAACCCATGACCTCTTTCATGATATCATCTAGAATCTCATTTTTCCTCCCTCTTAGGGACCACCCTCATGAGAGACTCAGTTGAATCCAAATGGACATTCCTCTAGATGTCTTAGCAATTCCTTTTTAACATTTGAAGGGTTCATAATTAATAAATCGAAGTCAATTTCTATAAGTTGGCATTAGAATTTTTAACTTTTGTAAGTGTGGGCAAATCCAAGTAATGATTAGAATAAGATCTCATAACATCCTAAATTAAATGCTTCTGTCAAGGAAATGTAGGAGGAGACTCGAGCCTAGATTCATCCATGGTGGCCCCAATGCTCCACCCACACATCCTACTAGGGGGATGGTTTAACTTTATTGTCCTTATTAGTTTCTAAGTTCATTTTCTTTACAAGATAAACAAAAACTATCCTTAGCTCAATAACCAATTCATCTTGGTTCAATCTCCCCACATGAGGGTTCTCAAAAAAGTTCAAATATCATCAAACAAATCTCTTTTCCAAAAACAACCAAGAAAATTTGTCATAATCCCTTTTCAAAGGAATTTCTTACTATCCTTCATTGATCTGTACCTCAATAACCAATTCCCCACATGTGGGTTCAAACAAGTTCAAAGATCATTAAACAAATCTCTTTTTAAGGGAATTTCTTACGATATCCTTCATTGATCCTTATCTCAATAACCAATTCATCTTGATTCAATCTTCCCACATGAGGGTTCTCAAACAATTTCAAAGATCATTAAACAAATCTCTTTTCAAAGAACAACCAAGATAATTTGTCATAATCCCCTTTCAAGGGAATTTCTTACTATATCCTTCATTGATCCCATACTAGATTCATGCTCGGATACCTTGTACTCAAACCTTGGTACATCCATGGAATAATCAATGCTCATCTCTACACCTCAAGACTTTTGAATATACCTTATAATCGACCTCTTCTAAGAGTCATAGTGTCACAACCCATTCACCTATTATAAGACACGTCTCTAAGACCTCATCCTAGTGGGGCTTCGTTGTTTCCCCTACTACTCCTCATCCATCACGGCACCGCTTCCCCATAAAGTGGTATGTTGCGTGACGAGTGTGGTGATCAAGGCAAGGATGCAACACAAAGATGGAAGCAGGAAAACAAGAGACTTGACATTCTTATTTAGGGCTCTTGTAGAGAGTTCCAAGTTGTAGAGGTGAGTGTGGGAGTGGGCTTGAGAATAATCCCACATGGGAAGTTTTGGGAGTTTTAGGAGTTTTGGTATAAAAAGTGGCTCATTTGAGAGCTCAGATACATTGGGCTAAACTCATGTTTGAGCTCTCTTGAGACTAGCTCTCCCTCTTGTTCATAGAGGTGCAAACTCTTCTCTCTCCCCATCTACACTATTGTATGAGCAATGCTCTTCTAATTCAATGCAATGAGATGATGTTTTTCTCTCTTCTCATTTCTATTCTCTAGTGTGAATGCTTCTTTGTTGATGCTTGTGGATTCTCTACTATTAGGCTTTGTGTGGTAGTGGATTCAAGCTTAAGCTTCTCCATAGCTTGTAGCTTATCCATGGGCAAGGCATTGCTTGAGTAGTGAATGAGAATGCATGTTTATTTCAAGTTCCATTAAGCTTCAAGGTTTGTGTGCATGCTAGGGAAGTAAGTGCTTGAGAATGAAGTATGCTTTGAGCTTGTGTATGCATTAGCTTAGCTTTCTTCTTGTATTGGATGCATGAATGAGTGGGACGATGAGTGAATGAAGTATGCTTTGAGCTTGTGTATGCATTAGCTTAGCTTTCTTCTTGTATTGGATGCATGAATGAGTGGGATGATGAGTGAATGAGTTATGGCAAGATTGAGCTTGTGTGTGTAAAGTCTATGTCAAGGTAGTGGTGTTCATAGCATTCTCTCCCATTCGTGTGGATAAGCTTTCGTGCACCGGTACGGGTTGAATCCCTAGCTCCGAAAGGGATGCAAATCCCATTGGATTGAGCTACACGCGGATCATGCTACTCTTGCTACAAGTGTAGAGAGTCTTCCGTCTCTCCATTGGCACCGCTGCCGGGGAAGAGACTCAAAACCGGTTGAGAAGCTTGCATTACTACCACTAATTCTTTCTGTTTTTAGGTTTAGGGTTAGCACGAGTGTGGAATCTCGGAGCTAGTGATTAGAAGAGAAAAAGAAGATTACAAAGAGAGAGGAGGGGCCGGATAAGGCCGCAGGGGGTTTTTTCTTTTTTTGTTTTGTTTTTTTCTTAACAATATTTTATTATAAAAGAGTACCTATCGCTTATGATACGAGAACAAAAATGTACTGTGAAACTGTTCACCCTGGCCTACTTCTCTTGTACAGATACCCACTCCACACACACTAGTTTAAGCCGCACATGAAGATTATGCTTGCAGATGTAGACCTATTACATTGTGCTAGGACAGCAAAGCCAACACATCAGCAACTTTCACCACAACGTTTCTCCTTTGCGCTGTCTGTGAGAAGGTGGCTGCAGCTAAAAGGTGACTGCAGCTAAGGTGACTGCAGCGAAGGGAAGCGGAGGTGCGGCGGCTGCAGCTGTGAAGGGCCGAAAGAGAAGGCGAAGGTGGGCTGTGTAGGTGAGGTGGTCGCAAGGAGGCTAACACGTCAGCGAAGGAGAAGGAGGTGCCTGGTCGCTGAAGGAGCTAGCGAAGGAGGAGAAGAAGGCGTCACCCGCAGCAGTTGGGGTGGCGAACGCAAAGCCAAGGGCAGCGAAGTAGAAGCCAAGGAAGGCGAAGTTGGGAAGGCGAAGTTGACTGACAGAGCTGGCGGCGAAGGTGTCAGCGAAGGCAAAGGAGTGGCTGGCAGCAGAGAAGGAGAAAGGTTGGAGCGCAGCCGCAGTAGCCGACGAAGGCGAAGGCGAGGCGGAGGAGCCAACTGGCCGCTGAAGGAAGCAGAGGAGGTGACAGCTGACTGCTGGAGGTGAGGGGCTGCAGCAAAGGGTAAGGTGGCCGGCAGCTGCTGCGAAGGCTGCAGAGGAAGGGCGCCTGGCTGTGAAGGGCCGCAAGGAAGGTGAGGTGGCCGCAAGGAGGTGGCGCAGCAGCAGACGAGGAGAAGTGAAGGCGCAGCAGAGAGAGCGCCAAAGAAGATAACGTGGCCGGCGCAGAATTCGGAAGAAGATAAGGTGGCTGGCCCAAAAAGGTTAGTATTTTATTTTTTTATTTTTTATTTTTTTTATTTTGTTAGTCTTTAGTTTTTTTTTAAAAAAAATCTGTAATTTTTGCATACTAGGCAATTTTCAGTTTTTTTTTGTATTTAAAAAAAATAATAAAAATAATAAAAATAATTAAAAAATAGTTTAAAAAAACCTGTAAATTATGTGTTTTATTTTGAGTCCACATTTTTTGCATATTCTGCATTTTTTTTAAATTTTTGTAATTTTTTGCATAATTAGTATTTTTGTGTAATTAGTAAAAAATAAATAAAAATAAAAAAAAATAAAAAAATAAAATAAAATATGTATTTACACACATATTCATGTTAGTTGCATTTAGTGGTTAGGTAGGGTTTAAAAAATATATATATATATATATATAAATTCAAAAACTGGACATTGCAACGTGCTAAAAATAGCGTATGCATCTACGCTCGGGAACAATACTAGGGGGACGTAACACTAGTGCACCATCTAGGGTAACCACTCAAGGGAGCGGCACTCAATCGGTTGTTGGCAACTTGGAGAGCATTCTCGAGACATCTTCGGAGTCTCAAACAGAGAGCCTCTCAAGAACCGAGAGTGATATTTCAATGGATGTAAACGAGTCATTTGGCATGAATAGACCATCCACACCCATTGGTATGGCAGATTTTGCTAATCCATTTGAAATCCCAGATGGGGAGTTGATTGACAACATGAGACTCCATTTCTTGTATACAAACGCACATGGCGGTGAGATCTACAAAGATCCATTGAGCCGGTTTGTTGTTAAAATTGCAGACATTCACTCGCGTTTGAACCAATACCATGGGTAAACTACCAAGACGATATGTACATGGGTAGAAATGGAGTACGCGAGGTCACCAAAAATCCTGAACAAGTGGATGCTTTGGGTGTACTTCAACCTAGCGCACAAGCAAAGCAAAAGAAGGAGCTTCCATCGGACCCAAATGTGCCAGGAACATCGCGCAGACCTGGTACGCCCATTTCTTTACTTGAAGAATTATTTTCTGACAGGAATTGGGAGGATAGAGAAAGAACTGGAAAAGAAAAAGAGACCAAGAAAAACCCATGGGACATAGTAAAAGAAATTCCAGTAGTTAAAATCTATCAAGACGACCTAATTAAAGAGGTGTATAGGGATGAGGTAGAAACCTACTATGCAACCACTAAGCACCCGAGCTTAGAGCTTCCAGTCACGCATACAATAACTGTAGAGCATCTAGATGGTTTCACTAAGCGTGTTCATGATAGATGGGGGAACGACTTTAGAACCCTTGAATGGCCAGAGGTTAGGGAAATGACATGGAAAGGAAGGCCCCTTTTCACTGAGGTGTCTACCTTAGACACGGCACGTCCAGATGAATCTGCCTTTCGAGGAGAAACACTAGCACCACCATGGGCTAGAACCCCAAGTGTGGCTCGACCAGCACCTTCCATGCGAACAACTGCTAAAGGACCAGTCTTTCCAACGATTGATCCTACGAAGAGAACCGGGGCTATTAGAGAATCTAGGGGAGAAGAAAGACCACGAGCAAGTGGATATGTACCTCCAAGAGAACCCCATAGACCAAGTGAACTGACATTTGAAGAGCCTAGATTTAGAGGTCGAGACTCATATAGGAGACATGAAGATGAATATTCTAGAAAAGTGAGACCATCTGCACTGCAAAAGTGTCAAGAAGTATGACGGATCCGGTGACCCATATAACCATATAGCAGCTTTTAAGCAAGCTATACATGCGGAGCAAGTCACGGATACGCATACGCAAATCGAAGGATTTGGCTTGACGCTAGAGAGTAAGTCTTTATCATGGTTTCAGACTTTAGAGCCTGAGGCAAAGCGATCTTTCGATGGGCTGGAAAAGAGCTTTATAGCTACGTTTTCAAAAATGGGAATTAAGCACAATGCGGTAGCTCAAATTTACGCTTTTAAGCAAAAAGATCAAGAATCAGTGCGAGATTGTGTAAATAGGCTAAAGCAATACATCAATCGATGCCCTGACGATGAGAAGCCAAGCCAAGGGAGATTAATTTCTATCTTCCTGGAAGGCTTATTACGAAACAAGACGCTTCACGCTCACTTGTACGCAAAGAAGCATGTCATCTTCAATGAGTGTTGCATGGATGCCATGGATTACGATGACAACTTCGACATGACTGGCATGGGAAACCAAGATAGTCATCCGGATGATAAACGTAGCTCTGGGAAGGGCTCTGACTCTAGTGTGCCATTAGTTAATCCAGATTAGATTGCCGAGATAGTATTGAAAAAGAT
Organism: Cibotium barometz; assembly: GCF_041138505.1. Lineage (NCBI taxonomy): Eukaryota > Viridiplantae > Streptophyta > Polypodiopsida > Cyatheales > Cibotiaceae > Cibotium > Cibotium barometz. The sequence goes on along the minus strand of NC_141046.1, from coordinate 64,660,222 downwards.
GGGGCAATACTACAGACCTTCCTACCGACCCCAACCATCATACATGCATATTGTACCTACATGCCCCTACGTCTGTGGAGGATGTGGAGGTAGCCATAAAACCGAGCAGTGCCCAACCTTCTCACCATTGGTTGGCAATCAACCAACAAAGAAGTGGTGCCAACTTTGTAAATGGAACTACACACATGTGACTTCGGACTGCAATCACATTGCAAGAATACAAAGGGAACAAGCAGCCAACTCTGCACCTAGACAGCAAGTTGTGAACCATGAGAGAACATTAGTTGCTCAAGAGCAAGCACGGCCGGTGCTAGGAGCTCAACCTCCTCCACCTGGCACAGCTTCCTTTAGATATGTGGAATATGAGAATCCTGAATTAGGTATGGAGATGGTTAGCTCTCAACCATGCTACATCGAAGTGGAGCATCCTCTTGTCGAACCCTACTTTGAGAACCCAACCGGACCAAGCCTAGTTCATGACTTTAATGGAGACCCAAGCTCTTTGATGCTTATAGGATCTCAGCCAACCAAGACTCATGGTTATCCAGGACCATATCCTACAAAGAGACTATACCCCGCGCAACAAACAAGACCATGCTACGAATGTGGTGGACCACATTGGGCGAGAGAATGTCCAAACAAGAAACGACCCCTCTTAGCTAACATAGGCACAACATCTACGTTTCCACCTATAGAGAGGTTTTGCCAAGGGTGTAGCATTGACCATCTACCAAAGGATTGCTTGTTGAAGCCTGCGGATCCGGCAACACAAAAAGCTAAAGCGCCCCTCAACTATGTTGAAGTGATTCCATCACCCACGGCATCTGAGGAGGAGAACGAACTAGTGTCGCTAAGAGTAGTGACTAGGGCCCAAGCGCAAAAGAATGTCAAAGAGGTTGTTGAGAAACCCTCTGAGATTAAGGTTCTATCCAAAGATGGAAAAGAGAGAAAGAAATCAACTCGACGTAAACCACGCAGCAAGGGGAGTAAGAAGTCGAAGGAGCATAAGAGCTCTGATGGAGGAAACTCTATCCCAAAAGAGCTAGAAGGAATGTTGAAAACGAAACAAATCGGAGAGAAAACTCAAAATGAGCAAAAGGGAAAAGCATCCGAGTCTAAGGAAAGCTCAGGAGGATCAGTCCTTGTGGACAAGGTGTATGAGCCTTTAGATGCAGCGCTTCAAGCATATAATAGTAGAATCACAGCTCTGACCGAGCTACCTAAGAAGTTGCAAGAATATCCCAACCCTCGTGAAGAGACAATCAACTTGGCTATCCATAAGCAGTTGATTAGGGATACTCAGACTCTAATAGATGGCCCACCACCTATGTACGCAAGAGGACCTGCTTCTCTGAAGCCTAACTTAGAGACGATACCAGAAGCCAAGCCAAGCATGGAAAAGGAAAGTGAAGTTGTATCTCTACATTTTCCAGAAATGCCTGAAGGAGATGATTTACCTCATACCAATGCAGACGAGTCAAAACCATTGACTACCGCGGATTTTGGAGATGAAATTCCTGAAATAGAGGAAGCAGTAGCAAGGGAGATGTGGGAAGCGGTGCAAAAACAAGTTGAGGATCTAGCATCTTCTGACAAGTCACCACCATTATCTATAGTAGAATTCTCGAATCAAAGGGTTCAAGAATTAGATGCTTTATCTCTACCAGATGATGCTCAAACTGTTGTCTCAGCTCGGAGCAACAAGCTCACTTGCAAGACACTGCCCTCATATTTAGGACTGTACAAAGCACATAGCCAAATCATGCAAGTACCATCAATGACACGACAACCTCATCAAGAATGAGACATAGGGAGTTTGCAAGCCTTAATGTTGGCACCAGTTACGTGTACCATTCCACTCGCAAAGTTCTTAAAGCTTAGGCCAAGATTGTCAGAACATCCAGGTTAAGGAGTTGTTGAAGGCAAAGGCTTCTGAGCTAATGCTTAAGCAAACAATTCCGGTTCCTGTGAACAAAGTTGGCAAGCATTGTGAAGACGATGAAGGAAATACTACGCTTCCTGTGGAGATCAACAAGATTGAATCTATAGCTATTCTAGATAGCGGAGCAGGGGTGAGTATAGCAACAAAAACTGTATGGGAAATGTGGGGAAAACCTGCAATTAGAAGTACAAGGATGAGTTTGCAATTGCAGACGGAAATCTAGAGAGTCCCATAGGATTGCTTGAGAACGTTATAGTCAAGTCATGTGGCATTGAGTACGGACATACCTTTGCTATCGTAGACTTTGGCAAGAACACAAATTACGAAGTGATCCTAGGAAGGCCATTCATGCGCCAATTCAAAATGATTCAAGACTAGGGTTACAATTACTTGTACCTCAGACATGAGAATGTAACCACCAGGGTGAATCTGAAAAACCACGCTTATCGAGATGTGACGCACTCTCCTGTGGATGAGTTTGATTCCGCTCCTTCAAAAGCATCGGGAGCAACTATGTCTGAAGGAAGAGCTAATCTATGGATCTGTGGAGCATCTTGTCGAGACTTGCAACCTGGAAATGTTACCATAGACAGAAGTGTGACGGATGAGGCGTATATCCCTATACCTTTTCCTGAGAACTTGATAGATCCCTTAGAATGGAACCATGTTTTAGCTACCATAGACACTTGCGCATTGCCAAGGCAAACACAGTTCTGTGATCCAGATGGGTATGACATTATTCCCGTAAGAATGCTAAGACCGATCTATGCAGAGGAACCTCAAGAAGCCCCTAGGTATGAAGCAAACAAATCATTATTGCTAGGAGATATGGTATCTGTAGAGGAAGTATCCCCTCTTGAGTACAGCTCAGCTGACAAAGGAGATGAGGATAGATGCTTAGAATCCTCTGATGGGAAGGATTCTGATGATGATGCCATAGTCCCTCAATCAGAGTTAGAGAAGATAAGATTGTTGTTAAAGGGCAGAGAGGTCTTGCTGAGTATTCCTAGTGACAAACCGAAACGTAAGTTTTGCAAGTCACCAAAAATTTTGCAAACAGAAAGTTAAGGAAAAGAGACAACAACAACAAAAAGGAAGAGAAGATGTGGATAAAGAAGACTTTATTCCACCTCCAACCTTTGTAGGTAAGAACGAGTACTTGTACTACTTGGGAGAGCTGATGATTGCATCAAAGACGAGATGAAATGGAGATACGACTTTCAATTAGTGCAAAAGCTAAACGAGAAGGAGAGTGACAACCCAAAGAAGAAGAGGAAACGGAAACCGAAGCTAAAATCTAAGGCTTCAGTGCATTCAGTTAAGACTGAACAAAGCACCATGACGAGAGTGGAGCGTAAAGCTCTAGTGCAAGAACGGAAGGGAATGCTAAAAGCAGCATGGTCTTCCATGAGTGATGACTCAAAGGAAGAAGAGGATACCATAAATATTCCCTCAAACTTCAAGAAATTCACCATACAAGATCAGAAAATAGTCTTGCAACAACCTATTCGGACAGAAACCTGAGGAACCAGGAGTTTCCTATGATGGCCCTGAGGATGCCAAGAAAATAGACCTGGCAGAACCAAGTGAAGAGCCACGTAATGTGTGGGTTGCCACAGACTTAACCCAAGCGGAGGAAGAATTGCTAATCCCTACTCTGAGAGAGTATCGAAATATATTTGCTTGGAGTTACAAAGACCTTAAGGGGGTAGATCCAAAGATCTGCCAACATACAATTCCCATGCGAGAGGATGCCAAGCTATCCAAGCAGCGTCCTTACACGTATAACGATAATTTTGCCAAAAAGATCAAAGAAGAGATTGACAAGCTGTTAGCGGTGGCTGAATTTATTTATGAGATTGTATACAGAATGGGTTTCACCAATTGTGGTAGTACCTAAGAAGAATGGAAAACTACGAGTATGTGTCAATCTAAAGAAAGTAAATGCTGCTGTCCGGGACCACTATCCGCTTCCACTCATAGATCATGTATTGGAGAGGGTAGCTGGTAAGAAGGCATACAGTTTTCTTGATGGATTTTTGGGCTACAACCAGGTATCTATTGATCCCAAGGATCAACACAAAACGGCATTTGCTACAGAATGGGGAGTGTTTGCATATAGAGTCATGCCTTTTGGTTTGACTAATGCTCCAGCCACCTTTCAGAGGCTGATGAGCCATGCATTCAAAGAATACCTACGATTATTTCTTGAAATATTCATGGATGACTTGTGTGTGCATTCCATCGACAGAGAAGAACACATAGAGCATCTCAAAAAAATCTTTGAGAAATGTAGAGTGTATCGCATATGCCTTAACCCTGATAAATGCAAGTTTATGGTTAGGCAAGGGAAGATTCTAGGCCACATTGTGTCTAGGAATGGTATATCCACAGATGCGGAAAAGATAGCTGTTATTGTTGAGCTACCTAGACCTTACAATGCAAAAGGGGTACAAGTTTTCATGGGTCATTGCGGCTACTATCGTAGATTTATCTACATGTATGCTGAAATAGCACGGCCATTGTACGCACTCCTTGTTGTATTTGAATGGACAGAGGATTGTGAAGAAGCCTTTGAAAAGCTGAAGTTGAAAAGCTGAAGAAAGCATTAGTGACAGCACCTATTCTCAGGTCGCCGGATTGGGATAATTTATTCCACGTACATATAGATGCTTCGGCTTTTGCAATTGGCTGTATTTTAGCTCAACTAGGCGAGAACAAAATGGACTTTCCAATCTCATATGCTAGCCGCCAGTTGAATAGTGCTGAAAATAATTACACCACCACGGAAAGAGAAGGCTTAGCTATGATCTATGCTGTGAAGAAGTTTCGGCATTACCTTTTGGCCAACAAATTTACATTCTTCGTAGATCATCAAGCTTTGCTTTACCTTGTGAACAAGCCATGTGCAACCGGAAGGATTGTACGTTGGTTTGTTATTCTACTTGAATTTGAATTTGAAGTAGCGGTAAAGAAGGAAAAAATGCATCAGCGGGCTGATCATCTTTCCAGGATAACTTCAGGAGAAGCACCCATTGGTATAGATGATGATATTCCTGACGCTACTCTATTCTTGGTTGAGACAGCACCAAGATGGGCAGAACCCATCATTCAAGTTTTAACGACAGGATTTGTTAACTCCATTAGTCCCACCAATGAAAAAATAATGACCTTAGAGCATTATGCTCCTTATAAGCTTCTTTCTGGACGATTGTATAAATTAGGAAAAGATGGAATACTTCGTTTATGCCCTGACCCTGATCAATATGATGAGATTATATCATCTGTCCATGTGAGCTTAGGAGGCAGACATGTCTCTGGAAAGGATACGGTTAAAAGAGTTTTGTGGGAAGGATATTGGTGGCCAACACTTCATGCTGATACAGAAGAGTACGTACGGAATTGTAAAATTTGTCAACAAAGGAAACCCATTCCTCATGTGACTCTATTTTATATTTCAACAACACCCAATTGGAGTTCGTACATTGTGAAGTATTTGACGCAGGGTCATACGGACGATAAGATGCTTAGGCATAGAAAGAGAGCCATAGAGGTAGAAGCAGCGAGTTTTCAGATTATTGAAGGCCAGCTGTACAAAAGGGGCAAAGATGGAAACCTACGGACTTGTGTTTGTGAGAGTGACTACCTTAGCGTATTGACTCATGCACATTCAAGAGTTGGGGGTGGACATTTCTATGGAGAAACAACTGCCAAACTTATACTATGGTCAGGACTATGGTGGCCTATGCTTTTTCATGATGCAACAGAGTATGTTAAACGATGTGATCAATGTCAAAGAGCCAAACCTCCTACCAAGTATGAGGACATGCCATTGAGACCAATTATGGAGGTTAGAGCTTTTGCCAAATGGGGAATTGATTTTGTGGGACCGATTAAACCACCAGCACGCCATACACATGCTGAGTATATCATTGTAGCCACAGATTATCTTACAAAGTGGGTAGAAGCAAAAGCCACAGTAAAAAACGATGCTAGGACCACTGCAAAGTTTTTATACGAACATGTGTTTACACGCTACGGTTTATCTATTGAGATTGTGAGTGACCAAGGTGTGCATTTTATCAATGAAGTCATTACCTTTCTTTTGGAAGACTTTATGGTCATCCATAAGAGGTCAGTGCCTTATCACCCGCAAGCAAATGGTCAAGTTGAGAGCACAAACAAGACTCTTTGCACTGCGCTTACAAAGATTGTTGAGGGACATAGAACAGATTGGGAACAGAAACTTCACTCAGTTCTATGGGCTTACCGAATTGCTTACAAAACGTCCATAGGCACGACACCTTTCAATCTAGTTTTTGGATTGGACGCTATCCTTCCGATAGAATTTATTGTACCTACACTTCGAGTTGCAACTTGAGTGGACGGATAATGAATTCTCTACACGGATCGATGAATTGGAGAGGCTAGATGAAGATAGGCTATTGGCAGTCATTGGCATGTATGCTGAAAAACGACGCCAAAAGCGTTGGCATGATATGCATGTAAAGAAAGGTCGCTTCAGGAGAGGTGATCTAGTGTTGCTTTACACATTGAAGAAACAAAAACGCAAGCTGAAAATGCGAGGACTTGGTCCATTTGTGATCAACGAGCTTAGTGCGAGTGGTGAAATAAGGTTGGAAACCTTAGATGGAGAGCCAATGACTAACTTCATCAATGGAAGCCGCTTGAAGCGCTATGAAGAACCTCTAACAGATGATATGCTGATACGCATACATGCTAGTCAGACACGTAAAAAAGCTCAAGCTTTGTTACAAAGTCAAGCAAAAGAAGAAGCTAAGGCTAGAGTAGCACTAGCACGAGAGCGCCGCAAGGCAGCTATCATGGCCATTCACTTGAATGATGATGAAGACTTTGTAGATCCCTTAAATATTGATATAAGGATCCCTACTCAAAGAGCAATCTTTGCAGCGTCTGCACTTATAGATTCGGGAGCCGACTACAATGTTTTGTCTTATGAAGCGTGGACATCATTAGGCCAACCTTTGCTCACCAATGCATCATTGAACTTCCAGAGTTTCTTTGGTGATGAAACCCCAGCTCTAGGCAAGTGCTGTATTAATATGTCCATTCAGGATCAATCCATGCACGTGACTTTTTATGTTGCTAACAAGAGCCAAGCAGTGGTGGATGTTGTTCTAGGCAGATCATGGATTAGAACCACCAGATGCGGTATAGACTGGAACTCATGACAATACACCTTGTTGGTAAATTCTACTCACAGGATCAAGTGCTTCGGCACTCCCATCTTTTCAAAAGGTGGAGACCATCACCACTATGATAGAGACAACCTCAAAAGATCCAATGATTTGGGTGAATAATGACAATGACAATACACAAGGATGGCATGTGCACAAGCCAAGACCCAATGCTGCCCAGGAACATCCAAGGAATACAAAGCTAAAGAGGAGGTTCACCAAAACCAACAGCAGTTCCACCTCCAACAAGACCACTCAACAACGATGGATCCCAAAGAAGGTTCTGCAAGCACAAGGCTACTACGAGGGTGCTACTACCTTGTGGCTACCAAAGAAGAATGCAGGGACTACTGCAGCAAAACATAATTATGTTCTTGAATCTACTCAAGAACAAAAGCAGTCAATACCACCTCACTTACAGAAACCAAATCAATACTGGAAACCACGCGTTACCAAGCCTGAAAGAGTCCAGGTGGAAACACAAGCTGACGCGTCAATTGGACATCATTAGAAGGTCTCGGACAGGAAGGGATACTCCAAACTGACATGGGAAGAAAAAGGCAAGTGGGTACCTTTACCCACTTCTATCTCAGAGGCAACACATCAGAAGGAGGACATTGCAACCGAATCAAGTTCAGAGTCTATTCCTCAAAACACAAGCAATGTCAAAGTTTGTCTTACAAAGCCGACAACTTTCAATCAGGCTCCTACACAAGTAGACTCCCTGACTATCAAGGAAAGAGCGTTCTTCCTACAACTCCAACTATTTGGAATGTCGTCGGTATTCTACTCTTTCCCTAATCAAATTACATTACCAGCCATAAGTCTACATGCATAGGTGTTAGAGTTGGGCACTCTGGAGACCCAAGAAAATTTTGAAAGCCCAATGGGATGGCAAGAACACAGCTGCCATATGGTTGCCAAAGCTCAGAAGTGTTCAAACATCTACATTCACACCTCCTCCTATTTGTCCCAATGCATTTCCTATGCCTATCGCTAAAATCTCACCTCCGACTAAACTTCAATCTCTTGCACGTACTCTGAAATGGGTACCCAAAAGAGTCCAACAAAAAGGAACCTGTGCCATACATCAACACCCCAGAAAACAATTTGCATAATGTTACATCCAAAAACAAACTCATTCTTGAAAGAGCTATCATGCTACAAAAGCTACTTTTTGGCAATTCATCTATCGAATCTATTAGCTCTATTTCCGTCATGCCTGTACATACTAGCATTCTTCGTTCAACTGGCATTAAATTAAAAAAAATCTGAACACTCCCTTATGTGTTGTGTAGAATAACCAAATGGAGACTTGGCTGGACACATGCAGTCCATCTTTGGACCTAGATAGCACTCACCCTGACCATCAAGGGGGCTACAGCATTGCACCTTTTCAGACGCACTCCCGATATTTTTATGCCCCAGTGAGTGAGGATTGCTGTGGAAGACAATTTGTGGAGTTATACTACCAGCAACATCATCCGTTTCCACACTGCCGCGACTGTGCTCGTATGGTATTGGGGAATGCTTCCCATATATGTTGGCAGTGTCGCACATACTTCCATCGCTATGGCACTAGTATGATGCAGCAGATCATGGGGGTCACACCTCAACGACATAATCTCTGGGCTATAATGATGCCACAACGTGGACCCAACCAACAAAGACTCCCGGAAGAGGAAAGAGCTCAAACTTGGCGCGAAGACACCCTTCGTTTGCTAACCCCTCCCATTGTACAGGTTCTTCTTCCCCATGAATCTACATGTCAGTTTTGGCTCAATGTGAGTGAGTCTTTAGAACGGTTTCAAAACCATAGGTGCCTCTTTAGCCTTCCTACTGTGCCCATACCATATGTTAGTGAGGATGCACTTCTTCCCTTGCCATCTTCTCCATGGGTAGGATTACGTTCTGGGTTATCTTTACATCCTGAAGCTATTGATGTCCACCCACCTGAGAATGCAGACATACATCTACCCCCAGTGCAAGACTAGCACTTATACTCTTAATAAGAACTAGAAGCCAGGGCACTTTTTCCCATTGGGTTTTTTCCCTCGACCAAATCTGGTGTTTAGCACCAATGTTTTTTATTTTTTGTCTTTTTAATTTTCTTTCTGTTTAGTTTGTTTTGTCGGAATAAAACAGATACAAGCACCAAACTACATCTTTCGCTTCAGTACTGCAACTGACAGTCATACAATCAAGTGCAAACAATTCTTCACCAACCAGCGCTTTAAAAGAAACAGGTGAACTCATGCCAATCTCTAGTGTTTTCGATATTTTTCTTGTTGCTTGATTGTTTATAAATTTCACTTTACTAAGCATGGCAATATGCATCTCCTTTGGTCTAGAGTAGGGATAGCATTCTAGTGGCTTTAGACTTGATAGTGTAAGTTTGACCGTAATTGTTTTTACCTGTTTAGCAATACAAAGTAATTAGTGTTTTGTGCTAAAGGTAGAGTTCCAGACCTAGGACAAAGAGACTAAATTAATCATAGGACGGTCAGTGTGGATATCTTGCCCTTACTAGGACATTACTTAGGGACAATCTAATAAACCTTCCATAACAAAAATTGGCATGACAAAAATAAAAGAAAAGTGTATATATTTGTGGCCTATTGCCTTGTTATTCATGGTAGGCGAGGGAGGTCTATACCTTTCCCAGACCAATGCCTTGTGTAGCAAGGAATAGCCATACCGCGGGTGCGCAAACATACTCTTGAAGAGAGCCCTGTTCCCAAAAAAAAAGGGACAGAAAGGCACCAAGAGAAATGCTTGTCTAATCCAGGATGGTCGCTGTTGTGCTTAAAATATTAAACCTTAACACTAAGCAATATCAAGAGTCTGCCACTACATAACTATGTTAGATTTATTAGTGTTGAACCGACATCTTTGACTTAGCATAGGCTAGGTATACTACTTGATAGTCCCTCGATTAACTGTTGTCTTTTGCCTTCTAGAAAAAGAACAATACATTTGGCATAAAACATTCTTTACTTTAGTTAGCTGTGTAGGTAGTAATTATTAAGGCTTGAACAAACCTATTCAATCTCTACACTGCTTCAATGTTTCCTTCCTCTAGCTAATTGGACGTTTATTGCCATGTCTTATTCAGTAAAATTGCTTGTTATGTTATTGTCTGTCAGTACTTTTGCTTTCAAAAAAAAAACACACAAACCACCTATCATTTTGCTTGCAGGTACACACTGGAGATTTTACTCTTCCTTGGCATCTACGCACTCGAGGACGTGCGCAAAATAGGAAGGGGGGAATGTTGCGTGACGAGTGGTGATCAAGGCAAGGATGCAACACAAAGATGGAAGCAGGAAAACAAGAGACTTGACATTCTTTTTTAGGGCTCTTGTAGAGAGTTCGGTGAGTGTGGGAGTGGGCTTGAGAATAATCCCACATGGGAAGTTTTGGGAGTTTTAGGAGTTTTGGTATAAAAAGTGGCTCATTTGAGAGCTCAGATACATTGGGCTAAACTCATGTTTGAGCTCTCTTGAGACTAGCTCTCCCTCTTGTTCATAGAGGTGCAAGCTCTTCTCTCTCCCCATCTACACTATTGTATGAGCAATGCTCTTCTAATTCAATGCAATGAGATGATGTTTTTCTCTCTTCTCATTTCTATTCTCTAGTGTGCATGCTTCTTTGTTGATGCTTGTGGATTCTCTATTAGGCTTTGTGTGGTAGTGGATTCAAGCTTAAGCTTCTCCATAGCTTGCAGCTTATCCATGGGCAAGGCATTGCTTGAGTAGTGTGAATGAGAATGCATGTTTATTTCAAGTTCCATTAAGCTTCAAGGTTTGTGTGCATGCTAGGGAAGTAAGTGCTTGAGAATGAAGTATGCTTTGAGCTTGTGTATGCATTAGCTTAGCTTTCTTCTTGTATTGGATGCATGAATGAGTGGGATGATGAGTGAATGAGTTATGGCAAGATTGAGCTTGTGTGTGTAAAGTCTATGTCAAGGTAGTGGTGTTCATAGCATTCTCTCCCATTCGTGGATAAGCTTCCGTGCACCGGTACGGGTTGAATCCCTAGCTCCGAAAGGGATGCAAATCCCATTGGATTGAGCTACACGCGGATCATGCTACTCTTGCTACAAGTGTAGAGAGTCTTCCGTCTCTCCATGGTAGGTAAGAGACCTTTGCCCCACAATGAGCATCCATTTTGAGTAGAAAAGGTCTGTTGAAATCCGGATACTTGAGTACCATAGATGTCCTGATTAGGTCTTTGACCTCCACAAATTCAATTTGGCACTTCTGATCCCAAACAAACTTGACCCCTTTTTTTATCAGCCCGCCGGAATGTTGTGAGAGGCCCATTGGTTCTCATATAACCACTAACCCACGAAATTGGGTGGCCAATCTACGATGGGGGAGGCCATCCCCACTATTCAAATCAACAAGCTTCAAGTAATTCAACGAATACATTGCATAGCAGCATTCCATAGATTTGAATTATATTACTTGTCTTAGTGTATATGTGTACCATCCCACAAGACAGAGTCTCCTTGAATTTTCAATGGAATCCTACTCATGCAAGGCTTAATGACTCTTTTCCAATTTTATCCTAGGTCCAAAAATAAGGGAAATAAAAACCCAATTGAAATTCAAGCAAAAGATGATGATCCTATTGAATGACATTGGTTGCCATGGGGGCAACGTGGAGATATGAGTTAACCAAAAGACCTCTGGAGTTTCACATATGGTTGCTGAGATTGTGCAATTCAACAGCTCCAAATAGGCCCAAAACAGCACTTAGACCAATCGTTTTGCATCCCATGAAGCTATGTTAAAGCCTGGCACAACCTGTATCTATTCCATGTCAAGGAAACCCCAGTGCAGGAGAAAAAGTTAGAAGGTAGCAAAACAAGCGAGCTGCAATCAGTAGCTCTACCCACAACTGCAACAAGGAGGAAATAGCTGCGTGAGAGCAACATCTAGTCGATCTGCAAGAGAAGTAAACAGCCCAACGTCTAGTGATACGCGACAAGCAGGTAGAGCCACACAAACAACAGCAAACACAAACAGAGGCACCTTCCTCCACAAAACATCTCCAGTAGTTGGCGTCTTAGTATAAAAGATAAGGTTTATTAAAACCTTAGGGTTTTGAAGGTTTAATAGCCCTAAAATAAGGGTGTGTTCACATGGGTATTTTGGGAGTTATTGACTAGGAAAAATTTGGTAAAACCCTCATGCATTTATCCTTTCCATAGGTAGCATTGGGATTTCCTCTTTTGAAAAACTTTTGTAATCTTTGTTGCAAAATAAGCGGTTGTTTATAAGCACGCATGCAGTGTTTAACCAAAATTTAAATATAATGTGTAAGAGCTACAATGTAGTGTGCTAAACCCACTCACATCAACATCTGGAGCACAAGGATTACTCCTGAGAGAGAAGAAAATGAAGAAAATCCATGACAAACTGGCTCTAGATGTAACCACTGGAATTGAAGAGGAGATCGAGAGGGAAGACCAGCAGGCTTTTGGAAATCTGGAAGAGATCTAGAATCTGGGTATCCTGAAGGGGAAGGATGGTGTGCCAGGTGTTAGCTTAGGAAATAACCCGCCACCTTGATCTTATGTCCTTAGCTTAGGGGTAGTTTAGGAATAGGATTCCAACAATCATGTGTCGTTCTATTTCGCAAAACTGATAACACAATATACCCACTCACAAGCGCTCATTATAACCATGAATGAAGAATGGATGATCAAGAAGGAGAAGATCTTTAAGAAATATAAAGTCTATTTTTCATCTTCGTATTGTATGTGCAATGTCATTGCTCTATGTATTAATCAACTATTTATTGTTTAATTATGTCATCATGTTTAATCTTAATTCTTTCTTTACTATGTTGGTTTATCCACCGCTAATAACAAGGGATTGCGACATAGATACTACATGGAAAAGGATGCCTCTTCAGTGTTACCACTGCCAAGGTCCCCACCCTATAAAGTTTCCTCAACTTAACCAGGTTGCTTCCTCAAACATGCCACCTGCCACTTATAATCGTTGTGGCATAGATCATTAGATTAAAGATTGCCCCAACAAAAAACCTACGGTAATAAATCCGCAAATAGGACTCGTCATCATTACACCACTAAACATGATTGAAGTGAGTGATCAAATGCAAAGGCAAATCCTAAAAGAACTTAATCTTACACACTTGAACGCTATCACCTGCCGGCTACAAGCAAAACCAACATGTACTTGAATAACGATCCATTGCCTCGGTAGCAGGGTCTAAAAAGAAGAAGGTCCATAGGAGAAAGAAGTCGTTTAATAATGGGAAAGTAAGAGAAACAGAAAAGAAAAACGTGGGAACACCACAAGAACCAATCTTTAGTCTTCATAAGGGACCTAAATGAGGACTCAGATTCTATAGATACATAAGCTCATTCTGAACATAGCAGGGACATACATAAGCTCATTCTGAACATAGCAGGGACATACATAAGCTCATTCTGAACATTCTGAACATAGCAGGGACATACAAACCAAAACCAAGGAAGCAAAAAATGAGATACATAAGCTGATTTTGAACATAGTAGGGACATAAAAACCAAAACCAAGGAAACAAAAAATGAGACATTAAAGGAAACTAGAGCTCTTGAAACCAGAATCACGCAAAGCAAAACTAGGTCCTTATCCTGACCCTCCTTAGAAGGATATTGAGCAAGTCCAAGAGCTCAATGATTTAGTTAGTAAGACACATTAGGAATTAGAACCAAAACCCAAATAGGTGAGAGTCTCAGACATTGTGCACCCTAGCACCTCAATACCTATTGAGACTCACAAATTCCTAGAAGTGCCAGGTGTCATCATAGAAGAGACTAAGGCATCCACTACTCATAGTTTGATTCTTGATTGGTTCAAAGGACAATTAGAGTACCATAACTTTGAGTTTATCTTAGAGATGAATATTCCACTTTCACCAACACCTTCCTACGGAAAGGGGTGACAGGTTTGCCTCTAAACATTCCTAAACTACTAGATTTTATGGCTTCATAGATAAGCACAACTATAACCACCCACTTAATATAACCACCCACTTAAGTGGAGATCCCGAGTTGTTTGTAGCAATGAGAGCTCTTCTTAATTGAGAACTCAACATAGGATTACCACATATATAAGGCATGCCAGCACTATACGATGGAAACACCTCGAGTTGTGCTTGAATCAAAACCCCTAGGGGAAGAATAAAACACTAAGTCTGTGGTTAAAATTCCACTCAATAAACTAGGCTAGTATTTTGAAGGTGATGGGTTTAATGAGTTGCTAGCAATCACTGCCAAGGGCATCATAGTAATGGGAGTCCTAGATGGGGACACAAGAGTAAGCATAATTACCAAAAATGTTGGGAAAAGATGGCTTGTCAAGATGGCTAATGGAACAATCACCAAATCTATTGGGTTGCGATATCCTAAGATCAAGGTGCTTAAACATCGATTTAAACATACTTTCATTGTTATGGACTTTTCCAAATAACCTGAATTGTATGAAATGATCTTAGGACATCCTTTCATGGGAGAAACCAAGATAGTACACGACTGGTCTAAGAACCATGTTTACCTCCAATTCGATGATTCAATCATTAGGGTTGATATTGTTCATCGGCCACGTACATCGTATGGGCAATGGAGAATTATTTGAAAATTGTTCTAACACCACCATCCATTTAGTCCCATTGAAATACTGTTATACTTGTAGAGAAGAGAGTTACGAATGATTCATGCTCTACACTCTGATATTGAAGGGATTGTATAAGGTGAGCTTGAATCCACATGGGATGACTCTAACACAAACATCGATGGTGAGTTTGAAATGCAACCAAAAATTGACACCAACTTTGCAAAAGCCATGAACAAAACACAACTGATAATATCAAAAGAAACCTTGGGAAGTGAAATTGAAATGAATACTAGTAGCTATGAAAACTCGACACTGAGTTTGAATCTAAAGAAAGAAATGAGCATTCTCAAAAAACCAAGGAATATCTTAAAATGGCAGAGATGTAAGCTTATGTGACCAATCATCATAAAAGGCTATAAGAAAGGATGACTACTACCTGGCTACAAGGAATATCTTAAAATGGTAGAGATGTAAGCTTATGTGACCAATCATCATAAAAGGCTATAAGAAAGGATGACTACTACCTGGCTACAGTATGTTAGTGCATTGGTTAACAAAAATAGGGGGAGGAATTACAAAAGGTTATGTATTGCCACCCTCCTCCCACTAAGTTAATAGCTAAAATGGATATCATTGACAAACCAAAGCTTACTTTTCAACTAGATGAAAGAAAAATAGAGAGCTGGCCCAAAAGGAGAAGGAAACAGAAGCTATAGCTAAAGCAACCGAGGAAGATCATGAGCCAACTTGTGCCCTGCTCTGGAGTACTATAAATCTTTTACAATTGGAGAAGACCACAAGTTAGTGTTTAATAATGGCAAATGAAAACCAACAAGTGAGGTAGGAGTGTATGATGGTATGGTTGATGTAAAAAAGAAGTAGACTTGGCCAAACCTTTGGAAGACCCTAAGCCAATCTTTATAGAAAAAGACCTCACCAAAAGTTAAGAAGTGGAGCTCATTGCTCTCCTCAAGAAATATAAGGATTTCTTTGTATGGACTTACTAGGATATGAAGAGAGTACCCCGCTAAGGTTGTGTAACACACAATCCCATGGTACCAAACGCTAGACTTGTCCAACAAGGACCCTATCCTATGAATCCCAAGTACGCTAATATTGTTAAGGCAGAGATTTACAAGCTTATTGAATGTGAATTCATCTATGAGATTGAACACTCAAAACGGACTGGGTTTCACCAATTGTGGTTGTACTTAAAAATAATGAAAAATTGAGAGTATGTGTTGATCTCGAGAAGGTAAATGTAGTTTACGAGAAAAGACCATTACGCCATTGCCTTATTCAGAACACGTTCTCTTAGCAAAGAAGCATACAACTTCTTAGATCGATACTCATGACATAATCAAATTTCCATTGCTCCTGAAGACTGCTTTTGTTACAGAACATATTGTACTTGCTTATAAAGTTATGCCATTTGATCTCACAAATGCGCCAACCACATTCCAATGACTTATGAATATTGCTTTTAAGGATTTTCTAAGGAAGTTTCTTGAATCTCTCTTAGATGATTTATGTGTTCATTCTTTCATGGAAGGAGTGTTTATCTTGTATGTAAGGTATTTGAATGGGTATTTGAATAATGAAGACTTTATCACATATCCTTAAACCCTTTCAAGTGGCATATAGTGTCCAAAAATGGGATCTCCAATGGATGAGAGCAAGATAAAAATTATCTTAGAATTACGCCCACCTACGAACTACAAGGGAGTCCAAAGGTTTATGGGGCATGTAGGTAGTATACTGTAAACAATTCATACTCTTATATCCCGAGATTGCTCATCTGTTATACAAGGTTCTAATTGTATTTGAGTGAATGAAGGAGTGCCACCATGCCTATGATACATTAAAGCAAGCTCTAGCTAGCTCTCCAATCTTATGAGTGCCAAACTGGGATATTATATTCAATATGTATATAGATGCTTCTAACTTTGCTATTGGATGCATCCTAGCTCAGCCGGGTGAACACAAACTAGAATACCCTATAAGTTTTACTAGCTGACAATTATGTGAGGCTGAGATAAAATATACCACCATGGAAAGTGAAGGATTAGCTATAGTGTATGTAATGAAGAAATTTTGGCATTACCTATTAGCTAATAAGTTTGTTTCTATGTTGACCACCATCAAGCATTATTGTACTTTGTTAATAAACCATGTCCCTCCACAGGGAGAATCACCAAGTGGTTGTTTATCCTTCTTGAATTTGATTTTATGGTGCTTGTGAGATCTAGCAAAAAACATGTCATGGTGGCTGATCATCTATCTCGCGTACTTGAGCACTAGTTGGAGTAGATGATGTTCTACCTGATGCTACATTATTCAAGGTTGAAGCTATACCAGAGTGGAGTGAGAAAATTGTTAACTTTCTAGCTTATGGTTTCCAGAGCTAAAGAAGTTAAGGTGAGATCTAACAAGAAAATTACTAAAAGAGAGGAGCCTTACCAATTGATTACTGGAACCCTTTATATCCTTTACCATCGTATTGTGGCCCAAATTAAGGAGAAGAAGGTATTTAATGCTCTCTTTGTTAAACCACAAAAAAAGGACATGATGCCTTTGCACCCTGTCAAAGTTTTAGAATCCTTTATGAAATGGAGCATTGATTTTATGGGACCCATCAGTCCACCAGCCGCACATAGCATCTAGGCAAGATACATTTTAATAGCTATAGACTATGTCACAAAATGGGCCAAAGAAAGATCTTCAAGGATGGTAGGCAGAAATTGTGGCCACAACTAAGTTTCTTTACAAAAACATTATTACCCATTTTGGCTATCCTTTTGAAATAGTGAGTGACTAGGAAAAGCACTTTACAAATGATGTAATTAAACATCTTACCACAACGTTCATGATTGCACATTGCTACACACCACAAGAAAACGGCCAAGCTGAGAGCACCAACAAAGTCCTTATTTTTATACTAACTAAAACTATTGAGGCTGAATGCAATGATTGGGAATTTAAGCTCATTGCAACTTTATGGGCTTATCGCACATCTTACAACGTTGTAATTGGTTGCACACCTTTTAAGATGGTATATATGGGGTTAAGGCAGTAATACCTAGCTTAAGAGTAACAATAGCCGACAGACTTGAACGTAATATGTTGATAGGATGATTGTTCATTCTTGAACAACTGGAGGAAGAATGATAGTTGCTGTGTTAAACATGTTAACAGAAAAGGATTGCCGCGCAAAAATGGTTTGATAATAATCCCAAGGAAAAAGATATTGAAATTGGAGATCTTGTACTTATGTAAGGGGTTCACAGACTGAGAAAAAGAGATTCAAATATACAAGAAAAGGACCATTTATAGTTTATGAAATAATGCCCCAAGGTACCATGCGTGTTGAAACTCTAGATGGAGTTGAAACACTAGGTTTCCTTAATGGGAGTAAATTCAAAAATTCCTATAGCCCTCTCACTGAAGAAGCTTTGCAAGCTGCACATGATAAGAAAGTAGCCAAGGAAAAAGATGAGTTAAAAAATATCCATGCTCAACAAGAAGCAAAAGAGCGACAAATCAATCTGAGTTACATGTCATTCATCAAGTCATAGGATTTTTGTGCTCGTTTCTGTGAGTGAAGTAAAAAAAAAACCATACATAAAGTATGGCGGGGAGTTGGCACAGTCCTTCCCAAAATTTAATAAGCATAGAAGAATGTGCCCTTCCTCCATTTCCCCAAATAGCACTTTTAATATCGAAAGTGGGCCAAAACACCTTCAGTGTTGAATACAGACATTAGTCCTACGTATTGATTCATGATACAAAACTAGTTTTCAAATATGGTAATGAATTTGTAATTTTCTAATTTGCGAGGTACTTTTGAATTCCCATCGAACATAAGAATAGGCTTCAAGCTCATCGATTGTTGCAGATGTCAGTCTAGCATTGCTTCCAAGTATGCTTTCAAATTCATGTTCATTCGAGCATTTCAAGCATTGCCGTATTTTTATCTGCAGAGAAGGGTGTGGTCGTGGCTTCACAATGGTACGGCCATACCCTTCACAACATGCGTTTCACCAATGATGGCCACTACAGGGATACATAAAAATGGCAGTTCATCGACAGAGAATCAACAAGAGCAGCTTTGGCAAAATCATTTTGTAAGGTTAAAAAATCCAAAGGGCTTCTGCGCCTTGATGTATTCCCAGACTTTCATGAGTATCGCCAAGATAATTCAAGGTGGTAATCTGAGCGGCCCAGGCCCACGTTTCTTCATCATGCGGCAAAGCACGACAGCATCATTGAATTGCTTAGGGGAGTGGTCTACGTAGTTAGTACTAAGTTGATACTTGTGCATTACCCACTCTGTCCCTCGACGACGTGTGCCCGGCCTTGGTAGAAAATAAGGGTCGTCTATTGGTCTCGTTTAGCTGCGTGCTTTTCACCTAGGTAGAGGCACAAACTTTAAAATTTTTAAAATCGATGTGATGTGCTTTTATTTCCCTCTATGCTGCCTACATAAATAGGTAGGGGAGGGTAGTGAGTTCCACATCCATCAAACTAAACAAAAAGGAATCCTAATGGGAGTGCCTAGCAAAGACGAGAGGCCACCCGATGTAGTGGGTAGAGGGTGAGAAAGAGGGAAAGAAGTTTGGAGAATAGGACACAACTTGGTAGGGAGAGAGAACAATTTCTAGTAGTCGGATGAACTTTTCGTGAAGCGTGAGAGCCAGGCGGATTTGGCTAGGGCATTTCTTCGCTAGGATTTGACAAAGCACAAAGCCAAGATACAAATCAAGCTTCGGTCGCCAGAGCTTGGCATGCACTTCCAGTGAGGTTATGGTCATCCACCATAGCTCCGTCTCAAAACAGACCTCAGATAAGAGATTTCTACCACTGGTGTGACTGATCTTTGGTTGTATACGACAAGACGAGAAAGAGAAGGAATACCTAATGCGCTCTCCCTTGTGTTTCAGAATTCGTGAAGCCGCACGTTTATTTTTATGTACACGCGATGTGGTTTTCTCTCCTTTCATGCTTTTTTTACAAGGATGTTAAGCTACCCAAGGTAAAGAAAAAAAGAAGAACCAAGAAGATAACCATCCCCATGTTAGATCTTGGTAGGTCTTTTGGCTCCTAGTATATGTTCCTCTGGGACCGTAGCCTTGACCTTCATGGGATGGGATCTTGTGTCTAAAAAGTGCTAATAAAAGGCTATAGCCGATTGTCATATAATTAGGAGGTACTTTGTGATCCTTAAATACTCTTGACGGTCTCTGGGCCATTGCTTTGGTCTCTGCAGGATGGCGCCTTATTACTACTTATTTATTTTGCATTTAAATTTTTTAAAATAATAAATCACTTAGCAATTTAACTTCTAAGGTTAGACTATAGCTTAAGAGGGGTTTACATAAGTGTGTGTTGAGACCTGAGTCATATCAGACTTTTGCTTCCACATGGAGACTTGTTACTGAGAGGACAGACCTGATGTTGTCAAGTATGATACTTTAGTCAACAAGCTCTTGCAAGAAGCGCAGTCCAGGCAAAACAGGGCTAGGCAGCGTGCAGTTGATCAGGCATTTGTTGCTGCCTAGCAGAGAAGAAGTGGTAAGGCAGCCCCTTTCACTGTTTCTTCTCCTATTAGTAGGTCTGCAACTTCTTCTCCTTCCACAGGTAGCAACAATAGGTCTGAGAAGGCTCTTGATAAAGGCAAGAAAAAATGAGGTGCAACTATTGTAAGGCAACTAATCATGTCATTAAGAATTGCCCTAAGCTAAAGGCTAAAGAGGCAAAGAAGACAGAGTCAAATGCAGCCACAATAGCGGATGCTTCTACAAATGCAGATTCTACAAATGTTGTGCAGGATACAGAATGGGCGTTTAGCGTGTATTGCTAGTATGACCCATCTGTACATGATGCATGTTTGGCAGTTTTTGTTGACTCTGATGTTTGGTATTTTGATAGTGGTGCTACAAAGCACATTACCTCGCATCGTGATATGTTCACTTGTCTTGAGGCTGTCCCTAATGGGAATACTGTCACATGTGCCAATAATGCCTCTTACCCAATGAAGGGCATTGGTAAAATTATGCTTATTGCTGCAAATGGCAGCGCTTTCACACTTTCAAATGCTTTGTCACATGTGCCAATAATGCTTCTTACCTAGTGAAGGGCATTGGTAAAATTATGCTTACTGCTGCAAATGGCAGCGCTTTCACACTTTCAGATGCTTTGTATGTGCCAGGGATAAAGAAGAATCTATTGTCTGTCTCTGTGCTTGCTAGACTTGGACTTATAGTCAAATTTGTGGATGACAGATGTATTGTTCATGATTTGACTTCTGGTGATACGATTATTGTATCTGGCACCTTGTTTCGTGGGTTGTATAGGCTCAATTCTTATGACAAGTGTGTGGAAGATTCAGCAAATGCAGTTTCTGATGAAAAGACAGTTTCAGATGCAAAACTATGGCATGCTCGTTTTGGTCATCTGAACTTTGCTAGTTTTCTACGTTTGCAAAAATTTGATATGGTTGCTTCATTGCCCCCTCTTGAGGCACCATTGAAACATGTTTGTGAAGGCTGTATTTTGGGCAAAATGCAGTGTTCTGTGTTTCCAAAGGATGGTTCTGTGCAGGCCACTCACAAATTGCAACTTATACTACATAGTGATGTATGTGGGCCTATGCAAACTCCGTCATTTGGTAAACACTTGTACTTCGTGACTTTCATTGAGGATTACTCAAGGCATGCATGGGTATATCCACTGAAGGCAAAGTCCAAAGTGTTTTTGTGCTTCAAACAGAGTTTATGCTTATGGTTGAAAATGATCCAATTGTACTGTGGGCACCCTCCGTTCTGATCGAGGGGGGGAGTACATGTCTAAAGAGTTTGATGCATTTCTGGCTAGTCATGGGATAAAACACCAATGTACAGTGCCGTATACCCCTCAGCAAAATGGTGTTGCTGAGAGGAAAAACAGGTCACTTATGGAGATGGCACGATGTATGGTCAAGAGCCAAGCTTTGCCACATGCGTTTTGGCTTGAGGCTGTCATGTGTGCTACATATGTACTCAACAGGTGTCCCACTAAGGCCTTGCAGTCTATTACTCCATACGAAGCTTGGCATGGCAGGAAGCCTCCTATTAGTCACTTGCGTGTCTTTGGTTGCTTGGCCTATGCTTTAGTGCCTGTGCAACAACGCAGAAAATTGGATGATAAGGCTGTCAAATGCATTTTTGCTGGTTACAGTGCTGAGAGCAAGGGTTACAGATTGTATCATCTGCAATCAAAGCATATCTTGATTAGTCGAGATGTTGTTTTTGTGGAAGATGCTGTGTAGCCTTTGTTATCATGTACCAAAGAGACAGGTGTGAGCTCACGGGATGTATTTGATACGTTGTTGCCTCTATTTACAGGTGGGAATTCAAATGTAAGTCCTAATGAGGCAAATACTCAGCCTATGCAGATTTCAAACGACATCATAGATCAGCCTATTTCTGATGCAGATTTACAGGATGTAATTCATGAGGATAGGGCTGAAAATGAGCAGGCTAGAGGTATGCCTAAATGGCTGGTGCAAACCTTGCGTGATAGTAAAATTGATGCACCTATATCTAGTCGTACTCGTTCAGGTTTTCAGCATGCCTCTTATGCATCAGATTGTTATGCTTTGGCTGTGTCTAGTATGTGTGAAGAGGAAGAACCTCTTTCATTTGATGAGGCACAAAAATCAAAAAATTGGTTGGCTGCAATGCAAAGTGAATATGATGCTATAATGAAGAATGGTACATGGTCTTTGTGTGATTTGCCTATTGGTAAAAAGGCCATTGGATGTAAGTGGGTTTTTAAGTTGAAACGAAAGCCAGATGGCAGTGTTGATCGGTATAAGGCTAGACTTGTTACAAAGGGTTATGCTCAAGAAAAGGGCATTGATTTTGATGAGACCTTTGCTCCCACTTGTCGTATGACTACCATTCGTAGCATTTGTGCATTGGCAGCTCATAATGGTTGGAATGTACATCAGTTGGACATAAAGACTGCATTCTTGAATGGAGATTTGCATGAGGAGGTGTATGTATCGCAACCTCATGGTTTTGTTCAAAGAGGGCAGGAAAACAAAGTGTGCAGGTTGAAAAAGGCTTTATAT
Organism: Cibotium barometz; assembly: GCF_041138505.1. NCBI lineage: Eukaryota > Viridiplantae > Streptophyta > Polypodiopsida > Cyatheales > Cibotiaceae > Cibotium > Cibotium barometz. The sequence continues at coordinate 64,637,314 of NC_141046.1, read as the reverse complement.
GGTTTAAAGCAAGCTCCACGAGCTTGGTATGAAAAGATACATGCATATTTGACTGCACATGGTTTTCAGAATAGTCCAACAGAAAGCACTTTGTATGCTAAACGTGTGGATGATGTACATCTAATCATTGCTCTCTATGTCGATGACATGCTGCTCATAGGACCAAATGAGAGTCATATTGCTGATTTTAAGGTTGATTTGAATGCCTCTTTTGAGATGTCAGATTTGGGGCATTTACATCATTATTTGGGGATACAATTTAAGCAGTGTGATGGAGGTATTGCTTTGTGTCAGACAAAGTATATTGAGACATTGTTGCAGAGATTTGGCCTTGAAGATTGCAAGCCTATTGCTACTCCAATGGAGACAGGTTTGAAGTTGAGTCTTCATGATGCTGGAGATCACTTTGATGTCACACTCTATCAGACAGATGTTGGTTGCCTCATGTATGCATTACAAGGCCGGACATTCAGTTTCACAGGTGAGCAAGTTTCACAGGTGAGCAGGTTTATGCATAGCCCAGGGTCTCAACATTGGAAGGCAGTTAAACGCATCTTTCGCTACTTGAGTGGCACCATACATCTTGGGTTGTTTTATCCCAAGGGGGGATCGTTGCCGCCAGGTTTACATGCTTTTTCGGACTCAGATTGGGCTGGTTGCTATGACACAAGAGTGTCCACGAATGGTTTTTGTTTCATGCTCGGTAGCTCATGCATATCTTGGTTGAGCAAGAAGCAACCTACTGTGGCCACTTCTAGTTGTGAAGCTGAGTACAGGGTAGCTTTCACAGCTACGGTTGAGTGTGTGTGGCTCAGACGGCTTATGGCTGATTTGGGTGTTGGTGCCACCTCTATCTACACTAACAGTTAGAGCGCATTGGCAGTTTTGCGAGAAACCCAGTTTTTCATGCTCGCACAAAGCACATTGAGGTGCATTATCACTATGTCAGGGAGAGACTCTCAACAGGAGAGATCAGCTTGGTCTATGTGCCAACACAGGACAACCTCACTAATCTTTTCACAAAGGCGCTTCCTCGGTCGTGAGAAGTTCGAAGCTTTCCGCAAAGCTTTGGGCTTTCTCCCCTTTGTGGACTGATCTACTTCGGGCATGGCACTTCCCTATACATGAGTGCCAGCTCTCGTTCACACCATCACTCCGAGGGGGGGATTTGTTGCCATATATATAGGCAGTGATGTGTGTGAACACACTTACGACCGCCGGGGCACTTTTTCTCTCTTTAGGGGGTTTTTTCCCCCGGCTTGTATATATGCCCATCATTCTAGGGCTAACTTATCTTTTTTTACATTGACACAATCTAATACATTGTGTGTTGTGTGCATTCTTGCTTCTTCTTCTCTAAGCTTTGTGTGCTTTCCTGCAACCCTAATTCCAATAGTCTTTAGATGGAAGTACCGCAATTGTATGGAATCCCTGACTTGCTTGAGGCCCAGACATGATGGTATTTACCTTATAATTCCAAGGATTGTGTGACTACCCGTATATACCGAGGGTATAACTGCAGCTCTTTACTAGCAGTATATATACGAGTAAATCTAAGACCTTGAAATTATAAGCAAAAATGCTATCCAGATTATGAATTCGAATGTGGTTGATATGATTTTAAAATTCTAGTTGAAAATTGATGAGTTGATTTGGATTCTGATTGAAAAATGATGATTCTTGAATTTTGGTTGAAAAAGCGATAAGCTGAGCAAAACCACAATGAGGATGAATGGGACGAGTCCCATTCATTGATGATGATAGTAACTGGAATGATGATTAAGACTTCAGCAAATCACTATGAGATTAGAGAATTGTGCTGACAGATTGCTACTGTTAACACTGACCCAGTGGATCAAGTTAAGGGATAAAAATTAAAAACCTGTATAATTGAGATTCCCATGGAGGAATGTTCAGATGGAAATTTTGGTCTAATGGACCATTATTGTGCTAAGAATATGAATGATATGATCTGAATGAATTGTTATCTGATGATGAGTTCTATATAAAGGATCTTTATCCCAAGATTCTGTTAGGTTGACCAGACTATTAAGGAGCCCCAGAATCAGTTGGATCTTAAGGGAAAGATTTGTCCTCCAGTTGTGAGATGAGGACATCTCGTGTTTTTTGAATGGGGATGGATGTAAGATTCCTCCATCCAGCTTTTGGGGTGTACATGTGTAAGAACCTCGCCTTCTGATCTTATAATTATTTTCCTCTCTGAAATAAAAGAAAGATCATGTTTTACCCTGTTTTAGCCTGGAGAGAGAAAATGTCTTGAGGGAGGTAATCCAAAATTAAGATATTTTTGGATATAAAAATCCTCCTAGTGTCTAAAATGGTTTCCCCTGAAACAAAAATTAAAAAAGAACTTTCCAATGTGCAATTGGAATTAATTGAAAATAGGTATAAAGGACCTTAGCCTAAGGGCCTAGATTTTCAGAAATTTTTGGATTATGGTCTAATTAAGGTTCCTATGGGCCAATAGGATCAATCCAAGTGTGGGGAGGAGATAAATCCAATTTATAAAAGAAAAATATCCAAAAATGAGTAAATATCCACATAAGATGAAGAGTTGACTGAGTACAAGGTTTATTAGTAAAAAAACTATGAATATTACTAAAAAAATGATATATTTTGGGTATAATGATACATTTTTGACACCTTGGTAATAAGGAGAAGGGGGCTCTTCAAGGAGGCGCCTATTTCACATGTGTGGAGGAGTTTTAAACTAAAAAATAATAAGATATTTTTATCTCTCCTCTCTCCTGGATCAAACCAAATCAAAAGGGAGCTAAACTAGGTCTAAACCTTGTCCAAATTTAGCCAAACTAAACCTGGAAAATTTAAGAACCTAGTTAGACTTGGTTAGAGGTCTCCCTCACCTATAAATAGATCCCTAGCCCTTTGTAAAAGTATATGTGAACTATACCATTCCAGTATTATACTGAATAATGATATGTTCCATTATCCTCTACAATTTGGAGAGATTGGAGCTTCTCTCTCTCTTCAACCTTCTTTGGAGTCTTCATCAACATACTAAACAATTTGATTGGTTGGGGGCCTCTCCAATGACTAAAGAATCAAGAAAAACAAGAGGTAAAGCGTGATTTTATGGTCTTTTCTTAATCTCTAAATGTTTCTTACTTCTCAACCCCTCTCAAGCTTGAGAAGTATTCAATTGAATGGCTCTTTAATGCAATTGTAGCTCTCTAATGAATTTTAGTAATTAAACACATAAAGTTTACATTTATGCTTAATTTAAAATATTTTTTAATCATATCTCTCTCTCCCCCAAAGAATGGTCATTCCTATGACCTATTCTATATTCAAATGATGCTTCTCACATGAAGCAATTCTCAAATCTAAAAGTAATTTCTATGCTTGTCAAATTAGAGGCCAAAGAAGTGGCTTTTTAATGCTTTTATGCTACTTAATTTATAGAAAACATAGGAATCAAGTCCATAAATGGATATTGATCCAAATGATAGTTATTCTATCATATTGTATTACTAAAACTTTATGCTTCAAAATTATTGAAAATTATCAGTAATAACAGAGCGGAGCTATGGTAAAATTTTAGAAAAATTAACACATAAATCAATTTCATGCATAATATGAAAAGAGGACTTCCTACCATATTCTAGGATTAATCATCCTAGGTTAATTGACTAATTCTCATCATAACCATGAAAAAATTGATTTTAATGTTTATGCATAAATAGTTAATTAGGAAAAAGAAAAATTTCTAGTAATTCAGTCCTTTTGATAAAAGAGAAATTCCCATGACAACAGAAATCCATGTATTCCAATGAGGAAAGAGGAAAATTTAGAATACTCAATTAATGGATATTTTATTTAAATTCAAAGATAAATTTTAGATAAATTTATTTTATCTATGAGAAATATTTAAACGATAAAAGAGGAATTCCTATGACATTTGGAATTCAATCATTTAGATGGGAAAAGAGAAATTCCTAGCATATTGAATTAATGGATATTTTATTTAAATTCAAAGATGAATTTTAGATAAATTTATTTTATCTATGAGAAATATTTAAATGGTAAAAGAGGAATTCCTATGACATTTGGAATTCAATCATTTAGATGGGAAAAGAGAAATTCCTAGGATATTGAATTAATGGATATTTTATGAATTTTTTTATGAGAAATATTTGATGATAAAAGAGGAATTTCCATGACATTGGAATGCAATGCAAAAGAGGAATTCTCATGATATTTGAGGTCCAAGAAATTCAATTAGAAAAAGAGAAATTTTTAGTATAATTCAATTTATGGTTATTTATCAAAAGTGAAAATATGGGTAGAATTGATTTCTATAAATCCCATGAATTCTTTTATTCAAAAGAGGAATATTGAATATAATTCAATTGAGGAATTGAGAAAGAATATGGAAATAGTCGTCGAGAAAAAGAACCTTTATCTAGGCCAAGCAATTGGCAGAAATTTAGAAAAAGTCTCATTTTCGGTATCAAAGTAGTAAAAACTACTAAATGGGGATAAGATGTGAATGGATGTGATAAGATGTAAATGGGATGCGATAAGATGTGAATGGATGTGATAAGATGTAAATGGGATGCGATAGGATGTGATAAGATGAAAATAAGATGTGAATGGGATGTGATAGGATGTGATGTGATGAAAATGAATGGGGATGAGATGTGAAGTAAATGGATGTGGATGAGAATGATGAGATGAGAATGAGATGAGAGGATATGTGAAAGGGTGAGATGGGAAGTACATGGATGTGGATGTGGATGTGTATGTGAAAGAATGGATGTGGATGTGTATGTGAAAGAATGTGATGTGATGTGCATGCGAAGGAATGTGATGGATGTGGATGTGTATGTGAAAGATTGGATGTGGATGTGTATGTAAAAGAATGGATGTGGATATGTATGCGAAAGAAGGGACGTGGATGTGTATGTGAAAGAATGGATGTGATGTAAAGAGATGTGATGTGACATGAATATATGTGGATGTGAAGTGATAGATATGAATGTATGGATAGATGTGGGTAGTCATACATGTGAACGATTGGATGGATGTGGATGAATGAGATGAGATGTGTATGAATGAGACATGATGTGGATAGATGTGATGTGATGTAATGTGAATAGAATGTATGTGATGGGATGGTGATGAGAATGAATGTGATGGATATGAATGAATGTGATGTGATGGATGTAAATGAATGTGACGGACATGAATAGATGTGATGTTATGTGAATCGGGATGTGAATGAATGAGTTGTGATGTCATGTGAATCGAGATGTGAATGAATGAGATGTGACGTCATGTGAATCGGAATGTGAATGAATAATATGGGATGTGAATGGATGAGAGGTGATGTGATGTGAATCGGGATGTGAATGAATGAGATGTGATGTGAAATGGATGTGATGTAAATTGGGATAGATGTGAATGGATGATATGTGATGTGAATGAATGTGATGTGATGTGATGTGAAAACGGGATAGATGTGAATGAATATGATGTGATGAGATGTGGATATGGGTACATTCGAGTGGATGAGATCTGATGAGGATAAATGAGGAAAGATGTGATGAGATGCAAAATGATGTGATGAGAGTGGGAATACATATGAAATGAATGTGGATTAAGTAATGTGGATTGATAAGGAATATGTGGAAAGCCGTGAGTTCATTATAGAAACTGTATTTATGACCTGTTTTTAAATGATTATTTTGTGTCAAGAATGCTGGGGAAGCATTTTGACCGTCTTGTGAATAAGGTCGTGGAGACCTAACTGATAAAGTTGCAACAGCTGACGCAGAGAGTCAACGGAGGACGTCTCGCATAGCAAGGTCAGGTCTTGACCAGCCTCGGTTCGATTTAAATGGTGAGCTTCCGGTATGGTGGATGAGGGACCAAGGAAGCGGCCTATGAGTGAAGCGCTAGGTGACCTGTGTGAAGGATCCTAAAGAGTGCTGACCATACGGTGCTCGGGCTTTGGGTCACCGAAGATACCCACACGTGCATCGGGAAAGATACTGGAATAAGGAGTAAGAGTTGTTTTCTGAATTCGGGCATGGATCTGGTTGATTGACCTTGCTGGTCCTCAACGGATGAGTCCATGGCTCTTTTATATGGATCTGTTGGTTGATCTTACTGATCTTCAACGGAGATTCCATCTAGATTTTTATAAGTGAATTTATTACCGGGTACTATGAGCTAGGAACTATTGAAAAGACCCCTGAGTGGACAGGTGGTGAGCGTTTTGGTTACCAATGATGCCATAGGTACCCTAATGAAGGAATGATTGGAAATTAGAATTCAACTGGATATTTTGGAGGATTATGATAAGTGATACTATGGTTTCATTAAAAGATTATTTTTAAAGACAGCTGAATCTGTGGACTTCAACAGAGATTCCATCTAGAATTTTATAAGTGAATATATTACCGGGTACTATGAGCTAGGAACTATTGAAAAGACCCCTAAGTGGATAGGTGGTGAGCGTTCTGGTTACCAATGATGCCATAGGTACTGTGATGAAGGAATGATTGGAAATTAGAATTCAACCGGATATTTTGGAGGATTATGATCAGTGATACTATGGTTTCATTAAAAGATTATTTTTAAAGACAGCTGAATCTGTGGAAAAAGGCAATTTCATATTGGGTGTGTAAGTGGTGTGACTAGCTTAAAGTTTGCATGAAGATCCGGCTAGGGGGCCTGGGAACTCTTTTCCATGGTACCCGAGACAAAACCTAACCAAATTCTTAAATGGATCCCATCACTACAGTGGTTGGGCGGTTGGCTAACCCACGGGACTGGATGGGGTTAAGCTAGACTGATGGATCCCTAAAATGAGACTCAATTCTGTTATGGTACGATAGATGAAGTAAATTCCGGATAGAAATTGTTCTATGGAAAAGAATTTACGGATGTGCCTCTCAATGAGGAAAAAAGTGTTGGTGTAAGATTCCTCCCTTGCCCCTCAAGATGTCCAGTTTCTTCCTCTGTAATCAATCTCCTTTTCAGAATAATAAAAGATCTTGTTTCTACCTGTTTTGGCCTAGAGAGAGAAAATATTCTAGAGAGAGATGATTCAGTTTTTAGATATCTTTGGATGGAAAAATATCCTTTCTTATTAAAATAAATTCGCCTGAAACAGAAGTTTAAAAAGAAATTCCTAAGGTGCATTAGAAATAAATTATAATCTGCTCAAAAGACCTTAGCCTAAGGGTCTCGATTTTTTGAAAATTTTGGATTAAGGTTCTGAAGGATCAATAAGATTAATCCAAATGTAGGGGGAGGAGATAAATTGAAGAAATAAAGAAAAACCCCCCAAAAATGAGTAAATGCTCACATAAGATGAAGAGTGGACTAAGGACTAAAGGAAACATTAAAAAACTAAATTTTTGACACCTCAGAGTGGGGATTCCCCCTCATGAAGGAGGTGCCTTTTTTCTCATCATTACTTTCCAATTTTAAATCAATTAAATGAGATATTTCATCTCTCCTCTCTCCTATTTTAAGTCTAGTTCCAAAAAGTAAGCTGAACTGACTCAAAAATTGACCAAACTGATTTGGAAAATTCTAGAATCAGTTTGCTTGGTTTGAGGCTCACTTTTTCCTATAAATAGAAGCCTCCCCCTTTGTAAAAGCTTAATAGTGTTTCTGCATTGTTACTCTACTCCTACTAGAGCCAATTACATTGAATTTTCTTGATAATTCAATTGTTTTTTACTTAATCCTCTCCAAAGTAATTGGTGGCCCTCTTGATCCAAACAAGAGTAGAACCCTGAATCCCTCAAGCCAAAGGAAAGTTTACGAACTCCATGTAAGCTAAATTCTTCTTACTTTTTAATTTTAAATCTATGGTTTTCTTAATTTTCTTATTTTTTATAGTTGAAAGTAAATTCTGATGCTATGCCTTGATGAAAAGGCCATCCCTTCTTTTCTTTACATTCTAGCCTTTCTTTATCCTAGAATGATTAACAAAAAGATTAATTAAACTTTTGTTTTATTGTTTACTCTCTAGGAAATTGAAAATTGTGTAGATTAAAGTCCTTTACATCTAATTGGGGTTAATTTAAATTGAAAATAGAATGTTAAAAATGAGAAATGGTCAGCCATACAAAGGAGGTTATGGCAAAAGTTTTTAGAATTTTATGGAAAAAAAAATTTATTTTTATGTTATTCCAAAAGAGTAATTCCCACCGTTTGTGTATTCTAAAAGAAATATTTCTAATTTACTCCATGTACATATTCACCTATGAATATGCATGGATATCACTGATATTAAGTATTGAATTTAATTTCTATGCATAGAAAGATGCATAATCAAAATTCTTTTATTTATAAAAGTGTTATTTTCATTGAATTTAATTTCTATGCATATAGAAAGATGCATAATGGAATTTTTTTATAATAAAAGTGTTATTTTCATTGAATTTAATTTCTATGCATAGAAAGATGCATATTGAAAATTTTTTTATTACAAAAGTGTTATTTTCATTGAATTTAATTTCTATGCATAGAAAGATGCATATTGGAATTTTTTTTATTATAAAAGTGTTATTTTCATTGAATTTAATTTCTATGCATAGAAAGATGCATATTGGAAATTTTTTTATTATAAAAGTATTATTTTCATTGAATTTAATTTCTATGCATAGAAAGATGCATAATGGAAATTTTTTTATTATAAAAGTGTTATTTTCATTGAATTTAATTTCTATGCATAGAAAGATGCATAATGGAATTTTTTTATTATAAAAGTGTTATTTTCATTGAATTTACTTTCTATGCATAGAAAGATGCATAATGGAAATTGTTTTATTATAAAAGTGTTATTTTCATTGAATTTAATTTCTATGCATAGAAAGATGCATATTAGAAAATTTTTTTATTATAAAAGTGTTATTTTCATTGAATTTAATTTCTATGCATAGAAAGATGCATATTGGAAAATTTTTATTATAAAAGTATTATTTTCATTGAATTTAATTTCTATGCATAGAAAGATGCATAATGGAATTTTTTTATTATAAAAGTGTTATTTTCATTGAATTTAATTTCTATGCATAGAAAGATGTATATTGGAAATTTTTTTATTATAAAAGTGTTATTTTCATTGAATTTAATTTCTATGCATAATGGAAATTTTTTTATTATAAAAGTGTTATTTTCATTGAATTTAATTTCTATGCATAGAAAGATGCATAATGGAATTTTTTTATTATAAAAGTATCATTTTCATTGAATTTAATTTCTATGCATAGAAAGATGCATAATGGAAATTTTTTATTATAAAAGTGTTATTTTCATTGAATTTAATTTCTATGCATAGAAAGATGCATATTGGAAATTTTTTTATTATAAAAGTGTTATTTTCATTGAATTTAATTTCTATGCATAGAAAGATGCATAATGGAATTTTTTTATTATAAAAGTGTTATTTTCATTGAATTTAATTTCTATGCATAGAAAGATGCATAATGGAAATTTTTTTATTATAAAAGTGTTATTTTCATTGAATTTAATTTCTATGCATAGAAAGATGCATATTGGAAATTTTTTTATTATAAAAGTGTTTGCATAGAAAGATGCATAATGGAAATTTTTTATTACAAAAGTGTTATTCCTATTAAAATTGATTTTTATGCATAAATAGATGCATAAAGAAATTCTTTTTATTTTAAAAGTGTGATTCCCATTGAAGTTGATTTTATGCATAAATAGATGCATAAAGAATTTTTATATCAAAATTAGATTTCTCTTTAATTCTATGTTTAATTTCTACGAGTATTTGATAAATGAATAAGTAAATACTCTAAGAGAGAAATTTCTATCGTTTTATACTCTCACGGATTGTAAAAAGAAAATTCAGGAAATCTATCCAGATCAAAATATTCAAATAAACGATTAATTTATTCCTCATTAGAATTCGTAACTAATTTAGAAATTAGTTAAGTGAATACTCAAAGAAAGAAATTTAGTAAAATAGTAACTGAAATATCATCCCCTTTTTCGAGAAAGATAGTTTAGGAAAAATCTTATTAGACTCGAACCTTGAATCAGACTATGACCAAGACCAACTCTTTCATCAGTTTCGAGGAAAGAAGATGTGACCAGTTCAGGAAAATATTCTCAAATCTCCTGCCAAATCTGAAACTAAGTTTGAGACCCTTCGAATTGATCTGTGGATCAAGGTTACAGAATTCGAGGAATTCTGTTATGGAATTCAGTATTACGATCATGAAGTTTTGGGGATATTGATGTAAGATATACTCATTGTATTCAACAGAAAATCAAACTGAAAACTTGCATAGAAACCCTATTTTCTTAAAGGACTGTCATACGCCAGAATGCTGGAGGGAGCATTTGGTATGTGTTTTTCTAAGGGAAGTTAGGTTGCAACAGCTGGGGGGGGGAGTGTTCAAAGGACAGCTCACGCGGCAAAGCCTGCCGAGGTCTTGAGACTAGTCTCGGTACGGTTAAAATGGTGCGCTTCCGGTACGATCCGATACGATCCGGTACGATGGACGAGAGCCGATGAAGCGGTCCCTGAGTGAAATGCCAGGACACCTAAGGAGGATCCTGGAGGGTTCTTACCAGGCGATGCACGGGCTTGCGGTGTCTAGGACACCCATGCGTATGTCGTGGAAGATTGTATGATGGACAAATGATTATTGTAAATTGTTACTGGATCTCGTTTGCTGACAAGCTGGTCTCAACGGAGAGTCCAGAGTGATACTGTTTTTTTTTAGAAACAAGGGACTGAGTGGAATTTTTGAGTTATGATATCTGTAAACCATAATTGTTTTGTCAATGGATTGTTTTATAAGTTAAAGTTTTAAAGAGGAGTGTGTGCGTATCTGTATTCGAAAGCAAAAGTTAAGAAAGGCATTCAATTATGGGTGGGTGAGTAATTGTCTGGTTCTATCGATTCCAGTGGTTGTGGGTGGTGGCTAACCCATAGGCTGGAACCAGTGGAGTATTAACAATGAAATTGAATAATAGGAATACGCTTAGAACTCGAGTAGTTAAATAAAAATCTGAAGACTTCTCAAATGATTAGATCAACGGCTGTGCCTGATTTTGGTTAGGAAAAAAGCGTTGATTTCTTCAAGTTAAGTTTGTAATAGTTTTTCCTTCTATCTGGTTTAATCAGGTGAGGGATAGTTTAGCCTCTTGACCCCGTTAGAAAATTCGTTAAGAAAATAAAAAAGGTGGAATCGTCCCCGTTTTTCGGGCAAGGGAAATTTTCCCGGTTTTGGTTTCGGAATGACCACCAGATTAGTCTCGTGTGCGGACATTCGAGGGCGAGGCCCCGAGTGGGAAACCCTACCCCGCGCAAGATGAAGCTACTTTTGCTGCTGCTAGCAACCGGGAATTTGGTGCACGGAGGGGGCAGGGGGGTCTCACAGCTGGTATCAGAGCGCTATTGTAAACTTATGAAACAGCAGCAGAAATTGCCTAAAATTTTAAATAAATCTGGGAAATAATGTTTTCTCTTGCTAAGATTATGTTGAAATGAATTCATAAATTGAAAACTCATAATTGGACTAGATTTTTAGATGGATACCCCAAATCTGTCTAGCATTCTTGGACTTTCCTAGAGTCAAGATATGATTGCCTTTGCCTTCAAAAATCTCATCAACTCCGCTACAACCCGAGAAAGCAAAGTGAGACTCGCTCGTCACTTTGAGGATCTATACTTTCTTGATCTAGTAGAGCAACGTCTCAGCACATGTGGTTCTCTGGAGGGTGATGTATTAACGTCAATACCAATCAGCGTCATCTCGCTACCCATGATCTTGACAAGGCTAGGAGTTATTCATTATGTCCAACTCTATAATCATTCACCCCGGAATTTTAGAATTTCTTGCCAAATTTTTAGACTTCTCAGCGCTTTATTCCTAGGAGAGCAGAATTACAGCACCATTATCAGTGATGAATCGTGTATATCATAACATGTCTCCATCGTAGTATCGCCTTTTTATGCGTACACGATTGAGGCAGTGACTTTTGGAGCCGAGATGCTCTATGTATATATCAAAAACTTTGATAATAAATGATGTTTTGCAAAAGATTTCAAGTTGTTCTCATGGCTATGAATATTGGTTAATAAAATTATCAGAGTGAATCTTGTTTTTAAGAATTATGATGGAATATTTATTTGTTTAAGAAATAAATCTCAAAAAAATTAAATAGTCATAAATCTGATGACAAAGTTAACTTGACAAAAATCTCGACCGTCTCGTTGTTGCAGACATCTTCAATGCCCCGACCGACATGCGTTGGTATTTTTGCAACACGAAGGCAAGCTTATCCGGAGTGTCCATCACCAAGGCAAAGCGATGTACTCCCGAACGAGGGCTGGAGCACGTGCTAGTAGGCAGTCGGATCCTCTTTTCGATGATGAAGAGTTAGATCCGGACATTCATAAAGCCCTGCACCGATCACAACCTGGTCCATTCAAGGGTAAAGGGGAACAGTTAGGAGAAACAGTGAAAAAATGCATCGAGGCAATGGAAGAATATTTTGATGTAACTGGTTATAATGAGAGGAGCAAGATGGCTCTCACAAGATTCAAAATTGTGGAAACGGCCAGGGTCGCATGGAGGAACCATTGCGAGACAAACCATCTCGACCGAAATACCCAGACCTGGTCAGATCTTAAAGCTTACCTCAGGAAGAGGTTCTGTCCTCCGGGCTTCCTAGAAACCAAAATGAATGAGTTCTTGGAATTGAAGCAGGATAGCCAGACAATTGAAGAATACCATCAGGCATTTGCTCTTCTCCTCAAATATTCTCCACTTTTGGATGAAGAGCAGCTGATGGCCAGATTCATGAACAAGCCATTAGACACTTTAGTGAAAAATGCCAAACCAGTCTCAATAGCAGAAACTGTCAGAATGGCAAAGGACTTTGCCAAGGCATTTGTTGTTAAGGTCCCGCCAAAGCCTGCACCCTCAAACTTTTAAAGGTTCTAAACCCTGGGAAGTACTTTAAACTTTCCACCCCCAAAAAGGCAGCAAGGCCCAATTCAAAATCAAGATGCTGGGAGATTCAGAAGTGAAGGAAGACCCTTCCCTCAGAACACTTTCTCAGGAGCCCCACCTTTTTTAAGGACTCAGAGGGATGAGCTTAGAAGTGAGAACAGGTGTTTTGGATGTCAGGGTTTCAGTCACCAGCTTAAAGACTGCCCGCCGTCGACTCCTGCCATGTCAAGAGGATAGGGAAGTCAAGGACCCAGAGTGCAGAGACCAGCACCTTCGTATCATTCAAATCAGGGTCCGTCGTCTTGCCAAAATCAGGCCAATCCCAGGAGGACTCCAACTCAGCCATTTACCTCTATTCAGAGTAATCTCAGAACTCCCTCCCAGAACTGGGGTAAGCAAAAAGATAGAGTTCCGCCCCAATCTGCAGCAGCCAGAGCAGTTACAATAGCAGAAGTAGTGGAAGAGGAAAGAGGTCAAATTTATGCCGCAATTGAGAACCAAGGGCCAAATCGTCAATTCTCTGTCATCCATACTCCAACTGAGTATAAGGATAAGCCATTTAAGCTTTTGATTGATTTAGGTAGTACTCATTCATTTATTTCCCCTGGATGCTTGCGTAAGCTAGTCCTAGAACAAAAATCAGGGAAACCTATGCAAGTTGAATTGGCCAGTGGGAAGATCCTTTTCACTCACCATGAGACAGATCGTATTCAGTTTAATCTAGATGGGAATGTAGCTGACTGCCAGTTCATTTAGAGTCTTACCTTTGGGAATTTTTAACGAAATCCTTGGAATGGATTGGCTCCACAAAAGTCAAGCTGACATTCACTGTCACAATGGAACCATTTCCTTTCGTGACCTTCATGGGAACAAAGTTCAAGGAACTAGAAAGCAGATATGGTCTTCATTCGAGTACGCTCCAAAAGAAGTTCTCTATCTCTTGGGAAGTACAAGAAGTTATCCCCCAAATACTATGGGCCATATCTAATTACAAAGAAAGTAGGTGACTTAGCCTATGAACTTGTTCTACCTCCTCATCTCAAAGTACATAATGTATTTCATGTCAGCCTACTTAAAAAGTATGTATCGAGCCTGAATCATGTGCTTAATGATTGATGAACTCTTAACTTCTTCAACCCAAGGGCTGATGGAACTCCAACCTAAAGAAATCCTTGATGTTTGAGAGAAGGTTCTCAGGATAGAATTCTGAGAGAATTATTAGTCAAATGGAAGTTCTATTCTTTTGAAGACGCCACCTGGGAGAAAGAAGCCGAACTGATGCGGGATTACCCCTAGTTTGCGAGATGAGGCCATCTCGCGTTTTTTAAGTGGGTTGGAATTCGTAACTAATTTAGAAATTAGTTAAGTGAATACTCAAAGAAAGAAATTCAGTAAAATAGTAACTGAAATATCACCCCCTTTTTTGAGAAAGATAGTTCAGGAAAATCTTATCAGACTCAAACCTTGAATCAGACTATGACCACCAACTCTTTCATCAGTTTCAAGGAAAGAAGATGTGACCAGTTCAGGAAAATATTCTCAAATCTCCCGCCAAATCTGAAACTAAGTTTGAGACCCTTCGAATTGATCTGTGGATCAAGGTTACTGAATTCGAGGAATTTTGTTATGGAATTCAGTATTACGATCATGAAGTTTTGGGGATATTGATGTAAGATATACTCATTGTATTAAAAAGAAAATCAAACTGAAAACTTGCATAGAAACCCTATTTTCTTAAAGGATTATCTTACGCCAGAATGCTAGAGGGAGCATTTGGTATGTGTTTTTCTAAGGGAAGGTCGGTTGCAACAGTTGCTGGCGGGGAGTGTTCAAAGGATAGCTCACGCAGCAAAGCCTGCCCAGGTCTTGTCGACCAGCCTCGGTACGGTTAAAATGGTGCGTTTTGAGGTGTACATGTGTAAGAACCTCCCCTTCTGATCTTATAACTATTCCCCTCTCTGAAATAAAAGAAAGATCTTGTTTTATCCTGTTTTGGCTTGGAGAGAGAAAATGTCTAGAGGGAGGTAATCCAAAATTAAGATATTTTTGGATATAAAAATCCTCCTGGTGTCTAAAATGGTTTCCCCTGAAACACAAATGAAAAAAGAACTTTCCAATGTTGTGCAATTGGAATTAATTGAAAATAGGTATAAAGGACCTTAGCCTAAGGGTCTAGATTTTTAGAAATTTTTAATTGGAATTAATTGAAAATAGGTATAAAGGACCTTAGCCTAAGGGTCTAGATTTTTAGAAATTTTTGGATTATGGTCCAATTAAGGTTCCTATGGGCCAATAGGATCAATCCAAGTGTGGGGAGGAGATAAATCCAATTTATAAAAGAAAAATACCCAAAAATGAGTAAATGCCCACATAAGATGAAGAGTTGACTGAGTACAAGGTTTATTAGTTAAAAAAAACTATGAATATTACTAAAAAAATGAGATATTTTGGGTATAAGATACATTTTTGACACCTTGGTAAGGAGAAGGGGGCTCTTCAAGGAGGCGCCTATTTCACATGTGTGGAGGAGTTTTAAACTAAAAAATAATAAGATATTTTTATCTCTCCTCTCTCCTGGATCAAACCAAATCAAAAGGGAGCTAAACTAGGTCCAAATCTTGTTCAAATTCAGCCAAACTGAACCTGGAAAATGGTTAGAGGTCTCCCTCACCTATAAATAGATCCTTAGCCCTTTGTAAAAATATATGTAAACTATACCATGCCAGTATTATACTGAATAATTATATGTTCTATTATCCTCTAAAAATCCTCTACAATTTGGAGAGATTGGAGCTTCTCTGTCTCTTCAACCTTCTTTGGAGTCTTCATCAACATACTAAACCAATTGATTGGCTGGGGGCCTCTTTAATGACTAAAGAATCAAGCAAAACAAGAGGTAAAGCGTGATTTTATGGTCTTGTGAGATCCCACTGCCCCCTCCGCACATCAAATTCTCGGTAGCTGGCAGCAGCGGAAGCAGTTCCCTCATGCGCAGCGGGGCAGGGTTTCCCACTCGGGGCCTCGCCCTGGAATGTCTGGGCACGAGACTAAGCTGGTGGTCATTCCGAAAACCGAAACCGAGAAAATTTCCCATGCCGCCGAAAAACGGGAACGATTCCACCATTTTGAATTTCTTAATGATTTTTTCTAACAAGGTCAAGATACTGAACTAACCTTCATCTGATTAAACCAGATAGAAGGAAAACTGTTACAGTCTTATCTTGAAGAAATCAACGCTTTTTTCTTGATTGAATCAGGCACAGCCGTTGATCTATTCATTTGAGAAGTCTTCAGGTGATTATTTAACTGTTCAAGTAAGAATATTCCTATTAATCAATTTTATTATTAAAACTCTATTGATTCCAGCCTACCCCATCCGGCCCATGGGTTAGCCACCGCCCAACCACTGGAATTGGTAGAACCAGACAAGTACTCACCCACCCATAATTGAATGCCTTTCTTAACTTTTGCTTTAGAATACAGATACGCACACACTCCTCTTTAAACTTTAACTTATAAAACAATCCATTGACAAACAATTATTGGTTACAGATTGCATAACTCAAAATTTCCATTCAATCCTTGTTTCTCACAAAAAAAAATAGTATCACTCTGGACTCTCCGTTGAGACCAGCTAGTCAGCAACGAGATCCAGTAACAGATTACAATAAACATTGGTCCATCATATGATATATATCTTCCACGACATACGCATGGGTGTCCTAAGCACCATGAGCCCGTGCATCGCCTGGTCAGAACCCTCCAGGATCCTCCTTAGGTGTCCTGGCACTTCACTCAGGGACCGCTTCGTCGGCCCTCGCCCATCGTACCGGAAGCACACCGTTTTTCACCATACCAAGGCTGGTCAAGACCCTGGCAGGTTTTTGCCACGTGAGCCGTCCTTTGAACACTCCCCGCCAGCTGTTGCAACCGAACTTCCCTTAGAAAAACACATATACCAAATGCTCCCTCCAGCATTCTGGTGTAAGACAGTCCTTTAAGAAAACAGGGTTTCTATGCAAGTTTTCATTTTTATTTTCTTTTGAATATAATGAGTATATCTCAAATCTGTATCCCAATGAGTATATCTCAAATCTGTATCCCAATACTTCTAGATCACAGGTCTGAATTCCAACAGAATTTCATGAATTTTGCAACCTTGATTGTCAGATCCGAATCAAAGGGTCTTAACTTGATTTCAGATTCGGTGGGTGATTTGAGTGAATTTTCCTGAACTGGTCACATCGTCTCTTCTTGAAACTGATGAAGGAGTTATGTCTTGGTCATAGTCTGATTCAAGGTTTGAGTCTGGAAAGGTTCTCCCTGAACTATCTTTCTCGAAGGGTAATATTTCAATTACTACTTTACTGAATTTCATTCATTGAGTATTTGCTTAACTGAATTCAAAACTAATCACGAATTCCTATGAGGAATAAATTAATCATTGATCTAAAATTCCGGCTTCGATAGTTCTGAGTTTTCTCATTACCATCCTAGAGAATATGAAATGGTAGAATTTTCTCTCACAAAGTATTTACTTATTCATTTACCAATATTCATGGGATTTAAACATAGAATTTAAGAGAACTCTTATTTTGATATAAAAATAGGATTAAAGAGAACTCTTATTTAAACATAGGATTAAAGAGAACTCTTATTTTGATATAAAAATAGGATTAAAGAGAACTCTTATTTAAACATAGGATTAAAGAGAACTCTTATTTTGATATAAAAATTATGTATGCATCTATTTATATAAAAGAAAATCCTTTTATGCATCTATTTATGCATAAAAATCAATTTTGATGAAAGCAACACTTTTATAATAAAAAAAATTCTTTTATGCATCTATTTATGCATAAAAATCAATTTTGATGAAAGTAACACTTTTAATCTATTTATGCATAAAAATCAATTTTAATGAAAGTAACACTTTTATAATAAAAAAAATTCTTTTATGCATCTATTTTATGCATAAAAATCAATTTTGATGAAAGTAACACCTTTATAATAAAAATAATTCTTTTATGCATCTTTTTATGCATAAAAATCAAATTTGATGAAAGTAACACTTTTATAATAAAAAAATCTTTTATGCATCTATTTATGCATAAAAATCAATTTTGATGAAAGTAACACTTTTATAATTAAAAAAATTCTTTTATGCATCTATTTATGCATAAAAATCAATTTTGATGAAAGTAACACTTTTAAAATAAAAAAATTCTTTCATGCATCTATTTATGCATAAAAATCCATTTTGATGAAATTAATACTTTTATAATAATAAAAATTCTTTTATGCATCTATTTATGCATAAAAATCAATTTTGATGAAAGTAACACTTTTAGAATTAAAAAAAAATTCTCCAATATGCATCTTTCTATGCATAGAAATTGATTCTAATGGAAATAACACTTTTATAATAAAAATATTTCTAATATGCATTTTTCTATGCATAGAATGAAAATAACACTTTTAGAATACACAAACGGTGGGCATTACTATTTTTGAATAATAGAAGATAAAACTTATTTCATAAAGTTTAAGAAAATTTTGCCATAACCTCCTTTGTACGGCTGACCATTTTTTAATTTTTTTTTCCATTCTCAAGTTACTTAGAAATTATCCCAAATGGTTTAAATCATTCTAAACTAATCAAATTCCACTTTTTAAAGCATTCTAAACTAATCAAATTCCACTTTTTAAAGAGAAACAATATGAAAAGTTTAATTCTAAGAATTTGATTACATATCTAGGATAAAGAAAGGTTGAATTCAAGAATGAAGAGAGGGGGAAAGCCTTTCCAACAAGGCATAACATCATTTTTCATTTGAAAGAAAACAAAAATTAGAAAACCATTAAATGGAATAAAGAAAAAGTAGAATTTCTAGCTTACATGAATTTTTGTGAGCTTTCCTTTGGCTTGCTGGTTTGAGGGATCTACTCTTGTTTGCAACAAGAGTGGCCACCAATTCTTTTGAAGAGGAAATGGTCAAAAATTAATGAACTATCAATAAATTCACTGTTTTTGGCTCTGGGAAGGAGTAGAGTAGCAGTGCATAAAACACTATTAAGCGACTACAAAGGGGGAGGCTTCTATTTATAGGAAAAAGTGAGCCTCTAACCAAGCAAACTGATTCTAGAATTTTCCAGATCAGTTTGGTCAATTTTTGACCATTTTTGGGTCAGTTTAGTTCACTTTTTGGATCCAATTTTGAATTAGGAGAGAGGAGAGATGAAATATCTAATTTTATTGATTTAAAATTAAAAAGCAATGATGGGAAAAAGGCACCTACTTCATGAGGGGGAATCCCCACTCTGAGGTGTCAAAAATTTATTTTTTTAGTATTTCCTTTGGTCCTTAGTCCACTCTTCATCTTATGTGAGTATTTACTCATTTTTGGGGAGATTTTCTTTATTTCTTCAATTTACCTCCTCCCTACATTTGGATTAATCTTATTGGTCCATAGGAACCTTAATTTAAAATTTTTTAAAAATCTGGACCCTTAGGATAAGGCCTTTTGAACAGATTATAATTTATTTCTAATGCACCTTCTGAAATTCTTTTTGAACTTCTGTTTCGTGGGAATTTATTTTAATAAGATGAGATATTTTTCCATCCAAAAATGTTTAAAAACTGAATCACCTCTCTCTAGAAGATTTTCTCTCTCTAAGCCAAAACAGGTAGAAACAAGATCTTTTATATTTCTGAAGAGGGATTTGATTACACGGGAAGATACTAGACTTCTTGAGAGGTTGGGGAGGAATCTTATAGGTCTTTTCTTAATCACTAAATGTTTCTTACTTCTCAACCCCTCTCAAGCTTGAGAAGTATTCAATTGAATGGCTCTTTAATGCAATTGTAGCTCTCTAATGAATTTTAGCAATTAAACACATAAAGTTATGGCTCTTTAATGCAATTGTAGCTCTCTAATGAATTTTAGTAATTAAACACATAAAGTTTACATTTATGCTTAATTTAAAATATTTTTTAAGCATATCTCTCTCCCCCCCAAAGAATAGTCATTCCTATAACCTATTCTATATTTAAATGATGCTTCTCATGAAGCAATTCTCAAATCTAAAAGTAATTTCTATGCTTGTCAAATTAGAGGCCAAAGAAGTGTCTTTTTAATGCTTTTATGCTACTTAATTTATGGAAAACATAGAAATCAAGTCCATAATTGGATATTGATCCAAATGATAGTTATTATATTATATTGTATTACTAAAACTTTATGCTTTCAAAATTATTAAAAATTATCAGTAATAGCAGCAGGCGGAGCTATGGTAAAATTTTTAAAAAATTAACACATAAATCAATTTCATGCATAATATGAAAAGAGGACTTCCTACCATATTCTAGGATTAATCATCCTAGGTTAATTGACTAATTCTCATCATAACCATGGAAAAATTAATTTTAATGTTTATGCATAAATAGTTAATTAGAAAAAAGAAAAATTTCTAGTAATTCAGTCCTTTTGATAAAAGAGAAATTTCCATGACAACAGAAATTCATGTATTCCAATGAGGAAAGAGGAAAATTTGGAATACTCAATTAATGGATATTTTATTTAAATTCAAAGATGAATTTTAGATAAATTTATTTTATCTATGAGAAATATTTAAACGATAAAAGAGGAATTCCTATTACATTTGGAATTCAATCATTTAGGTGGAAAAAAAGAAATTCCTAGCATATTGAATTAATGGATATTTTATTTAAATTCAAAGATGAATTTTAGATAAATTTATTTTATCTATAAGAAATATTTAAATGGTAAAAGAGGAATTCCTATGACATTTGGAATTCAATCATTTAGATGGAAAAAGAGAAATTCCTAGCATATTGAATTAATGGATATTTTATGAGAAATATTTGATGATAAAAGAGGAATTTCCATGACATTGGAATGCACTACAAAAAGAGGAATTCCCATGATATTTGAGGTCCAAGAAATTAAATGAGAAAAAGAGAAAATTTTAGTATAATTCAATTTATGGTTATTTATCACAAGTGGAAATATGGGTAGAATTGATTTATGTAAATCCCATGAATTCTTTTATTCAAAAGAGGAATATTGAATATAATTCAATTGAGGAATTGAGAAAGAATATGGAAATAGTCATCAAGAAAAAGTACCTTTATCTAGGCCAAGCAATTGGCAGAAATTTAGAAAAGGTCCCATTATCAGTATCAAAGTAGTAAAAACTACTAAATGGGGATAGGATGTGAATGGATGTGATAAGATGTAAATGGGATGCGATAAGATGTGAATGGATGTGATAAGATGTAAATGGGATGTGATAGGATGTGAATGGATGTGATAAGATGTAAATGGGATGTGATAGGATGTGAATGGATGTGATAAGATGAAAATAAGACGCGATAAGATGTGAATGGGATGCGATGTGATAGGATGTGATGTGATGAAAATGAATGGGGATGAGACGTGAAGTAAATGGATGTGGATGAGAATGAGATGTGATAAGATGTGAATGGATGTGATAAGATGTAAATGGGATGTGATAGGATGTGAATGGATGTGATAAGATGAAAATAAGACGCGATAAGATGTGAATGGGATGCAATGTGATAGGATGTGATGTGATGAAAATGAATGGGGATGAGACGTGAAGTAAATGGATGTGGATGAGAATGATGAGATGAGAATGAGATGAGAGGATATGTGAAAGGGTGAGATGGGAAGTACATGGATGTGGATGTGTATGTGAAAGAATGTGTATGTGAAGGAATGTGATGTGATGTAAAGGGATGTGGATGTGTATGTAAAAGAATGGATGTGGATATGTATGCGAAAGAAGGGATGTGGATGTGTATGTGAAAGAATGGATGTGATGTAAAGAGATGTGATGTGACATGAATACATGTGGATGTGAAGTGATAGATATGAATGTATGGATAGATGTGGGTAGTCGTACACGTGAACGATTGGATGGATGTGGATGAATGAGATGAGATGTGTATGAATGAGACATGATGTGGATAGATGTGATGTGATGTAATGTGGATAGAATGTATGTGATGGGATGGTGATGAGAATGAATGTGATGGATATGAATGAATGTAATGTGATGGATGTAAATGAATGTGATGGACGTGAATAGATGTGATGTTATGTGAATCGGGATGTGAATGAATGAGATGTGATGTCATGTATGTGAATGAATGACATGTGATGTCATGTATGTGAATGAATGAGATGTGATGTTATGTGAATCGGGATGTGAATGAATGAGATGTGATGTCATGTGAATCGGGATGTGAATGAATGAGATGTGATGTCATGTGAATCGGGATGTGAATGAATGAGATGTGACGTCATGTGAATCGGGATGTGAATGAATAATATGGGATGTGAATGGATGAGAGGTGATGTGATGTGAATCGGGATGTGAATGAATGAGATGTGATGTGAAATGGATGTGATGTAAATTGGGATAGATGTGAATGGATGATATGTGATGTGAATGAATGTGATGTGATGTGAAAATGGGATAGATGTGAATGAATATGATGTGATGAGATGTGGATATGGGTAGATGTGAGTGAATGAGATCTGATGAGGATAAATGAGGAAAAATGAGGAAAGATGTGATGAGATGCAAAATGATGTGATGAGAATGGGAATACATATGAAATGAATGTGGATTAAGTAATGTGGATTGATGAGGAACAATGTGGAAAGACGTGAGTTCGTTATAGAAACTGTATTTATGACCTATTTTTAAATGACTATTTTATGTCAAGAATGCTGGGGAAGCATTTTGATTGTCTTGTGAATAAGGTTGTGGAGACCTAACTGATAAAGTTGCAACAGCTGACGAAGAGTCAACGGAGGACGTCTCGCGTAACAAGGTCGGCCGAGGTCTTGACCAGCCTCGATTCGATTTAAATGGTGAGCTTCCGGTACGGTGGATGAGGGACCAAGGAAGTGGCCTATGAGTGAAGTGCTAGGTGACCTGCGAGAAGGATCCTAGAGGGTGCTGACCATACGGTGCTCGGGCTCTCGGTCAATGGGCTATGGGTCACCAAAGATGCCCACACGTGCGTCGGGAAAGATACTGGAATAAGGAGTAAGAGTTGTTTTCTGAATTCGGGCATGGATATGGTTGATTGACCTTGCTGCTCCTCAACGGCGGATGAGTCCATGGCTCTTTTATATGGTTCTGTTGGTTGATCTTGCTGATCTTCAACGGAGATTCCATTTGGATTTTTATAAGTAAATATATTGCGGGTACTATGAGCTAGGAACTATTGAAAAGGCCCCTGAGTGGACAGGTGGTGAGCGTTTTGGTTACCAATGATGCCATAGGTCCTCTGATGAAGGAATGATTGGAAATTAGAATTCAACCGGATATTTTGGAGGTTTATGATCAGTGATACTATGGTTTCATTAAAAGATTGTTTTTAAAGACAGCTGAATCTGTGGAAAAAGGCAATTTTGTATTGGGTGTGTAAGTGGTGTGACTAGCTTAAAGTTTGCATAAAGATCGTGGTGTGAATAGCTTGAAGTTTGCATGAAGGGCCTGGGAACTCTTTTTCCTGGTACCTGAGACAAAACCTAACCCAATTCTTAAATGGATCCCATCACTATAGTGGTTGGGTGGTTGGCTAACCCACGGGACTAGGCTGGACTGATGGATCCCTAAAATAAGACTCAATTCTGTTATGGTATGATAGATGAAGTAAATTCTCGATAGAAATTGTTCTATGGAAAAGAATCAACAGCAGTGCCTCCTCTTAATGAGGAAAAAAGCATTGGTCTCTATGATCCAAGTGCAAGTCTTTTCCTTGATCTGACCTCGAAACTTACACGTTTGGTCGGATCAGTTCAGTTAGTTAAGGCTCTTGACTACGTTAGAGTAAAAATATCCTGGAGGAATTGCCCGTGCTTTTCGGGCGGGGGAAGTTTTTCCGGGTTCGGTTTTGGAAGAACCGAGGGACTAGTCTCTTGTCCAGATATCCATTGGCGAGGCCCCGAGTGAGAGGCCTTGCCCTGCGTAAGAAGCGCTACTTCCGCTGCTAGCACCCCCGAATTTGTTGCGCGGAGGGGGCAGGGATCTTTCACTACTACTGTACAATGATGCACTGATGATGAGCCATCTTGTCACCGTGAACTACCGTGCAGAGTGCATGTGACATTATCTCTTGCTTAGCTGGGCGGTAGGTTCAGGGATTCCAAGTAGTCCACCCACAACTGGGGGTACTCTTGAAAGAATTATTCGTCTAGCCAAATTCCTTTGTGGGTACCTCGATTGTCATATCTCTGATTATACACATGTAGAGGAACACCATGGAAGGGTAGGTATAGACCCCGGTGTTTGTTCCAGGCATGGTTTAGTACATGTGGAAGGACTCCATGAAAGGATTGAGATCATGGTGTAAGCTCTTGGCATAATTGGTTACATGTGGAAGGACTCTATAGAAGGATTGATATCCTGGTGTGAGTTCCTAGCATGACTCAGTACATGTGGAAGGGCTTCATGGAAGGGTCGATACCTTGGTGAGAGTTCCTGGCATGTTGATGAAGTCTCATGGAAGGGTGGACACCCTAGTGAGCATTCTTTATACCTGTATGGGTGGTGCCCGAGAGATGGGTTCGGTAACAAGATTAATAAGTTGGGAGATGGAATCCAGAATATTATGCATAAAGCATTTGTGTGTGTTTTGACATGCATGAATGACTTGTCTTGACTGCCTGGACAATGCTTGGTATTTGTGCTTGTGATTATCCATGGGTTTCGGGGATGCCTCGAAACCATGTGGATGCGGTTGTGCACACCTGTTTGGGACTGAGGCGTTGGTCTTATGTGTTTTGCAGGTGGTACGTGACCCCAAACTCAATTTACAGCTTATATTTTATTATACTAAGGTTTATGAGTGCAAGTGTTCACAGACACTTAAATTTGGGCGGTGGACAAATTATAAAGTGTTCACATATACTTTAAGATTGGGCGGACAATTTTTAAAAGTGTTCACATCAAGAGGATCAGTTTTTTTATCAAACTTGGCCGTTACTCAAGCCATTACTCAAGGTGGGGAGCCGTTACTTGGCCGTTACTCAAGGTGGGGACCCCATCAAGCCATAATAGATCCCACGAGTTGCTATTATAGGAGGGGAAGGCCAAAACCAGCTAGCCGCCCCCATTTCCAGCTGTTTTTGGAAGTGGAACACCGTGGGCTTCTCACAAGTGTCAGATGGGCATGCAAAGTTGCTCTTGAGGGCTGCTAACTCCTTGCAGGGCTGCCATATAGCTAAAGGCTTGCTTCCCTAGCTTCTACAGGCAAAAGCGATTCTAAACTCTCTCTTTTGAAGCAAGCGACCCCTTCTGGCTTCTCTATAGCCTCCCTCTACTTCCGTATCCCAGATTCTAGATCCTCTACATAGGGACCCTCTTAGGATCACGACCGCAACCGAGTTCTTTGCTTGAGTTGTAGATGCGTGCATTGGAGATCCGACAACGTGAAGACAAAGCCATGCGACACGTGGAATATGAGCGTTACCTTGCAACTTTGGACGCCAGATTGACACCAGCAGTGCCCTCAAATCAATTTCTCGAGAAAATGAACTTCAGTAAGTATAATAGTAAACTCGACCCCACAACTCTTTATTCATGGTTGCATCAGTTTGAAGCTTACTTTTTCGGAGTTAGAAAGACAGATACTGACAGAGTGATCTTAGCCAGTTGGTACTTGGAAGGTGAGGCCATTCCTTGGTGGACAGTGGGCTCATACCCACACTAGATTAGGTATGGCAGCTTATGTGTGGGAAGAATTTGTCCGCCGCGACCTTAAGCAGTGGTTTCTACTGCCCCATTACCTTGAGCAACTTGAAGACGAGTTCAGGGGAGCGCATCAGAATGCATAACGAGTCCTTCAGTTTGCCAATAGAATTTCGACTTTATGTTTGCAATTAGGCTTATCTGATTCAGACAAGAAAGGGCAATTTTTGTATGGCCTTGACACGCAAATCCAGTGGGAGGTGCGTATGTTTAGGCCAGCCACCTTCGAAGACGCACTCTCCTTGCACAGAGAGTACTAAAATGAAACATAACGGTGGCAAGCCCAAGACTTCCCAGCCGCTCGGCTACTCCCAAGGCTACCGCCTTGGGGGGGAAAGGCCAGAACCAGACAGGGTCTTCCCCAAGATAGAGCACGGGAGCCTCTTGCTCCAAGAACTCGAACAATGCGTCCAAGCTTACTCAAGGCCAAAAAGCGGAGGCAAGCAAGACAGGTGGCAAGTTAAGTGCTGAGGAGATTTCTTAAAGGAGGAGGGTAGGTGTTTCTTTTCTCATACAAAAGGCCACACTTCGCGGGAGTGTCCTAAGAAGACTACCGCTCCAAAGACCACCGCCGTAGCCTAGCTCCCACACAGACCCGAGTGGCTGCCCCTAGTTCTTCAAATCCCAATGCTTCAGTTGGAGCAATCATTAGCCGAGAGCTCAAAGATAAGCAAAATGGCACCCATGACCAGGAGTATGAGTGCAATGAATCGCTTAAGACCTTTGCCTACATAGGAGGCCAGACAGTCGTCTTGTTTGATAGTGGGAGCACGGAGGACGTGGTCACGGAACAGGCTGCTCGGCATGCCCGTTTCGTCCTGACTCTGGTGGGTAAACAAGTGGAGGGTTTTAGCACAGGCATGACAACGAGCGTCAATTATGAAGCTCTAGGTGCTAAATTGGTTATTCATGGCATAGAGTTTGTGCGTGATTTTATGGTTGCCCCTCTTGTAGGAGCAAACATAATTTTGGGCATTCAGTGGTTTCACAAGTTTCTTCCTGATGTCAAGTGGGACAAGCACACTTTTCATATTAATCGAAATGTGTCAAATGCCCCAGTGACCATTAAGTGTGAGCCTGGAATTCCAAATTTTCCACTCATAAGCCACTTGTAGGCTAAGCCAGCAGTCAAGAAAGGCACACATTGTGCGATGATATACATCCAGACGGCCCAGACGGTGGCCAGTGCTTCCGAGAAGTATTTGGCTCTCCATAACAAGTTCAAGAAGATTTTTCTTCGGGGGACAATCTCCCTCCCCAGCTCCCCCCATCTAGACCGGAGGACCACAAGATTGACTTCCTCCCAGGCTTGGAACCCCCGAGCAAGTTTCCATATCACCTTTCCAAGGCAATGGAATCGGAGTTGGACCGCCAACTCTAAGAATTGTTGCAATCTGGCTTCATCCGCCCCAGTGTGTCACCATTTGCAGCACCGATCTTGTTTGTCACAAGAAAAAAGATGGGTCTTCACATTTGTGTGTCAATTATCGTGCACTCAATAAGCTGACTATCAAGAGTAGATTCCCGATGCCTCGAATAGATTATATTCTCGAGAGGATGAATGGGGCTAAGGTGTTCTCAAAACTTGATCTAAAGAGTGGATACCACCAAGTGCGGATTGTGGAGGGGGACATCCCAAAGACAGCCTTCCATATGGAACGGGCCCACTTTGAATTTGTGGTCATGCCGTTTGGCTTGACGAACACCCTAGCTATATTTAATCGCATGATGATGCATGTTTTCTAGGATTTAATTGGAAAGTGTGTGTTCATATTTTTCCACTACAGTACCCGCCAGGTTGGGCAGTCCTCCTATCACCTGAGATATGCCTTCTGTAGAGAGATTGATGGAGTACACACCGCAGAGATCTACAGCTTGTTGAGCGCAGAGGATCCACAGATCCTGACAGAGGCTTTACATACAGCTACAGCTTGTTGAGTGCAGAGGATCCACAGAGGCCATTAGCAGAGCTCACACAGATCCTGACAAAGGCTATACATACAGCTGCAGCAACGGCCTTCCCACACACGCAGCCCATAGTACGACCACGTCCTGGGAGCATGCCCCAAAATAGTTGGTATGATGATGACTGTAGGGAGCTCAGAGCCCGCCGGCTACAGAGAGAGGTGGTGGCCACACAGGTGTTACTACATATAGACAGTCATGCATCATCTGCCGATCCCTCATTCGGCAGAAGAAGAGAGCATTCTTAGCTCGGCTAGAGAGAGACATCTATCAGTTGTTTTTGAGTCAGGATTCTGGGGAGGCCTCGAGATTTCTTAGAGAGCACCCCCCGCCTCCGGCCATTACCTCTCCAGATACATGGGGCGAGTATGCAGCCTCCCTCTACACAGTACCAGAGCAGCCACCACTACCGAACCCTCCAGAGCCTTATCCACCCACTTCTACCTTCTTCACAGCAGAGATGGTGAGGAGGGCCATCAACAGATTGCATACAGGGAGGGCACAGGATCATGAGGGCATTGTAGCCGAGCGTTTCATACATGCTAGAGATATGATTGTAGACTTGCTAGCTCTCATGTTTAATAGAGCCATGTGTGAGGGGTTTCCTGGGACTTGGAGTACTTCCACGATTGTGCCAGTACTCAAGTCTGGAGATCCGAGCCTGCCAACTAACTACCGCACCATTATGATTGGTCACTCGTTGGTCAAGCTATATGCCTCTATTCTTGAGCAGGAGTTGAGCAGATGGGCAGAGAGACAAGGGGTCCGAGCTCAGGGGGGACAGGCCGGTTTCAGGAGGAGATTCTCTACTTTGGATCATATCTTTACCCTCAGGGCTTTCATTAAGGAGGGCAGAGCACATGGGAGGAGGATCTACTGTGGCTTTGTGGATTTTCGCAAGGCCTTTGACGACACAGTGCCCAGAGCTAGACTGATGCGCAGGGGCTGCAAGACTTGGGGGTTCCATGTGAGCTCATTTGGGGTATTATGGCACTTTATGAGACAGTAGTTGGGCAGATGCAGACTTCAGAGGGTCTCTCCCAGCCAGTACACTCCACTATAGGGGTGAAACAGGGCTGCCTACTCTCTCCAACTCTATTTGGACTATACATTGATGAGATCTCTGATTATATTGGGACACGAGGGGATAGAGGAGCCCAGTTGGCTGGCACTTGGATACCTCTGCTCTTATATGCTGATGATATTGTGCTCAGACTCACCAGAGGGTATGCAGAGGCACTTGGATACTTTACATGCTTATGCACAGGACAGTGGGCTCTCAGTTAACCTTGGTAAGACCAAGGTTATGGTGTTTAACACTTCAGCTCAGTGGGTTTGGAGATCAGCGCCTATTTTCACATATGGGCAGGAGACAGTGGAGTATGTTGACTCATACACATATCTTGGAGTATGTCGACTCATACACATATCTTGGAGTGGTGTTCATTGGGCCCACATTTTCCATGAGGGGGGCAGCAAAGGCCAAATTGACTAGAGGATATGCAACACTAGGAGGTCTAGAGAGGATGTGCTCACAAGTACAGTTTCAGGAGCCACGCACTAAGCTGTGGCTTTTTGACACATTGGTCACATCGGCTATGCTATATGGAGTACAGGTATGGGGGCCTAGCCTAGATCGTCACAGTTGATCAGGATGCACATATGATGGATGGAGATCGATGGAGAGACCACTTGTGTCCATGATCTCCAGGATGATTCGGGCTAAAGCCTGGGTACCCCATGAGATTATTAGAGCCGAGATGGGAGCACCACCGATCGTAGTCGAGGCTCTTGCCAGATCAGTGTTCTTCATTCATAGCACCTGGGAGCTTCCACGACACCGGTATGCACGACTTGCTTTTAGAGTCCTCTCACTAGCTAGCCATGGAGGGAGACACTTCATGTTGGTATGCGCAGATAGCATCCTGGTTTGAGCTCCACAAGTTCAGTTTAGACAGACTTCCACCCTTCCAGTACTCTCTGGAGGCACCCTCTCTCACCTTGACACATTCTGAGATTAGTAGAGTCATCAAACAGGACCTCATTCAGTTGGACACTAGGAGGACATGGCTAGAGCCCTCACAGGAGTTGGGGACGAAGATGGCTTTCTATAGAGACCATCTTCTCCGCACCACTGAGGATGGCTTTATACTTAGACCAAGCTAGACATGGATACCCATCTGTCTCATGGATTGAGGTGCGCCACTGGGTAGATCCTCACCTCCTCACATCAGTTAGAGATAGAGACAGGCAGATTTAGAGGCATACCTCCAAGGGGACAGGATTTGTTAGATTTGTTGGATAGAGCCAGAGATGGAGGAGAACTACATCTGTCAGCACAGCATATTATGAGATTCGAGGGCGCTACCATTGCCTTTTCAGAGAGGGATTTGGACAACCGGCTAGAGTCATGGACTATTGTCGTCAGCGATGCTTGGGTTTTTATCTCTTGGAGATCCGCAGGCTTAGAGAGTCCATTATCAGGAGCGGATGGCAGGGAGTCCACACAGAGACAGATTACTGACTTCTTTAGAGAGATTACCTGGGAGGACACACAGCCCGACAGCCCAGCAGTAGGCGGGCACCTAGTGGGAATTGAGAGAGCTATCCAGTTGGGTAGATCTAGACGCCCGAGGGTTCGCGGATCCTCACATCGGAGATGGTGCCACTGGAGGATTTAGAGCATCATTGCGAGGCATCGGGCTCATCCGGCCAGGCATCTTATGTTGAGAAAACGTGGTGCTCATGCTAGATCAAGTGTGTGGAGGTGAGAGAGACACAAAATACAAGAAAACTATCTTGCTTATTAAGTTGTTTATGAATACAACTAGGCCTTGCTCAATACAAAATGCCTCCTAGCTCCACCTTTAAATAGATGAGCTAGTGGACCTTAAGTCCATTCACACTCACACCCTTCTCTTCCCCTTCTACTTATCCTTAGTCTCTTAATACCTCCCCTCAATACCAACTCAATACCAACTATGAAAGAATGGAATAGGTGGTATTGGACATAGGATGCCTTTATAACATTAGGCGTACAAGGCTTGGAATATAGGTGTGATTACATTGAGATTTAAAACAATTTCTCAGCAAAGGTAGAGGCTGATACAAAGTTTGCCTTTGACTCTTTGTTAGGACATTTAGAAGTGATATGTCCCGTTTGTTTACACTTATTACATTTCATTTTGTTGGGATATTTGATCCAACAATTATTTGCCAAAGTGACCCACCTTTTTGCAATGGGCACATCTTACTTTGACCACTTGATGTGACAAAGCTTGTTCGATAGTTGATGAAGTGGTTGCATTTGAAGATTCAGCTGCTCCCTTTGGCCTCTTTTCTTCACATCAAGACATGATTGAATGACTCCTTCGAGGGTGGGATTAGGTATGTTCTTCAGGGTGGTGACCAAGGTGGGGTACACCTTCTTGACTGCTTTGAGCAAAACAGCCACTGCATCATCTTCATCCATTCTCGCATTCACTAATGCAAGTTGAGCCATAAGGCCCTTCAAGTGAGAGATGAAGGCTCCAATGCCATCTCCCTCTTTGAGTTCCAAGCTAAAAAATTCGATTTTGAGTGAGATCTTGGAATTCTTACCACGAGCTCCATAGAGCTTATCAAGCTCATCCCATTTCTCCTTTGCAGTCGGAAGCTGGTCCACATGGTGGATGAGTGCCTCATTAAGATGAAGCATGATGATGGCTTGTGCCCTCTTATCATCTTCAACATCTTCAGCCTTTGTTGGATCATTAACCTTGGTGCCGGAGATGAATGGCCAAAAGCCTTTGGACATCATCTTGTACTTGACAAGGACTTGCCAAGTGTGGAAGCCCTCTCCCGAGAACTTCTTGATTTGAGTGTTGTCCTTTGACATTGGGTATTGAAAGAGATTATGAGAGAGTAATGGGCTGATTATGAAGAAGAAAAAAATAAAAAATTATGATATTTAGGCTTAATTAGAAAGAGAGAGGCTTATGAGAGTGCAACAACTCTAATCAAGTTGAGAATGTTGCATAAATAGGAGATTAAAATAGTAATTTTTATGGTTTAGCACTTAGGGTTTGTGCTTAATTACTAATTTTGATGGGGATTAGCTGCATTAGTGTTAAAGAACACTTTGGTTGGTGATTAAGATCACTATTATTTTGTAGAAAACATAATTAGTGCTTAAAAGCACATTTTTAGTATCTAATGATACTTATTTTGGTGATTAGTTCACCATTAGTGTTTAATAACACTATTAGTGTTTAAGAACACTTTATAATAACTTCCCTTTGCTGGATTAATAGATTAATTAGTGTTAAACAACACTAGTCCTTAAAAGCACATTTTGAAAAGCTTTGAAAGCTTGAAAGTTGAAGTTGATGATGGAGCTTGATGAGAATGAGGTTTATGGATACCTCATGTGGTTGGCCACTCTTCAAAATCAAGATAAAGATCAGCAACAATCATTCACATCATCACTTGAGTGATTAGAGCAAGGAAGGTGTTGATTTGAGCAAGAAAAAATCAAAGTTGAAGCTTTAATGGAAAGCTTCCATGGAGAAAGAGAAGAGGCGCCTGGTTTTCTGCTTCTAGCCGACACGTCAGTGCATGAAATGAGCTCAAGTTTGAGCTGTGGAGTCTTCAATGAGTGGGCTACCAAAGCCCTAAAGCCCCATGGCTAATGGTGCACTATATCCGATGTATGGCTGTATGGCCAGCGCTGCTGCAGAAAATCAATGCCAGGTTGCTGCAGAGGGAATGCCGCGGCGGAGAAGACACGAATCAGCAAATTGATGGTACGAATTCATTCGCCCAGGTCTCCTCTACATCTCCCATGAAGAAATCTATGAGAGATATGCCCTCTACAAGCTGCTCGAAGTCCTCCAATGGCTGGGGGTTGAGTTCCACAAGTGAAGAGATAAGAAAATGAAGCAAAAATGACCTAATCTACACCACGAGTCCTAATCAACCTAGGCTCTGATACCAAGTTGAGAAAACGTGGTGCTCATGCTAGATCAAGTGTGGAGGTGAGAGACTCACAAAATACAAGAAAACTATCTTGCTTATTAAGTTGTTTATGAATACAACTAGGCCTTGCTCAATACAAAATGCCTCCTAGCTCCACCTTTAAATAGATGAGCTAGTGGACCTTAAGTCCATTCACACTCACACCCTTCTCTTCCCCTTCTACTTATCCTTAGTCTCTTAATATCTCACTATGGCAGATATCCAGGCCATCCGCCGATAGAGACCCATGCTAGAGCTCCTTGGATGATTATGACTCCAGCCATATACTGTTGTACTCATTGTCACTTTTATACTCCCCCATATTCATGTATTCATGTATCCATGTACCCCATTTTGTACTCCCCCATATTCATGTATTCATGTATCCATGTACCCCATTTTGACTAGTAGCTTCCCACTCTCCCTAGTTGCTGCTTCCGGATACTCCCCCATATTCATGTATTCATGTATCCATGTACTCATGTACCCCATTTTGACTAGTAGCATTAGCTTCCCACTCTCCCTAGTTGCTGCTTCTGGATGCCCCCTACTAATGTATTGTGGGGCTAGATACTTACCTTCAGTTCTTTCTTTTCTTTTCCAGACAGTGTATCAGATGTCACATGGTTGTAACTTTGGTCTCATAGGTCACTTTGGCCTTTTGAAGACGTTAATATAACATTTCATTTCATTTCTCTCTCTCTCTCTCTCTCTCTCTCTCTCTCTCTCTCTCTCTCTCTCTCTCTCTCTCTCTCTACCCTCTAGTTTTTCTCTCTTGTCTCTTCTGTGTGTGTGTGTGTGTGTGTGTGTGTGTGTGTGTGTGTGTGTGTGTGTGGCCCCCAAGGTAGCAACTTAAGCTTATATACGCACTGCCTGGGAGCTATAGGGGTGCACCCATCTTCTTGCTATTGCACGTCATTCTCAAGAATTACTTTGACTTGAGCTTCTCACCCCTCAAAGGAGAATCCTCTCGCCCAATATGACAAGATTATAGAAATGGGACAGACTTCAAGGCAAGTTACAGGGCATCCTGGACGTACTAGCAACCCTCGTTCTCTCCCCCTCGATCTCTCTCTTCTCTCTACCCACTTACATACAACCTCCTCTTTATGTACAAAACAATGTTAATCGTCACCATTCCCATGCAATGTGCTTACACCAATGGACAACATCGACAATCATGATGCATGCAAATACCATGACATTCCACACACACATGCTTTCAAATACTATGGAAATGCATCCAAAATGACCATAATTGACCCTGTTTAAACCCTAAAAATTGCTAAAAATGGCTTCGATCCAGGGTCATCATTCCCCCCACACTGAAATGTGAGCGTCCTCGCGAACACAGCAGCAACTTCACTTTACAGCTTCCCCCACACTTAACTTCTTCACCATCATTGCCTAGCATCACATCTCCACTTCATCACTCTGAAACAATCACCAACCATACACTAGAATTATACCGTACCAAACAAACAAACAAAAACAAAAACAAACCTTCAACACCTTCACATCAGCACACATAAATGAGTGAATGAAAATCCAAGCTGCAAACACCACTACAAGAACTTATATAACACTAACCAATAGATAAACCAAAAAGGTTTATAAAGCAAACATCAAATCCCAAGAAACAGTAAAAATTAGCAACTACCACAACATCCTCACTATGTCTATAATATTTCCACTTTAACAAATAGGAAACAACCCATCCATAACTACAAAACTCTAGGAAAACTACCTTCCACTCACTTCCATATTTCATAAAGACAATAGTAGCACAACTAACCACCATGGAAGTCATTGCCTGATTGTAATTCCCTTATATCAGAACCATGCCTTTCTCGTTTCATTTTTTTTCGCTTGATTTATTTTTATTTTTATTTTTTTTAACCAAATGCACACCACAATGGCAACCACCCCATATGAAACTAGGCTGCGATTCTCAGACCTTGCCACCCAGCTAGGTTGACTCCAAGAACCTACCAAGCTCACATGACGATGGCTATCCCAAAACAGCCCAAGGCATCGGTTTAGAGTACTGACAACCCTGCCAGCATGACTCTCCTCACCTACCAAGAACCATTAAGGTGATAGACCACATATACCACATACATACATTTGAATTTTTATTTTTCTTCCTTCCTTTTTTTTTCCTTCTCTTTTTTCTTTCTTTTTCATCATTTTTCAAAGGCAATGATTTGAAAACCCTCCCCAGGCTCATCATGAAAATTGAGACTATTATGGTCATTATAACCCAGGAATAAGGGAGAAAAGTTCCTTCCACTAGAGTTCTTAAGCACTTTCAAGCTGTTACCTACCATTAAAGAGAAAAAATATAGTCAATGCAGCACATGCCTAGTTAAGATGAATGTGGTAATGACCAATTTCTACTACAGAGCTCAGCAAGAAACTCATAGAATTAGTATCCTTGACTAATAAACCCCAAATCTTTCCAAAAGAAAGAATCATATAAGTCAAGTACCAAGCAATTGCAACTGGATTAACACAACTCACAATCCCCATTATTATACACACCATGCAAGTGATACCAAAAAATAACCAAATATATTGGAGAAAATACACTTGTGGAACACTGCATATCCTCTGAGTAGCAAAAATTGCATGTCCATAGAAACAATCTTCAATACTATGATATCATTGTTCCCAAGTTACTCCCCCATCTCCTTGCACCTAGCAATGCAAAAATGCAAAGAAAATACCATATCTGCACATACTAACCATTCAAACAATTAGCTTACAACTTCCAAGAAACATAATGTACCTAAAATTGAAAACAAACAAACACAAAAAACCAATCCACATGCAAACCAAAACAAACAACAAAAACACATAACAAATCACATAAACAAAACAATTGTTTCTTTTTAAAGTTTTTTTTTGAAATAAATAACAAGAAAAACAAAACTAATTGACATCATGGGACTCAGAAAAAAACGGTGCGAAAACTCACAAGCGCATTCACTACACCAAAAGGCAAAAGTTGAGTTGTCACCCCATGGCCCTCTGTCTCGTTCAAAAGTACAACTCTCGAAACAAAACTACTCTCTCTAGGTAGAAGTATCCGATACAAGCCATGAGGAAGGCCAAAGCCCAAACCCTCATCCTTATCCTCCTCAGCAAGATAGTCTACCACAACATCTTCAGGATGAAAAGAATCATCTTCAGGATGAAAAGAATCATCCGAAGAATCATCGGACGCATCGGTTAAGGTGTCCACACCTGAACCAAAAATCTCTGGCGCAATAACGGCCAAAGATTGGGCCATGCGACCAAAGTCACTCTCGGCAATTGGAAGAGATTCCTCGGTAGCCAACCACCGAAACAACCACTCCAACTCATCAACCCAATTAGGGTCTACAACTAATGCTAAAATACCATCCCACCTAAACCAAACCACATAAGGATGAAGAAAATAAAACAAAGCATTGAGAGAAAACTCCATACCACCTGTATACCACCTGTATGAAAGAAGATCGAATCGATCGCACCAAAACCTGATAAACCCACCAATCCCATCAAAACAACGCAAAAAAATAAAGAGCAAAACTCATGTGAAAAATATACAATGAACCAACTTGACCCACGTAATTACCAACTTAAACAAAATAATGTTTCACCCTAAGACCATTAACACGAAAAGGAGCTATTACAGCATCAGGGTCTGTTTGGGGCATCATAGCATAGCGGAGGCTACACTCCAACCCACACACTTTGTCAATCCGTGAATGCAACCCGGTTAGCGCATAGAGGCTATCCCGAATGGGAGAAGACGAGTTAACCACACACTAATGACTTCTAGTCCTACTCAATCCTTCTTCAACACTCAAGCAATCAATCTTACATAATCAAAGCATCAAGATTAGGCTACACTTAAGCATAAAAATGCAACTTATGCAAAGAATCTAACATGCAAAGAGCTATCACACAAGCCTCAACTACACATTATTTCGTGCACAAGCTTCATCACAAGCACTCTACAACTCACAAATCAAAACATCATTAAGAAATCTAGATTAGCAAGTGTGTAGATCAAAACCTCATATCATTGAAAATGTAGAGAATAGAGAGTACAAGATTGAAGCAAGAATGGAGATGGAGAGCCTTGGGAGAGCACATGAGAAGGAGCTATGGAGCAAGCTCTCTCTATGAGCCTCTCAACCAAATGACCAAAGAGACCTCTCTAGCTCTCAAATGGGCCACCTTTTATACAAAAATTCTAGAACTCCCAAAAGTTCCCATGTGGGATTATTGTCAAGCCCTCTCCCACATTCATCTACAACTTGGAACTCTTTTCAAGAGCCCTAAGTGTCTTTTTTGTTGCATCCTTGTATTGATCTTCATTCGTCATGTAACACTCCCCCCTTCCTATTTTGCGCACGTCCTCGAGCGCGGTAGTAGCAAGAGCTGCAACAAAAAAACAATGGATACAAGTAAAGTCTTTTATTGAGAAAAAAAAAGAAAAAGAAAAGAAAAGCCAGCAATGATAATTTCACACGTGAGCATACAAGTGCAAGGCTGATTAAAGTTTTAATGAGTACTAAAATAGGTGAGTAAAGACTAGTCAAAGTGAGACTTAAGTGGTAGATAGTGCTATGCAAAGGCAAGTGTGCTTTGTACACCGCCGGTTATGTCCGCAGTCTCAATGTCCTACAAGTATGTAAGTTATTCCTAAGTGGCAAACCTACTCCTAAATATAAGCAAAGGTGATTGGAACTCTCTTTTTTTTTTTTTTTTGATGTGTGTGTAGAAGGTGATAAAGATTAAGGTTCTATCCCAAAGAGACCCAAGCAATGGCCAAGAGACCTCCGCCAAGAGAATCTAAAGACCGCTAAGTATCTCAAGGGCGACAGACCCTTTTTCTTTCTTTTATGACATAAGGAGTACCCCTTGAAGATGAGGGCATCGGTCTCGAGGGCCCATAGTGTATCCCAGAGTCCTACCAACATCTATCAAGGCGATAGATTCCTTAAAGGTCTTTTTCTAAAGCTTTTAGACATCAGTGTTCACCCCATGGAAACCAAGGCATCGGCTCCAAGGTGCTAAGACAACCCCAGGTCCTACCAAGCATTCCACATGGCTGTAGACACGTCATGTCTCAATTTACTTTGTACATTTTTTTTTAAAGGGTATAATTTTTATAAATTTTTATTACTCCTAGCACCTTGCTCATATCTAAGAGGTAGCTGCCACTAGGGATAACTATTATACCCTGAAAGTATAAGAACTTGGCATACTCCCTTGGTATATATCCTACACTGTCTTTAGATAGAAATATCTTTTACTAAGTCTTCTAAGAGTCTAGAATTCACTCACCATATTTTAACAACTAATCAAAAACTTAAACCAGCCAACATTGTGTGAACATGCAAACCATATATTCGAAAGATAAGAGCACATAAAGAAATAAAGATTAAGATTTGAATACACCTGTTGTAGTGCCCTGTTGATGTTGTTCGTTTGCATTGATGCATTGCTGAATATGTGCAGATTGCTCCTCCTTGATCTTTGTAGGCGTAGCATGTCTCCCCCCTTCCTAATTTGTGTGCACGATAGGTGGACTATTGGGGCGTGTTTGATGCTCTTGTTTTAGCGAAGATCTCTGCAAAATTTTTATTAACAAACAAGAAAAGAAAAGAAAAGAATAAAATTTACCTTTGGTGCCAAACACCGAATATAGCCGAGGGGAAAAACCCAGTGGGATAAAAGTGCCCTGGCTTGTCGATCTTATTGTGGAGTCGTTGAGCTTACCCTTGCGTTGGTGGTGGATCCGTGTCCTCATCTGCTGGAAAGATGGTATCAATTTCCTCAGGATGCAGGGACAACCCCTCACAAAAACCGGCCTCTGGAGAAGGTGGTAGAGGAAGGAGTGCTTCCTCACTAAAATATGGCATTGGTTCTATGGGAAGGTTAATCAGACAGTTTCGATTTTGGAACTGCGCAATATAGGTACTCATATTGATCCAATATTGACATGTTGAGGCTTGGGGAAGGAGGGCTTGCAAGATCGGTGGTTGCAAGTCATTTAAGCTTGTATCCCTCCATTGTTGTGCTTGAACCTCCTCAGGTAATCTACGTTGATTTGGTCCTCTCTCTGGTATTCTCACATTAAGAAGATTATGGCGTTGGGGTGTAATTCCCACAATTTGCTTCATTAAGCCCGTGCCATATCATCTAAAGTAAGAGCGGCATATCCAACAAATATGTGAAGCTTCTCCTAATACGAGCCGTGCACACTCTTGACAATGTGGAAATGGGTGATGCTGTTGATAGAATAACGTGACAAAGTGATGCCCACAACAATTTTCACCTAAGGGAGCATAGAAGTACCTAGAATGTGTTTGAAACGGAGGAGCACTATAACCCCCGCGATGATCAGGTCGAGTACTATCGGGGTCAATGCATGGTGGACATGTATCTCGCCAAATATCCATCAGGAGTTATCTGGACGTAGAACAATGAAATTTAGAACACTCGTTAATGCCTTCTCTTTGGTTTTTGGTATATCCTTTTTAAGAGGTGGAAACTTTAGCAATTGTCTTGGAATTTGAGCAAGATAAGAGGATTTAGGCATTGAAATGCTAGAATCTATGCTCAAATGAGACTCATTTGGACTTGTCATAGGTACACAAGTTGATGGTTGAATTGCGTAACAAGGAGAAATCGGGACAACCGGTGTTTCAATACATGTTTTAGGAAGATCAACACAAATAGTTTTGTAGGTGCTATCACAGCCACCTTTCCTTTCTTGAAGAGTTTGTGTTGATTTCTTTTGCACCCATTGATATGGAAAATCAAGGGTGGCTTTTGGAATCTTTCTGAAACACTCTGTTACCCCTAGCAAAGCATGGCATTTTGGAAGCCAAATTGCTGTTGCACCCTCATAATAGCCTTGTGCTTTAAGAACATGTTTTGGGACCCATCGAGTAACAATCCGAGGCTTAGGCTTGGAAATGATGTGCTTCTTAAGAGGCTTAGCAACTGGACTAGATGGTACAAGTTTGTACGCATCTTTGGGTAGCCACATTGATAATTCCTTCTTGCCCGGCCTTCTTTGAGCAGCAACTAGAGTAGTTGGAACATGCCAGCCATGGCCCTCACTTGAGTACTCATCAATTATCCACATCATTTGTTTTGGAGCTTCAAGAGCAGATTTTGAAAGTGGGTTTTGTAAGGTAGAAACATCACCCTTTTGACACGATAAGGCTCGTGGTGTAGCAGATCCCAAGATGCAATCAGAATCAATTTGCAACTTGTATTGTCTATTCTTCCAATCTAATGAGCAATTGGTAGCACTTAACCACGATCTACCGAGAACAACCTCTACTACTGCCTTGGACTTACGTGCCACATAAAAGGGCACTGACATCTGGTGATCCTGAATGGTCATCATAATGACACATTTTCCCTCTATAGGGTTATCTTCCCCTGAGAAGCTTCGTAGGTCCATAGGAATTTGCACAAGTGGTGGTTGACCCAAGGCTATCCAGGTGTCAAACGAGAGAACATTATAATCTGCACCAGAGTCAATTAAGGCAGAGACAAAGTAGGTAGTCTCATGAAGATGAAGGCACATTTGAATATTGAATGGTTCGACATATGGCTCATCAGTAGCCAACTGTATGGCTAACATAGAAGCTTTGCGACGCTCCTTGGCTTTTGCAACTCTAGCTTTAGCCTCCTCTTGAGCCTGACGTTTAAGTAGGTCAAGTGCTTCTTTCCGTGTTTGTGCAGCATGCATCTGTTGAAGCATGGCTTCAGTTAATGGTTTATTGTATTTCTTGAGACAACTTCCATTAATGAAGTTAGGCATTTGCTCACCGTCTAGTGTCTCTAAACGCACTGCACCACTTGGAGTAAGCTCATTAATCACAAACGGTCCTAGGCCACGTTTTTTGAGATTTCTCTTATGTTTCTTAAGTGTGTACAAGAGCACCAGGTCTCCTTTTTTGAATCGGCCAGTTGTTACATTTCTATCGTACCATTGCTTTTGTCTCCTCTTCTCAGCATACATACCCATTACCGCCAATAAGCGGGTCTCATCAAGCTTTTCCAATTCGTCAACGTGTTGTGAAAGCTCATGACCAGTCCAATCCAATTGTTTAGCTACTCGTAGAGTAGGTACAAGAAATTCAATGGAAAGAATTGCATCTAACCCAAAAGCAAGTTCAAATGGGGTTGTGCCCACAGATGTTTTATAGGCTGTCCTATATGCCCAGAGAACTGAGTGCAACTTTTGCTCCCAATCAGTCCTATGTCCCTCAACAATCTTTGTGAGTGCTGTGCAGAGAATCTTGTTAGTACTCTCAGCTTGTCCATTGGTCTGGGGATGATAGGGTGCAGAACGTTTATGAATTACCATAAATTCTTGAAGCAAAAATTCTATGACTTCATTTACAAAGTGCACACCTTGATCACTAACGATCTCAATTGGTAAGCCATAGCGTGTAAACACGTACTCATACAAGAACTTGGCTGTGGTTCTGGCATCATTTTTGACTGTTGCCTTTGCCTCAACCCATTTGGTCAAATAGTCAATTGCGACTATAATATATTCAGCATGCGTGTTACGAGCTGGAGGTTTAATGGGACCGACAAAATCAATACCCCATTTTGCAAAAGCACGTGTGCTTAACATAGGCCGCAATGGCATATTGTCCTTTGTGATGGGAGGTTTGGTCCTTTGACAATCGTCACAACGTTTCACATATTCTTCGGCATCCATTTGTAAGGTTGGCCACCAAAGCCCAGACCACCTAATCAACTTAGCTGTGGTATTGCCAGAAAAGTGTCCACCCCCAACACCTGCATGTGCATGAGTTAAGATTTTCAGATAGTCAGCTTCACATACACACATGCGTAAGTTGCCATCCTTGCCCCTCTTGTAGAGTTAGCCCTCTATCAGCATATAGTTTGCCGCTTCAATTTTAATAGCATGCTTTCGATGTTTAGGAATTGTTTGATCCAAATGACCATGCTGAAGATAGTCCACAATATACTTACTCCAACTTGGTGTAGTTGAAATTTGGAATAATGTGACATTATGAATTGGCTTCTGAATTTTACATGAAGCACAGTTACGAACAAATGTTTCAGCATCTGCATGCATGGTAGGCCACCATTGTCCATCCTGAGAGATACGTCGCACACAAGTAGTAGCTGATGCATGGATTCCATCGATACCTGCATGTGCCCATTCCAAGATTTCCTCATATTGGTCGAGGTTAGGTATAAGCCTCAACACTCCATCATTACCCTGACGATATAATCTCCCTGAGATTAACTTGAATGGTCGCCATAGGTCCACATTAGGACCTGCTAGTTGTATCTGCCCACTTGTCAAAATTTCTAAAATGGATTCAGACCATCTAGGAGCTGTCTCTACAAGGAAAAGTGTTGAATCTAACATATCATCATCCACACCCACAGGAGCTTCTCCAGAGGTGATTCGAGACAAATGATCTGCCCTTAGATGAGTTGTTCCTTTTCAAACTGCAACTTCAAAATCAAACTCAAGAAGGATGATAAACCACCTTACTATCCTTCCAGTTGCACAAGGCTTATTCACCAAATATAGCAATGCTTGATGGTCCACAAAAAATATGAATTTGTTTGCCAAAAGGTAATGGCGAAACTTTTTCACTGCATATATCATGGACAATCCTTCTCTTTTTGTTGTGGTGTAATTCTTCTCAGCATTGTTCAACTGTCGACTAGCATATGAGATTGGGAAATCCTTATTGTGTTCTCCCGATTGAGCCAAAATACATCCAATTGCAAAGTTTGAAGCATCAATATGGACATGAAAGATTTGGTTCCAATCTGGTGCCCGTAAAATGGGTGCAGTCACTAATGCTTGCTTCAACTTTTCAAAGGATTCCTCACACTCATCAGTCCAATTAAACTTTACAAGAAGAGCATATAACGGTCTGGCTAGGACAGCATACATGTAGATGAATCTACGGTAATAGCCACAATGTCCCATGAATGTTTGTACCCCTTTAGGATTGATAGGCCGAGGTAATGAGACAATGACATCAATTTTATCCATATCTGTTGAAATCCCATTGCGAGAAACAATATGGCCCAAAATTTTCCCTTGTCTTACCATGAATTTGCACTTGTCAGGATTCAAGCATATACGATAAAGTTGACACTTTTGAAACACAAGTCTCAGGTGTTCTATATGATCATCACGCTCTTGTGAGTGAACACATAAATCATCCATGAAAATCTCAAGAAATTGCCTAAGGTACTCCTTGAATACATGACTCATTAACCGCTGAAAGGTTGCTGGTGCATTTGTTAGACCAAATGGCATAACACGATAGGCAAAGATGCCATCTTCAGTAGCAAAGGCTGTCTTGTGTT
Source organism: Cibotium barometz (assembly GCF_041138505.1). Classification (NCBI taxonomy): domain Eukaryota; kingdom Viridiplantae; phylum Streptophyta; class Polypodiopsida; order Cyatheales; family Cibotiaceae; genus Cibotium; species Cibotium barometz. The sequence goes on along the minus strand of NC_141046.1, from coordinate 64,594,142 downwards.
GATCCTTTGGATCAATTGACACTTGATTGTACCCGGAGAATCCATCCAAGAAACTATATGCCTTTTTCCCTGCAACTCGTTCCAGAACATGATCCGTGATTGGAAGTGGGTAATGATCACGCACAGTAGCTGCATTTACCTTCTTGAGGTTTACACATACTCGAAGTTTTCCATTTTTCTTGGGCACCACTACAATAGGGGAGACCCATTCAGTGTATTCAATCTCATAGATAAATTCTGCCTCTAAGAGCTTGTCTATTTCTTCCTTTATCTTCCGTGCGAAGTTTTCATTGTAAGTATAAGGACGTTGCTTGGAGGGTTTTGCATCCTCTCGCAATGGTATTGTATGCTGACATATGCTTGGATCAACTCCTTTGAGGTCTTTATAACTCCAAGCAAAAACATCGCGATACTCCTTTATTGTTTGTATTAATAACTTCTCCTCATCTAAGGACAAGTCTGTGGCAATCCACACATAGCAAGGCTCTTCTCCTGGCTTAGCAATATCAATCTTTTTTGCATCTTCTGGACCATCGTATGAAACCCCTGGCACGCTTGGTTTTTGTCGCATGGGCTGTTGAAGAACAATCTTCCGATCTTGAAGAGTGTACTATGTGAAATTGGGAGGAACATTTAGACCTTGTTCATGTCCACTTGAGTCTTCACTCATTGAAGACCATGCGGTTTTGAGCTCTCCTTTGCCATCTTGCATCGGATTTTTTTGTTCAATCGTTGCCTTTGCACTTCCCACACTCTTTTTTGAATCGGTTTTAGACTTGAGTTTTGGTTTTTTTTTCTTCATTTTTTTACGATTTTTGCTAACAGTTGTTAGCTTTTCCCCCGCTTGGAATCCATCTGATCGTTTTATTTGGTCTTTGATACTATCTTGTGCTTGGACATAGTATAGGTATCTGCCGTTCTTTCCTGAGAAGTGAGGTGGTGGTCGAGAGTTTTCACTCTTAGACTCCTCCTTTTCTTTCTGTAGTCTCTCACGTTGTTCCCGCTCATCTTGTCTACTGATTCTCTTATGGCTCTTACAACATTTACGTTTAGGTCGGCTTCGAGGGATCTCTACCTGAACCTCCCTTCCTCTCAAGAGTAGGCTTGCCTTTCCTAATTCTTCCTCAGGGATCGTCACATCATTATTAAAATCAGAGTCCCATCCATCTTCCTTATCAGCATCATTAGTAGATTCGAGTGTTAAGTCCTCTACTGAGACTTCCTCGACATGCATAGCTGTTGTGGATGTATCTCTATAGTATAAATCATCTAGAAGGACACGTGGTTGTACCATTCGTATAGGAATAATATCATATCCATCTGAGTCACAAAATTGAATTGGCTTCGGTAAAGCACATGTCGATAATGTTGCAAGGACATGACTCCATTCTAATGGATCAATTAAATGCTTAGGGAAGGGTTGTGGAATGTATGCCTCGTCTGATACACTTCGATTACCCTTAAGTCTGATACACTTCGATTACCCTTAAGTCTCTCAGTGTTGAAATCCCTACATGAGGCTCCGCACATCCATAGATCTTCTCGCCCATCTGACAATGTAACTCTTGAGCCCTCAGATGAAGCAGAATCAAACTCATCTATTGGAGACCTTGTTACATCACGATACGAGTGATTCCTTAGGTTGACCCTTGTGATGACAGAATCATGTCGGAGGTACAAATAATTGTATCCCCAATCTTGAATCATTTGAAATTGTCGCATGAATGGTTTACCCAATATCACTTCATGGTTTGGATGTTTTCCAAAATCCACTACTGCAAAGGTGTGCTCATATTCAATCCCACACATGGTGACCAATATGTTCTCAAGCAGCCCAAGGGGATGTTCTAAGCTTCCATCTGCTAGCTGCAAGCGCATCCTGGTACTCCTAATAGCTGGTTTGCCCCACTTTTCCCAAATGGACCTTGTCACAATGCCCACTCCTGCGCCACTATCAAGTATTGCAGTTGAAGATACTTTTCGCACTTCTAATGGGAGGGTAGCATTTCCCTGATCGTCCTCACAAAATTTTCCTACTTTGTTGATAGGAACTGGCATTACATGCTTTGTCTCAGGGTGTATAGTACACTCATGGTGACCCTTTTGTAGCAATACCTGCTCTGACAAACATGTGGCAATATCATTCCACAACTCAGGTCGAATTTTTATCAAATCAAGCAAAGGTAAGGTACAAGCCACTGGTGCTGACAGAATAGCTTGCACCATACTCATATCCTTCTCCTTTGTCAACCTTTTATGCATGGAGGGTATCCTCAAGGTTTGAGAACAGTTCTCATATTCTCCCAGATATGATGGTAAGGTTTTCATTGTATGCTTACTTCTAGGAGAAACAATTGTTTGAACTTCCTCCTGGATGCTTGGGCGTCTAAAGTTGTTTTCTGTGCCCCTGGTAAAATCCACCTCAGAGAATGGAGGCGAACTAATAGAAGACATGTTCTCATTAACTTTCTCATGAACTGCAGCCCACATCTCATTTGCCATGTCCTCATTAGCATCAATAACTTCATCATTGCATGGGAAGACAAGGCTAGGTGGTGGCAGATTACCCCCTTTCAATTGGGTGTCAATTGGTGCAGACCTTTCGCTATGAGCTTGTGAAATGAGCTCAATTTTCATTTCCCGACTTGATGACACTTCTGGTATGGCTTCTAATGTTGGCTTAAGAGAGGTTGGGCCTCGAGGAATAGGTGGTGGTGGTCCCTCAAGTATTGACTGAGCTTCCCTAATGAGTTGCTGATGTACAGCTAGATTGATCTTCTCCTCACGAGGGTTTGGGTATTCTTGAAGCTTCTTGGGTAGCTCAGATAAAGCTGTAATACGACTTCTATGAGCATCAATGATGGCCTCTAGAGTCTCATTCACTTTATCCACAAAAACAGAACCCCCAGAACTATCCTCAGTCGTACTAGCCTCATCTTGTTTAGCACTAGGCTCAGGTTGAGGTTGATGTTCCTCATGCACTTCTTGGGATGTAAAAGTTTTATCCCTCATGTTTTGTTTTGAGGCTTCTTGAGAACCAGTGGATGTACTTTTAGTTTGCTTGTTTCGGTTCTTCTTCCTCCTAGTGGTCTTTTTTCTATTGGACTGTAGGGTCTTGTCCACTAGATTTGTTTTTGCATCCCTAGTTCGAGGTGTCTCATCAGTTTGTATTTCGGCATTTCGTGTCTGTGATCTAGTCATGACTCTAAGTGGCACGACATCCTCATTCTCAGATAAAGGTGGTGATGGAACTGTGCCTACAAGGTTGAGTGAGACCTTTGGTTGAGAGGTGCCTTCCTCATGTGGTTTCAGCAGACAATCTTTTGGGAAGTGTTCTACACAACACCCTAGACAATATCTTTCAATTGGTGGAAACTGTTGTACTGTTGTATTGGATCGAGATGCTTGCCTTGAGCGATGTGGACAATCACGAGCCCAATGGGGTTCTCCGCACTCATAACAGAGGCCCATTGGTTTGGCCTCTACTTTCCTTGGCTGCCATTGACCTGAGGGGCCTGGAGTCCTAGGTTGGTAGCCGCCTGGCAACATTAAAGAGTTTTGTTCCCCCGGAGTGTCCAGTGCTTGGTTTGGGTATGCGGGGTTTTCAAAGAGATTTTCTTTGGATGAATATGATACATATTCCTCCTCCACATAGCCTGGGTTTACCAAGTCTCTACACATATTTGAATTGTCGTAGTCAACAACCCTCACAGGAGTAGTCCCTGGAGCAGGAGGTTGAGCACCAAGAACAGGTCGTGCTTGCTCTTGTGCCATCGGTGGCTTACGTTCAAAATTAGTATACTGTTGATACATTTGTGGAGCCACTCCACCCCTTGGCTGCTCACGTTCCTGTCTCATTCTCGCAATGCGAGTACATTCCTGTGTGGTATGGGTAAAGTTCCAAGCACAGGCTTGGCACCACTTTTTTGTGGGTTGGTTTGTGACTAGAGGAGAAAAGGTATTACAATCCTCTATTTTATGGTTACCGCCACATGCTCCACAAAGATGAGGACCTGTAGGAAGTACACTCCTCATTCTCTGCTGCTGTTGTAGTGGCTGCATGGGTGGACGATAGGTCTGTCCCAATCTCCGTAGTACTAGGTTAGCTATCTGGTCTGGATTTACTAGCGCGCTAGACCCTGAACTTTGGTCGTCACCCCACTGATCTCTAGGTTTCACCTCTGGGCCAGACCCATCTTGGAATTTGAAGTTATCGGTGAAATCCATAGCATCATGGCAACACTCATTGAAATTTGTATGCTTCTTCGCATAGAGATGTGTATGCAGTGTTGAGTTTTTGAGTCCTTTTAAGAAGAGAGAAATTAATCGACTTTGGGCGGGCTTCTCATCCTCTGGGCAATGATTAATGTACTGCTTCATTCTATTTACACAGTCTCTAACACTCTCATTCTCGCCTTGCTTGAAAGAGTAGATGTGTGCTACCGTGTCATGTTGAATTCCCATTAAGGAAAAAGCAGCAATGAATCTCTCTTCCAAAACTCGTAAAGAAGATTTGTCTAAAGCCTCTAATGCCTGAAACCAAGCCAGGGCTTTTCCCTCAAGAGTGAGTCCAAATCCTTCAATTTGAGTATGCTTATCAGCCACTTGCTCAGCTCGAACTGCTTGCCTAAATGCTGCTACATGGTCGTATGGATCTCCCGACCCTTCATACTTCTTTACCAGTTTCTGAAGAGTTGATGGCCTTACTTGTCTTGAATACTCATCATAGGGCCTACGGCCTCTCACTCTCAGTGGGAATTGTTCCTCTCTTTGGAAAGATGGTCCACATGTTTCCAAAATTGGTGTGGGTACCCTATTACCAACCTCACCAAACCCCTCCAAAGATCTTGTCACCCGCATTTCAGGAGGTGCATTTATGGGAGGCCGAGTTGGCTCCCCTACCCTCCGATTGTTATAGTGAGAAAGATGTTGGTGTGGTGTGACCTGTGGTCGCACATTTGGTGTAGGACGATATCTTGGTGCTAGAGTTGGGCTACTAGCAGTGGTCCACTTAGATGTTGAGGGTCCCTCTCTAGTGAACTCTCGTAGGGGAGGAGCAACAGTTTCTCCAAGAAAGGCTGTCTCTCCTGGTTTGGCTGTATTCGTTGAGAACACTTCCATGAATAATGGTTGTCCTTTCCACGTGAGTTCCCGAATCTCTTTCCAATCTAAGGTTCGGTATTCATTGGCCCATTTATCAATTATTCTGTTCATGTGTCCTGCAAGCTTCTCAACTACCACCACATAAGCTAGAGGAAGATCCAGCTCTGGCAATTTAGTTGTGGCATAATATCCCTCTAACGAGTCCTTATAGACCACTTGAAGTGGGTCATCCTGTAAGACCTTTGTCACTGGAATTTGTCGTACAAACTCCCATTGGTTCTCAGCCCCCTGATCCATTTTACTCTTGCCTTTCCTATCCCTTTCCAAATTTAGATCTACAAGAAGTAAATCATCTATGGATGGTTTTGAGGACTGGGCATTGGAGGGTCCAGGCATGTCCGGCTCAATGAGCCAGTCATCTCTAGACTCCCTTGCTCTGGAAAGTTCTGATAAGTCTAAGAACTCGGTTTTAGAGAGATCCCCTAATTTGTCTACCTTTTCTGGATGGTAGGTGACTTCGTAGCGAACACCATCTCCACCCATGTACATGTTACCCTGGTCATTGACTAGAGGTGCTCTATCAAGTTCTGAGAAAATGTCTGCGATCTTAACAAGATACCGTTGTTGTGGATCCCTAAAGATCTCAGCTCCTTGAGCATTTGTGTAGACATATTGGAGTCTCACATTGAGTGTTAACCCCATGGTGTCGGCTTCAAATGGATTAAAGGATCTTGAGGGTGTCCTATTTGGGGCTACGGGATGACTATTTGTCGGCCCTAGATTGTCCATGGACAATGAACTAGTTGTTCTGGAGGAAAGGGTATCGGATTGGGATTCAGAAAGGGTTTCAGCAATATCTGCCAAATTTCCTACCGATTGGGTCCCACTTTCCTGCGTAGGTACTCTAGAAGGTGCCCTAGGCCCTATGGCAGAATCTACAAGACGTCCCGACCGCAAGTGCATAAGGTCAAATTTTTTTGGTTTTTTTATGTGTTTTTGTTTTGTTTTGTTTTTGTTTTTATTTTTTTTAAAAATAAAATATATATATATATATATATATATGTATATATATATATATATATATATATATATATTTTAACCTACCTAATCACCAAATGCAACTAAAATGAGTATGTGTGGTGTAACTATCTATCTTATTTTTTTTAAATGATTTTATGTTTTTATATTTTTTTTATTTTTTTAAATTACAAAAATTATGAATCCCGCTAACAAAATACTAATTATGCACAAAATTACAAAAATTAAAAAATGCAAAAAATACTAATTATGCAAAAAATTAAAAAAAATGAAGAATTACAAAATATGCAAAAAAATAGACTCCTAAAAAACACTTAATTTATAAATTTAATTTTTTTTTAATTTTCTTTTGTTTTCTTTTGTTTTTTTCTCCTTTTGTTTTGTTTTGTTTTGTTTTTTTGTTTGTTTGTTTATTTTTTTTAAAAAACTAATAAATTTCGTGCCTAATTACAAAAAATATAAATCTACTAATTATGCACTCAATTACAAAAATAAAAATAAAAAATGCACGCAACTTTACTTATGCAAAATTTTACAAATTTTTTTTTAAAAATGGATTCAAACTACCAAAACTAAAAATTGTTTTTCTTCTTTTTCTTTTTCTTTTTTCCTTTTTTTTTAAAATTTAATATTTTTTTTATATTTTTTTTCTTCTCTTTTTCTTTTTTTTTTCTATCTCTTTTTCTCTTCTTCTTTTTTTAAAAAAATATTTTTTTTGTTTTTTATATTTATTATTATTTTTTTATTTAAAAAATACAAAAACCTGAAAAATAACTAAAATAAATAAAAAATAAAAAAAATATGAAACTACTAACCTTATCCTCAGCCGTACACCACTCGCCGGATTCGTCGTCGCTCCCACGTGGGTCACCTTCAATGCCTTCTGCACATCTTCGCTCTGCTACTCCACCCTTTTGCTCCTTCTTCAACGGCCACCACCGCTACAGCCGGCCGCTCCCTTGCTCCAAGCTGTGGCGCCGCCTGGCCACCACTGCCTCCTTGCCAGCCTGCCTCTTCTTCGCGTCCGCCTCCAATCAGCCAGTCAGCGACCAGCTACCTGTCATCTACACCACCTCTCTCCTCAGCCTCCCTTCGCCAGCAGCCTTGGTGGGCTTTCCCGCTTCCTTCGCCAGCAGCCTCCCCCGCAGCTACCTCTCGTCTCCTTGCCAGTCACCTCCAACGGATGCAGCCGACCTTTCTCCACGCGGCCGGCCCCCAGCCACGCAGCCACCTCTCAGTTTTTTTCTTTCTTTTTCCTTTTTTTTCGTCTCCTTCGCCGCCTCCCACACACCGTCTCTTCCGCACCCAGTTGCCTCCACGCCTTTCCCTCACACCTCCTTGCTACAGCCACCACACCTCCGATGTACAGCTGCCCGCCGCCGTCTTACAGCTGCAACACCTCCGGCCAACACTGCTCGCCGCCTACGCCGACGCCTCCCACTCACCTGCTGTCGTCTGCAGGCTACGCCCACTGCAGGCGCCCCAGTGCAGCACACGATGCAGACGTAAGAAATCATATATATATATATATATATATAATTTTTTTTAAAAACCGCCTTGGTCTCCTTTCAATCGGCCGCCCACACTGCATGTATATATATATATATATATATATATGCTTCGATTTATATGTTGAGTGTTGTAGCAATGTAGTAAGCACCAAAATTTAAAGGTGATATCGACTCTTTGCTGCGTTTATGGAGATGCCTCCCCACACAATAACAAATCAAAACAATAAAAGAAAGAAGGCCGCTTCCACTACTTCCTACCTACTTCTCGCCAACCCCGTCACCAATGCAACAACAAAAAGTGCTTAAATCCGATTAATGGCGGGATTTCTCTACCGCATTGGGGTTTTAATTAATTTTGTTTTTTTTTGTTTTTTGTTTTTTGCTTCTAATCAAAAAACAGAAAACACACAAGGCGCCCTTGAGATCACACACTCAATGCCCTTGCAAACTCTACTCTAATCTACCCTAATCCACGATTTTGCAATCAATGGAGCACTTAGTAAGAAGTAATGGTTAACACCCTTCACTAACTTAGGTGTGCGTTCCCCGGCAGCGGCGCCATTGTTTGGGGCATCATAGCATAGCGGAGGCTACACTCCAACCCACACACTTTGTCAATCCGTGAATGCAACCCGGTTAGCGCATAGAGGCTATCCCGAATGGGAGAAGATGAGTTAACCACACACTAATGACTTCTAGTCCTACTCAATCCTTCTTCAACACTCAAGCAATCAATCTTACATAATCAAAGCATCAAGATTAGGCTACACTTAAGCATAAAAATGCAACTTATGCAAAGAATCTAACATGCAAAGAGCTATCACACAAGCCTCAACTACACATTATTTCATGCACAAGCTTCATCACAAGCACTCTACAACTCACAAATCAAAACATCATTAAGAAATCTAGATTAGCAAGTGTGTAGATCAAAACCTCATATCATTGAAAATGTAGAGAATAGAGAGTACAAGATTGAAGCAAGAATGGAGATGGAGAGCCTTGGGAGAGCACATGAGAAGGAGCTATGGAGCAAGCTCTCTCTATGAGCCTCTCAACCAAATGACCAAAGAGTCCTCTCTAGCTCTCAAATGGGCCACCTTTTATATAAAAATTCTAGAACTCCCAAAAGTTTCCATGTGGGATTATTGTCAAGCCCTCTCCCACATTCATCTACAACTTGGAACTCTTTTCAAGAGCCCTAAGTGTCTTTTTTGTTGCATCCTTGTATTGATCTTCATTCGTCATGCAACAGGGTCTTGGACAATCAAAGAACCATTATTAAAGGCCTCTAACACCTTGAAAGGGCCTAACCACCTCATTTGTAATTTGCCAGGAAACTTATAATATCGATTGTCATAGACTAAAACCTGATCATTCTTTTGAAACTCCCTCACCTTAATGTGACGATCGTGCCAAGCCTTTCGTCTATGTTGCATCGCCTCAACATTTTGCAGAGCCGTTAAACGTATCTCATCCAACCTCACCAAGGCCAGTAATCGAGCCTCTAAAGATTCCTTCTCACCTAGTCGAGATTCCAAGGCAACGCGTAATGTGGGTATTTCCTTCTCTATTGGGAAAATTGCTTCTGTACCATACACTAGAGTGAAAGGTGTATTTTGAGTCGTAACTTTAAATGTGGTACGGTATGCCCACAAAGCCTCACACAATCGCTCATCCCAATCGCGTCGATTTTCAGATACTGTCTTGGTTAAGATCGTTCCCAGTATTCGATTGGTCACCTCCACTTGACCATTAGCTCGAGGATAATACGGAGTGGATTTTCGATGCTTGATTTTGTAAAGTTTCGTTAATTCCATAATGGTCTCATTTAAAATGAGAACCACGATCACTCACCAACTCCAACGGACAACCAAAACGAGTAATGATATTTTCATATAAAAATTTGGCGACATCCACCAATGCCCTATCCGTTTTCAAAGGTTTAGCTTCAACCCACTTGGTCACATAATCCGTGCACACAAGAATGTATCGATTGGATCGATAACAAGTGGGTGGATCAATCGGACCCACAAAATCAATTCCCCATTTCTCAAAAGGTTTTAAAGCCAAGATTGGATTTAAAGGGGTCGCAAATTGTGGTGTGGGTCGACCAACCCGTTGACACTTATCACAACGTTTACAATGCTCAAAAGAGTTATAAACAGTTGGCCACCAATACCCTGCTAGCAATACTTTGCGAGCGGTTAATTCCCCCGCAAAATAACCTCCACATGGCTCATCATGAAGTGCACGTAAGATAGAAGGTATCTCATCATGAAGTGCACGTAAGATAGAAGGTATCTCATCCTCTCGCACACAACGACGATACACCCCCTCCCTAGGAAAATAACGATACAAATAACCACCAAAGAGGGTGTAGTGGCGAGATTACAATAAATTTTTCTTTTTTTCATACTTGCTGGCGCCTCCTGGATAATGAGTAGTGCTCAAGAAATTTGCAATATCTGCAAACCAAGGAGGTGTACAATCGGTCAAAAATAATGCCGCATCAGGCAATTCATCATCCACTCCCTCCTCAATATTCTCAGTCAAAAGCCGAGAAAGATGATCCGCCAATACATGAGATTTTCCAGGACGAGTAACCACCTCAAAATCAAACTCTTGAAAAAGTAACATCCATCGAATTACTCGCCCCGCCAGATCTGTCTTGTTCAAAAGGTATCTTAGTGCTTGATGATCCACATAAATTGTAAAAAACTTGCCCATAATGTCGATATTTATTCACGGCAAATACCATGGATAAACATTCCTTCTCCGTTGTAGTGTAATTTCTCTCTGTCTCTGTCAAATTGCGACTCGCATAATAAATCGGATGGTCTACCTTCTTATCGTCTGCTTGACAAAGAATTGCTCCTACAGCTGTGTGTGAAGCGTCTGCATGAATATGAAAAGGTTTAGACCAATCTGGGAGTATCAAAATTGGTGCTTTTATCAATCGATCTTTGATCGTATCAAAAGCCTCCTGACAATCTTGTGACCATTCAAAGGGTACATCCTTCCGAAGAAGAGTAGTTAAAGGGTTTACCACCGAAGCAAAATTCAATATGAATCGGCGATAATAATTAGCATGTCCCAAAAACCCTCGTAATTGCTTCATGGTTGTCGGAGCAGGCAGATCACATATCTTATTGATTTTACTATCATCCACAGTAATGCCCTCAGATGAAATCACGTGACCTAACAAGATTCCTTTCTCAATGCCAAAAACACATTTCTCCGGATTCAAAGAAATACCGGTTTGCTGATGACAACGATCAAAGACCTTAGCCAACTTCTCAGGCATATCCTCCTCATCCCCTTGAACTGAAAAATCGTCCAAAAAGATTTCCATCCACTTTTGTAAAAACTCTTGAAATGAAGCCATCATCACCCATTGGAAAGTAGATGGAGCATTACACAATTCAAATGGCATCACTCGATAAGCATAAGTTTCCCATTCTGTTGTAAAAGTGGTTTTTGGTTGATCATCTGGGTGGATTTGTATTTGATTATAACCGCTAAAACCATCTAAGAAGGAATACAATTTATGCCCTGCTACTCGGTCTAGAACTTGATCAGTGAAAGGCAATGGAAAGTGATCCTTCTTAGTCTTATCATTTAGCTTTCGATAATCCACACAAATTCTAATCTTATGATTTTTCTTTAGAACAATTACAATTGGGGAAACCCACTCACTGTATGCCACAGGATAAATGAAACCCGCATCTAACAGCTTTGTTATTTTTGCTTTCACAAGCTCTGCATAGACAGGTTTTGTGCGCCTTTGACGTTGGCATACTGGCCTAGCGTTTGGCTCTAAATCAATGTAATGCTGGCATATCTCAGGTTTCACTCCCTGCAAGTCTTTATAGGACCAAGCAAAGACATGTTTGTATGTTTGTAGAACCTCTCTCAATCTAGTTAAGGTTCGTTCTTGCAATTGACTCCCCAATGTAAAGCATTTTCCCTCTTCAACTTCCTAGCACTGAGTAATTTCTAATGCATCAGAAACAAAGGCTGATCGTCGACGAGATCTAGCTTGTATAGGTGGATGGTCTCTCACTTTGAAACAAACATTTTCGAGAAACTTTTGCTTGGTGTTACACTCCTCCTCCTCTTCGTGCGAAGAATGAGCACTTACAAGACTTTCATGGGTATAAGGTATCACCATTAAAGGGTCTATTTCCTCTTCATCATTGATAGGCTCCTCAATTTGGACCATAAAAGCATCCCTCACTACCTCAATCATCTTGAAATCAGTCCAATCATTGAACTCTCCTCCATCACCTCCTATTGTTTCATTGTATTGTGCTTTCAAGAACTCTCTGGAAAATGACTTATTTTTCCTTCTACTCATCTTTTGCAACGACGAGCCATCCTCACTCCTGTTATCTTTTTGCTTATATCTCTCACATTCTCTGAGCAACTTTTGAGTATACCTCGCATTATATTTGAGTTCCTGTCGACAACGACCAATCTCACGATCTTTTTCTCGAAGTAAGGCTTCCCAAGAAGTTTCTTCTTCATGACGGCACTCTTCAAGTTGCAAGGTCAAATCTTGCAAATGTCTAATTTTTATCTCAGCTCGTCCCTTATCTTCCTCTAGCAGCTTCACCTTCTTTAATAATGCGTCCATCGACTCACTAGAAAAAACTCGTTCTAGCTCTAACTGCTCTTGCAATTTCTCAATAAGGGCATATAGCTCTTGGTGCCTTGCTTTATCCCCATCGTCTGCTCTCCTCTGCTTGATTGTATCCATGCAAAAGCAATCCACTACACACTCCTCCGGTGATGACAACCAATCGGTAATGTCATTGTCAGAGTCATTCTCCGAAGAAAAATGCACTCGATATTCTCCCATACCGGCATCCAAAGCAAAGTTAGAGCACTCTCTCTTTTGCATTATAGGCTCATCCGTATCAACCATTTGCATTTGATACCCATTTTGAAGAAAACGAGCATACTTATCTTTATTTAATGCAAAGCGTTCTTGGACTACTTCCTCACCAAAGGATGTATCACTTCCATATCCCGTCATTTCTTCGGTTGTAGAAGGTGGTTTAGTGAACTCCCTCAAGAATTCTTTAGACACAACCCTCAATTGAACTATATCCGTGCGTGGACCTATGGTTATTATCCCTTTATGCCACTTTTGAACACATCGAGCTTGTACTAACCAAGGTCGTCCTACCAAGATTGGAAACGCTGCACCAGAGGAATGCGGTCGCACTACTAGATAGGTAATGCAAAACTCTAATCCAGCTATTATAGTCTTTACTCCTTGAAGCAGACCTAATGGTTTCACTCGACGTTGATCTGCTACTCGCAACATGATATTTGTGGGCTCTAAACCCTTTAGGCCCAACTCTTCCATTGTGTGTTCAGTCATGAGATTCACCGCAGCTCCTCCATCTAGCTGTACCCCCATGACGTGATGATGTCCAATTTCTACCGTAATAGTCGGAGCCTCAGAATCCATAAACATATCAATTACTTGCACTCCTGTTTCCAAAGGTTCTTTAGGGGTCACTTCTTTTCTCACCCGCGAACGTCGACGTGCAAGTCGTTGACACATCTGCTTTCGACATATTGGAGAGATCTCCGCTAATGTAGGTAGACTAATAGACACCTCACACCGTTCCAATATATCCCATAAATCAAATTGAGGTTTTGGATCAACTTTAGCACCTATCCCGACCTTCTTAGCACGTGGTACTTTTAATCTATCAGGGAAAGGTGTTACACCAAGTTGGAAGTGAGGGCCTTTTCCTACGCGTGCTATGGGAGGTTGATCAGACGATTGCTCATCCGACACTGGCTCTTGACTCTCTGCAACTTCCTCTAAAGATGCCTCCTTAAGCATGCTTACTTTTCCTCCTTCTAATTGGGTTGATTTCGGCAAGCTTTCCGCAGTCCTTTGCACTTTCCCCTGGGATCTAGTGACAACTCCCACCATTGGATGATTATGAGAAAATGTCACCTTTCTAGATTTTCTGTCTGCCGATTCTTTCCTAGCACCTACTATAGGGACTACTTCCACTAAATTTGCTGAAGTACTTGGACCCTCATCTACAATTTGCTTCCCTTTGTCCCCTATTAATTTTGCATTACTTTTAGGGCAATCTTTCTCCTCGTGGCCCTCCTCACTGCATTGCTTGCATAAAGGAACATAATCTTGGTGTGCCCTTGCATTCGGGCAATATGCAGCAATGTGGCCTTCTTGGTGGCAGTTCCAACAAATCACTGTTCCTTGGGTAATTGTATTAGGACTTCCATATCCTTGATAACCCCGGCCAAAATATGGCCGATATGGTGACCCTGGCCTTTGTCCCCTCATTCCACCTTGCCCTCGCTCTCATGGAAATGGAGGTCGGGCTTGTGCGGGTAATCCTTGCTGCAATTGTTGCTTATAGGGTTCTGGGATTCCTCTTTGCATGAAAGGTCGAGGTGGAGGTCCAATTTCATAAGTAATATTATTCTTATCCATGCAATTAAAATTAGTGTTCATCCCCTGCGCTTGCCTTCTCTCATGTGCTTGCTTAATGAAGCAATTTTCCTCTGTATGATTGTTTTTCAAGCAATAAGTACAAAACAAGATTCGTGGTTGATCAGGTACGACTCGAGATACAATAGGACACTCTGTAGCCAAGTGGCCATAGCCATGACATTTCCCACACCATATATTCGATCGGGGTGGACTTTGCGCACTAGCTTGCATAGTAGGCAGCTGTGGCTCTATAGCCATAACATCCCTTACTGGAGCTCGCACAGCACTTAAGATCTCCTCTTTAAATTTTCCCAACACACTTGTCACAATGTCCCCCACCCTTGCCTCGCTCACTAAAGGTGGCGGTGGTGTTCCGGTCTGAAGCATGTATGCCGGTGTAGTCATATATGGGTTTGGAGGCATGTATGATGCTGGATTTGTATTAACAACCACTTGTGGTTGTGAGGGACCGGCAATTGTTGAGACCTCCTGGGGTCTCATAGAGCTAACCATAGGTGATGTCCCCATAGGGCCATAAAGTAATTCCCTCCGTCGTTGCTGTCCCAGCTGTACCTCTTCCCAGTTTCTAGCTTCTTGTTTAGCCGCGTTCAAATCAACAAGCCGACGAAGCCCAACATACTTCTGAGCCTCTGGATCCCTTAGATGAGTTTAAAACTCATTCAAACATGTGAAACATGCACCTCCTTTAATGGACTCCCCTTCCTTACATATGTGTCAAAATGGAATCATTATACCCACAATATCTCATATTTTTAATATCACTCATAGTTTTTTACTAATAAACCTTGTACATTTTCAATTCTTCATCTTATGTGAGCATTTACTCATTTTTGGATACCCAAAATATCTCATATTTTTGATATTACTCATAGTTTTTTACTAATAAACCTTGTACATTTTCAACTCTTCATCTTATGTGAGCATTTACTCATTTTTGGATACCCAAAATATCTCATATTTTTGATATTACTCATAGTTTCTTATTAATAAACCTTGTACATAGTCAACTCTTCATCTTATGTGAGTATTTACTCATTTTTGGGTATCATCTTTTACAAAATTGGATTTATCTCCTCCCCACACATGGATTGATCTTATTGGCCCATAGGAACCTTAATTGGACCATAATCCAAAAATTTCTGAAAATCTAGACCCTTAGGCTAAGGTCCTTTATACCCATTTCCAATTAATTCCAATTGCACATTGGAAAGTTCTTTTTGAATTTCTGTTTCAGGGGAACTTATTTTAATAAGATGAGATATTTTTCTATCCAAAAATATTCAAAATCTGAATATTCTCTCTCTAGAATATTTTCTCTCTCTCTATGTCAAAACAGGTAGAGACGAGATCTCTTATATTTCTGAAGAGGGGATTGATTACAGGGGAAGATGCTGGATATCTTGAGAGGCTGGGGAGGAATCATACATTCTCTCCCACTTGAAAAACGCGAGATGTCCTCATCTCACGCAAACTGGGGATAATTTCACAAGATGCACGAATATGAGACTGAGAGAAAATTTAATTAAGATTAACCACCAAGAAAAGTCTCAAAGAGAGCAAGACTCAAGACAGGAAGAAAGATTTCAACTTTATTTACTCTTGAAACTTATACAGTAAGATAGAAGAACTTTTTACAATTCCATAAGCTCGTCCATCATATGGTCACAAAAGCAGCACTCACAAGCTGCACACGTATAAGGTAACTCATCTATGGGAATAATTCGACTGGATATTGCAGCACCTACCTCAGTGGTATGAGGTGATCTAACAAAAGGACCTCTAAGAGGCAAGCCGAAAATGGGATAAAGGCATATCTTCTGGTGAAGAAGAAAGCACGCTAGTAAGAAGACCCGCTCAGAAAATCCACCATGCCTTGATCTCATCACACAGTAGAATCGGGGACCCAAACCCAAAGCTTCAATAACCATGGCCAAGCGGACATTGTTACGAAAGTGCTGCCAATCCCACGGTGTTACCCTAGTTATGTCTTGACAAGTCCACCATTTGGTCTGAGCTACAGAAGTTCCCAAGTGAGGGAAAAGTGAGCGCTCATACAGTGCTATAAAATCCTTCTTCACAGACTCGCTTGCGTCTTGAAGGTGAGAAATTATCATGGATAAAACTAATTCTTGCTGCCAAGCCATAAAGAGATTAAGAAAGAAAGGAGATCGATGGAAGTAAGATTACTGCGAGCGACAAGTAAGAGTTACGACTTATATAAAAGAAGGAACTAGCGCAACCTAGAAGCCAACGGGGTATCTTGCCATTGAAGTTTTACCGTCTTTCCATGAATTGGGTTTGGCACATTTTTCTTTAGAAGGCTTACATGAAATACATTATGAACTTTGAGATGAGGAGGTAAAAGAAGCTCGTAGGCTAAGTAACCTACTTTCTTTGAATTCAGATATGGCCCACAATATCTGGGGGATAACTTCTTATACTTCTCAAGAGATAAAGAACTTCTTTTGGGCCGTACTCGAATGAAGGACCAAAACCTTGGTATCCAAAACACCGGTTCTCACTTCTGAACTCATCGATCTGAATCCTTAAAACAGGTGGGGCTCCTGAGAAATATTCTGGGGAAAGGGTCTTCCTTTTTAAACAGAATCTTTCTTTTATTTTAGAGAGGGAATAATTATAAGATCAGAAAGGGAGGTTCTTACTCCTGTATACCTTGAAGGTTGGGGGAGAATCTTACATTCTACCCCACTTAAAAAAGTGCGAGATGTCCTCATCTCTCAAGGTAGAGGTGATGACCCCTGGATCGAAGCCATTTTTAGCAATTTTTAGGGTTTAAATAGGGTCAATTATGGTCATTTTGGATGCATTTCCATAGTATTTGAAAGCATGTGTGTGTGGAATGTCATGGTATTAGCATGCATCATGATTGTCGATGTTGTCCATTGGTGTAAGCACATTGCATGGGAATGGTGACGATTAACATTATTTTGTACATAAAGAGGAGGTTGTATGTAAGTGGGTAGAGAGAAGAGAGAGATCGAGGGGGAGAGAACGAGGGTTAGTATGATGAGTTTCGAGCTCAAGCTTTGAGGATGGTTAGGTGGGAACGCAAGTTTGGAGACCTTAATGTGGTTACAAATGAAAAGTTTCAAATTAAAAATGGAAGGGTGGGTAGTTTTAGCACCCGTTGGTACCCGCCAACCTCTTGAGAGCATATAAGAGAAAGAGAGGGAGCGTTTCTTTCTCTGGCTAACGTGAAGAACCGGAGGAGGAGGAGGAGGAGGTAAGCTTGTTTGTTTGTTGTTGTTAATGTATGTGTGTGAACTCTGTACATAAAGAGAGAGAGAGAGAGAGAGTATGGGTGTGTGCATGTCTTGTATGAGAAAGAGAGAGAGGGTGCCACTCGCGTAGAGAGAAGGAGGAACAGCATGTAGGCCTGGCGCCTGCACGTAGAAGGTGAAGGGAGGCCTCTTTTATGCATACCTCTATGCATGAAATTCAATTATGCTAAAAATAATAAAATAATCATCTTTTATGCATACCTCTATGCATGTCATTCAATTATGCTAACAATAACACTTTTATAATAAAATAATCATCTTTTATGCATGCCTCTATGCATAAAATTTAATTATGCTAAAAATAGTAAAATAATCATCTTTTATGCATACCTCTATATGCATGAATTTCAATTATGCTAAAAATAACACTTTTATAATAAAATAATCATCTTTTATGCATACCTCTATGCATGAATTTCAATTATGCTAAAAATAACACTTTTATAATAAAATAATCATCTTTTATGCATACCTCTATGCATGTCATTCAATTATGCTAAAAATAACACTTTTATAATAAAATAATCATCTTTTATGCATACCTCTATGCATGAAATTCAATTATGCTAAAAATAACACTTTTATAATAAAATAATCATCTTTTATGCATACCTCTATGCATGAAATTCAATTATGCTAAAAATAACACTTTTATAATAAAATAATCATCTTTTATGCATACCTCTATGCATGTCATTCAATTATGCTAAAAATAACACTTTTATAATAAAATAATCATTATTAAAAAAAACTTGACATTAATCAATTAACCATTCACCTAGGATAGAGAATGGTTGGTTTTGTTAGAGAAGAGAGGGGAATGCCTTTTTGTAATGAGGCATAACATTCTTAGAGAAGACATAAAGCATAAAAACCATTTAAATGATAAAAAGAGAATCACCAACTTACTAAAGACCTTGATAGCTTTCCTTTGGCTTGATGGTTTGAGGGTTCAACTCTTGTTTGAACAAGAGTGGCCACCAATCTTTGGAAGAGGGAAATGTCAAGAACTAATGAATTATTAATTAAATTCATAGTTCTTGGCTTGGGTGGAGTAGAGTAACAATGCATTAAACATTATTCTTTTTCAACAAAGGGGAGGCTTCTATTTATAGGAAAAATTGAGCTCCTAACCAAACAAACTGATTCTAGAATTTTCCAATTCAGTTTGGTCAATTTTTGACCATCTTTAGGTCAGTTGAGCTAACTTTTTGCAACTAGACTTGAATTAGGAGAGAGGAGAGATAAAATATCACATTATTTATGAGTTTAAAGCTCATTCAAGCATGTGAAATATGCACCTCCTTTAATGGACTCCCCTTCCTTACATATGTGTCAAAATGGAATCATTATACCCACAATATCTCATATTTTTAATATCACTCATAGTTTTTTACTAATAAACCTTGTACATTTTCAATTCTTCATCTTATGTGAGCATTTACTCATTTTTGGATACCCAAAATATCTCATATTTTTGATATTACTCATAGTTTTTTACTAATAAACCTTGTACATTTTCAACTCTTCATCTTATGTGAGCATTTACTCATTTTTGGATACCCAAAATATCTCATATTTTTGATATTACTCATAGTTTCTTATTAATAAACCTTGTACATAGTCAACTCTTCATCTTATGTGAGCATTTACTCATTTTTGGGTATCATCTTTTACAAAATTGGATTTATCTCCTCCCTACACATGGATTGATCTTATTGGCCCATAGGAACCTTAATTGGACCATAATCCAAAAATTTCTGAAAATCTAGATGCTCATGATGAAGAGAGCAAGCACACACCTAGGAAGGCCACCCATGGTAGACTGTGAGAGAGAGAAAGAAACGTGTGTGTGCATGTGGGAGGTCTCCATGCTCTCAAGCTAAAATGAGGAGAGAGAAGGTGGGGAACCATAGCAAGTAGAGGAGACATTGTGTGTGGGTAGAAGAAGAAGGAAAGAAGAGAGAGGGCAATATGGCTGCGCTATGTGTGTACATGCAAAATAGGAAAGAGAGAGAAAGAGATTTGATCACTTTGACATGGTGCATACTTAAAGTAAAAGCATGAGAGTGTGAGAGAATGTATTAGATTGTGTGCATTATTCTTGTGTTTGTGTTTCAGGAGGAGGAAGAGAAAGAAAGAAGAAGAAGAAGAGAGTTCACGAGAATAGTGAGTAGAGAGAGAGAAGAAAGAAAGAAAGAGTTTTGAAGTGTGAAAGAGAGGGAGTGAAGAGTGGAGTGAAGTGAAGATTAGCCAAATGTTGAATGCAGTGATGTTGTTGCAGATTGACTGAAACGTGGAAGTGTTGGAAATATTGGTTCTTTTTCATTAAATTCTTGGAAACACTTTACACAAAACCATTTTGACATTAAATTTCTTTATTCAGTTTAGAATGGTGAAGTTGTGTCTTGTTGATCTGTTGGGTCGTAGTAGTTTGTTCTTTTCCATTTGTGTGTCTGTGTGGGTGTGTGTAAATAAAACATTGTAAATTATTTCATACAAAAAGATGTCTTTTCGGTGTGTGTTTCTAGGATTTAGGCTGTGTGTGGTTGTTATTTAGGACGCATTCACTGTTTTAGTGGGTATTTAGTGCGTTGGACTAGAGAGTAGGAAGGCCAGTCATTTTTTGGTGCGTTCGCCGGGAGATCACTAGCTAGTTAGTAGCTACGGGATATCTCGGCGCATATATTTTGCATGTGAGAACCAAGGTTTAGGAGTTCCAAAAAAAAACAGCACGACTCCTAGGATCAGAAGGACTTAGGAGTGGCCGCGAGGAGTCAAATGAGAGAGGGGCATTGGTAAACACATGTGATTTTTTGGAGAGTTTTGCTAACTGGGTTCCGTACGAAGAAGAACAACAAGAGTGGGAGGACATATTCATTCAACAATATTACCCACGGTTTCCCAGTGATGTGATACGTAAGATCAAGGCCACATACTGCAAGGATTATCTTAGATCCATAGAGCCCTTTGGTTTGTTCCATGCACCAATCTGGTGGAAGTGGTTTATCAAGGCAATTTTAAGGTCCATCAAGCTAGATAATCCAGAGAATCACGAAGAACCTCAGGAAGTAAGAAGTGCATGAGTGAGTCTACTCAGGGTCGAACAATTGACCCAAGACAAGCAAGGGAAGAAAGGAGGAAAAGGAGGGCTGAACGAGCTGAAATCCGTCTCGCTCTGCAATTAGAGTTAGTGAACCTATTGTTGAGAGAGCAAGAACCGAACGTGACACAAGGAAGATCCTTGGATAGCGGTCAATTTCAGGTTAGCGTTCCTTCTAGTCTAAGCGGGGAAGATCTTTCGTGTGATGACGAAACAATAAGGGATTTAGGAGTCAGCAATCGACCTGTACAAGTTGATAGCCCAACAAGACAAGAAAGAGAGACTATTGCAGGCACTAGCGATAGTGTGCCTAGAGGACTTAGAAGCTATCCGCGATTACCTAGGGTAAGACCTAGAGCTTTAAATTTCTGGGACGATCCAACTTTTGAGGTATTACCATTTTTCCAAATGGCTATTCCAGCACAAAGAGCAACAATCCGGTTAGTCGACTTTGTGCAATTTGCGGGACTTTGGGACGAGGATCCTGATGCACATTTACAAAAGTTTGAGGTGACATGTGTTGCTAACGAGATAATTGATCAAGATCAAAAGCTGCATATCTTTCCGACAACTTTTAAAGACGAAGCAGCAAGTTGGTATGGCAACTTGGATGCAGCCTCCAAGGCCACGTACCAAAATCTATCAACATCTTTTTTGGCCAAATTTAGAAGGCAAGGTTTTCAAGATAGATTGGCCCAGCAATTAGACTACTTGTTGCAAGGAGTGAACGAGAGCATTGACCATTATATACAATGCATGGAGACCATTGTGAGGAAGATGGGAGTAGCAGCCCCTAATGACGACACACAAAAGCGTCGTTTGATTGATAATGTGATATTTTATCTCTCCTCTCTCCTAATTCAAGTCTAGTTGCAAAAAGTTAGCTCAACTGACCTAAAGATGGTCAAAAATTGACCAAACTGAATTGGAAAATTCTAGAATCAGTTTGTTTGGCTAGGAGCTCAATTTTTCCTATAAATAGAAGCCTCCCCTTTGTTGAAAAAGAATAATGTTTAATGCATTGTTACTCTACTTCACCCAAGCCAAGAACTATGAATTTAATTAATAATTCATTAGTTCTTGACATTTCCCACTTCCAAAGATTGGTGGCCACTCTTGTTCAAATAAGAGTTGAACCCTCAAACTATCAAGCCAAAGGAAAGCTATCAAGGTCTTTAGTAAGTTGGTGATTCTCTTTTTATCATTTAAATGGTTTTTATGCTTTATGTCTTCTCTAAGAATGTTATGCCTCATTACAAAAAGGCATTCCCCTCTCTTCTCTAACAAAACCAACCATTCTCTATCCTAGGTTAATGGTTAATTGATTAATGTCAAGTTTTTTTTAATAATGATTATTTTATTATAAAAGTGTTATTTTTAGCATAATTGAATGACATGCATAGAGGTATGCATAAAAGATGATTATTTTATTATAAAAGTGTTATTTTTAGCATAATTGAATTTCATGCATAGAGGTATGCATAAAAGATAATTATTTTATTATAAAAGTGTTATTTTTAGCATAATTGAATGACATGCATAGAGGTATGCATAATTGAATGACATGCATAGAGGTATGCATAAAAGATGATTATTTTATTATAAAAGTGTTATTTTTAGCATAATTGAAATTCATGCATAGAGGTATGCATAATTGAATGACATGCATAGAGGTATGCATAAAAGATGATTATTTTATTATAAAAGTGTTATTTTTAGCATAATTGATATTCATGCATAGAGGTATGCATAAAAGATGATTATTTTATTATAAAAGTGTTATTTTTAGCATAATTGAAATTCATGCATAGAGGTATGCATAAAAGATGATTATTTTACTATTTTTAGCATAATTGAATTTCATGCATAGAGGTATGCATAAAAGATGATTATTTTATTATAAAAGTGTTATTTTTAGCATAATTGAATGACATGCATAGAGGTATGCATAAAAGATGATTATTTTATTATAAAAGTGATATTTTTAGCATAATTGAATTTCATGCATAGAGGTATGCATAAAAGATGATTATTTTATTATAAAAGTGTTATTTTTAGCATAATTGAATTTCATGCATAGAGGTATGCATAAAAGATGATTATTTTATTATAAAAGTGTTATTTTTAGCATAATTGAAATTCATGCATAGAGGCATGCATAAAAGATGATTATTTTATTATAAAAGTGTTATTTTTAGCATAATTGAAATTCATGCATAGAGGTATGCATAAAAGATGATTATTTTATTATAAAAGTGTTATTTTTAGCATAATTGAATTTCATGCATAGAGGTATGCATAAAAGATGATTATTTTATTCTAAAAGTGCAATTCCTACTAAATTGAATTTATGCATAGGAAGATGTATAAAAGATTGATTTTTAATTCAAAAGTATCTTTCTCATCTAAATTGAATTTATGCATAGGAAGATGCATAAAAGATTGAATTTTAATTCAAAGTGTCATTCTCATTTAAAATAAATTTATGCATAGGAAGATGCATAAAAGATTGATTTTATTCAAAAATGTTAGTCATCCTTAAACGGAATTTATGCATAAATAGATGCGTAAAGAAATCTTATATCAAATATGAGAATTCTCTTGTATTCTATAAATAGATATGGGAAATGAAAAGATGTGATAAGATGCATATGAGATGAGTTAGGATGTGATAAGATGAGTTAAGAAGTGATAAGATGTGTATGGGATGAGGTAAGAAGTGTATGTGATGGGATAAGATGTATATGGGTTGTGATAGGGTGAGAATATGGATGTGGATGTGGATGCATGAGTATGGATGTATGGATGTGAATGTGGATGGGTATGTATGGATGTATGAATGTGGATGTGGATGCATGGATGTGAATGTGGATGTGTATGTATGGATGTATGCATGTAAATGTGGATGTATGAATGTGGATGTGGATGTGGATGTATGGATGTGAATGTGGATATGTATGTATGGATGTATGCATGTAGATGTGGATGCATGAGTATGGATGTATGGATGTGAAAGTGGATGGGTATGGATGGATGTATGAATGTGGATGTGGATGTATAGATGTGAATGTGGATGTGTATGTATGGATGTATGCATGTAGATGTGAATGTGGATGTGGATGAGTATGTATGGATGTATACATGTAGATATGGATGTATGCATGTAGATGTGAATGTGGATTGTTGGAATTAGGGTTGCAGGAAAGCACACAAAGCTTGGAGAAGAAGAAGCAAGAATGCACACAACACAAAGTGTATTAGATTGTGTCAATGTACAAAGATAAGTTAGCCCTAGAAGGATGGGCGTATATACAAGCCGGGGGAAAAAACCTCCTAAAGAGGGAAAAAGTGCCCCGGCGGTCCTAAGTGTGTTCACACACATCACTGCCTATATATATGGCAACATGGATGTGGATGAGTATGTATGGATGTATGCATGGAGATGTGGATGTCTGCATGTAGATGTAGATGTGTGGATGTGAATGAGAAAGTAGATATGGATGTATACATGGAGATGTGGATGTATGCATGTAAATGTAGATGTATGGATGTGAATGTGAATGTGGATGTGGATGTATACATGAAAATGTGGATGTATGCATGTAGATGTAGATGTATGGATGTGAATGAGAATGTAGATGTGGATGTATACATGGAAATGTGGATGTATGCATGTAGATGTAGATGTATGGATGTGAATGTGAATGTGAATGTGGATGTGGATGTATACATGGAAATGTGGATGTATGCATGTAGATGTAGATGTATGGATGTGAATGAGAATGTTGATGTGGATGTATACATGGAAATGTGGATGTATGCATGTAGATGTAGATGTATGGATGTGAATGAGAATGTAGATGTGGATGTATACATGGAGATGTGGATGTATGCATGTAGATGTAGATGTATGGATGTGAATGTGAATGTGGATGTGGATGTATACATGGAGATGTGGATGTATGCATGTAGATGTAGATGTATGGATGTGAATGTGAATGTGGATGTGGATGTATACATGGAGATGTGGATGTATGCATGTAGATGTAGATGTATGGATGTGAATGAGAATGTGGATGTGGATGTATACATGCGGATATGGGATTGGATGTATGATGTGGATGTACGAACAGGGATGTGTATGTAGAATAATGAATGTGAATGTGTATGTGAATTAATGTGTCGTCGATATGAGGGAATGGATGAGAATGAGTACACATTGAATGGAATGTGGAATAAGTAATGTGGACTAAGGAAGGATAATGTGGAAAGACGAGAGTTTGACATAGAAACTGTATTTTGTGACTGTTTGTAAATGACTGTTTTATGTCAAGAATGCTGGGGAAGCATTTTGACCGTCTTGTGGATTAAAGTCATGGAGACCTAACTGATAAAGTTGCAACTGCTGACGGAGAGTCAATGGAGGACGTCTTGAGTAGCAAGGTCGGCCGAGGTCTTGACCAGCCTCGGTTCGATTTAAATGGTGAGCTTCCGGTACGGTGGATGAGGGACCAAGGAAGCGGCCTATGAGTGAAGCGCTAGGTCACCTGCGAAGGATCCTAGAGGGTGCTGACCATACGGTGCTCGGGCTATGGGTCGCCGAAGATACCCACACGTGCGTCGTGGAAGATATTGAAGCAAGGAATAAGAGTTGTTTTCTGAAACCGGGCATGGATCTGGTTGATTGACCTTGCTGGTCCTCAACGGATGAGTCCATGGCTCTTTTATATGGATTTGTGGGTTGATCTTGCTGATCTTTCACAGAGATTCCATTCTGTTATATGAATATATTGCCGGTTACTATGAGCTAGGAACTATGGAAAAGGCCCCTGAGTGAACAGGTGGTGAGCGTTCTGGTTGCCAATGAGGCCATAAGTATACCGATGAATGAATGACTGGAAATAAGGATTCAACCAGAGACTTTGAGGATTGTCATCAGAGACATAATGGTTTCATTAAAGGATTGTTTTTAAAGTTAGCTGATGCTAAGAAAAAGGCAATTTCATATTGGGTGTGTAAGTGGTGTGGCTAGTTTTATGTTTGCATGAACTTCCGGCTAGGGGGCCTTGGAACTCTTTTCCTTGGTACCCGAGACAAAACCTAACCAAATTCTTAATTGGATCCCATCACTACAATGGTTGGGCGGTTGGCTAACCCATGGGACTGGATGGGGTTAGGCTGGACTGATGGATCCGTAAATCGAGACTCAATTTTTGTTTACGTTAGATAAAGTAAATCCCGGATAGTAATTGTTCTATGGATAGGAATCAACGGCTGTGCCTCTTAATGGGGAAAAAAGCGTTGATCCCAATGATCCAAGTGCAAGTTTCTTCCTTGATCTGACCGAATATCTTTATAGGTGTAGTCGGTGGATCAGCTTGATCAGTAATGGTCTTGACTACGTTAGAGTAAAGAGTTATCCTGGTGGAATCGCCCGTGCTTTCCGGGTGAAGGAAGTTTTTCCGGGTTCGGTTTTGGAAAAACCGACGGATTAGTCTCTTGTCCGGATATCCGTGGGCGAGGCCTCGAGTGTGGGACCCTGCCCCGCGCAAGAAATGCTACTTCCACTGCTAGCACCCCGAATCCGTTGTGTGGTGAGAATAGGGATCTCACAGTTGGTATCAGAGCCAATTGGCTATAATAAAGATCAACTGAGAAGCCAAATATGTCAAAAATTTATCAAGAAGCACAAAAAGGTTGTAATTGTGTGAGATACTTCATACAATTTGATATTCAAACTGAAAATTCGTAAATTAGTAATTGGATCTTCAGATGGAAGTATCGCAATTCTATGGAACCCTGACTTGCTTGAGGCCTAGACATGATGGTATTTACCTTATAGTTCCGAGTATCATGACTACCCGTATATATCGAGGGTATAACTGCAGCTCTTTTACTGATAGTATATACGAGTAAATCTAAGACTTGAAATTATAAGCATTAATGCTATCCACATGATGATTTCGAATGTGGTTGATATGATTTTTAATTGGTTGATTTGGATTCTGATTGAAAAATGATGATCCCTGAAATTTGGTTGAAATGTAATAAGCTGAACGAATCCTCAATGAGGATGAATGGGACGAGTCCCTGTGATGATATTCATAACTCGAATGATGATAATGATTTCAGCAAATCACTATGAGATTAGTGGATTGTGCTGTCAAATTGCTACTGTTTACTCTTATCACGGTAGATCAAGTTAAGGGATGACAATTTGAGAAATTGCTTAACTTAAATTTCCGTGGAGGAATGTTCAAAAAGAAATTTTTCGGTCTAATGGACTTATCGTGTTAAAAATATGGATGATATGATCTGAATGAATTGTTATTGATGAGTTCTATATAAGGATACTTATCCCCGTATTCTGTTGGGTTGACCAGAATATAAGGAACCCCAGAATAATTTGGATCTTAAGAAAAAGAGTCGTCCTCTTGACTGGCCTTCCTACTCTCTATTCCAACGCACTAAATACCCACTAAAACAGTGAATGCGTCCTAAATAACAACCACACACAGCCTAAATCCTAGAAACACACACCGAAAAGACATCTTTTTGTATGAAATAATTTACAATGTTTTATTTACACACACCCACACAGACACACAAATGGAAAAGAACAAACTACTACGACCCAACAGATCATCAAGACACAACTTCAACATTCTAAACTGAATAAAGAAATTTAATGTCAAAATGGTTTTGTGTAAAGTGTTTCCAAGAATTTAATGAAAAAGAACCAATATTTCCAACACTTCCACGTTTCAGTCAATCTGCAATAGCATCACTGCATTCAACATTTGGCTAATCTTCACTTCACTCCACTCTTCACTCCCTCTCTTTCACACTTCAAAACTCTTTCTTTCTTTCTTCTCTCTCTCTACTCACTATTCTCGTGAACTCTCTTCTTCTTCTTCTTTCTTTCTCTTCCTCCTCCTAAAACACAAACACAAGAATAATGCACACAATCTAATACATTCTCTCACACTCTCATGCTTTTACTTTTAAGTATGCACCATGTCAAAGTGATCAAATCTCTTTCTCTCTCTTTCCTATTTTGCATGTACACACATAGCGCAGCCATATTGCCCTCTCTCTTCTTTCCTTCTTCTTCTACCCACACACAATGTCTCCTCTCCTTGCTATGGTTCCCCACCTTCTCTCTCCTCATTTTAGCTTGAGAGCATGGAGACCTCCCACATGCACACACACGTTTCTTTCTCTCTCTCACAGTATACCATGGGTGGCCTTCCTAGGTGTGTGCTTGCTCTCTTCAAATGAGCATCCCCCTTAGTAGTGTGGCCAAGGTCCGCCATTATGGTACCTTGTCCATGTGTATGCTGGTCGGCTCCAAGACACGGCCTCATTGAGCCATGCGGCCTCTCCCTGCTGACACACCATCAGCCTTTGTGACTCGGCCCGATCCATGGCACGGCGGCCTTAAAAGGTCCACCCATAACACATGACCGACCACCTTATATGGAAGGCAGCCTCTCTGTGGCATGACCACGTCCGCGCACAAGCCACCCGACTAGCTCGTCAAGGCTACACGCCTGCTCTATGGTCCATGCTCACCGTGCGTGGCTAGCACATGGCTATGCGACCTTAACCTTCCAAGGTCGGCTCTCTATGTGGCACACGGCTTATGCCTGCCATCAACCTGGC
Organism: Cibotium barometz; assembly: GCF_041138505.1. Classification (NCBI taxonomy): domain Eukaryota; kingdom Viridiplantae; phylum Streptophyta; class Polypodiopsida; order Cyatheales; family Cibotiaceae; genus Cibotium; species Cibotium barometz. The sequence continues at coordinate 64,565,909 of NC_141046.1, read as the reverse complement.
TCACCATGTGTGACCTTATTGTGGGTCTCCTCCTTGTGCACGCACCGGCCCCTTGGGTTGGGAGGCTTGCCATCTCCTCGGCACTAAACAGCCATGTGGCCCTCTCCATGGAGCACACAAGGTGCCAAGCTTGCCCACGCAAGGCACCTCCTCATCACCCGCCAGTCAACCTGTTAAGCTCGTGATGCCGAACTCTCCATCGTCGGCTCCAGTCTACAGACGGCCAGCCCGACTACTTCAAGCGCACTTGGCCTCCCTTCTTCTCCAAGCGCACGCTTGCCTTCCAGAGTCGGCCAGCCCCGTCCATTGGGCTTGGCCTAGCCGTCTTCTCCTTAAGCGCAGGGTGCCTTAGGCCGACCACCTGTTTACCTTAAGCGCAAGGGCTCAGTCCCTTCTGTGTTGCGCAAGCGGCCAGCCCGTCTACCTTAGGTGCATTGGGGTTTGGCCCCCTCCATTGCGCAGGCGGCCCAGGTGCAAGGCCATGGTGACTTCCGTGCGCTGGCCTGCCTTATGTGCACAAGGCATGGGCGCCCTCACAATGCATAGGCCAGCGTTGGGCCATGGCAGCCTCCCCTTCACGTCGACCACAGAGGCCTCCCTTCACCTTCTACGTGCAGGCGCCAGGCCTACATGTTGTTCCTCCTTCTCTCTACGCGAGTGGCACCCTCTCTCTCTTTCTCATACAAGACACGCACACACCCATACTCTCTCTCTCTCTCTTTATGTACAGAGTTCACACACATACATTAACAACAACAAACAAACAGGCTTACCTCCTCCTCCTCCTCCTCCGGTTCTTCATGTTAGCCAGAGAAAGAAACGCTCCCTCTCTCCTTCTCTTATATGCTCTCAAGAGGTTGGCGGGTACCAACGGGTGCTAAAACTACCCACCCTTCCATTTTTAATTTGAAACTTTTCATTTGTAACCACATTAAGGTCTCCAAACTTGCGTTCCCACCTAACCATCCTCAAAGCTTGAGCTCGAAACTCATCATACTAATCCTCGTTCTCTCCCCCTCGATCTCTCTCTTCTCTCTACCCACTTACATACAACCTCCTCTTTATGTACAAAACAATGTTAATCGTCACCATTCCCATGCAATGTGCTTACACCAATGGACAACATCGACAATCATGATGCATGCAAATACCATGACATTCCACACACACGCTTTCAAATACTATGGAAATGCATCCAAAATGACCATAATTGGCCCTATTTAAACCCTAAAAATTGCTAAAAATGGCTTCGATCCAGGGGTCATCATTCCCCCCACACTGAAATGTGAGCGTCCTCGCGAACACAGCAGTAACTTCACTTTACAGCTTCCCCCACACTTAACTTCTTCACCATCACTGCCTAGCATCACATCTCCACTTCATCACTCTGAAACAATCACCAACCATACACTAGAATTATACCGTACCAAACAAACAAACAAAAACAAAAACAAACCTTCAACACCTTCACATCAGCACACATAAATGAGTGAATGAAAATCCAAGTTGCAAACACCACTACAAGAACTTATATAACACTAACCAATAGATAAACCAAAAAGGTTTATTAAGCAAACATCAAATCCCAAGAAACAGTAAAAATTAGCAACTACCACAACCTCCTCACTATGTCTATAATATTTCCACTTTAACAAATAGGAAACAACCCATCCATAACTACAAAACTCTAGGAAAACTACCTTCCACTCACTTCCATATTTCATAAAGACAATAGTAGCACAACTAACCATGGAAGTCATTGCCTGATTGTAATTCCCTTATATCAGAACCATGCCTTTCTCGTTTCATTTTTTTTCGCTTGATTTATTTTTATTTTTATTTTTTTAACCAAATGCACACCACAATGGCAACCACCCCATATGAAACTAGGCTGCGATTCTCAGACCTTGCCACCCGGCTAGGTTGACTCCAAGAACCTACCAAGCTCACATGATGATGGCTATCCCAAAACAGCCCAAGGCATCGGTTTAGAGTACTGACAACCCTGCCAGCATGACTCTCCTCACCTACCAAGAACCATTAAGGTGATAGACCACATATACCACATACATACATTTGAATTTTTATTTTTCTTCCTTCCTTTTTTTTTCCTTCTCTTTTTTCTTTTTTTTTTCATCATTTTTCAAAGGCAATGATTTGAAAACCCTCCCCAGGCTCATCATGAAAATCGAGACTATTATGGTCATTATAACCCAGGAATAAGGGAGAAAAGTTCCTTCCACTAGAGTTCTTAAGCACTTCCAAGCTGTTACCTACCATTAAAGAGAAAAAATATAGTCAATGCAGCACATGCCTAGTTAAGATGAATGTGGTAATGACCAATTTCTACTACAGAGCTCAGCAAGAAACTCATAGAATTAGTATCCTTGACTAATAAACCCCAAATCTTTCCAAAAGAAAGAATCATATAAGTCAAGTACCAAGCAATTGCAATTGGATTAACACAACTCACAATCCCCATTATTACACACACCATGCAAGTGATACCAAAAAATAACCAAATATATTGGAGAAAATACACCTGTGGAACACTGCATATCCTCTGAGTAGCAAAAATTGCATGTCCAGAAACAATCTTCAATACTATGATATCATTGTTCCCAAGTTACTCCCCCATCTCCTTGCACCTAGCAATGCAAAAATGCAAAGAAAATACCATATCTGCACATTCTAACCATTCAAACAATTAGCTTACAACTTCCAAGAAACATAATGTACCTAAAATTGAAAACAAACAAACACAAAAAACCAATCCACATGCAAACCAAAACAAACAACAAAAACACATAACAAATCACACAAACAAAACAATTGTTTCTTTTTAAAGTTTTTTTTTGAAATAAATAACAAGAAAAACAAAACTAATTGACATCATGGGACTCAGAAAAAAACGGTGCGAAAACTCACAAGCGCATTCACTACACCAAAAGGCAAAAGTTGAGTTGTCACCCCATGGCCCTCTGTCTCGTTCAAAAGTACAACTCTCGAAACAAAACTACTCTCTCTAGGTAGAAGTATCCGATACAAGCCATGAGGAAGGCCAAAGCCCAAACCCTCATCCTTATCCTCCTCAGCAAGATAGTCTACCACAACATCTTCAGGATGAAAAGAATCATCTTCAGGATGAAAAGAATCATCCGAAGAATCATCGGACGCATCGGTTAAGGTGTCCACACCTGAACCAAAAATCTCTGGCGCAATAACGGCCAAAGATTGGGCCATGCGACCAAAGTCGCTCTCGGCAATTGGAAGAGATTCCTCGGCAGCCAACCACCGAAACAACCACTCCAACTCATCAACCCAATCAGGGTCTACAACTAATGCTAAAATACCATCCCACCCAAACCAAACCACATAAGGATGAAGAAAATAAAACAAAGCATTGAGAGAAAACTCCATACCACCTGTATACCACCTGTATGAAAGAAGATCGAATCGATCGCACCAAAACCTGATAAACCCACCAATCCCATCAAAACAACGCAAAATAATAAAGAGCAAAACTCATGTGAAAAATATACAATGAACCAACTTGACCCACGTAATTACCAACTTAAACAAAATAATGTTTCACCCTAAGACCATTAACACGAAAAGGAGCTATTACAGCATCAGGGTCTTGGACAATCAAAGAACCATTATTAAAGGCCTCTAACACCTTGAAAGGGCCTAACCACCTCATTTGTAATTTGCCAGGAAACTTATAATATCGATTGTCATAGACTAAAACCTGATCATTCTTTTGAAACTCCCTCACCTTAATGTGACGATCGTGCCAAGCCTTTCGTCTATGTTGCATCGCCTCAACATTTTACAGAGCCGTTAAACGTATCTCATCCAACCTCACCAAGGCCAGTAATCGAGCCTCTAAAGATTCCTTCTCACCTAGTCGAGATTCCAAGGCAACGCGTAATGTGGGTATTTCCTTCTCTATTGGGAAAATTGCTTCTGTACCATACACTAGAGTGAAAGGTGTATTTTGAGTCGTAACCTTAAATGTGGTACGGTATGCCCACAAAGCCTCAAACAATCGCTCATCCCAATCGCGTCGATTTTCAGATACTGTCTTGGTTAAGATCATTCCCAGTATTCGATTGGTCACCTCCACTTGACCATTAGCTCGAGGATAATACGGAGTGGATTTCCGATGCTTGATTTTGTAAAGTTCCGTTAATTCCATAATGGTCTCATTTTAAAATGAGAACCACGATCACTCACCAACTCCAACGGACAACCAAAACGAGTAATGATATTTTCATATAAAAATTTGGCGACATCCAATGCCCTATCCGTTTTCAAAGGTTTAGCTTCAACCCACGTGGTCACATAATCCGTGCACACAAGAATGTATCGATTGGATCGATAACGAGTGGGTGGATCAATTGGACCCACAAAATCAATTCCCCATTTCTCAAAAGGTTTTAAAGCCAAGATTGGATTTAAAGGGGTTGCAAATTGTGGTGTGGGTCAACCAACCCGTTGACACTTATCACAACGTTTACAATGCTCAAAAGAGTCTTTATAAACAGTTGGCCACCAATACCCTGCTAGCAATACTTTGCGAGTGGTTAATTCCCCCGCAAAATGACCTCCACATGGCTCATCATGAAGTGCACGTAAGATAGAAGGTATCTCATCCTCTCGCACACAACGACGATACACCCCCTCCCTAGGAAAATAATGATACAAATAACCACCAAAGAGGGTGTAGTGGCGAGATTGCAATAAAATTTTCTTTTTTTCATACTTGCTGGCGCCTCCTGGATAATGAGCAGTGCTCAAGAAATTTGCAATATCTGCAAACCAAGGAAGTGTACAATCGGTCAAAAATAATGCCGCATCAGGCAATTCATCATCCACTCCCTCCTCAATATTCTCAGTCAAAAGCCGAGAAAGATGATCCGCCAATACATGAGATTTTCCAGGACGAGTAACCACCTCAAAATCAAACTCTTGAAAAAGTAACATCCATCGAATTACTCGCCCCGCCAGATCTGTCTTGTTCAAAAGGTATCTTAGTGCTTGATGATCCACATAAATTGTAAAAAACTTGCCCAATAAATAATGTCGATATTTATTCACGGCAAATACCATGGATAAACATTCCTTCTCCATTGTAGTGTAATTTCTCTCTGTCTCTGTCAAATTGCGACTCGCATAATAAATCGGATGGTCTACCTTCTTATCGTCTGCTTGACAAAGAACTGCTCCTACAGCTGTGTGTGAAGCGTCTGCATGAATATGAAAAGTTTTAGACCAATCTGGGGGTATCAAAATTGGTGCTTTTATCAATCGATCTTTGATCGTATCAAAAGCCTCCTGACAATCTTGTGACCATTCACAAAGGGTACATCCTTCCGAAGAAGAGTAGTTAAAGGGTTTACCACCGAAGCAAAATTCAATATGAATCGGCAATAATAATTAGCATGTCCCAAAAACCCTCGTAATTGCTTCATGGTTGTCGGAGCAGGCAGATCACGTATCTTATTGATTTTACTATCATCCACAGTAATGCCCTCAGATGAAATCACATGACCTAACAAGATTCCTTTCTCAATGCCAAAAACACATTTCTCCGGATTCAAAGAAATATCGGTTTGCTGACAACGATCAAAGACCTTAGCCAACTTCTCAGGCATATCCTCCTCATCCCCTTGAACTGAAAAATCGTCCAAAAAGATTTCCATCCACTTTTGTAAAAACTCTTGAAATGAAGCCATCATCACCCATTGGAAAGTAGATGGAGCATTACATAATCCAAATGGCATCACTCGATAAGCATAAGTTCCCCATTCTGTTGTAAAAGTGGTTTTTGGTTGATCATCTGGGTGGATTTGTATTTGATTATAACCGCTAAAACCATCTAAGAAGGAATACAATTTATGCCCTGCTACTCGGTCTAGAACTTGATCAGTGAAAGGAAATGGAAAGTGATCCTTCTTAGTCTTATCATTTAGCTTTCGATAATCCACACAAATTCTAATCTTACGATTTTTCTTTGGAACAATTACAATTGGGGAAACCCACTCACTGTATGCCACAGGATAAATGAAACCCGCATCTAACAGCTTTGCTATTTCTGCTTTCACAAGCTCTGCATAGATAGGGTTTGTGCGCCTTTGACGTTGGCATACCGGCCTAGCGTTTGGCTCTAAATCAATGTAATGCTGGCATATCTCAAGTTTCACTCCCTGCAAGTCTTTATAGGACCAAGCAAAGACATGTTTGTATGTTTGTAGAACCTCTCTCAATCTAGTTAAGGTTCGTTCTTGCAATTGACTCCCCAATGTAAAGCATTTTCCCTCTTCAACTTCCCAGCGCTGAGTAATTTCTAATGCATCAGAAACAAAGGCTGATCGTCGACGAGATCTAGCTTGTATAGGTGGATGGTCTCTCACTTTGAAACAAACATTTCTAGAAACTCTTGCTTGGTGTTACACTCCTCCTCCTCTTCATGCGAAGAATGAGCACTTACAAGACTTTCATGGGTATAAGGTATCACCATTAAAGGGTCTATTTCCTCTTCATCATTGATAGGCTCCTCAATTTGGACCATAAAAGCATCCCTCACTACCTCAATCATCTTGAAATCAGTCCAATCATTGAACTCTCCTCCATCACCTCCTATTGTTTCATTGTATTGTGCTTTCAAGAACTCTCTGGAAAATGACTTATTTTTCCTTCTACTCATCTTTTGCAACGACGAGCCATCCTCACTCCTGTTATCTTTTTGCTTATATCTCTCACATTCTCTGAGCAACTTTCGAGTATACCTCGCATTATATTTGAGTTCCTGTCGACAACGACCAATCTCACGATCTTTTTCTCGAAGTAAGGCTTCCCAAGAAGTTTCTTCTTCATGACGGCACTCTTCAAGTTGCAAGGTCAAATCTTGCAAATGTCTAATTTTTATCTCAGCTCGTCCCTTATCTTCCTCTAGCAGCTTCACCTTCTTTAATAATGCGTCCATCGACTCACTAGAAAAAACTCGTTCTAGCTCTAACTACTCTTGCAATTTCTCAATAAGGGCATATAGCTCTTGGTGCCTTGCTTTATCCCCATCGTTTGCTCTCCTCTGCTTGATTGTATCCATGCAAAAGCAATCCACTACACACTCCTCTGGTGATGACAACCAATCGGTAATGTCATTGTCAGAGTCATTCTCCGAAGAAAAATGCACTCGATATTCTCCCATACCGGCATCCAAAGCAAAGTTAGAGCACTCTCTCTTTTGCATTATAGGCTCATCCGTATCAACCATTTGCATTTGATACCCATTTTGAAGAAAACGAGCATACTTATCTTTATTTAATGCAAAGCGTTCTTGGACTACTTCCTCACCAACGGATGTATCACTTCCATATCCCGTCATTTCTTTGGTTGTAGAAGGTGGTTTAGTGAACTCCCTCAAGAATTCTTTAGACACAACCCTCAATTGAACTCTATCCATGCGTGGACCTATGGTTATTATCCCTTTATGCCACTTTTGAACACATCGAGCTTGTACTAACCAAGGTCGTCCTACCAAGATTGGAAACGCTGCACCATAGGAATGCGGTCGCACTACTAGATAGGTAACGCAAAACTCTAATCTAGCTATTATAGTCTTTACTCCTTGAAGCAGACCTAATGGTTTCACTTGACGTTGATCTGCTACTCGCAACATGATATTTGTGGGCTCTAAACCCTTTAGGCCCAACTCTTCCATTGTGTGTTCAGTCATGAGATTCACCGCAGCTCCTCCATCTAGCTGTACCCCCATGACCTGATGATGTCCAATTTCTACCGTAATAGTCGGAGCCTCAGAATCCATAAACATATCAATTACTTGCACTCCTGTTTCCAAAGGTTCTTTAGGGGTCACTTCTTTTCTCACCCGCGAACGTCGACGTGCAAGTCGTTGATACATCTGCTTTCGACATATTGGAGAGATCTCCGCTAATGTAGGTAGACTAATAGACACCTCACACCGTTCCAATATATCCCATAAATCAAATTGAGGTTTTGGATCAACTTTAGCACCTATCCCGACCTTCTTAGCACGTGGTACTTTTAATCTATCAGGGAAAGGTGTTACACCAAGTTGGAAGTGAGGGCCTTTTCCTATGCGTGCTATGGGAGGTTGATCAGACGATTGCTCATCCGACACTGGCTCTTGACTCTCTGCAACTTCCTCTAAAGATGCCTCCTTAAGCATGCTTACTTTTCCTCCTTCTAATTGGGTTGATTTCGGCAAGCTTTCCGCAGTCCTTTGCACTTTCCCCTGGGATCTAGTGACAACTCCCACCATTGGATGATTATGAGAAAATGTCACCTTTCTAGATTTTATGTCTGCTGATTCTTTCCTAGCACCTACTACAGGGACTACTTCCACTAAATTTGCTGAAGTACTTGGACCCTCATCTACAATTTGCTTCCCTTTGTCCCCTATTAATTTTGCATTACTTTTAGGGCAATCTTTCTCCTCGTGGCCCTCCTCACTGCATTGCTTGCATAAAGGAACATAATCTTGGTGTGCCCTTGCATTCGGGCAATATGCAGCAATGTGGCCTTCTTGGTGGCAGTTCCAACAAATCACTGTTCCTTGGGTAATTGTATTAGGACTTCCATATCCTTGATAACCCCGGCCAAAATATGGCCGATATGGTGACCCTGGCCTTTGTCCCCTCATTCCACCTTGCCCTCGCCCTCATGGAAATGGAGGTCGGGCTTGTGCGGGTAATCCTTGCTGCAATTGTTGCTTATAGGGTTCTGGGATTCCTCTTTGCATGAAAGGTCGAGGTGGAGGTCCAATTTCATAAGTAATATTATTCTTATCCATGCAATTAAAATTAGTGTTTATCCCCTGCGCTTGCCTTCTCTCATGTGCTTGCTTAATGAAGCAATTTTCCTCTGTATGATTGTTTTTCAAGCAATAAGTACAAAACAAGATTCGTGGTTGATCAGGTACGACTCGAGATACAGTAGGACACTCTGTAGCCAAGTGGCCATAGCCATGACATTTCCCACACCATATATTCGATCGGGGTGGACTTTGCGCACTGGCTTGCATAGTAGGCAGCTGTGGCTCTATAGCCATAACGTCCCTTACTGGAGCTCGCACAGCACTTAAGATCTCCTCTTTAAATTTTCCCAACACACTTGTCACAATGTCCCCCACCCTTGCCTCGCTCACTAAAGGTGGTGGTGGTGTTCCGATCTGAAGCATGTATGCCGTTGGAGGCATGTATGATGCTGGATTTGTATTAACAACCACTTGTGGTTGTGAGGGACCGGCAATTGTTGAGACCTCCTGGGGTCTCATAGAGCTAACCATAGGTGATGGCCCCATAGGGCCATAAAGTAATTCCCTCCGTCGTTGCTGTCCCAGCTGTACCTCTTCCCAGTTTCTAGCTTCTTGTTTGGCCGCGTTCAAATCAACAGGCCGACGAAGCCCAACATACTTCTGAGCCTCTGGATCCCTTAGACGATCAATCAAACGACGCTTTTGTGTGTCGTCATTAGGGGCTGCTACTCCCATCTTCCTCACAATGGTCTCCATGCATTGTATATAATGGTCAATGCTCTCGTTCACTCCTTGCAACAAGTAGTCTAATTGCTGGGCCAATCTATCTTGAAAACCTTGCCTTCTAAATTTGGCCAAAAAAGATGTTGATAGATTTTGGTACGTGGCCTTGGAGGCTGCATCCAAGTTGCCATACCAACTTGCTGCTTCGTCTTTAAAAGTTGCCGGAAAGATATGCAGCTTTTGATCTTGATCAATTATCTCGTTAGCAACACATGTCACCTCAAACTTTTGTAAATGCGCATTAGGATCCTCGTCCCAAAGTCCCGCAAATTGCACAAAGTCGACTAACCGGATTGTTGCTCTTTGTGCTGGAACAGCCATTTGGAAAAATGGTAATACCTCAAAAGTTGGATCGTCCCAGAAATTTAAAGCTCTAGGTCTTGCCCTAGGTAATTGCGGATAGCTTCTAAGTCCTCTAGGCACACTACCGCTAGTGCCTGCAATAGTCTCTCTTTCTTCTCTTGTTGGGCTATAAACTTGTACAGGTCGATTGCTGACTCCTAAATCCCTTATTGTTTCGTCATCACACGAAAGATCTTCCCCGCTTAGACTAGAAGGAACGCTAACCTGAAATTGACCGCTATCCAAGGATCTTCCTTGTGTCACGTTCGGTTCTTGCTCTCTCAACAATAGGTTCACTAACTCTAATTGCACAGCGAGACGGATTTCAGCTCGTTCAGCCCTCCTTTCTTCCCTTGCTTGTCTTGGGTCAATTGTTCGACCCTGAGTAGACTCACTCATGCACTTCTTACTTCCTGAGGTTCTTCGTGATTCTTTGGATTATCTAGCTTGATGGACCTTAAAATTGCCTTGATAAACCACTTCCACCAGATTGGTGCATGGAACAAACCAAAGGGCTCTATGGATCTAAGATAATCCTTGCAGTATGTGGCCTTGATCTTACGTATCACATCACTGGGAAATCGTGGGTAATATTCTTGAATGAATATGTTCTCCCACTCTTGTTGTTCTTCTTCGTACGGAACCCAGTTAGCAAAACTCTCCAAAAAATCACATGTGTTTACCAATGCCCCTCTCTCATTTGACTCCTCGCGGCCACTCCTAAGTCCTTCTGATCCTAGGAGTCGTGCCATTTTTTTTTGGAACTCCTAAACCCTGGTTCTCAAACGCAAAATATATGCGCCGAGATATCCCGTAGCTACTAACTAGCTAGTGATCTCCCGGCGAACGCACCAAAAAATGACTGGCCTTCCTACTCTCTAGTCCAACGCACTAAATACCCACTAAAACAGTGAATGCGTCCTAAATAACAACCACACACAGCCTAAATCCTAGAAACACACACCGAAAAGACATCTTTTTGTATGAAATAATTTACAATGTTTTATTTACACACACCCACACAGACACACAAATGGAAAAGAACAAACTACTACGACCCAACAGATCATCAAGACACAACTTCACCATTCTAAACTGAATAAAGAAATTTAATGTCAAAATGGTTTTGTGTAAAGTGTTTCCAAAAATTTAATGAAAAAGAACCAATATTTCCAACACTTCCATGTTTCAGTCAATCTGCAATAGCATCACTGCATTCAACATTTGGCTAATCTTCACTTCACTCCACTCTTCACTCCCTCTCTTTCACACTTCAAAACTCTTTCTTTCTTTCTTCTCTCTCTCTACTCACTATTCTCGTGAACTCTCTTCTTCTTCTTCTTTCTTTCTCTTCCTCCTCCTGAAACACAAACACAAGAATAATGCACACAATCTAATACATTCTCTCACACTCTCATGCTTTTACTTTTAAGTATGCACCATGTCAAAGTGATCAAATCTCTTTCTCTCTCTTTCCTATTTTGCATGTACACACATAGCGCAGCCATATTGCCCTCTCTCTTCTTTCCTTCTTCTTCTACCCACACACAATGTCTCCTCTCCTTGCTATGGTTCCCCACCTTCTCTCTCCTCATTTTAGCTTGAGAGCATGGAGACCTCCCACATGCACACACACGTTTCTTTCTCTCTCTCACAGTCTACCATGGGTGGCCTTCCTAGGTGTGTGCTTGCTCTCTTCATCATGAGCATCCCCCTTAGTAGTGTGGCCAAGGTCCGCCATTATGGTACCTTGTCCATGTGTATGCTGGTCGGCTCCAAGACACGGCGTCATTGAGCCATGCGGCCTCTCCCTGCTGACACACCATCAGCCTTTGTGACTCGGCCCGATCCATGGCACGGCGGCCTTAAAAGGTCCACCCATAACACATGACCGACCACCTTATATGGAAGGCAGTCTCTCTGTGGCATGACCACGTCCGCGCACAAGCCACCCGACTAGCTCGTCAAGGCTACACGCCTGCTCTATGGTCCATGCTCACCGTGCGTGGCTAGCACATGGCTATGCGACCTTAACCTTCCAAGGTCGGCTCTCTATGTGGCACACGGCTTATGCCTGCCATCAACCTGGCTCACCATGTGTGACCTTATTGTGGGTCTCCTCCTTGTGCACGCACCGGCCCCTTGGGTTGAGAGGCTTGCCATCTCCTCGGCACTAAACAGCCATGTGGCCCTCTCCATGGAGCACACAAGGTGCCAAGCTTGCCCACGCAAGGCACCTCCTCATCACCCGCCAGTCAGCCTGTTAAGCTCGTGATGCCGAACTCTCCATCGTCGGCTCCAGTCTACAGACGGCCAGCCCGACTACTTCAAGCGCACTTGGCCTCCCTTCTTCTCCAAGCGCACGCTTGCCTTCTAGAGTCGGCCAGCCCCGTCCATTGGGCTTGGCCTAGCCGTCTTCTCCTTAAGCGCAAGGTGCCTTAGGCCGACCACCTGTCTACCTCAAGCGCAAGGGTTCAGTCCCTTCTGTGTTGCGCAAGCGGCCAGCCCGTCTACCTTAGGTGCATTGGGGTTTGGCCCCCTCTATTGCGCAGGCGGCCCAGGTGCAAGGCCATGGTGACTTCCGTGCGTTGGCCTGCCTTATGTGCACAAGGCATGGGCGCCCTCACAATGCATAGGCCAGTGTTGGGCCATGGCAGCCTCCCCTTCACGTCGACCGTGCAGGCGCCAGGCCTACATGCTGTTCCTCCTTCTCTCTACGCGAGTGGCACCCTCTCTCTCTTTCTCATACAAGACACACACACACCCATACTCTCTCTCTCTCTCTTTATGTACAGAGTTCACACACATACATTAACAACAACAAACAAACAGGCTTACCTCCTCCTCCTCCTCCTCCGGTTCTTCATGTTAGCCAGAGAAAGAAACGCTCCCTCTCTCTTTCTCTTATATGCTCTCAAGAGGTTGGCGGGTACCAACGGGTGCTAAAACTACCCACCCTTCCATTTTTAATTTGAAACTTTTCATTTGTAACCACATTAAGGTCTCCAAACTTGCGTTCCCACCTAACCATCCTCAAAGCTTGAGCTCGAAACTCATCATACTAACCCTCGTTCTCTCCCCCTCGATCTCTCTCTTCTCTCTACCCACTTACATACAACCTCCTCTTTATGTACAAAACAATGTTAATCGTCACCATTCCCATGCAATGTGCTTACACCAATGGACAACATCGACAATCATGATGCATGCAAATACCATGACATTCCACACACACATGCTTTCAAATACTATGGAAATGCATCCAAAATGACCATAATTGACCCTATTTAAACCCTAAAAATTGCTAAAAATGGCTTCGATCCAGGGGTCATCACCTCTACCTTGAGAGATGAGGACATCTCGCACTTTTTTAAGTGGGGTAGAATGTAAGATTCTCCCCCAACCTTCGAGGTATACAGGAGTAAGAACCTCCCTTTCTGATCTTATAATTATTCCCTCTCTAAAATAAAAGAGAGATTCTGTTTAAAAAGGAAGACCCTTTCCCGAGAATATTTCTCAGGAGTCCCACCTGTTTTAAGGATTCAGATCGATGAGTTCAGAAGTGAGAACCGGTGTTTTGGATACCAAGGTTTTGGTCCTTCATTCGAGTACGGCCCAAAAGAAGTTCTTTATCTCTTGAGAAGTATAAGAAGTTATCCCCCAGATATTATGGGCCATATTTGAATTCAAAGAAAGTAGGTGACTTAGCCTACGAGCTTCTTTTACCTCCTCATCTCAAAGTTCATAATGTATTTCATGTAAGCCTTCTAAAGAAAAATGTGCCAAACCCAATTCATGGAAAGACGGTAAAACTTCAATGGCAAGATACCCCGTTGGCTTCTAGGTTACGCTAGTTCCTTCTTTTATATAAGTCATAACTCTTACGTGTCGCTCGCAGTAATCTTACTTCCATCGATCTCCTTTCTTTCTTAATCTCTTTATGGCTTGGCAGCAGGAATTAGTTTTATCCATGATAATTTCTCACCTTCAAGATGCAAGCGAGTCTGTGAAGAAGGATTTTATAGCACTATATGAGCGCTCACTTTTCCCTCACTTGGGAACTTCTGTAGCTCGGACCAAATGGCGGACTTGTCGAGACATAACTAGGATAACATCGTGGGGTCGGCAGCACTTTCGTAACAATGTCCGCTTGGCCATGGTTATTGAAGCTTTGGGTTTGGGTCCCCGATTCTACTGTGTGATGAGATCAAGGCATGGTGGATTTTCTGAGCGGGTCTTCTTACTAGCGTGCTTTCTTCCTCACCAGAAGATATGCCTTTATCCCGTTTTCGGCTTGCCTCTTAGAGGTCCTTTTGTTAGATCACCTCATACCACTGAGGTAGGTGCTGCAATATCCAGTCGAATTATTCCCATAGATGAGTTACCTTATACGTGTGCAGCTTGTGAGTGCTGCTTTTGTGACCATATGATGGACGGGCTTATGGAATTGTAAAAAGTTCTTCTATCTTACTGTATAAGTTTCAAGAGTAAATAAAGTTGAAATCTTTCTTCCTGTCTTGAGTCTTGCTCTCTTTGAGACTTTTCTTGGTGGTTAATCTTAATTAAATTTTCTCTCAGTCTCATATTCGTGCATCTTGTGAAATTATCCTCAGTTTGCGCGAGATGAGGACATCTCGCGTTTTTCAAGTGGGAGAGAATGTAAGATTCCTCCCCAGCCTCTCAAGATATCCAGCATCTTTCCCTGTAATCAATCCCCTCTTCAGAAATATAAGAGATCTCGTCTCTACCTGTTTTGACATAGAGAGAGAAAATATTCTAGAGAGAGAATATTCAGATTTTGAATATTTTTGGATAGAAAAATATCTCATCTTATTAAAATAAGTTCCCCTGAAACAGAAATTCAAAAAGAACTTTCCAATGTGCAATTGGAATTAATTGGAAATGGGTATAAAGGACCTTAGCCTAAGGGTCTAGATTTTCAGAAATTTTTGGATTATGGTCCAATTAAGGTTCCTATGGGCCAATAAGATCAATCCATGTGTGGGGAGGAGATAAATCCAATTTTGTAAAAGATGATACCCAAAAATGAGTAAATGCTCACATAAGATGAAGAGTTGACTATGTACAAGGTTTATTAATAAGAAACTATGAGTAATATCAAAAATATGAGATATTTTGGGTATCCAAAAATGAGTAAATGCTCACATAAGATGAAGAGTTGAAAATGTACAAGGTTTATTAGTAAAAAACTATGAGTAATATCAAAAATATGAGATATTTTGGGTATCCAAAAATGAGTAAATGCTCACATAAGATGAAGAATTGAAAATGTACAAGGTTTATTAGTAAAAAACTATGAGTGATATTAAAAATATGAGATATTGTGGGTATAATGATTCCATTTTGACACATATGTAAGGAAGGGGAGTCCATTAAAGGAGGTGCATATTTCACATGCTTGAATGAGTTTTAAACTCATAAATAATGTGATATTTTATCTCTCCTCTCTCCTAATTCAAGTCTAGTTGCAAAAAGTTAGCTCAACTGACCTAAAGATGGTCAAAAATTGACCAAACTGAATTGGAAAATTCTAGAATCAGTTTGTTTGGTTAGGAGCTCAATTTTTCCTATAAATAGAAGCCTCCCCTTTGTTGAAAAAGAATAATGTTTAATGCATTGTTACTCTACTCCACCCAAGCCAAGAACTATGAATTTAATTAATAATTCATTAGTTCTTGACATTTCCCTCTTCCAAAGATTGGTGGCCACTCTTGTTCAAACAAGAGTTGAACCCTCAAACCATCAAGCCAAAGGAAAGCTATCAAGGTCTTTAGTAAGTTGGTGATTCTCTTTTTATCATTTAAATGGTTTTTATGATTTATGTCTTCTCTAAGAATGTTATGCCTCATTACAAAAAGGCATTCCCCTCTCTTCTCTAACAAAACCAACCATTCTCTATCCTAGGTGAATGGTTAATTGATTAATGTCAAGTTTTTTTTAATAATGATTATTTTATTATAAAAGTGTTATTTTTAGCATAATTGAATGACATGCATAGAGGTATGCATAAAAGATGATTATTTTATTATAAAAGTGTTATTTTTAGCATAATTGAATTTCATGCATAGAGGTATGCATAAAAGATGATTATTTTATTATAAAAGTGTTATTTTTAGTATAATTGAATTTCATGCATAGAGGTATGCATAAAAGATGATTATTTTATTATAAAAGTGTTATTTTTAGCATAATTGAATGACATGCATAGAGGTATGCATAAAAGATGATTATTTTATTATAAAAGTGTTATTTTTAGCATAATTGAAATTCATGCATAGAGGTATGCATAAAAGATGATTATTTTATTATAAAAGTGTTATTTTTAGCATAATTGAAATTCATGCATATAGAGGTATGCATAAAAGATGATTATTTTACTATTTTTAGCATAATTAAATTTTATGCATAGAGGCATGCATAAAAGATGATTATTTTATTATAAAAGTGTTATTGTTAGCATAATTGAATGACATGCATAGAGGTATGCATAAAAGATGATTATTTTATTATTTTTAGCATAATTGAATTTCATGCATAGAGGTATGCATAAAAGAGGCCTCCCTTCACCTTCTACGTGCAGGCGCCAGGCCTACATGCTGTTCCTCCTTCTCTCTACGCGAGTGGCACCCTCTCTCTCTTTCTCATACAAGACACGCACACACCCATACTCTCTCTCTCTCTCTCTCTCTCTTTATGTACAGAGTTCACACACATACATTAACAATAACAAACAAACAAGCTTACCTCCTCCTCCTCCTCCTCCTCCGGTTCTTCACGTTAGCGAGAGAAAGAAACGCTCCCTCTCTTTCTCTTATATGCTCTCAAGAGGTTGGCGGGTACCAACGGGTGCTAAAACTACCCACCCTTCCATTTTTAATTTGAAACTTTTCATTTGTAACCACATTAAGGTCTCCAAACTTGCGTTCCCACCTAACCATCCTCAAAGCTTGAGCTCGAAACTCATCATACTAACCCTCGTTCTCTCCCCCTCGATCTCTCTCTTCTCTCTACCCACTTACATACAACCTCCTCTTTATGTACAAAATAATGTTAATCGTCACCATTCCCATGCAATGTGCTTACACCAATGGACAACATCGACAATCATGATGCATGCAAATACCATGACATTCCACACACACATGCTTTCAAATACTATGGAAATGCATCCAAAATGACCATAATTGACCCTATTTAAACCCTAAAAATTGCTAAAAATGGCTTCGATCCAGGGGTCATCACCTCTACCTTGAGAGATGAGGACATCTCGCACTTTTTTAAGTGGGGTAGAATGTAAGATTCTCCCCCAACCTTCAAGGTATACAGGAGTAAGAACCTTCCTTTCTGATCTTATAATTATTCCCTCTCTAAAATAAAAGAGAGATTCTGTTTAAAAAGGAAGACCCTTTCCCGAGAATATTTCTCAGGAGCCCCACCTGTTTTAAGGATTCAGATCGATGAGTTCAGAAGTGAGAACCGGTGTTTTGGATACCAAGGTTTTGGTCCTTCATTCGAGTACGGCCCAAAAGAAGTTCTTTATCTCTTGAGAAGTATAAGAAGTTATCCCCCAGATATTGTGGGCCATATCTGAATTCAAAGAAAGTAGGTTACTTAGCCTACGAGCTTCTTTTACCTCCTCATCTCAAAGTTCATAATGTATTTCATGTAAGCCTTCTAAAGAAAAATGTGCCAAACCCAATTCATGGAAAGACGGTAAAACTTCAATGGCAAGATACCCCGTTGGCTTCTAGGTTGCGCTAGTTCCTTCTTTTATATAAGTTGTAACTCTTACTTATCGCTCGCAGTAATCTTACTTCCATCGATCTCCTTTCTTTCTTAATCTCTTTATGGCTTGGCAGCAAGAACTAGTTTTATCCATCATAATTTCTCACCTTCAAGACGTAAGCGAGTCTGTGAAGAAGGATTTTATAGCACTGTATGAGCGCTCACTTTTCCCTCACTTGGGAACTTCTGTAGCTCAGACCAAATGGTGGACTTGTCAAGACATAACTAAGGTAACACCGTGGGATCGGCAGCACTTTCGTAACAATGTCCGCTTGGCCATGGTTATTGAAGCTTTGGGTTTGGGTCCCCGATTCTACTGTGTGATGAGATCAAGGCATGGTGGATTTTCTGAGCGGGTCTTCTTACTAGCGTGCTTTCTTCTTCACCAGAAGATATGCCTTTATCCCGTTTTCGGCTTGCCTCTTAGAGGTCCTTTTGTTAGATCACCTCATACCACTGAGGTAGGTGCTGCAATATCCAGTCGAATTATTCCCATAGATGAGTTACCTTATACGTGTGCAGCTTGTGAGTGCTGCTTTTGTGACCATATGATGGACGGGCTTATGGAATTGTAAAAAGTTCTTCTATCTTACTGTATAAGTTTCAAGAGTAAATAAAGTTGAAATCTTTCTTCCTGTCTTGAGTCTTGCTCTCTTTGAGACTTTTCTTGGTGGTTAATCTTAATTAAATTTTCTCTCAGTCTCATATTCGTGCATCTTGTGAAATTATCCCCAGTTTGCGTGAGATGAGGACATCTCGCGTTTTTCAAGTGGGAGAGAATGTATGATTCCTCCCCAGCCTCTCAAGATATCCAGCATCTTCCCCTGTCAATCCCCTCTTCAGAAATATAAGAGATCTCGTCTCTACCTGTTTTGACATAGAGAGAGAGAAAATATTCTAGAGAGAGAATATTCAGATTTTGAATATTTTTGGATAGAAAAATATCTCATCTTATTAAAATAAGTTCCCCTGAAATAGAAATTCAAAAAGAACTTTCCAATGTGCAATTGGAATTAATTGGAAATGGGTATAAAGGACCTTAGCCTAAGGGTCTAGATTTTCAGAAATTTTTGGATTATGGTCCAATTAAGGTTCCTATGGGCCAATAAGATCAATCCATGTGTGGGGAGGAGATAAATCCAATTTTGTAAAAGATGATACCCAAAAATGAGTAAATGCTCACATAAGATGAAGAGTTGACTATGTACAAGGTTTATTAATAAGAAACTATGAGTAATATCAAAAATATGAGATATTTTGGGTATCCAAAAATGAGTAAATGCTCACATAAGATGAAGAGTTGAAAATGTACAAGGTTTATTAGTAAAAAACTATGAGTAATATCAAAAATATGAGATATTTTGGGTATCCAAAAATGAGTAAATGCTCACATAAGATGAAGAATTGAAAATGTACAAGGTTTATTAGTAAAAAACTATGAGTGATATTAAAAATATGAGATATTGTGGGTATAATGATTCCATTTTGACACATATGTAAGGAAGGGGAGTCCATTAAAGGAGGTGCATATTTCACATGTTTGAATGAGTTTTAAACTCATAAATAATGTGATATTTTATCTCTCCTCTCTCCTAATTCAAGTCTAGTTGCAAAAAGTTAGCTCAACTGACCTAAAGATGGTCAAAAATTGACCAAACTGAATTGGAAAATTCTAGAATCAGTTTGTTTGGCTAGGAGCTCAATTTTTCCTATAAATAGAAGCCTCCCCTTTGTTGAAAAAGAATAATGTTTAATGCATTGTTACTCTACTTCACCCAAGCCAAGAACTATGAATTTAATTAATAATTCATTAGTTCTTGACATTTCCCACTTCCAAAGATTGGTGGCCACTCTTGTTCAAACAAGAGTTGAACCCTCAAACCATCAAGCCAAAGGAAAGCTATCAAGGTCTTTAGTAAGTTGGTGATTCTCTTTTTATGATTTAAATGGTTTTTATGCTTTATGTCTTCTCTAAGAATGTTATGCCTCATTACACTAACAAAACCAACCATTCTCTATCCTAGGTGAATGGTTAATTGATTAATGTCAAGTTTTTTTTAATAATGATTATTTTATTATAAAAGTGTTATTTTTAGCATAATTGAATGACATGCATAGAGGTATGCATAAAAGATGATTATTTTATTATAAAAGTGTTATTTTTAGCATAATTGAATTTCATGCATAGAGGTATGCATAAAAGATGATTATTTTATTATAAAAGTGTTATTTTTAGCATAATTAAATTTCATGCATAGAGGTATGCATAAAAGATGATTATTTTATTATAAAAGTGTTATTTTTAGCATAATTGAATGACATGCATAGAGGTATGCATAATTGAATGACATGCATAGAGGTATGCATAAAAGATGATTATTTTATTATAAAAGTGTTATTTTTAGCATAATTGAAATTCATGCATAGAGGTATGCATAATTGAATGACATGCATAGAGGTATGCATAAAAGATGATTATTTTATTATAAAAGTGTTATTTTTAGCATAATTGATATTCATGCATAGAGGTATGCATAAAAGATGATTATTTTATTATAAAAGTGTTATTTTTAGCATAATTGAAATTCATGCATAGAGGTATGCATAAAAGATTATTATTTTACTATTTTTAGCATAATTGAATTTCATGCATAGAGGTATGCATAAAAGATGATTATTTTATTATAAAAGTGTTATTTTTAGCATAATTGAATGACATGCATAGAGGTATGCATAAAAGATGATTATTTTATTATAAAAGTGATATTTTTAGCATAATTGAATTTCATGCATAGAGGTATGCATAAAAGATGATTATTTTATTATAAAAGTGTTATTTTTAGCATAATTGAATTTCATGCATAGAGGTATGCATAAAAGATGATTATTTTATTATAAAAGTGTTATTTTTAGCATAATTGAAATTCATGCATAGAGGTATGCATAAAAGATGATTATTTTATTATAAAAGTGTTATTTTTAGCATAATTGAAATTCATGCATAGAGGTATGCATAAAAGATGATTATTTTATTATAAAAGTGTTATTTTTAGCATAATTGAATTTCATGCATAGAGGTATGCATAAAAGATGATTATTTTAATTCTAAAAGTGCAATTCCTACTAAATTGAATTTATGCATAGGAAGATGTATAAAAGATTGATTTTTAATTCAAAAGTATCTTTCTCATCTAAATTGAATTTATGCATAGGAAGATGCATAAAAGATTGAATTTTAATTCAAAGTGTCATTCTCATTTAAAATAAATTTATGCATAGGAAGATGCATAAAAGATTGATTTTATTCAAAAATGCTAGTCATCCTTAAACGGAATTTATGCATAAATAGATGCGTAAAGAAATCTTATATCAAATATGAGAATTCTCTTGTATTCTATAAATAGATATGGGAAATGAAAAGATGTGATAAGATGCATATGAGATGAGTTAGGATGTGATAAGATGAGTTAAGAAGTGATAAGATGTGTATGGGATGAGGTAAGAAGTGTATGCGATGGGATAAGATGTATATGGGTTGTGATAGGGTGAGAATATGGATGTGGATGTGGATGCATGAGTATGGATGTATGGATGTGAATGTGGATGGGTATGTATGGATGTATGAATGTGGATGTGGATGCATGGATGTGAATGTGGATGTGTATGTATGGATGTATGCATGTAAATGTGGATGTATGAATGTGGATGTGGATGTGGATGTATGGATGTGAATGTGGATATGTATGTATGGATGTATGCATGTAGATGTGGATGCATGAGTATGGATGTATGGATGTGAAAGTGGATGGGTATGGATGGATGTATGAATGTGGATGTGGATGTATAGATGTGAATGTGGATGTGTATGTATGGATGTATGCATGTAGATGTGAATGTGGATGTGGATGAGTATGTATGGATGTATACATGTAGATATAGATGTATGCATGTAGATGTGAATGTGGATTGTTGGAATTAGGGTTGCAGGAAAGCACACAAAGCTTGGAGAAGAAGAAGCAAGAATGCACACAACACAAAGTGTATTAGATTGTGTCAATGTACAAAGATAAGTTAGCCCTAGAAGGATGGGCGTATATACAAGCCGGGGGAAAAAACCTCCTAAAGAGGGAAAAAGTGCCTCGGCGGTCCTAAGTGTGTTCACACACATCACTGCCTATATATATGGCAACATGGATCTGGATGAGTATGTATGGATGTATGCATGGAGATGTGGATGTCTGCATGTAGATGTAGATGTGTGGATGTGAATGAGAAAGTAGATATGGATGTATACATGGAGATGTGGATGTATGCATGTAAATGTAGATGTATGGATGTGAATGTGAATGTGGATGTGGATGTATACATGAAAATGTGAATGTGGATGTGGATGTATACATGAAAATGTGGATGTATGCATGTAGATGTAGATGTATGGATGTGAATGAGAATGTAGATGTGGATGTATACATGGAAATGTGGATGTATGCATGTAGATATAGATGTATGGATGTGAATGTGAATGTGAATGTGGATGTGGATGTATACATGGAAATGTGGATGTATGCATGTAGATGTAGATGTATGGATGTGAATGAGAATGTAGATGTGGATGTATACATGGAAATGTGGATGTATGCATGTAGATGTAGATGTATGGATGTGAATGAGAATGTAGATGTGGATGTATACATGGAGATGTGGATGTATGCATGTAGATGTAGATGTATGGATGTGAATGTGAATGTGGATGTGGATGTATACATGGAGATGTGGATGTATGCATGTAGATGTAGATGTATGGATGTGAATGTGAATGTGGATGTGGATGTATACATGGAGATGTGGATGTATGCATGTAGATGTAGATGTATGGATGTGAATGAGAATGTGGATGTGGATGTATACATGCGGATATGGGATTGGATGTATGATGTGGATGTACGAACAGGGATGTGTATGTAGAATAATGAATGTGAATGTGTATGTGAATTAATGTGTCGTCGATATGAGGGAATGGATGAGAATGAGTACACATTGAATGGAATGTGGAATAAGTAATGTGGACTAAGGAAGGATAATGTGGAAAGACGAGAGTTCGACATAGAAACTGTATTTTGTGACTGTTTGTAAATGACTGTTTTATGTCAAGAATGCTGGGGAAGCATTTTGACCGTCTTGTGGATTAAAGTCATGGAGACCTAACTGATAAAGTTGCAACTGCTGACGGAGAGTCAATGGAGGACGTCTTGAGTAGCAAGGTCGGCCGAGGTCTTGACCAGCCTCGGTTCGATTTAAATGGTGAGCTTCCGGTACGGTGGATGAGGGACCAAGGAAGCGGCCTATGAGTGAAGCGCTAGGTCACCTGCGAAGGATCCTAGAGGGTGCTGACCATACGGTGCTCGGGCTATGGGTCGCCGAAGATACCCACACGTGCGTCGTGGAAGATATTGAAGCAAGGAATAAGAGTTGTTTTTTGAAACCGGGCATGGATCTGGTTGATTGACCTTGCTGGTCCTCAACGGATGAGTCCATGGCTCTTTTATATGGATCTGTGGGTTGATCTTGCTGATCTTTCATGGAGATTCCATTCTGTTATATGAATATATTGCCGGTTACTATGAGCTAGGAACTATGGAAAAGGCCCCTGAGTGAACAGGTGGTGAGCGTTCTGGTTGCCAATGAGGCCATAAGTATACCGATGAATGAATGACTGGAAATAAGGATTCAACCAGAGACTTTGAGGATTGTCATCAGAGACATAATGGTTTCATTAAAGGATTGTTTTTAAAGTTAGCTGATGCTAAGAAAAAGGCAATTTCATATTGGGTGTGTAAGTGGTGTGGCTAGTTTTATGTTTGCATGAACTTCCAGCTAGGGGGCCTTGGAACTCTTTTCCTTGGTACCCGGGACAAAACCTAACCAAATTCTTAATTGGATCCCATCACTACAATGGTTGGGCGGTTGGCTAACCCATGGGACTGGATGGGGTTAGGCTGGACTGATGGATCCGTAAATCGAGACTCAATTTTTGTTTACGTTAGATACAGTAAATCCCGGATAGTAATTGTTCTATGGATAGGAATCAACGGCTGTGCCTCTTAATGGGGAAAAAAGCGTTGATCCCAATGATCCAAGTGCAAGTTTCTTCCTTGATCTGACCGAATATCTTTATAGGTGTAGTCGGTGGATCAGCTTGATCAGTAATGGTCTTGACTACGTTAGAGTAAAGAGTTATCTTGGTGGAATCGCCCGTGCTTTCCGGGTGAAGGAAGTTTTTCCGGGTTCGGTTTTGGAAAAACCGACGGATTAGTCTCTTGTCCGGATATCCGTGGGTGAGGCCCCGAGTGTGGGACCCTGCCCCGCGCAAGAAATGCTACTTCCACTGCTAGCACCCCGAATCCGTTGTGTGGTGAGGATAGGGATCTCACAGTTGGTATCAGAGCCAATTGGCTATAATAAAGATCAACTGAGAAGCCAAATATGTCAAAAATTTATCAAGAAGCACAAAAAGGTTGTAATTGTGTGAGATACTTCATACAATTTGATATTCAAACTGAAAATTCGTAAATTAGTAATTGGATCTTCAGATGGAAGTATCGCAATTCTATGGAACCCTGACTTGCTTGAGGCCTAGACATGATGGTATTTACCTTATAGTTCCGAGTATCATGACTACCCGTATATATCGAGGGTATAACTGCAGCTCTTTTACTGATAGTATATACGAGTAAATCTAAGACTTGAAATTATAAGCATTAATGCTATCCACATGATGATTTCGAATGTGGTTGATATGATTTTTAATTGGTTGATTTGGATTCTGATTGAAAAATGATGATCCCTGAAATTTGGTTGAAATGTAATAAGCTGAACGAATCCTCAATGAGGATGAATGGGACGAGTCCCTGTGATGATATTCATAACTCGAATGATGATAATGATTTCAGCAAATCACTATGAGATTAGTGGATTGTGCTGTCAAATTGCTACTGTTTACTCTTATCACGGTAGATCAAGTTAAGGGATGACAATTTGAGAAATTGCTTAACTTAAATTTCCGTGGAGGAATGTTCAAAAAGAAATTTTTCGGTCTAATGGACTTATCGTGTTAAAAATATGGATGATATGATCTGAATGAATTGTTATTGATGAGTTCTATATAAGGATACTTATCCCCGTATTCTGTTGGGTTGACCAGAATATAAGGAACCCCAGAATAATTTGGATCTTAAGAAAAAGAGTCGTCCTCTTGACTGGCCTTCCTACTCTCTATTCCAACGCACTAAATACCCACTAAAACAGTGAATGCGTCCTAAATAACAACCACACACAGCCTAAATCCTAGAAACACACACCGAAAAGACATCTTTTTGTATGAAATAATTTACAATGTTTTATTTACACACACCCACACAGACACACAAATGGAAAAGAACAAACTACTACGACCCAACAGATCATCAAGACACAACTTCAACATTCTAAACTGAATAAAGAAATTTAATGTCAAA
Organism: Cibotium barometz; assembly: GCF_041138505.1. NCBI lineage: Eukaryota > Viridiplantae > Streptophyta > Polypodiopsida > Cyatheales > Cibotiaceae > Cibotium > Cibotium barometz. The sequence goes on along the minus strand of NC_141046.1, from coordinate 64,540,658 downwards.
ATGGTTTTGTGTAAAGTGTTTCCAAGAATTTAATGAAAAAGAACCAATATTTCCAACACTTCCACGTTTCAGTCAATCTACAATAGCATCACTGCATTCAACATTTGGCTAATCTTCACTTCACTCCACTCTTCACTCCCTCTCTTTCACACTTCAAAACTCTTTCTTTCTTTCTTCTCTCTCTCTACTCACTATTCTCGTGAACTCTCTTCTTCTTCTTCTTTCTTTCTCTTCCTCCTCCTAAAACACAAACACAAGAATAATGCACACAATCTAATACATTCTCTCACACTCTCATGCTTTTACTTTTAAGTATGCACCATGTCAAAGTGATCAAATCTCTTTCTCTCTCTTTCCTATTTTGCATGTACACACATAGCGCAGCCATATTGCCCTCTCTCTTCTTTCCTTCTTCTTCTACCCACACACAATGTCTCCTCTCCTTGCTATGGTTCCCCACCTTCTCTCTCCTCATTTTAGCTTGAGAGCATGGAGACCTCCCCCATGCACACACACGTTTCTTTCTCTCTCTCACAGTATACCATGGGTGGCCTTCCTAGGTGTGTGCTTGCTCTCTTCAAATGAGCATCCCCCTTAGTAGTGTGGCCAAGGTCCGCCATTACGGTACCTTGTCCATGTGTATGCTGGTCGGCTCCAAGACACGGCGTCATTGAGCCATGCGGCCTCTCCCTGCTGACACACCATCAGCCTTTGTGACTCGGCCCGATCCATGGCACGGCGGCCTTAAAAGGTCCACCCATAACACATGACCGACCACCTTATATGGAAGGCAGCCTCTCTGTGGCATGACCACGTCCGCGCACAAGCCACCCGACTAGCTCGTCAAGGCTACACGCCTGCTCTATGGTCCATGCTCACCGTGCGTGGCTAGCACATGGCTATGCGACCTTAACCTTCCAAGGTCGGCTCTCTATGTGGCACACGGCTTATGCCTGCCATCAACCTGGCTCACCATGTGTGACCTTATTGTGGGTCTCCTCCTTGTGCACGCACCGGCCCCTTGGGTTGAGAGGCTTGCCATCTCCTCGGCACTAAACAGCCATGTGGCCCTCTCCATGGAGCACACAAGGTGCCAAGCTTGCCCACGCAAGGCACCTCCTCATCACCCGCCAGTCAGCCTGTTAAGCTCGTGATGCCGAACTCTCCATCGTCGGCTCCAGTCTACAGACGGCCAGCCCGACTACTTCAAGCGCACTTGGCCTCCCTTCTTCTCCAAGCGCACGCTTGCCTTCTAGAGTCGGCCAGCCCCGTCCATTGGGCTTGGCCTAGCCGTCTTCTCCTTAAGCGCAAGGTGCCTTAGGCCGACCACCTGTCTACCTTAAGCGCAAGGGCTCAGTCCCTTCTGTGTTGCGCAAGCGGCCAGCCCGTCTACCTTAGGTGCATTGGGGTTTGGCCCCCTCTATTGCGCAGGCGGCCCAGGTGCAAGGCCATGGTGACTTCCGTGCGTTGGCCTGCCTTATGTGCACAAGGCATGGGCGCCCTCACAATGCATAGGCCAGCGTTGGGCCATGGCAGCCTCCCCTTCACGTCGACCACAGAGGCCTCCCTTCACCTTCTACGTGCAGGCGCCAGGCCTACATGTTGTTCCTCCTTCTCTCTACGTGAGTGGCACCCCCTCTCTCTTTCTCATACAAGACACGCACACACCCATACTCTCTCTCTCTCTCTTTATGTACAGAGTTCACACACATACATTAACAACAACAAACAAACAGGCTTACCTCCTCCTCCTCCTCCTCCGGTTCTTCATGTTAGCCAGAGAAAGAAACGCTCCCTCTCTCTTTCTCTTATATGCTCTCAAGAGGTTGGCGGGTACCAACGGGTGCTAAAACTACCCACCCTTCCATTTTTAATTTGAAACTTTTCATTTGTAACCACATTAAGGTCTCCAAACTTGCGTTCCCACCTAACCATCCTCAAAGCTTGAGCTCGAAACTCATCATACTAATCCTCGTTCTCTCCCCCTCGATCTCTCTCTTCTCTCTACCCACTTACATACAACCTCCTCTTTATGTACAAAACAATGTTAATTGTCACCATTCCCATGCAATGTGCTTACACCAATGGACAACATCGACAATCATGATGCATGCAAATACCATGACATTCCACACACACATGCTTTCAAATACTATGGAAATGCATCCAAAATGACCATAATTGGCCCTATTTAAACCCTAGAAAAAATGGCTTCGATCCAGGGGTCATCATTCCTCCCACACTGAAATGTGAGCGTCCTCGCGAACACAGCAGTAACTTCACTTTACAGCTTCCCCCACACTTAACTTCTTCACCATCACTGCCTAGCATCACATCTCCACTTCATCACTCTGAAACAATCACCAAGCATACACTAGAATTATACCGTACCAAACAAACAAACAAAAACAAAAACAAACCTTCAACACCTTCACATCAGCACACATAAATGAGTGAATGAAAATCCAAGTTGCAAACACCACTACAAGAACTTATATAACACTAACCAATAGATAAACCAAAAAGGTTTATTAAGCAAACATCAAATCCCAAGAAACAGTAAAAATTAGCAACTACCACAACCTCCTCACTATGTCTATAATATTTCCACTTTAACAAATAGGAAACAACCCATCCATAACTACAAAACTCTAGGAAAACTACCTTCCACTCACTTCCATATTTCATAAAGACAATAGTAGCACAACTAACCATGGAAGTCATTGCCTGATTGTAATTCCCTTATATCAGAACCATGCCTTTCTCGTTTCATTTTTTTTCTCTTGATTTATTTTTATTTTTATTTTTTTAACCAAATGCACACCACAATGGCAACCACCCCATATGAAACTAGGCTGCGATTCTCAGACCTTGCCACCCGGCTAGGTTGACTCCAAGAACCTACCAAGCTCACATGATGATGGCTATCCCAAAACAGCCCAAGGCATCGGTTTAGAGTACTGACAACCCTGCCAGCATGACTCTCCTCACCTACCAAGAACCATTAAGGTGATAGACCACATATACCACATACATACATTTGAATTTTTATTTTTCTTCCTTCCTTTTTTTTTCCTTCTCTTTTTTCTTTTTTTTCCATCATTTTTCAAAGGCAATGATTTGAAAACCCTCCCCAGGCTCATCATGAAAATCGAGACTATTATGGTCATTATAACCCAGGAATAAGGGAGAAAAGTTCCTTCCACTAGAGTTCTTAAGCACTTCCAAGCTGTTACCTACCATTAAAGAGAAAAAATATAGTCAATGCAGCACATGCCTAGTTAAGATGAATGTGGTAATGACCAATTTCTACTACAGAGCTCAGCAAGAAACTCATAGAATTAGTATCCTTGACTAATAAACCCTAAATCTTTCCAAAAGAAAGAATCATATAAGTCAAGTACCAAGCAATTGCAAGTGGATTAACACAACTCACAATCCCCATTATTACACACACCATGCAAGTGATACCAAAAAATAACCAAATATATTGGAGAAAATACACCTGTGGAACACTGCATATCCTCTGAGTAGCAAAAATTGCATGTCCAGAAACAATCTTCAATACTATGATATCATTGTTCCCAAGTTACTCCCCCATCTCCTTGCACCTAGCAATGCAAAAATGCAAAGAAAATACCATATCTGCACATTCTAACCATTCAAACAATTAGCTTACAACTTCCAAGAAACATAATGTACCTAAAATTGAAAACAAACAAACACAAAAAACCAATCCACATGCAAACCAAAACAAACAACAAAAACACATAACAAATCACACAAACAAAACAATTGTTTCTTTTTAAAGTTTTTTTTTGAAATAAATAACAAGAAAAACAAAACTAATTGACATCATGGGACTCAGAAAAAAACGGCGCGAAAACTCACAAGCGCATTCACTACACCAAAAGGCAAAAGTTGAGTTGTCACCCCATGGCCCTCTGTCTCGTTCAAAAGTACAACTCTCGAAACAAAACTACTCTCTCTAGGTAGAAGTATCCGATACAAGCCATGAGGAAGGCCAAAGCCCAAACCCTCATCCTTATCCTCCTCAGCAAGATAGTCTACCACAACATCTTCAGGATGAAAAGAATCATCTTCAGGATGAAAAGAATCATCCGAAGAATCATCGGACGCATCGGTTAAGGTGTCCACACCTGAACCAAAAATCTCTGGCGCAATAACGGCCAAAGATTGGGCCATGCGACCAAAGTCGCTCTCGGCAATTGGAAGAGATTCCTCGGCAGCCAACCACCGAAACAACCACTCCAACTCATCAACCCAATCAGGGTCTACAACTAATGCTAAAATACCATCCCACCCAAACCAAACCACATAAGGATGAAGAAAATAAAACAAAGCATTGAGAGAAAACTCCATACCACCTGTATACCACCTGTATGAAAGAAGATCGAATCGATCGCACCAAAACCTGATAAACCCACCAATCCCATCAAAACAACGCAAAATAATAAAGAGCAAAACTCATGTGAAAAATATACAATGAACCAACTTGACCCACGTAATTACCAACTTAAACAAAATAATGTTTCACCCTAAGACCATTAACACGAAAAGGAGCTATTACAGCATCAGGGTCTTGGACAATCAAAGAACCATTATTAAAGGCCTCTAACACCTTGAAAGGGCCTAACCACCTCATTTGTAATTTGCCAGGAAACTTATAATATCGATTGTCATAGACTAAAACCTGATCATTCTTTTGAAACTCCCTCACCTTAATGTGACGATCGTGCCAAGCCTTTCGTCTATGTTGCATCGCCTCAACATTTTGCAGAGCCGTTAAACGTATCTCATCCAACCTCACCAAGGCCAGTAATCGAGCCTCTAAAGATTCCTTCTCACCTAGTCGAGATTCCAAGGCAACGCGTAATGTGGGTATTTCCTTCTCTATTGGGAAAATTGCTTCTGTACCATACACTAGAGTGAAAGGTGTATTTTGAGTCGTAACCTTAAATGTGGTACGGTATGCCCACAAAGCCTCAAACAATCGCTCATCCCAATCGCGTCGATTTTCAGATACTGTCTTGGTTAAGATCGTTCCCAGTATTCGATTGGTCACCTCCACTTGACCATTAGCTCGAGGATAATACGGAGTGGATTTTCGATGCTTGATTTTGTAAAGTTCCGTTAATTCCATAATGGTCTCATTTTAAAATGAGAACCAGATCACTCACCAACTCCAACGGACAACCAAAACGAGTAATGATATTTTCATATAAAAATTTGGCGACATCCAATGCCCTATCCGTTTTCAAAGGTTTAGCTTCAACCCACTTGGTCACATAATCCGTGCACACAAGAATGTATCGATTGGATCGATAACGAGTGGGTGGATCAATTGGACCCACAAAATCAATTCCCCATTTCTCAAAAGGTTTTAAAGCCAAGATTGGATTTAAAGGGGTTGCAAATTGTGGTGTGGGTCAACCAACCCGTTGACACTTATCACAACGTTTACTATGCTCAAAAGAGTCTTTATAAACAGTTGGCCACCAATACCCTGCTAGAAATACTTTGCGAGCGGTTAATTCCCCCGCAAAATGACCTCCACATGGCTCATCATGAAGTGCACGTAAGATAGAAGGTATCTCATCCTCTGGCACACAACGACGATACACCCCCTCCCTAGGAAAATAATGATACAAATAACCACCAAAGAGGGTGTAGTGGCGAGATTGCAATAAAATTTTCTTTTTTTCATACTTGCTGGCGCCTCCTGGATAATGAGCAGTGCTCAAGAAATTTGCAATATCCACAAACCAAGGAAGTGTACAATCGGTCAAAAATAATGCCGCATCAGGCAATTCATCATCCACTCCCTCCTCAATATTCTCAGTCAAAAGCCGAGAAAGATGATCCGCCAATACATGAGATTTTCCAGGACGAGTAACCACCTCAAAATCAAACTCTTGAAAAAGTAACATCCATCGAATTACTCGCCCCGCCAGATCTGTCTTGTTCAAAAGGTATCTTAGTGCTTGATGATCCACATAAATTGTAAAAAACTTGCCCAATAAATAATGTCGATATTTATTCACGGCAAATACCATGGATAAACATTCCTTCTCCATTGTAGTGTAATTTCTCTCTGTCTCTGTCAAATTGCGACTCGCATAATAAATCGGATGGTCTACCTTCTTATCGTCTGCTTGACAAAGAACTGCTCCTACAGCTGTGTGTGAAGCGTCTGCATGAATATGAAAAGGTTTAGACCAATCTGGGGGTATCAAAATTGGTGCTTTTATCAATCGATCTTTGATCGTATCAAAAGCCTCCTGACAATCTTGTGACCATTCACAAAGGGTACATCCTTCCGAAGAAGAGTAGTTAAAGGGTTTACCACCGAAGCAAAATTCAATATGAATCGGCAATAATAATTAGCATGTCCCAAAAACCCTCGTAATTGCTTCATGGTTGTCGGAGCAGGCAGATCACGTATCTTATTGATTTTACTATCATCCACAGTAATGCCCTCAGATGAAATCACATGACCTAACAAGATTCCTTTCTCAATGCCAAAAACACATTTCTCCGGATTCAAAGAAATATCGGTTTGCTGATGTAAGATTCCTCCCCCAACCCCTTTTTGATGTCTAGTATCTTCCCCTGTAATCAACCCTCTTCAGAAATATAAAGACCCTGTTGCTAACTATTTTAGCCTAGAGAGAGAAAAATTATTCTAGAGAGAGAATATTCAGATTTTGAATATTTTTGGATAGAAAAATATCTCTTATAATTCAGATGAGTTCCCCTGAAACAGAAATTCAAAAAGAATTTTCCAATGTGCAATTGGAATTAATTGGAAATAGGTATAAAGAACCTTAGTCTAAGGGTCTAGATTTTCAGAAATCTTTAGACTATGGTCCAATTAAGGTTCCTATGGGCCAATAGCATCAATCCATGTGTAGGGGAGAGATAAATCCAAATTTGTAAAAAGAAGATACCCAAAAATGAGTAAATGCTCACATAAGGTGAAGAGTTGAAAATGTACAAGGTTTATTAGTAAAAAACTATGAGCAATATTAAAAATATGAGATATTTTGGGTATCCAAAAATGAGTAAATGCTCACATAAGATGAAGAGTTGAAAATGTACAAGGTTTATTAGTAAAAAACTATGAGCAATATTAAAATGATTCCATTATGACACATATGTAAGGAAGGGGAATTCTTTAAAGGAGGTGCATATTTCACATAAGATGAAGAGTTGAAAATGTACAAGGTTTATTAGTAAAAAAACTATGAGCAATATTAAAATGATTCCATTATGACACATATGTAAGGAAGGGGAATTCTTTAAAGGAGGTGCATATTTCACATAAGATGAAGAGTTGAAAATGTACAAGGTTTATTAGTAAAAAAACTATGAGCAATATTAAAATGATTCCATTATGACACATATGTAAGGAAGGGGAGTTCTTTAAAGGAGGTGCATATTTCACATGCTTGAATGAGTTTTAAACTCATAAAAATTGAGATATTTCATCTCTCCTCTCTCCTCATTCAAGTCTAGTTCCAAAAAGTTAGCTTAACTGACCTAAAAATGGTCAAATATTGACCAAACTGATTTAGAAAATTCTAGAATCAGTTTGTTTGGTTAGGAGCTCAATTTTTCCTATAAATAGAAGCCTCCCCCTTGTTGAAAAATAGATAGTGTTTATGCATCGTTACTCTACTCCACCTAAGCCAAGAACTGTGAATTCATTTAATAATTCACTAGTTTTTGGAGATTCCCTCTTTCTTCAATCCCCATTAGTGGCTCCATCAACATACTTAACCAATTGATTGGTTGGGGGCCTCTACCGTGAACAAAGAATCAAGCAAGTTGTAAGGTAATTAGTGAATATTGATCTTTCTATAATTTCTCAATGTTTCTCTCTTCTCAACCCCTCTCAAGCTTGAGAAGTTTAATTGGTATGGTTTTTTAAATGCTATTGAAGTTTGAATAGTAGTGAAGAGTTACATAATTTAATAAATGCTATTGAAGTTAATTTTCATTTATGTTTAAATTCTAATGATTTTTATGTAAATTCTCTCTCTCACTCAAGAAATGGTCATACTCATGATCCATTCTCAATCCAAATCAAGCTTTTCATAAAGCTTTTCCTTAACCCAAGATTAAGCTATGCTTGAGGCCAAATTAATGGCTTTTTTCTATGCTTTTAGTTTATGTATATTGATGATTCAATCCATTATGGATTAATGAGCCAATTAGAGATCATTTTTAATTCCTTAATGATAAACTTTATCCCTTAGAAAATTTGAGATTTATCAGTCATAGCAGCGGAGCTATGGCAAAATTTTTATAAAAATTATGCATAAAATAATCTCATTCAAAGCATAAAAAGAGGACTTCCTACCATATTCTAGGAATTATCATCCTAGATTAATTGAAAGAATTTCATTACAATCATGGAAAAATTGAATTTTAATATCATGCATAAAGGATAAGTTTTTATATCAAAAGTGTTATTTTTACCATTTTTATTTCATGCATAGAAGTATGCATAATGGATAAATTTTTATATCAAAAGTGTTATTTTTACCATTTTTATTTCATGCATAGAAGTATGCATAATGGATAAATTTTTATATCAAAAGTGTTATTTTTATCATTTTTATTTTCATGCATAGAAGTATGCATAAAGGATAAATTTTTATATCAAAAGTGTTATTTTTATCATTTTTATTTTCATGCATAGAAGTATGCATAAAGGATAAATTTTTATATTAAAAGTGTTACTTTTATCATTTTTAATTTTCATGCATAGAAGTATGCATAAAGGAAAAATTTTTATATCAAAAGTGTTACTTTGATCATTTTTAATTTTCATGCATAGAAGTATGCTTAAAGGAAAATTTTTATATGAAAAGTGTTACTTTTATCATTTTTAATTTTCATGCATAGAAGTATGCATAAAGGAAAATTTTTTATATCAAAAGTGTTACTTTTTTGGATTTCATGCATAGAGGTATGCATAAAAGTTGATTATTTTATTATAAAAGTGTGACTTTTATCATAATTGAATTTCATGCATAGAGGTATGCATAAAAGTTGATTATTTTATTGTAAGAGTGTTACTTTTATCATATTGGATTTCATGCATATAGGTATGCATAAAAGATATTCTTTTTATACTAAAAGTGTGATTTTCCTCATAAATGGATTTTATGCTTAACTTAGATGCATAAGAGAAATTCTTTTATTCTAAAAGTGTAATTTCCTACCAAATTGAATTTATGCATAAGAAGATGCATAAACGATTGATTTTAAATTCGAAAGTGTTAGTCTCCTTAAATGGAATTTATGTATAAATAAATGTGTAGAGAAATCTTATATCAAATATAAGAATTCTCTTTTTTTTTAAAAAAAAAATATGAAATGTGATAAGAGGTGACAAGAGGTGTATGAGATGTGATAAGAATTGATAAGATGCGTATGGAAAGTAATAGGATGTGATAAGAGGTGTATGAGATGTGATAAGAATTGATAAGATGCGTATGGAAAGTGATAGGATGTGATAAGAGGTGTATGAGATGTGATAAGAATTGATAAGATGCGTATGGAAAGTGATAAGAGGTGATAAGAGGTGTATGAGATGTAAAAAGATGTGATAAGATGTGTATGAGATGTGATAAGATTTGATAAGATGCGTATGGAAAGTGATAGGATGTGATAAGAGGTGTATGAGATGTAAAAAGATGTGATAAGATGTGTATGAGATGTGATAGAATGTGTTAAGATGAGTTAGGATGTGTTAAGATGTATATGGGATGTGTTAGGACGAGAATGGATGTAATATGGTTGTATGAATGTGATGTGGATGTATACATGTAGATGTATATGTATGAATGTGAATGTTGATGTGGATGTGGATGTATGGATGTAGATACGGATGTGTATGTATGTATGTGGATGTGTATGTATGAATGAGGATGTGAAAATGGATGTATGTATGTAGATGTGGATGTATGGATGTATGTATGTAGATGTGGATGTATGTATGTAGATGTGGATGTATGAATATGAATGTGGATGTGTGGATGTGGAAATGGAGGTATGGATGTATGAATGTAGATGTGGATGTATGCATGTAGATGCGTATGTATGAATGTGAAATTGGATGTATGATGTGGACGTACGAACATGGATATGTATGTAGAATAATGAATATGAAGATGTATGTGAGATAATGTAGTCTATATGAGTGAATGGATGAGAACGAGTACACACTGAATGGAATGTGGAATAAGTAATGTGGTCCGAGAGTGGATAATATAGAAAGACAAGAGTTCGTTATAGAAATTGTATTTGTGACTGTTTGTAAATGACTGTTTTATGTCAAGAATGCTGGAGAAGCATTTTGACCGTCTTGAGGATTAAGGTCATGAAGACTGAACTGATAAAGTTGCAACTGCTGACGGAGAGTCAATGGAGGACGTCTCGCGTAGCAAGGTCGATCGAGGTCTTGACCAGCCTCGGCTCGATTTAAATGGTGAGCTTCCGGTACGGTGGATGAGGGACCAAGGAAGCGGCCTATGAGTGAAGCGCTAGGTCACCTGCGAAGGATCCTAGAGGGTGCTGACCATACGGTGCTCGGGCTCTGGGTCGCCGAAGATACCCACACGTGCGTCGTGGAAGATATTGGAATAAGGAGTAAGAGTTGTTTTCTGAAACCGGGCATGGATCTGGTTGATTGACCTTGCTGGTCCTCAACAGATGAGTCCATGGCTCTTTTATATGGATCTGTGGGTTGATCTTGTTGATCTTCCACGGAGACTCCATTCTATTATATGAATATATTGCCGGTTACTATGAGCTAGGAACCATGGAAAAGGCCCCTGAGAGAACAAGTGGTGAGCGTTCTGGTTGCCAATGATGCCATAAGTACACCGATGAAAGAATGACTGGAAATAAGGATTCAACCAGAGACTTTGAGGATTGTCATCAGTGACATAATGGTTTTATTAAAGGATTGTTTTAAAGCTAGTTGATGCTAAGAAAAAGGTAATTTCATATTGGGTGTGTAAGTGGTATGACTAGTTTTATGTTTGCATGAACTTCCGGCTAGGGGGCCTTGGAACTCTTTTCCTTGGTACCCGGGACAAAACCTAACCAAATTCCAAATTGGATCCCATCACTACAGTGGTTGGGCGGTTGGCTAACCCATGGGATCGGATGGGGTTAGGCTGGACTGATGGATCCATAAATCGAGATTTAATTTCTATTATTACGATAGATGAAGTAAATCCCGGATAGAAATTGTTCTATGGATAGGAATCAACGGCTGTGCCTCTTGATGGGGAAAAAAGCGTTGATCCCAATGATCCAAGTGCAAGTTCTTCCTTGATTTGACCAAGTACCGTTAAAGGTGCAGTCAGATCAGTTTGATCAGTAATGATCTTGACTACGTTAGAGTAAAGAGTTATCCTGGTGGAATCGCCCGTGCTTTCCGGGTAAAGGAAGTTTTTCCGGTTTCGGTTTAGGACAAACCGACGGATTAGTCTCTTGTCCGGATATCCGTGGGCGAGGCCCCGAGTGTGGGACCCCTGTCCCGCGCGAGAAGTGCTACTTCCGCTGCTAGTACCCCGAATCCGTTGCTCGGTGGGAACAGGGACCTCACAGCTGACAACGATCAAAGACCTTAGCCAACTTCTCAGGCATATCCTCCTCATCCCCTTGAACTGAAAAATCGTCCAAAAAGATTTCCATCCACTTTTGTAAAAACTCTTGAAATGAAGCCATCATCACCCGTTGGAAAGTAGATGGAGCATTACATAATCCAAATGGCATCACTCGATAAGCATAAGTTTCCCATTCTGTTGTAAAAGTGGTTTTTGGTTGATCATCTGGGTGGATTTGTATTTGATTATAACCGCTAAAACCATCTAAGAAGGAATACAATTTATGCCCTGCTACTCGGTCTAGAACTTGATCAGTGAAAGGCAATGGAAAGTGATCCTTCTTAGTCTTATCATTTAGCTTTCGATAATCCACACAAATTCTAATCTTACGATTTTTCTTTGGAACAATTACAATTGGGGAAACCCACTCACTGTATGCCACAGGATAAATGAAACCCGCATCTAACAGCTTTGCTATTTCTGCTTTCACAAGCTCTGCATAGACAGGGTTTGTGCGCCTTTGACGTTGGCATACCGGCCTAGCGTTTGGCTCTAAATCAATGTAATGCTGGCATATCTCAAGTTTCACTCCCTGCAAGTCTTTATAGGACCAAGCAAAGACATGTTTGTATGTTTGTAGAACCTCTCTCAATCTAGTTAAGGTTCGTTCTTGCAATTGACTCCCCAATGTAAAGCATTTTCCCTCTTCAACTTCCCAGCGCTGAGTAATTTCTAATGCTACTTCCACTAAATTTGCTGAAGTACTTGGACCCTCATCTACAATTTGCTTCCCTTTGTCCCCTATTAATTTTGCATTACTTTTAGGGCAATCTTTCTCCTCGTGGCCCTCCTCACTGCATTGCTTGCATAAAGGAACATAATCTTGGTGTGCCCTTGCATTCGGGCAATATGCAGCAATGTGGCCTTCTTGGTGGCAGTTCCAACAAATCACTGTTCCTTGGGTAATTGTATTAGGACTTCCATATCCTTGATAACCCCGGCCAAAATATGGCCGATATGGTGACCCTGGCCTTTGTCCCCTCATTCCACCTTGCCCTCGCCCTCATGGAAATGGATGCGGGTAATCCTTGCTGCAATTGTTGCTTATAGGGTTCTGGGATTCCTCTTTGCATGAAAGGTCGAGGTGGAGGTCCAATTTCATAAGTAATATTATTCTTATCCATGCAATTAAAATTAGTGTTTATCCCCTGCGCTTGCCTTCTCTCATGTGCTTGCTTAATGAAGCAATTTTCCTCTGTATGATTGTTTTTCAAGCAATAAGTACAAAACAAGATTCGTGGTTGATCAGGTACGACTCGAGATACAGTAGGACACTCTGTAGCCAAGTGGCCATAGCCATGACATTTCCCACACCATATATTCGATCGGGGTGGACTTTGCGCACTGGCTTGCATAGTAGGCAGCTGTGGCTCTATAGCCATAACGTCCCTTACTGGAGCTCGCACAGCACTTAAGATCTCCTCTTTAAATTTTCCCAACACACTTGTCACAATGTCCCCCACCCTTGCCTCGCTCACTAAAGGTGGCGGTGGTGTTCCGGTCTGAAGCATGTATGCCGGTGTAGTCATATATGGGTTTGGAGGCATGTATGATGCTGGATTTGTATTAACAACCACTTGTGGTTGTGAGGGACCGGCAATTGTTGAGACCTCCTGGGGTCTCATAGAGCTAACCATAGGTGATGTCCCCATAGGGCCATAAAGTAATTCCCTCCATCGTTGCTGTCCCAGCTGTACCTCTTCCCAGTTTCTAGCTTCTTGTTTGGCGGCGTTCAAATCAACAGGCCGACGAAGCCCAACATACTTCTGAGCCTCTGGATCCCTTAGACCATCAATCAAACGACGCTTTTGTGTGTCGTCATTAGGGGCTGCTACTCCCATCTTCCTCACAATGGTCTCCATGCATTGTATATAATGGTCAATGCTCTCGTTCACTCCTTGCAACAAGTAGTCTAATTGCTGGGCCAATCTATCTTGAAAACCTTGCCTTCTAAATTTGGCCAAAAAAGATGTTGATAGATTTTGGTACGTGGCCTTGGAGGCTGCATCCAAGTTGCCATACCAACTTGCTGCTTCGTCTTTAAAAGTTGCCGGAAAGATATGCAGCTTTTGATCTTGATCAATTATCTCGTTAGCAACACATGTCACCTCAAACTTTTGTAAATGCGCATCAGGATCCTCGTCCCAAAGTCCCGCAAATTGCACAAAGTCGACTAACCGGATTGTTGCTCTTTGTGCTGGAACAGCCATTTGGAAAAATGGTAATACCTCAAAAGTTGGATCATCCCAGAAATTTAAAGCTCTAGGTCTTACCCTAGGTAATCGCGGATAGCTTCTAAGTCCTCTAGGCACACTACCACTAGTGCCTGTAAATAATAGTCTCTCTTTCTTCTCTTGTTGGGCTATAAACTTGTACAGGTCGATTGCTGACTCCTAAATCCCTTATTGTTTCGTCATCACACGAAAGATCTTCCCCGCTTAGACTAGAAGGAACGCTAACCTGAAATTGACCGCTATCCAAGGATCTTCCTTGTGTCACGTTCGGTTCTTGCTCTCTCAACAATAGGTTCACTAACTCTAATTGCACAGCGAGACGGATTTCAGCTCGTTCAGCCCTCCTTTCTTCCCTTGCTTGTCTTGGGTCAATTGTTCGACCCTGAGTAGACTCACTCATGCACTTCTTACTTCCTGAGGTTCTTCGTGATTCTTTGGATTATCTAGCTTGATGGACCTTAAAATTGCCTTGATAAACCACTTCCACCAGATTGGTGCATGGAACAAACCAAAGGGCTCTATGGATCTAAGATAATCCTTGCAGTATGTGGCCTTGATCTTACGTATCACATCACTGGGAAATCGTGGGTAATATTCTTGAATGAATATGTCCTCCCACTCTTGTTGTTCTTCTTCGTACGGAACCCAGTTAGCAAAACTCTCCAAAAAATCACATGTGTTTACCAATGCCCCTCTCTCATTTGACTCCTCGCGGCCACTCCTAAGTCCTTCTGATCCTAGGAGTCGTGCCATTTTTCTTTTTGGAACTCCTAAACCCTGGTTCTCAAACGCAAAATATATGCGCCGAGATATCCCGTAGCTACTAACTAGCTAGTGATCTCCCGGCGAACGCACCAAAAAATGACTGGCCTTCCTACTCTCTAGTCCAACGCACTAAATACCCACTAAAACAGTGAATGCGTCCTAAATAACAACCACACACAGCCTAAATCCTAGAAACACACACCGAAAAGACATCTTTTTGTATGAAATAATTTACAATGTTTTATTTACACACACCCACACAGACACACAAATGGAAAAGAATAAACTACTACGACCCAACAGATCATCAAGACACAACTTCACCATTCTAAACTGAATAAAGAAATTTAATGTCAAAATGGTTTTGTGTAAAGTGTTTCCAAAAATTTAATGAAAAAGAACCAATATTTCCAACACTTCCATGTTTCAGTCAATCTGCAATAGCATCACTGCATTCAACATTTGGCTAATCTTCACTTCACTCCACTCTTCACTCCCTCTCTTTCACACTTCAAAACTCTTTCTTTCTTTCTTCTCTCTCGCTACTCACTATTCTCGTGAACTCTCTTCTTTTTCTTCTTTCTTTCTCTTCCTCCTCCTGAAACACAAACACAAGAATAATGCACACAATCTAATACATTCTCTCACACTCTCATGCTTTTACTTTTAAGTATGCACCATGTCAAAGTGATCAAATCTCTTTCTCTCTCTTTCCTATTTTGCATGTACACACATAGCGCAACCATATTGCCCTCTCTCTTCTTTCCTTCTTCTTCTACCCACACACAATGTCTCCTCTCCTTGCTATGGTTCCCCACCTTCTCTCTCCTCATTTTAGCTTGAGAGCATGGAGACCTCCCACATGCACACACACGTTTCTTTCTCTCTCTCACAGTCTACCATGGGTGGCCTTCCTAGGTGTGTGCTTGCTCTCTTCATCATGAGCATCCCCCTTAGTAGTGTGGCCAAGGTCCGCCATTATGGTACCTTGTCCATGTGTATGCTGGTCGGCTCCAAGACACGGCGTCATTGAGCCATGCGGCCTCTCCCTGCTGACACACCATCAGCCTTTGTGACTCGGCCCGATCCATGGCACGGCGGCCTTAAAAGGTCCACCCATAACACATGACCGACCACCTTATATGGAAGGCAGCCTCTCTGTGGCATGACCACGTCCGCGCACAAGCCACCCGACTAGCTCGTCAAGGCTACACGCCTGCTCTATGGTCCATGCTCACCGTGCGTGGCTAGCACATGGCTATGCGACCTTAACCTTCCAAGGTCGGCTCTCTATGTGGCACACGGCTTATGCCTGCCATCAACCTGGCTCACCATGTGTGACCTTATTGTGGGTCTCCTCCTTGTGCACGCACCGGCCCCTTGGGTTGAGAGGCTTGCCATCTCCTCGGCACTAAACAGCCATGTGGCCCTCTCCATGGAGCACACAAGGTGCCAAGCTTGCCCACGCAAGGCACCTCCTCATCACCCGCCAGTCAGCCTATTAAGCTCGTGATGCCGAACTCTCCATCGTCGGCTCCAGTCTACAGACGGCCAGCCCGGCTACTTCAAGCGCACTTGGCCTCCCTTCTTCTCCAAGCGCACGCTTGCCTTCCAGAGTCAGCCAGCCCCGTCCATTGGGCTTGGCCTAGCCGTCTTCTCCTTAAGCGCAAGGTGCCTTAGGCCGACCACCTGTCTACCTCAAGCGCAAGGGTTCAGTCCCTTCTGTGTTGCGCAAGCGGCCAGCCCGTCTACCTTAGGTGCATTGGGGTTTGGCCCCCTCTATTGCACAGGCGGCCCAGGTGCAAGGCCATGGTGACTTCCGTGCGCTGGCCTGCCTTATGTGCACAAGGCATGGGCGCCCTCACAATGCATAGGCCAGTGTTGGGCCATGGCAGCCTCCCCTTCACGTCGACCGTGCAGGCGCCAGGCCTACATGCTGTTCCTCCTTCTCTCTACGCGAGTGGCACCCTCTCTCTCTTTCTCATACAAGACACGCACACACCCATACTCTCTCTCTCTCTCTCTTTATGTACAGAGTTCACACACATACATTAACAACAACAAACAAACAGGCTTACCTCCTCCTCCTCCTCCTCCTCCGGTTCTTCATGTTAGCCAGAGAAAGAAACGCTCCCTCTCTCTTTCTCTTATATGCTCTCAAGAGGTTGGCGGGTACCAACGGGTGCTAAAACTACCCACCCTTCCATTTTTAATTTGAAACTTTTCATTTGTAACCACATTAAGGTCTCCAAACTTGCGTTCCCACCTAACCATCCTCAAAGCTTGAGCTCGAAACTCATCATACTAACCCTCGTTCTCTCCCCCTCGATCTCTCTCTTCTCTCTACCCACTTACATACAACCTCCTCTTTATGTACAAAACAATGTTAATCGTCACCATTCCCATGCAATGTGCTTACACCAATGGACAACATCGACAATCATGATGCATGCAAATACCATGACATTCCACACACACATGCTTTCAAATACTATGGAAATGCATCCAAAATGACCATAATTGACCCTATTTAAACCCTAAAAATTGCTAAAAATGGCTTCGATCCAGGGGTCATCACCTCTACCTTGAGAGATGAGGACATCTCGCACGTTTTTAAGTGGGGTAGAATGTAAGATTCTCCCCCAACCTTCGAGGTATACAGGAGTAAGAACCTCCCTTTCTGATCTTATAATTATTCCCTCTCTAAAATAAAAGAAAGATTCTGTTTAAAAAGGAAGACCCTTTCCCCAGAATATTTCTCAGGAGTCCCACCTGTTTTAAGGATTCAGATCGATGAGTTCAGAAGTGAGAACCGGTGTTTTGGATACCAAGGTTTTGGTCCTTCATTCGAGTACGGCCCAAAAGAAGTTCTTTATCTCTTGAGAAGTATAAGAAGTTATCCCCCAGATATTATGGGCCATATCTGAATTCAAAGAAAGTAGGTGACTTAGCCTACGAGCTTCTTTTACCTCCTCATCTCAAAGTTCATAATGTATTTCATGTAAGCCTTCTAAAGAAAAATGTGCCAAACCCAATTCATGGAAAGACGGTAAAACTTCAATGGCAAGATACCCCGTTGGCTTCTAGGTTACGCTAGTTCCTTCTTTTATATAAGTCGTAACTCTTACGTGTCGCTCGCAGTAATCTTACTTCCATCGATCTCCTTTCTTTCTTAATCTCTTTATGGCTTGGCAGCAGGAATTAGTTTTATCCATGATAATTTCTCACCTTCAAGATGCAAGCGAGTCTGTGAAGAAGGATTTTATAGCACTGTATGAGCGCTCACTTTTCCCTCACTTGGGAACTTCTGTAGCTCGGACCAAATGGCGGACTTGTCGAGACATAACTAGGGTAACACCGTGGGGTCGGCAGCACTTTCGTAACAATGTCCGCTTGGCCATGGTTATTGAAGCTTTGGGTTTGGGTCCCCGATTCTACTGTGTGATGAGATCAAGGCATGGTGGATTTTCTGAGCGGGTCTTCTTACTAGCGTGCTTTCTTCCTCACCAGAAGATATGCCTTTATCCCGTTTTCGGCTTGCCTCTTAGAGGTCCTTTTGTTAGATCACCTCATACCACTGAGGTAGGTGCTGCAATATCCAGCCGAATTATTCCCATAGATGAGTTACCTTATACGTGTGCAGCTTGTGAGTGCTGCTTTTGTGACCATATGATGGACGGGCTTATGGAATTGTAAAAAGTTCTTCTATCTTAATGTATAAGTTTCAAGAGTAAATAAAGTTGAAATCTTTGTTCTTGTCTTGAGTCTTGCTCTCTTTGAGACTTTTCTTGGTGGTTAATCTTAATTAAATTTTCTCTCAGTCTCATATTCGTGCATCTTGTGAAATTATCCTCAGTTTGCGCGAGATGAGGACATCTCGCGTTTTTCAAGTGGGAGAGAATGTAAGATTCCTCCCCAGCCTCTCAAGATATCCAGCATCTTCCCCTGTAATCAATCCCCTCTTCAGAAATATAAGAGATCTCGTCTCTACCTGTTTTGACATAGAGAGAGAAAATATTCTAGAGAGAGAATATTCAGATTTTGAATATTTTTGGATAGAAAAATATCTCATCTTATTAAAATAAGTTCCCCTAAAACAGAAATTCAAAAAGAACTTTCCAATGTGCAATTGGAATTAATTGGAAATGGGTATAAAGGACCTTAGCCTAAGGGTCTAGATTTTCAGAAATTTTTGGATTATGGTCCAATTAAGGTTCCTATGGGCCAATAAGATCAATCCATGTGTGGGGAGGAGATAAATCCAATTTTGTAAAAGATGATACCCAAAAATGAGTAAATGCTCACATAAGATGAAGAGTTGACTATGTACAAGGTTTATTAATAAGAAACTATGAGTAATATCAAAAATATGAGATATTTTGGGTATCCAAAAATGAGTAAATGCTCACATAAGATGAAGAGTTGAAAATGTACAAGGTTTATTAGTAAAAAACTATGTGTAATATCAAAAATATGAGATATTTTGGGTATCCAAAAATGAGTAAATGCTCACATAAGATGAAGAATTGAAAATGTACAAGGTTTATTAGTAAAAAACTATGAGTGATATTAAAAATATGAGATATTGTGGGTATAATGATTCCATTTTGACACATATGTAAGGAAGGGGAGTCCATTAAAGGAGGTGCATATTTTACATGCTTGAATGAGTTTTAAACTCATAAATAATGTGATATTTTATCTCTCCTCTCTCCTAATTCAAGTCTAGTTGCAAAAAGTTAGCTCAACTGACCTAAAGATGGTCAAAAATTGACCAAACTGAATTGGAAAATTCTAGAATCAGTTTGTTTGGTTAGGAGCTCAATTTTTCCTATAAATAGAAGCCTCCCCTTTGTTGAAAAAGAATAATGTTTAATGCATTGTTACTCTACTCCACCCAAGCCAAGAACTATGAATTTAATTAATAATTCATTAGTTCTTGACATTTCCCTCTTCCAAAGATTGGTGGCCACTCTTGTTCAAACAAGAGTTGAACCCTCAAACCATCAAGCCAAAGGAAAGCTATCAAGGTCTTTAGTAAGTTGGTGATTCTCTTTTTATCATTTAAATGGTTTTTATGCTTTATGTCTTCTCTAAGAATGTTATGCCTCATTACAAAAAGGCATTCCCCTCTCTTCTCTAACAAAACCAACCATTCTCTATCCTAGGTGAATGGTTAATTGATTAATGTCAAGTTTTTTTTAATAATGATTATTTTATTATAAAAGTGTTATTTTTAGCATAATTGAATGACATGCATAGAGGTATGCATAAAAGATGATTATTTTATTATAAAAGTGTTATTTTTAGCATAATTGAATTTCATGCATAGAGGTATGCATAAAAGATGATTATTTTATTATAAAAGTGTTATTTTTAGCATAATAGGTATGCATAAAAGATGATTATTTTATTATAAAAGTGTTATTTTTAGCATAATTGAATGACATGCATAGAGGTATGCATAAAAGATGATTATTTTATTATAAAAGTGTTATTTTTAGCATAATTGAAATTCATGCATAGAGGTATGCATAAAAGATGATTATTTTATTATAAAAGTGTTATTTTTAGCATAATTGAAATTCATGCATATAGAGGTATGCATAAAAGATGATTATTTTACTATTTTTAGCATAATTAAATTTTATGCATAGAGGCATGCATAAAAGATGATTATTTTATTATAAAAGTGTTATTGTTAGCATAATTGAATGACATGCATAGAGGTATGCATAAAAGATGATTATTTTATTATTTTTAGCATAATTGAATTTCATGCATAGAGGTATGCATAAAAGATTATTATTTTATTATAAAAGTGTTATTTTTAGCATAATTGAATGACATGCATAGAGGTATGCATAAAAGATGATTATTTTATTATAAAAGTGATATTTTTAGCATAATTGAATTTCATGCATAGAGGTATGCATAAAAGATGATTATTTTATTATAAAAGTGTTATTTTTAGCATAATTGAAATTCATGCATAGAGGTATGCATAAAAGATGATTATTTTATTATAAAAGTGTTATTTTTAGCATAATTGAATTTCATGCATAGAGGTATGCATAAAAGATGATTATTTTATCATAAAAATATTACTTTTAGCATAATTGAATTTCATGCATAGAGGTATGCATAAAAGAGGAATATTTTATTCTAAAAGTGTAATTCCTACTAAATTGAATTTATGCATAGGAAGATGCATAAAAGATTGAATTTTAATTCAAAGTGTCATTCTCATTTAAAATAAATTTATGCATAGGAAGATGCATAAAAGATTGATTTTATTCAAAAATGTTAGTCATCCTTAAACGGAATTTATGCATAAATAAATGCGTAAAGAAATCTTATATCAAATATGAGAATTCTCTTGTATTCTATAAATAGATATGGGAAATGATAAGATGTGATAAGATGCATATGAGATGAGTTAGGATGTGATAAGATGAGTTAAGAAGTGATAAGATGTGTATGGGATGAGGTAAGAAGTGTATGTGATGGGATAAGATGTATATGGGTTGTGATAGGGTGAGAATATGGATGTGGATGTGGATGCATAAGTATGGATGTATGGATGTGAATGTGGATGGGTATGTATGGATGTATGAATGTGGATGTGGATGCATGGATGTGAATGTGGATGTGTATGTATGGATGTATGCATGTAAATGTGGATGTGGATGTGGATGTATGGATGTGAATGTGGATGTGTATGTATGGATGTATGCATGTAGATGTGGATGCATGAGTATGGATGTATGGATGTATGGATGTGAAAGTGGATGGGTATGTATGGATGTATGAATATGGATGTGGATGTATAGATGTGAATGTGGATGTGTATGTATGGATGTATGCATGTAGATGTGAATGTGGATGTGGATGAGTATGTATGGATGTATACATGTAGATATGGATGTATGCATGTAGATGTGAATGTGGATGTGGATGAGTATGTATGGATGTATGCATGGAGATGTGGATGTATGCATGTAGATGTAGATGTATGGATGTGAATGAGAAAGTAGATATGGATGTATACATGGAGATGTGGATGTATGCATGTAAATGTAGATGTATGGATGTGAATGTGAATGTGGATGTGGATGTATACATGGAAATATGGATGTATGCATGTAGATGTAGATGTATGGATGTGAATGAGGATGTAGATGTGGATGTATACATGGAAATGTGGATGTATGCATGTAGATGTAGATGTATGGATGTGAATGTGAATGTGAATGTGGATGTGGATGTATACATGGAAATGTGGATGTATGCATGTAGATGTAGATGTATGGATGTGAATGAGAATGTAGATGTGGATGTATACATGGAAATGTGGATGTATGCATGTAGATGTAGATGTATGGATGTGAATGAGAATGTAGATGTGGATGTATACATGGAGATGTGGATGTATGCATGTAGATGTAGATGTATGGATGTGAATGTGAATGTGGATGTGGATGTATACATGGAGATGTGGATGTATGCATGTAGATGTAGATGTATGGATGTGAATGAGAATGTGGATGTGGATGTATACATGCGGATATGGGATTGGATGTATGATGTGGATGTACGAACAGGGATGTGTATGTAGAATAATGAATGTGAATGTGTATGTGAATTAATGTGTCGTCGATATGAGGGAATGGATGAGAATGAGTACACATTGAATGGAATGTGGAATAAGTAATGTGGACTGAGGAAGGATAATGTGGAAAGACGAGAGTTCGATATAGAAATTGTATTTTGTGACTGTTTGTAAATGACTGTTTTATATCAAGAATGCTGGGGAAGCATTTTGACCGTCTTGTGGATTAAAGTCATGGAGACCTAACTGATAAAGTTGCAACTGCTGTGACGGAGAGTCAATGGAGGACGTCTTGCGTAGCAAGGTCGGCTGAGGTCTTGACCAGCCTCGGTTCGATTTAAATGGTGAGCTTCCGGTATGGTGGATGAGGGACCAAGGAAGCGGCCTATGAGTAAAGCGCTAGGTCACTTGCGAAGGATCCTAGAGGGTGCTGACCATACGGTGCTCGGGCTTTGGGTCGCCGAAGATACCCACACGTGCGTCGTGGAAGATATTGAAGCAAGGAATAAGAGTTGTTTTCTGAAACCGGGCATGGATCTGGTTGATTGACCTTGCTGGTCCTCAACGGATGAGTCCATGGCTCTTTTATATGGATCTGTGGGTTGATCTTGCTGATCTTCCACGGAGATTCCATTCTGTTATATGAATATATTGCCGGTTACTATGAGCTAGGAACTATGGAAAAGGCCCCTGAGTGAACAGGTGGTGAGCGTTCTGGTTGCCAATGAGGCCATAAGTATACCGATGAATGAATGACTGGAAATAAGGATTCAACCAGAGACTTTGAGGATTGTCATCAGAGACATAATGGTTTCATTAAAGGATTGTTTTTAAAGTTAGCTGATGCTAAGAAAAAGGCAATTTCATATTGGGTGTGTAAGTGGTGTGGCTAGTTTTATGTTTGCATGAACTTCCGGCTAGGGGACCTTGGAACTCTTTTCCTTGGTACCCGGGACAAAACCTAACCAAATTCTTAATTGGATCCCATCACTACAGTGGTTGGGCGGTTGGCTAACCCATGGGAGTGGATGGGGTTAGGCTGGACTGATGGATCCGTAAATCGAGACTCAATTTTTGTTTACGTTAGATAAAGTAAATCCCGGATAGTAATTGTTCTATGGATAGGAATCAACGGCTGTGCCTCTTAATGGGAAAAAAAGCGTTGATCCCAATGATCCAAGTGCAAGTTTCTTCCTTGATCTGACCGAATATCTTTATAAGTGTAGTCGACGGATCAGCTTGATCAGTAATGGTCTTGACTACGTTAGAGTAAAGAGTTATCTTGGTGGAATCGCCCGTGCTTTCCGGGTGAAGGAAGTTTTTCCGGGTTCGGTTTTGGAAAAATCGACGGATTAGTCTCTTGTCCGGATATCCGTGGGCAAGGCCCCGAGTGTGGGACCCTGCCCCGCGCAAGAAATGCTACTTCCGTTGCTAGCACCCCGAATCCGTTGTGCGGTGGGGATAGGGATCTCACAGGTGGCGGTTAAGCGCGCATTGGCATGAACACTATTGGGATGGGTGACCTCTCGGGAAGTGGCCCCCAATTTTCAACATCGTGGAGGTATGGAAGGCCAAAAATGGACAATATACAGGCATGGGACGACATGGATGGGAGGGTGACTATTATCACAAAGAGATGTGCCAAATGATGGCACACAAATTATGAGACTAGTCTTTAGATTGTAACCTAGAATTGTAATGAGGGCATGATTATTTGAAGAGACTTTCAGGGACTAGGATATATTCTTGTATACGAAGACACACTAGTGCTAGGAAAGTATGCTACCCAAAGTAGTAGGTTATAGGTGGGAATCGGTCCATCGGGTTAGACACAAAAATTCAAAAAAATGAGAGGGAATGTATGAAATTAAAAAAGTAAAGAGGGAAGAATGCTTATATATTAAAAAGCCTTAAGCATTTTTTTGAATAATTAGTGTGAGAAAATGAGGAAAATAAAAATCTTTTTCATATATATATATATATATATATATATATATATATATTATTTGGGGGTAAAATGTTTAGCATAATATTCACAAATTTAAAAAAGGTAAAAAAAAATTCATTTTTTGGGCCTCTTTAAATTTGATTTTTTTCGGATGTGACAAGTAGGTAGTTATGTGGGAAGAAAAAATGACTTTTTAATATAGATATATGTTGGGGGGAGTTTCTAAGGGAGAAAGTGTCAAAATTTCAAAAAGTAAAAAATTTACCTTTTATGGGTCCCATTCAAAAATGCCCATTAAGTTGGTGATATGTGGCAAGAGAGAGAAGTGAGGTTGGGGATAAAAAAAAATCAAAAAGTAATAGGAGGGAATGTTTAAAAGGAATGCTTGTGTATTACAAAAGTAGGAGGATAGAAGGTAATGATTGGGAATCTTTGGTTTTAGGCCCTATAAATAAGGTAAAGTCTAGGCAAGTAGGGGGGATAGAAAGTCTATAAAAGAGCCCAAGAATATGGGTCATCATTGGCTTTGTCCCCTTAAGCCTCTACATTTTTAGCTTTAATCCCTTAAAATTAAGAATCCTTAGAGGACTCTTTTGGAGTCCAAATGCCTTCTAATGGTAGCCACAGTGTGATTTTTCAAGCTGATTATTCTTCTTATTAATATCTTTTGATGACTATGTCCACAGGTATAACAATGAGAGGATGCACTTTGACCTCAACACAGGGCCCTTCGACAGTGGTATCATGTACTACTACCATCGGCTACATTGTTTGCCCTCATACATGTATACTACTTTTGAGGATATGATCAACACCACCTTTTGGAGGTCGATCGATTTTCTTCGCCAAACTCTTCACATCCTCCAGACAAGAAAGAGCCGCTATAAAGAATATCTAAGGTAACAATCCTTAGGGGTAATAGATTTTGAGAATGGAATCTCCAACAGGTAGGAGGGGGTGTTAACCCCATTTTGAGGTTAACCTAGCCTGCGTTACATAAGTATCATGAAACGGCACTGTAAATATTATAATTATGAGAATGGTTTTGGTAATGCCCAAACCTATGTATCTTGTATCTTGTCTTGTAATCATTTAGTTCATCTTTTCTGAAGTTTTTGTGCCCATGTGTGAACAAGGGCTAGATGTATGAATAACAAATTCTCATAATGCAATACATAATCCCCCTTTGTGCCACTGAGTTTAGTCTTATCTCCTTGCTCTCTTATGTCTATGTTGTGAGAGAGAGAGTTGAGAGGAGAGAGAGTTGAGAGGAGAGAGAGATTCATTCTTGGTGCATGCTCCTCTTATGCTTATGCTTATGAGTGTGAGAGTAGAGAGGATTGAGTGTCCTTGTATGAGGAAAGGCAACCTCATCATACTAGCTTGTGGAAGGAGGCAAAGGAGGGGACATATCTACCACTACCATAGCTTGGAGTCTTCAAAGATACAATCTTGGATACTGGCAAAATTTCCCTTGTAATGTGTTAAGGTAAGCATTGTCCATTGCAATAGGGGAGGGATAGTGTACCTTGTAACAAACATTGTTCATTGCAATAGGAGAAGGATAGTGTAGCCTATAACAAGCGTGTTTGAGCTATGAGCATGTGTTGAATAGGCATGGTGGTTGGCCTTTATTAAATTAAGGAATTAAATTAAGGAAGAATATTGAGAGTTATAATCAAACCTCAACCCTAGATGACATGTGGTAGCTATGTGGGGATTATCCCATATGCAAAGACTTGAAAGGATGTGTGAAGAGATGAAGGGTAGAAGATGGAGAGGCTTTTTGTATCCACCATACACCCTTTTAAGATGGGGGAAGCCTCTCCTCCAGAGCCAGCTAGGAGACATGGGGTGGGGTCACATGCTCTCTTAGTAGGTTGCTATAATTTGAACTAGACAGAGGGGGTGGGGGAATGAGAATGGAGGGATTGAAGTGAGTGAGAGGGAAGGGAGGAAGGGAGAAGGAGAATGAAAGAGGGAGAGGGACTAGAGAGAGAGAGACAAAGAGAGAGAGAGAGAGAGAGAGAGAGAGAGAGAGAGTAGGACAAGAGAAGGAGAGATAAGGGGGGGGAGAGAGAGAGAGAGAGAGAGAGAGAGAGAGAGAGAGAGTAGGACAAGAGAAGGAGAGAGAGAGAGAGAGAGAGAGAGAGAGAGAGAGAGAACGGGGGAGGAGGGAGGAGGGGGCTTGTCTTTACCACATCCATATTGTCATTATGTGAAAAAGAGAATTAGGCCTATTATTTTTACAAATGAGAGAGAGAAAGAGAGAGGTACAAAGAGAGAGAGAGAGAGAGAGAGAGAGAGAGAGAGAGAGAGAGAGAGAGAGGGGGGGGGACATAGAGGGAAAAAGAAGAGAAGGGAAAGGGACAGGGAAGGAGAAGGTGAAGAGAGAGAGAGAGAGAGAGAGAGAGAGAGAGAGAGAGAGAGAGAAGGAGAGAAGGAGAGGGAGTTAGAGAGGGGGGGAGGAAGGGAGTTATCTTTACCATCATATCCATTTCATCAATATGGACACAAGAGAAGTAGTACTACCACTTTTACAAATCAGAGAGAAAGGGAGGAGGGGAGGCGAGGGGAGGGGAGGAGCGAGGAGGGGAAGGGAGAAGGAGAGTGGACTATAATTTTATAAATAAGAGAGAGAGGGGAGTAGACTATCATATTTAAAAATAAGAGGGGGGGGAGGAGAGGGGAGGAAGGGAGAAGGAGGGTGAGAGGGAGGGAGAGAGAGAAAGGGGGATGGAAGAGAGAGAGAGTGATGGAGATGGGAGGAGAGAGGAGGGGAGGGGAGAGGAGAGAGGAGAGAGGAGGGGAGGGGAGAGTGGACTACCATTTTTACAAATACGACAAAGAAGGAGATGGGAGGGAAGGGAGTGGGAGAAAAAGAGCAAACTACCAGTTTTACAAATAGGGGGTGGAGGGAGAAGGAAAATGAGAGAGAGAAATAGATAGAGGGAGAGAGGGGGAGCAATGGAGAGAGAGAGAGAGAGAGAGAGAGAGAGAGAGAGAGAGAGAGGGGGGGGGGTAAGTAGACAAAGAGAGAGATAAAATAGATGAGAGGAGGAATGAGGGAGAAGGAGAAGAAGAAGAGAGAGAGAGAGAGAGAGAGAGAGAGAGAGAGAGAGAGAGAGAGAGAGAGAGAGAGAGAGAGAGAGAAACTACCAACATAAAGCCTCATAACTTCAATAGTTCTCATCCAAGAAGAAATACCGAACAGTCGATACAGCGGTAACTGGGGCTTCTTTCACATGACAAAATGACTAAAAAAGAGAGAGAGAGAGAGAGAGAGAGAGAGAGAGAGAGAGAGAGAGAGAGAGAGAGAGAGAGAGAGAGAGAGAGAGAGAGAGAGAGAGAGAGAGGGGGGGAGTAGACAAAGAGAGAGATGGAAGAGATGAGAGGAGGAGTGAGGGACAAGGAAAAGAAGAGAGAGAGAGAGAGAGAGAGAGAGAGAGAGAGAGAGAGAGAGAGAGAGAGATAGAGAGAGAGAGAGAGAGAGGAAAAGAAGGAGAAGAAAAGGAGAAAAGGGGGGAGAGGGAGGGGGGAAGAGAGAGAGAGAGAGAGAGGGAGAATGAGGAGAGAAAAAGAGAGGAGAGACAATTGGAGGGGAGGAGAGGGGAGGGAGAGAGAAGAAGAGTGGATGAGGGAGAGTGAGAGAGGGATGGAAGAGAGAGAGGAGAGGGTAGATGTACACAGAGAAGGAGAAGGAGAAGGAGAAGGAGAAGGAGAGAGAAAAAGTGGGAGAGAGATAGGGGGAGGGGAGGGGAGAGAGAGAAAGGGGGGAGGGATAGAGAGAGAGGGGGGGAGAAGAAGGGAGGGAGGGAGGGAGAGAGAGAGGGGGAGAGAGAGAGAGAGAGAGAGAGAGAGAGGAAGGGAGGGAGGGACTTTCCTTTAGTAGCATATCCATATCCATTTCCTTTACACACAAGAAAAGAAGGAATATCATTTTCACGAATGAGAGAGAGAGAGAGAGAGAGAGTAGCCATGGAGAGAGATGGCATGGAGATACATAACAAGACACACACAGAGAGAGAGAGAGAGAGAGAGAGAGAGAGAGAGAGAGAGAGAGAGAGAGAGAGAGAGAGAGAGAGAGAGAGAGAGAGAGAGATGGTGGTGAACCTTACCGAGGTGTTCATAAAAGGTAAAGATAAAACATAATACAAAGATAGTCACCAAAACATCTAAAGTGGAAAGGCTTTCAAATTCTACCATTATTGGTTCTACCATTGTTAGGGATGGGTTCATCATAACATCTATTAAGAAGGCTGACATCATAAACAAGAAGGCTGACATGACCAATTGAGCATCTGCCCATTGGTTCCTTAGTACTCTTCTAGCCATCATTCTAGTCACAAACCACCCACATGAAGTCAATCATCTCATACGGCACCACTAAGAAGGTTAAATGACCAACTAAGGATCCTGCCAATCAGTGTTCTTCTAGCCATCATTCTAGTTATGGGCTGACCATAATTGATCATCTAAAACTTTTCCATAATATGGTTTCAACCAAAAACCATTAATTGGTTTTGGCAAAGGAACCCCATCTATTGTGACCAAAAGAAAAGGTAACCAAACCATTATTAATTGTTGAAATGTGGTACAATCCAACCCATCTAAGTTTCAAACTCCCAGGATGATGACCCATTCATGAGGATGAAAAAGTAAAAATGGGTCACCTACTTCAAAACTTTTGAATTTAGTATTCATGTCTAGGAGCTTTAAAACCTATCTTCATCCAAGGCCATCATTTGATTCAATCCATGCCATACGGACTCTTCCAAAGGAAGATGAGAAAAAACAACTACTCGAAGACTTGGCATAATAAAATCTATGGGAACCTCGAGGCTATATAGTAAAGAGAAAGGAGTTAAGTCTAGTTGGCACTTTATAAGCAGTTTTTTAGAAGGCTCGTAGTGTGGAGTAAAGTTTTTGTTCCCAATCGGTTCGATTTTCATTAATCACCTTTTTCAAAATCTTATAAAGGATTTTATTAGTAGATCCTGCCTTGCCATTTGCATGAGTGGGTAATACATTGTTGATTTCTTGTGAATGATCATACGTGCTTTATCAAATTAAAAATTACAACATTAAGAAAATGCTCTCCTTGATCACTCACCACTTCAAGTGGGCAACCAAAATAGGTCATAATCATTTCATACAAGAAAATTCTCTCCTTGAGATCACTCACCGATTCAATCGGGAAACCAAAATGGGTCATAATCATTTCGTACAAGAAAATGCTCTCCTTGAGATCACTCACTAATTCAATCGGGCAACCAAAATTATACAAGAATTTAGCCCTCAATTTTGCCCAATTATCTCGTAATGTACGAGCTTCCACCCATTTTATGTAGTAACGAGTAGCCACCAAAATGTCAATATTGCCAATATTTCGTGTAGGGGGTTTATAGGGTCCTACAAAATGCAACTCCCACTCCTAAAAAGGCTTCAAAGGAAATATTAGATTATGAGATTCGATCCTCTAAAGTAAGTTGGCCTGCTGGCATACATCAGATTCTTAGCCATAATTATGCTTTGCTACAACCATGGGCATCCTAACAACATACGGCAGGATTTGGCAATTTTCTTGATCTCCGTAACTATAAATACTCTAGCAATTTGGATTTGCAACTTGTGTACCAGTGCCAAAGGCTTGACTCACCTTTGATCTAGAATTTTAACAGAAAAAGGAGAGGGTTCTAAATCCAGGCTCCCAAACTCCTTCCACATGGTGTTTGAAATAATGTTCATGCTTGTCATGTCCCAATCCACTTCTGTCATCATTATGTTTGCTCTAGAGTCAATATCCACCTTATCCATATGTACCACTAGATCAAGGTTTAGTTAGTTCAGTGCCATATTGATCTTCATTTGCTTTACTGTGGTGGTTTTCTACCATTCATCTCACTTTTTAATTTTTTATTACAAGCTAGACACTATTATCCATTACGAGTTATTGAGTTTGTATTACGAGTTGATATTTACTCTATATATGTTACTTTGTCTTATGGTATATCCAAGCCATAGATAGTAGAAACATTGATATCCTTTTGGATTCAAATGTCCCCTATCAAAGGCCCATCATGGAGCAGATACAAGAGCGATCGATTGTTTGTAATTGTATAATTGCTTATGGCATAACAATATGGCACTAAATTCTGTGTTCAATCATTCATGTAGTTTGGGGGTTACCTTCTAGATTGGCTATTAAAATAGCACTATTATGTGGAATGGTTAGTCAGATTATAAATGGCATAATAACAAGTTGACATGTAGTCCTCCTTCAAATATCTCGGATGGGAACATTTTCCCCACCAGACTTTGGGTCACACTCCAGACCCAGATGTTCCTTATCTAAAGCTTCTATCAAAACCATTCTCTCTGACATTTTTGCTAGCTTTCTAGCTTCTCTATGGTTCTTGTGCTCCTCCTTTGAAAGGTCCTCTAACGAATGAATTTAACCGATGAATGTAAATTCATAGCCTTGCCTTTGGGTGTATACAATGGAATTCCATGAATGGATTACTTAGAATCAAGCATATGGGATGTTGAGGAGTTTGACTCCTATGTCTTATTCTTTCTTTTGTATTTTTTTTTGGGGTATGTAAATCAATTGCTAGGGCTCTTTTTGATCATACTATTGCTTCCACCAGCACATCAAAATCGATGCTAGCAAAATCTATCAAAGCTAGAGCTTGGAATAGCTTCAGATGTAAACCCTACATGAAACATCCACTGCCACCCCGCTTGTGATTTCATTAGATGGATGATTGGCTACATCCTCCCATCTACAAAGAGTCTAAATTTAGATGCATAATCCTCCACTGATGTTACACCATTTGGAGGGGTGGCAGACCGCCTAATAACCCCAAGACTTGATTTGACATATATAAAGGTTTGCAGAGCCGTTAGTTTCACTAAAAGAACCTTGGTTATACCAACAAATTGGTTACGATAACCTGAGGATCTGCAGGTAGAATAAGATCATTTAACACATCAAAAATTCAATCCCATCATGAATGGATTTTGCATGAGTGTGGTTGTGTACTAAGCGTGCTAATGAGAGACTTTCCTTTGAAATGCCAAAAAATTCAAAGAATTGATCTACATCATCATACAAGTCCATAACCACCACTCTTTGGGTTAACTCTACTTGTTGGCACTAGGTCTCCCCCTACATCGACACATTGGTCACATGGTGTCTAGGACATCGACACATTGGTCACATGGTGTCTAGGACATGATGCACATACCCCTGCACGACGACTACCATTAGTAGCCAAAAGAAAATGTTGTATCACAAATCGGGTCCACATGCCATGGCTCACTCTTTGTAAAGAAACAATAGGAGGATCACCAAAATTGGTGGTTATACTGATGTTTTCATAGAAAGTAAAGATAAAACACAATACACATATAGCTAACCAAAACATAATTGCTTAAATCTAGAAATAGATTATATTAATGTAAATCTATAATCAATGAGAATTTTATGCATATATATAGTGATTACAAAGAAGATTTGAATAACATGTATGCATTATTACATCTTTGCTCTTATAATGAATACTCTATGCATATATATTGTGATGAAGATCTGAAACAACGTGTATGCCTTATTACATCTACATTCTACATTAATGTAAATAAAAAACATGTTAGCCTTTGCTAATGTGAGAGAGAGAGAGAGAGAGAGAGAGAGAGAGAGAGAGGTGACCTAGGCTGTGCTAGGAGGATACATAGGTATGGTGTAGGAAAAGAGAGATCTTTAGTTTAAGTTTATAGAGAGACAGAGATTGGGTGGGGGAAAAGTCTCCCTCAAGGAAGCTCTCTTGTGACTATTCCCTATTTATGTGGGTGCATTGACAAAGAGAATGAGAGGGGGGTATTAAAGAGATCATGCATATATGACTCCTAGATAATCAATGTGATCGATAAAGAAAGTACATTTACTCTTCTTAGCAAAAAGTTTGTGATTCTTTAGGGTTTCCAAGACTTTGCACACATGAATCCTAGATAATCAATGTGATTCGTAAAGAAAGTACACTTAGTTTTTGTAATGAAGGGGGCTTGGTCTTGGACATAAGGGAAGCCCATGGGCATGGATATGGCCGGGCAAGTATGGGGGCCCAACATTAACAAGTGTTAAAAGGTGGGCAAGTATATAAGTGAACAAATTGTAATTAGGGGAAACTAATCCATTTACTAATCAAGTCATACTTTCTTGGAGCTTCAGCTTCCATGGCTATGGTGGTACTCCCTTGAGTGCATGTGGTACTCCTTTATGATTGCATTTCTTTCTCTCTCTTTCCCCTTCATTGCATTGGTATCAGAGCCATGTATTTGATCCATTTCCATCTTAGTTTCAAGAAAAATTGAGGAATTTTTTTATCTTGTTGATTTTCTTGATAAGAAATGGGAAATTGGATGGTTGAATCTTTTGATTTTTTTTGTTTGGATGTCATGAGTTGGCCTAAAATTCAAAAATTGGCGCCTCTTGGTGTTGAGGTTGAAGCTCTTCCAACAAGGGTCTCATGAGGTCATTGAACTCACATTAGGGTTCAAGATTCATCTCCAAACCTTCTACCATCATGCTTCTATTTGCCATTTAGATGATTCTCTTGGACAATAATTATGGCTATGGAGTGAAGGCAAAGGGTTGAAGTGCTGACCATGAAAACAGTAAATTGTGACTTCATGTTAGTGCCAAAGCTTGGCCTAAAGCAAGCACATACATGTACCTACATGATACTATGACTGCATTGACCTTTGGGAGCCTTTACCTGGCACCATTTCTTGCAAATCTTTTGCCTTTTGATTCACATGATGGATGCTACTTGGATGTTGTTTTAATGTGATTTGGTGTATTGGAGCTACTATGGTGATTGAAGGAAAGCATGAGCACATGCTCATTGTAATTGATAAAATGAAGGTAGCATGAGTCATGTTAAACACATTGTAAGTGCTCCTACCTTCTTTTTTGAACTTACATCCACATACACTTCACTTTGTACTCTCACTTCAATTTCCTAGCATCTAGTATGCTTGTGAGGGAACCTTGGGCAGGAGGAGAGGCCCGGGGGGAGCATGCCATGAACTCTCCTTATCCGTGAGTGCTTTTGTAAAGGAGGGGGATTAGGTACATTGGATGTGAAGACTTGTCCCCAACTTGTGCCTAGATTCGGACTAGGTACGAGGATGGGAAGGCTTGGCTGGGATATCGGAAGCATAAAGCACTCCTTCGACACACAACTTGACTACATTGCAAGCATGTGTTACCACTCTGGTTAACATGACCCTCGTGTGGACTATGCCCTTTTGTAACTCATCTTTTTGTAACCTCGCAATGTGCTAAATTTAAATGAGACATAGGATGACCGAGCTTACGACATGTATAACACCGGTCATGAGGATTTGATGTACATAAAGCTAGTAAAACTAGGAAGACTAGTTTTGGGCCCCCACTTGTAATTGGCCAGTCGGACATTGTAAATACGAGCTCATGTATATAAGACATTTTATGAAATATGAAAAATGATAATCCCATTTATCTCAATTGAGTTTGTCCTTCTCTATCCCTCTATCTCATTTGAGTTTATGGTTGCCTGCTTGCTTGTGTTGTTGCTTTGATTGTTGGTGTATGTGAGTAGGAATGGTAATGCTCTCCTTTCTCTCCTTCTCTACCTTCTTCTTGCTATCTACCATGTCTTATTTGCATACGTATGGCATGAGGTAGAGGTTGCGCTTTCCATAGCTCCTTCCCTCATGCTCTCTACCTAGCATTGGATGTCTCTTTGGGTGACACAAGGAGAGTGTGGAGTAAGCCCCTAGCGGCTTTACATTGAAGAGTTAACCCTCATAGAGTTGGCTAAGTGCCATTCATTGGATTCGACCCTTGCATGCACCTTTCTCTTCTTCTTTCTCTTGTGTGTGTAAGGTAGTATGTTATCCATTAACATTTTTGGTGCCCTGCTGGGGGGAAGGGATTTAGCTTAGGGTCCTTCACTTGATTCATTAGCTAGAGTCTTTGATTTAGCCCGGTTGGAGTGAAAATCCACTGATAGGTTGATGCTGATTACCAGGGTTTGGGTTGTTGATCGAGCATCAAAGCATTTGAGTTTTCACCGAGAGCGGGGAGAAGCAAGTAGGTGCCCTTATTTTGCCCTTAACATTCAAACAAATTTCAATTTTTTATGTTTTTTCTTCATGTTTGCATTGTAGCTTAATCATCGCTTAATCATCCAATTAATTTTAGTTCATTAGCCTAAATCATGCATCATAGGTATCAATAAGCAGCTAGAGACTAGCTCTAGCTCCTTGTTACAACAAAAACATAAAACAATCCTGTGAAGATACCAGAATCAATAGGAGAAGGAAGAAAATCCTAGGAAAAACCGTATTCTGCCAGACAGCCTTGAGAAGCGCACGTCCGTTCGCTCATCAGGCCATGGCCATGGCAAGTTTGCCATGTCTGTTCCATATGCTTTGCAGACCATATCTAGTAAGATCTGCTACCTAAATTTGACAAAGGCATTAAAAATAGATTAAATGCATTTAATTGGGCATAAAGTGCATTCAATCATCTAGAGGAATATTGTACTCATAGAGAATATCTAATGTGGCTGTCAGACCTGCAGCCATTAAGCTCCAATCAATTCTGAAAATTCCCAGCCTGACAGTGATGCCCCCATACGTTTCCAAGCGCACGTCCGTTCCAAAACTTGCCACATCCGTTGCTTATCCCTTGAGAAGTGAACGCTTGTGCCCTCGTTGTTGCCACATCCACATCTTAATTTTGATCCCTGGTCTTACGAGTGAACACCTGTTCCCCCTTGTTGTCTGAAGTGATCACCCATTCCTTCGTTTTGCCACACACGTTCCAGTCTGCACCTAATCTGGAATGCCCGTTCCTTCTCCCTTGAGAAGCAAATGGATGTGCCTTTGTTGCCATGCCCGCATCTTAATTCTGATCCTTGATCTTGCGAGCAAAAGCCCATTCTCTCTTATCATCTGAAGCAAACTCCCATTCCTTGTTGCCACACACGTTCTAGTCTACACCTAATCTTGAACACCCGTTCCTTCTCATTGAAAGAAAACGTCTGTAGATTAAATTTTGAACTTATGTTCCCTACGTTTCGAAGCAAACGCCCATGCCTTCATTTGCCACGCACATTCCATTCAGCACTCAACTCTGAATGCCCATTCCCTTTTGATTAGAAGCGAATGTCCGTTCCACCTTCCATTCCCAAAGCGCACGTTCGCGCCAAGACTGAGGCGAACGTCCGTTCCCTCTCCCCTATGAAGCAAACTCCCATTCTCATCCCATTCTGAAAGTGTACACCCATTCAAACACAAATGCACGGCCGTTCCTTTTATATATAAAAAAACATTCTTCTTAGAGGGTTCTGCACAACACTTCCACATTTCCATGCACCTATGCTCAGGTAGGCTGGTGCAAAACAACCCTCTTTTTGACAAAGTAAGCTCTTGAGACGCCCCTTCGCAAGTAAGATTGGACCCATCGGTAAATACCGTGTGGAGTCAAACGGTGCTTATCTTTGACAGTACTAGTGAGAGTGAAGACCTCCCCAGTAGTGGACGATGTTGAGATATCGAGCTCATCTAGTGAGGCGGTGCACACTGATGTTGAGATATCGAGCTCATCTAGTGAGGCGGTGGACACTGATGACCCGCCTGGGGGATAGGCCCTACACTTACACCACTGGCATGGTTGGTGAGATCATGGGTGATATGCGGCCAGTGGGATGACAAGCTGTGTGACAGCCATTCTAGAGACTGGCATAGCTATAGCGCCAGCTCATTTAGTTGGGTTCACACTATAGAGAACCCTAGTATGTATTTGGTTGAGTACCTTTTCATATTTGGTGTACTCTTATCTTTGTATATGGTGTGTTGAGTGTTGTGTGAAGAAGAAGAAGATTTTCAGCCTCTCACCTTGTGTGTTCTCTTTTAGGGTTTTGTGAGTGTGTGTGTGCTTGCTCAAGCTCTCTTCTCCCCTACATCTTTTCATGGTATCAGAGCCTCGTTCATGCTAAGGGCTGAGCTGCAAGCAAGAGAAGCACACGAAGCGGTACGAGGGTAAGAGCTTCATCTACTCTTCCCTATCTGTGTTGGCGACTACACCCTTGTGTCGAGAGCTCTATGGGAGGCACCAGCAAACGATCTCTGATTGAGGAGCTTTCTTCGTGGGAGTAAAGCTATAGGAAAACTATGTTGGCCTATTGGACAATATTTTGCGGGCAGAAAACGCGTTTCGGGCGCGTTAGGACCTCCATTTTTCAGAAAGCAGGTGATTTCGAGCACTGCGGGTAAGTCATCGATTCTATGCAAAACTCTATTTTAAGAACTGCAGGAAGACAGATTGGTTGTGCAGACATTGTGTGTGCTGCAAGGAGGTCAATAGTTGCCATTGGGTGTATGTATGCACATTGAGGTCACTGGTTGTGACATTTGAGTGTAATACAGTACCGCTGCAGAAAATACAGCAGTTTGTGCAGGACAAACCAGAGTGCTGTTTCTGGTAAATTTGTGTGTCTGGCAAGATGTCAAATGATGGCATAAACTAGATTATTGATGAGAAGCTTGACAAGAATAACTTCCATGCTTGG
This sequence comes from Cibotium barometz, assembly GCF_041138505.1. Classification (NCBI taxonomy): domain Eukaryota; kingdom Viridiplantae; phylum Streptophyta; class Polypodiopsida; order Cyatheales; family Cibotiaceae; genus Cibotium; species Cibotium barometz. The sequence continues at coordinate 64,503,762 of NC_141046.1, read as the reverse complement.
AGGTTCAGGTTGACAAATTTCCTGATGGGAAAGGGTTACTGCTGGGACTACATAGAAGGTGAGCATGAAGAGGCACCGAAGATATCGGAGATCAATCCGACTGCTGCAGATATGAAAGACTTCAAGGATTGGAACCAAGGAGCCAGAAAAGTTATGTATTGGCTCTCTATCAGTATACAGGACACCATGATTGGGCACATACAGGATGCCAAGTCCCCCAAGGAGGCGTGGGACACCTTGGTAAAACTCTATGAAACAAATACCAAGGCACGAAAGATATAGTTGAAGAATGAACTTCATACTGTGGAGAAAAAGAGTATGTCTGTGACTATGCATTGAAGATCAAGGGTATTGTGGAATCCCTTGCATCTATTGGCATTTCAGTAGATGATGATGATAAGGTGGTCTGTCTACGTGGTCTCGGGCCACAATACAAGGCATTCAAGATGTCTATTCAGACTCAGGAAAACATTCCCAATTTCATAGATTTGGTATCTATGTTGATTATAGAAGATAAGAGCTTGGGTGAAGACCAACAGCCTTCACAAAACAAAAATAGTTCAGAGCAACAGGTCTTCTACCCAAGTTCAGGAAGAGGACGAGGTACAGGAGGCCGTGGACGCGGCCAAGGAGGTGGCTGAATAGGTAATCAGAATTATGGCCAGCAGAGCAGCAACAACAACAGCCCTAGAATTCACAACAACAACAACACGCCAATTCAGAGGCAGGGGGAGTCAAAGAGGTCGTGGAAATTGGCAAAGGTAGTATAATGATACACGTGGATGCTTTTATTATGGTAAGCATGGACATGTGCAGGCAGATTGTTATAAGAAGTAGGCTGACATGCAAAATGGGAAATTGCAGCAAAACAACTATGCATCCTTGAGCAGAAACAACTATGCATCCTTGAGCAGAAACAATGAGGATAATGAAAGGTTGTTTGTTATGCATTAATGCCATGTCTGAAAATGTTGAAGCAGCACATAAAGATAATGTATGGTACGTTGATTCAGGTGCTTTGAAGAACCACATGACAAGTCATGGTGGGGAGTGGTTCAAGGAGATGAAAAACCTTGAAAGACCAGGTTTTGTGGAAACAGGGGATGACACTGCTCATCCAATTGCCCATGTTGGAGATGTGCCATTGTCTATGCAGGATGGCAAAGTGAAGTACCTTGTAGATGTACTTCATGTTCCGAACATAACAAAGAATCTGGTTTCAGTTGGCCAGATGATTGAGCAGGGTTTGCAGGTTCGATTTAACCCTGATGGTTGTTATGTTGAAGACTTTAAAGACAAGTGCAGGTTGGTTGCAAAAGGCAACAGAGTGGGCAGAATGTTTACATTGAATGTAAACATGCCTGAAGTGAGTGCTGCGATGTTTGCAAATGGTTCCAGGAATTGTTGCAAACATAGACATTTGGCATAAAAGAATTAGACATGTGAATGTGCAGAGAATAAAGCCTGCAGACTAAAGGAATTGTGACAGGGCTGCCAAAGTTTAAAGTTGAAGGTATGCAAAAAATATGTGAAGCATGCCAATTTGGAAAGCAAACAAAGCATGTATTTCCACGTGACAGAAATGTGAGCATAAATGCACTAGATGTTGTGCATTCAGATGTATGGGGTCTTACGAAGACCATGTCTATGGGAGGTTGCAGGTATTATGTGACATTTATTGATGACCACACAAGGAAAGTGTGCATGAAGGAGAAGAGTGAGGTATTCACTCATTTTCAGAATTTCAGAGTTATGGTTGAAAAGCAAATAGGGAAACATGTAAAGTGCCTAAGGTCAGATAGAGGGGGAGAGTACTTCTCCAATGAGTTCTCTGAATTTTTGAAGAAGAATGGTATTCAGAGACAGTTTACATGCAAATACACTCCACATCAAAATGGAGTTGCTGAGCGAAAAAACAGTCACATTGCTGAGATTGCACGAGCATTGATGGGAGAGAAGAATATGCCGCATGGCTATTGGGCTGAGGCTATTTTTACAACAGTTTACATCATGAACAGGACTCCAATTGCAGCCATACATGATGTAACTCCAGAGGAGAGGTTTACTGATAGAAAACCTGATTTGTCTCATCTGAGATGCATTGCATATGTGCATGTGCCAGATGAGCTGAGAACTAAGCTGGATCCAAAATCTAAAAAATGTGTGTTTATTGGATACTCCCTTGAGCAAAAGGGATACAGGTGTTATAACCCTGCTACTACACATGAGTTGAGGGTAAGCAGGGATGTTGTTTTTGATGAGATGAGCAGCTGGTATGCTACTGAAAAAGAAGCTGTTGGGATTGATGTGAGTGGAAATGTGGTTGCACAGAATGCAAGTCAGCAATCACAGTCTTTGAGTGGACCAGGAGAGTCCTCATCTAGTGGTTCAGCTGATAGACCATGGAGTGGCAGGCTGTGTCATAATACCAGTCCTGCAAATGTGATTAGTACATCACATAAAGGCAAAGAGAAAGTGATTGAGCCCCTTAGTAGGCCTGACATTTCTGCAAGGCATTCTCATGTTGATGGAGAGTCTAGTGGCTCGGAGATGAGCCTTGATGAGGATCTTAGGATACTAGCTATGAGAACACCTGGTGTAAAGAAGGCTATGGAAGCCATGAATGCAAAGCTGCGAAGATCTAGAAGAGTGAAGAATCCTGTGCAGAGGTTTACCTATGATGGTTATATGGCACATCACTATGCATACATGGCAAAAGTTGTACAGGTTGTAGAGTCCACATGCATTGATGAGGCTGTTGGAAATGTGTGTTGGAAGAAAGCTATGGATGAGGAGATGGATGCACTATATGGAAATGAGACTTGGGATTTAGTGCAATTGCCTGAAGGCAAGAAAGCCATTGGATGCAAGTAGGTGTACAAAGTAAAACATAACAGTGATGGAAGCATAAGCAGGTACAAGGCTAGATTGGTAGCCAAAGGATATGCACAGACATATGGCATTGATTATGAGGAAACTTTCAGCCCAGTTGCTAAGATGGCAATAGTGAGAGTTGTGATAGTAGTGGCTGCGTCAAAGAAATGGTCTTTACATCAGATGGATGTAAAGAATGCATACTTGCATGGGGATTTGGTAGGAAGAGGTGTATATGTTGCAGCCACCTGGTTATGAGAATGTGAGTCACCGCGAGCATGTTTGCAGGTTGAAGAAAGCCTTGTATGGCTTAAAACAAGCACCAAGAGCATGGTCTGACAAGATTTTTGAATATCTTGTCACTATTGGCTTTCATGTAACCAATGCAGATTTCTCGTTGTATGTGAGACACAGTGATAGAGGGGTTGTGCTTGTTGTCATCTATGTAGATGACCTGATCATTATGGGGGACCATGATGTAGAGATCTTTGATGTAAAGATCTTGCTTAGACAGAAGTTTGAGATGAAGGATCTGGTGGAGCTCAGATATTTCTTGGGCATTGAGGTGATTAGGTCACCACATGGTACTGGATTACTGTGCAAAGATAGTATGGCTTGGACATGTTGTCCAAGTATGGTATGATAGGCTGTAAGCCTATCTTAGTGCCATTGGATTAGAATGGCAAGTTGAGTGCAGATTCAGGAGAGATTTTGGAGGATCCTACTATGTATAGGTGCATAGTAGGAAGCTTGATCTACATGACAATCACCAGGCCAGATTTGAGCTATGCTGTTGGGTTGGTGAGTCAGTTTATGCAGGTTCCTCGGAAGTCGCATTTGGATGCATTAAGACGCATACTGAGGTATGTGAGGTCTACTTTGCATTGTGGACTATTTTATGAAACTGGGAAAAAGATTTCTGTACTACATGGGTACACAGATGCTGATTGGGCTGGTAGTATCTCAGATAGAAGATCTACTAGTGGCTTCATGTTTTCTTTGGGGAGTGTTGCTGTGACTTGGAGCAGCAAGAAGCAGCCTATGGTTGCTCTATCCAGCACAGAGGCCGAGTACAGAGGTGCTGCTATGGCAGCATGTGAGGTAGCTTGGTTGAGAAAGCTACTTGCAGATTTGGGTCTGTCAATGGATAGACAAGTTTTCATTTTTTGTGACAACATTAGTAGTATACAGTTGGCCAGGAACCCACTTTCTCATGCTCGCACCACAAAGCATATAGAGGTTCACTACCACTTTGTCAGAGAGAAGGTTTTGGCAGGAGACGTTGAGCTTGTTTATGTCAGCACATAGGATCAGGTCGCTGACATCTTCACCAAAGCATTGGGTACAGAGAAGCTCTGCAAATTCAGGGCTTTGCTTGGTGTACATGAGATGGAGTTGAGCGCTCGAGGGGGAGTGTTGAGATATCGAGCTCATCTAGTGAGGCGGTGGACACTGATGACCCGCATGGGGGATAGACCCCACACTTACACCACTGGCATGGTTGGTGAGATCATGGGTGATATGTAGCCAGTGGGATGAATGGCTGTGTGATAGCCCTGGCATAGTTATAGCGCCAGCTCATTTAGTTGGGTTCACACTATAGAGAACCCTAGTATGTATTTGGTTGAGTACCTTTTCATATTCGATGTACTCTTATCTTTGTATATGGTGTGTTGAGTGTTGTGTGAAGAAGAAGAAGATTTTTAGCCTCTCACCTTTGTATATGGTGTGTTGAGTGTTGTGTGAAGAAGAAGAAGATTTTCAGCCTCTCACCTTGTGTGTTCTCTTTTAGGGTTTTGTGAGTGTGTGTGTGTGCTTGCAAGAGCTCAAGCTCTTTTCTCCCCCTGCATCTTTTCAGACGAAGGACCCCAGAACCCAAGGTAAGAGAGTCTAAACCACAGTGTATGGATAGACCATCTATCTAGGAACCACCAACTCTGATCTCTCCAACACATTTCTAGCAAAGCCTTGCATCGAGGCTTCTCAATTTTATTCGAGGAAAAAAACACACAGTCCAAAGATCCGCAACACAGGGTGAGAGATATGGAACAACCCCAAGAAAGTGGGCCTAAACCACCTTTAGATCCTAGAGCAAAAGTCGGCCAGAGTGAGAGCCATCAGACCCAGACCCAATTACTAGTCTGGAGAGCCATACCTATCTCAGGGGTGGCTGATTCATTTTCAGAGCTCCGAAAACTTTACTAGACAAAGAACCAAGTCCATCTTTCCAAAGGCCTGAGACATCATACCAAAGAGGGCGAGTCTACCCAGGCCCATGCAACAACGACCAGGCCCGCCTGTCTATTAGTAGTACCCTCCTCACGGGGCACACTCGCTATACCAAAAAGGACCACATGGTTCACAACCCAGTCCTCCCAGAGGGCAAAGATCTCCGATAGTCTATTATCGACGTGGACCCACTCCTCTGCAACCCATTCCACAACCAACACCTGCCATGATAAGGTTGACACCTGAAATGTTAAGATTAGCCACCATAGAAATAGGGAGGGGGGTAGCCGGAAGCATTTCTCCTCCTGCACATGTTCAACCCAGAGACGAACGAACCAAACTAGCAAACATTTCTAAATTGATCACAAAATTTGATGGTACAAGTGACCCTATTACTCACTTGGAGATGTTTAATCAGATTTGTGAAGCATTTGGCCACATAGATGTGATCGTATTAAGATAAGTGCTTTTGGCATTACCTTGGATAGCAAAGCTGGCTAATGGTATAGATCTTTGAAGACGGAAGATAAAGCTTCCTTCGAAGCTTTAAAAGAAGCTTTCAAAGTGGGGTACTCTCATCAAGGTACCTGATGGATCCCCGTTGAACAACTTAATAATGTCAAGCAAAATGAGGGTGAAACCATTAGGGATTACATTCATAGAGTCAGATATCTCCACTCATGTTGTAGTGCCAAAGATAAGTTCTCCGATGAGAGATTAATTGGGACATTTCTAGAGGGACTCGACGATATTCCCTTGCATAACTCCTTGTTTGCCTTAGACCAAACCTCATTTGAACAATGTTCCAGGAGTGCTTTGAAGTTTGAGGACAACTTCAAGGGAACATGTTCCTGACAACTCCATGAAGGTGCATCAGAGGACTCCTTGAAGACCACCAGGACAAAGCCTAATGAAAAGGCAAAAGAGTCTACGTCTAGACAAGCAATTGGCCGCTACCTTAATGCAACAAATGACCCAGTAATAGAGAATCAACCAAGGCCGAGATCGAGGGTGCCATCCACATCTTTATCCTCGAAGGGAACTCGTATGGTGCCCAACCTGTCAAGAAAACCATATTGGCACCAAGTTTCCTCATCTGAGACCCCGTCCAAGCCTCTATTATACATATTGTGTAAAGTGGGGAAATCATGAAATCTCCAACTGCTATCACCACAAGGCTACTTTAGCTCAAGCTTTGCCTCAAGCATTGCTTGACAACTCCAGGCAACCACTGGCTTTGGCAGCTCCAGCACATCATAACGCACCTCAACTTGGCCAAGAAGTGGCCCAAAGGGGAATCCTTTGGGTACCCAAAATGCCCTTACCACCCCGAGTTCTTCCACCTCAGCCCCCATTACCCAGAGTTGCACCAGTTTGTCACATAGCTAAAAGATAGCCCATACAGTGCTATGATTGTGGCAAACCTCACCGAGTGGCCGAGCATTCCAACCAGAGGGTGAGTGCCTCTGCAGGTGTTCCCAACCGCCCCATTGTGTGTAGGGTGGGGTATTGATCACCTTTATAAAGACTGTTCGTTGAGACCTGGATTAATTGGAAAGGCTCATGAAACTAATCCCAGAACCAGCCTTAACCTACTGAGTGTTAGAGATGGTTTCATTCGAGCAGTCCCTCTCAACGGCGCGGTGACCAGGGTACAAAACAGGCAAAGGGCTGCTGCACAAAATCAGGATCAATGATTATCAAAATCGGTTCAGACTCCAGCACAACAACTCATCTCTGTCGACTTCTTCCTCCAAAGAAGAAGAATTGTTAAGGGCTGCCGCTCGAGCCAGAGAAACCATGGATACCTGCTAGTTTACCACAAAAAAGCTCACTGAGTACCCTAATCCTATTGAGGAAAAGGAGAGACTCGTGATAGCCCAAGAGTTAGTCTGTGAGTGCCAAGCTCGGTTAGAAGCTGATCCTCCTACTACCTACCTTGAACCATGCCCATCGGTCTCAAACCACAAACCTGTGCATGATGCTCAAGTATATCCTTGCAAGCTTCTAGACTGACCACTCTCGCAAGAGTTAACAGAAGTAGAAGCTACCCCCCAGTAGTAGGGAGATAGGGTGGTTGAATATCTTAGAAACTTGGGAGATTAACATCATAGGGGAACAAATGCAGAATCCCTGTTTCCATCCCATACACTTCAAAAAGCTTAAGACAAAGCAGACCTAACCTTCCTCAATGGACAACCTCCGTTACAAGGAGACATTGTAGGTCTCTCCTTTCCTCTCATCTCAGGTCCAAATCCCTATCGGTACCTAGCTACAAGGTAGCCCAAGCCTATGGAACGATCTGAAGGACTGGATGGAGGGACATCTCAGAGGAGCAGGCATGTACAAAACCATGGAGCTCGAAAACTCTGATGAATCTGAGGTGGAGGAGGAGATTCATATACCTCATAAGGTAAGAGGAACCTCCATGTTTCGAGTTAATAAACTTGGGCAGTACTTTGAAGGCGATGAACTCAATGTAGCTTTACCAATAACCTTTGATGGCCTCCAAGTTGCTGCAATCTTGGAGTGAGCACTATTACCAAACAATGTTGGGAAAAATGAGGAGCACTTGCCTTGGATAACACCCGATTGCTAGTTAAACTCGATGATGGAGCCATCACTAGACATATTGGTCTACTAAGGGATCTTAAAATTAAGATTCTTGGAACCACCTACCACCACACTTTTGTGGTGATGAATTTTGGATGTCAGCCAGTTTCATATGACTGCATCCTTGGCAAACCTATTATGAGAGAATCGAAGGCGATCCATGACTGGGACACCGACCACATTTACATTCGGACAAAAGATCTTATCTTTAATATCAATCTATGCACGTGGAAGGCACACCCCATGAGTGGCAGGCCATTTGCAGAGGACTCGATCACAACAACTACACGAACTACTAAAGTCCATCTATGCCAGACATGCCAAAATGCTAGAAGATGAAAGGGAGAGTAAGAATTGTGCACCGCTCCTAGAGCCGGAAGACTCTGAGAACTAGATGCATATCCTCACAACCCTGGATATCTTACCTCCATGCACTGGTACAAGGTTTGCCATAGCAGATGCGCAAGAGCTTACATAATTATACATGCTTAGTTCAGCATATCTGCCCAATATAGCCACCCAAGAGCTTGAATAGGTTGTTAGAGCAAAGCCATCAAGGAGTACACGCTCCCATAGAACTCACAGGCTTGAGGGATTCCCTAGGCCAAAGTGATACATCTTCCCAAATGACTCAAAAGCCCATTGGTTGAAATATGTGGTTGTTGTGGGGAAGCACATGAGCATTTCAATGAAATATGGCAAAAAGAGTTTGCAAATGGCTCTCTTTTGGTCCACACTACTGTCCCATAGCCAGTGGGCTTTTGAGTCATCTTCCCAGATGACTCAAAAGCCCATTGGTTGAAATATGTGGTTGTTGTGGGGAAGCACATGAGCATTTCAATGAAATATGGCAAAAAGAGTTTGCAAATGGCTCTCTTTTGGTCCACACTACTGTCCCATAGCCAGTTGAACCCATTCAACCCAAAGTAGTCCCCGAAAAGCTTTGTCGCTCCGCGCGCAAGGCACGCAACAAAAAGTTAGCACTCGCTGAAAAAGAAGCTAAGAAGCTAATTGATGAGGAAAGTGTTAAAGCAGAAGAGGCAAGATAGGTGCCTAAGCACTTTAAGGCCTTTCAAATGACCGACCAATTTGTCCAATATGATTCGGCTCAGAGGTCTGATAGTGGGCAACCTAGGACCTACTAAGGTCAACCAGCTAAGGTCAAGGAAGTAAACTTAGCAGGCTCGGGTGAAGACCTTAGGCTAGTATTTATTGTAGAAGACCTTTCAAAGGAAGAAGCGACCAAGCTCATCGCTCTCCTGACAGAATTCCAGGACTGCTTTCGCTTAGAAGTACACGGATATGAAAGTTGTAACTCCAAAAGTGGTTCAACACACCATTCGAATGGTTGATGGAGGTAGGCCAATCAAACAACGAGCTTATCCTATGAACCCTAAGTACTCCAAGATGGTCCGCAAAAAGAGAGTGAAAAACTTATTGATGCTGGATTTATCTATGAAATCAAGCATACGGAGTGGGTATCACCAATCGTGATAGTGCCCAAAAAGAATGGAAAAGTTAGAGTGTGGGTTGACCTCAAAAAGTTTAATGAAACCACCGTTAGGGACCACTATCCCCTACCATTCACCGAGCATGTGCTAGAAACAGTAGCGAGGAAGGAAGCTTATAGTTTCCTCGACGGATTTTCAAGATACAACCAGGTGCTGATCCCAAGGACCAACACAAAATGGCCTTTTCCATTGAGTGGAGTACATATGCATACCAAGTCATGCCCTTCGAGTTTACCCGGAACCTTCCAACGCCTCATGTGTATGGCTTACAAGGAATATCTTCAGAAGTTCCTTGAAGTCTTCATGGATGACCTTTGTGTCAATTCCTCTTGGAAGGAGCATCTAGCATTTCTGCGCAAAGTGCTAGAAAGATGTAGGTTATATCGCATCTCGTTGAACCCTCTCAAATGTTAATTTTGGGTTCGACATGGTGTGATCTTGGGACACGTTGTCTCCAGGTAGAGAATTTCAATTAATGACACAACAAAGTGCGGCTCATTCTCGAGCTGCCACCACCCACACAAACTTTGAAGCTGTCCAACGCTTCATGGGACATGTGAGATCCCTGTCCCCACCACACAACGGATTCGGGGTGCTAGCAGCGGAAGTAGCACATCTTGCGCGGGGCAGGGTCCCACACTCGGGGCCTCGCCCCCCACGGATATCCGGACAGGTGACTAATTCCTCGATTCTTCTAAACCGAACTCGAAAAAAACTTCTCTTGCCCGGAAAGCACGGGCGATTCCACCAGGATAACTTTTTTCTAACGTAGTCAAAAGCCTTACTTAACTGAACTGATCTGACCGAACTCGTAAGTTCCATAGTCAGATCAAGGGACAGATTGCACTTGATCATGGAGACCAACGCTTTTTTCCTCATTGAGAGGCACAGCCGTTGATTCTTTATCCATAGAACAATTTTTGTCCGGGATTTACTTCATCTATCGAACTAAACAGAAATTGAGTCTCAATTTACGGATCCATCAGTCCAGCCTCCAGTCCCATGGCCCAACCACTGTAGTGATGGGATCCAATTAGGAATTTGGTTAGGTTTTGTCCCGGGTACCAGGGAAAAGAGTTCCCAAGCCCCCTAGCCGGAAGTTCATGCAAACATAAACTAGTCACACCACTTACACACCCAATATGAAATTGCCTTTTTCTCAGCATCAGCTAACTTTAAAACAATCCTTTAATGAAACCATTATGTCATTAATCACTATCCTCAATATCTGTGGTTGAATTCATATTTTCAATCATTCATTCATCGGTGTACTTATGGCATCATTGGTAACCAGAACGCTCACCACCTATTCACTCAGGGGCCTTTTCGATAGTTCCTAGCTCATAGTAACCGACAATATATTCACATAACAGAATGGAATCTCTGTGGAAGATCAGCAAGATCAACCAGCAGATCCATATAAAAGAGCCATGGACTCATCCGTTGAGGACCAGCAAGGTCAATCAACCAGATCCATGCCCGGTTTCAGAAAACAACTCTTACTCCTTATTCCAATATCTTCCACGACGCACGTGTGGGTATCTTTGGCGACCCAGAGCCCGAGCACCGTATGGTCAACACCCTCTAGGATCCTTCGCAGATCACCTAGCGCTTTACTCATAGGCCGCTTCCTTGGTCCCTCATCCACCGTACCGGAAGCTCACCATTTAAATCGAACCGAGGCTGGTCAAGACCTCGGCCGACCTTGCTACGCGAGACGTCCTCCATTGACTCTCCGTCAGCTGTTGCAACTTTATCAGGTAAGTCTCTATGACCACATACTCAAGACAGTCAAAATGCTTCCCCAGCATCTTTGACATAAAACAGTCATTTGCAAACAGTTTAAATACAGTTTCTATATTGAACTCTCGTCATTCCACATTATTCCATATCAATCCATATTACTTAATCCAATTCCAAATCATATGTGTATCCATTCTTGACCAGATATATCATTTTCCATCCCATCACATCGGATTCATTCACTTCACATAACATCCATTCCTATCTTTCTTAATTTACATTACGTCTCATCACATCCATTTCTCATTATATCTCATTCATTCAGATCTTATATTATTCATTCACATTCTGATTCACATGACATCTCATCTCATCCATTCGCTCATATATCGACTTCATATCCATTCACATACATTTTTGCATTCATTATTCCACATACACATCCACATTCACATTCACATACATCCACATCCATATCTATATTTATACATCCACATTCACATTCACATCCACACATATTTATACATCCACATCCACATCTATATTTATACATCCACATCCACATTCACATTCACATCCACATCTATATTTATACATCCACATTCACATTCACATCCATACATCCATATCATACATTCACATCCGCGTTCTCATTCATACATCCACATCCATACATCCATATCATACATTCACATCCGTGTTCTCATTCATACATCCACATCCATACATCCATATCCATATCCATATCCCCATTCACACATCCAGATTCACATTCACCTACATCCACATTCTTACATCCATATCCATATCCACATTTACACACCCACATTCACATACATACATCCACATCATACATTCACATCCGCGTTCTCATTCATACATCCATTTTCACATACATCTTTCCTTTCACATACATCCCTCATCTATATCATTTCTTTCATATACCTATAACTACATCCATTCTTTCACATATATCTCCATCTATTCCTCGTTCATTTTCATCTATCTGATTCGTTTCACATCTTCATATCTATTTATAGAATACAAAAGAATTCTTATTTTTGATATAAGATTTCTTTACGCTTCTATTTATGCATAAATTCCATTTTAAGGAGAATAACACTTCGAAATAAAAATCAATCTTTTATGCATCTTACTATGCATAAATTCATTATTGATGAAAATAATTCTTTTGAACTAAAAAAAGATTTCTTTATGCATCTTTCTATGCATAAAATTAAAATTGATCAGAATAACACTTTTGGGTTAAAATAAATTCTTTATGCATCTTTCCATTCATAAATCCAATTTAGTAGGAATTACACTTTTAGAATAAAAGAATTGCATCTAATTTATGCATAAAATCATTTATGATGAAAATCACACTTTTAGTTTTAAAAAAATCTCTCTTTTTTTTGCACCCATTTATGCATAAAAATCAAATATGGTAAAAGTAACACTTTTACAATAAAATAATAATCTTTTATGCATACCTCTATGCATGAAAATCAAATATGATAAAAGTAACACTTTTATAATAAAAAAATAATCTTTTATGCATACCTTTATGCATGAAAATCAAATACGATAAAAGTAACACTTTTATAATTAAAAATTTATTTTTTATGCATACTTCTATGCATGAAAATCAATTATGATCAAAGTAACACTTTTATAATAAAAAAATAATCTTTTATGCATACCTTTATGCATGAAAATCAAATATGATAAAAGTAACACTTTTATAATTAAAAATTAATCTTTTATGCATACTTCTATGCATGAAAATCAGTTATGATAAAAGTAACACTTTTATAATAATAAAAATAATCTTTTATACATACCTTTATGCATGAAAATCAAATATGATAAAAGTAACACTTTTATAATTAAAAAAAAATCTTTTATGCATACAAATCTATTTTGATGAAAGTAACACTTTCATAATAAAATAAAATTATTCCTTTATGCATAAAAATCTATTTTGATGAAAGTAACACTTTCATAATAAAAGAAAATTATTCCTTTATGCAGGATAATGCCTCTTGAACAGATTATACTTAATTTCTAATGCACCTTCTGAAAATCTTTTTGAACTTCTGTTTCAGGGAAACTTATTTTAATAAGATGAGGTATTTTTCTATCCAAAAATATTTAAAATCTGAATATTCTCTTTCTAGAATATTTTCTCTCTCTAGGCTAAAACTGGTAGAAACAAGATCTTTTATATTTCTAAAGAGGAAATTGATTACAGGGGAAGATACTAGACATCATGAGGGGCTGGGGGAGGAATCTTACATTCTACCCCACTTAAAAAACGCGAGATGTCCTCATCTCGCAGGTGGGGTATAATCTTTTTCTTCTTCTTCTTCTTCTTCAATCACTTCCAGCGTCGCTGTCTTGGAAGTGGACGGCCGATTTGGGAACAACTCTCTTTGACTTCCCCTATTCTGAGGTGGAGGTCTTGCATTACTTTGGATTGAAACTGCAGGTTGGATAGAGGGTCTACCTCTGGGATTTCCCTGATTTTGGCGGATAGAACCCTGATTACTCTGGAAGGAAGGGGCTAGAGTCTGGAATCTTGACCCCTGATTTCCCTGCCCTAAAAACCTTGATCCAAAAGGAGTTGGGAAATCCATACTGCGATGTCCAAATCCTTGACAGTTATAGCATTTCACTCTCTTGTTCAAGGGTGGAACTTCTGAAGTTGAATTCCAGGGGATTGAGTTTCGAAAAAAGGACATTTCTTCCATTTTGGAACTTCCCATATCCTGGGTTTGACCCTGATATCTCTTAGGCGGAGGAAGGTTGGAATCATCTTCTGGGAATAAAAACCTTTTGAAAGGTGATGGTGCTGGTTTTGGCGGGACTTTGACATCAAAGGCTTTGGCAAGATCCTTCGCCATCCGAACTGCTTCGGCCATGGAAATAGGTTTGGCATTCTTGACTAAAGTATCTAATGGCTCGTTCATTCCCCGAATGAATCTGGCCATCAGCTGCTTTTCATCCAATTGAGGGAAATATTTAAGGAGAAGGGCAAAAGCCTGATGGTACTCTTCAATTTTTCGGGTTTCCTGTTTTAGTTCCAAGAACTCATTCATCTTAATTTCAAGAAAGCCTGGGGGACAGAACCTCTTTCTGAGGTAAGCCTTGAGATCAGTCCAGGTTTGGGTATTTCGGTCGAGACGGTTTGTCTCGCAGTGGTTTCTCCATGCCACTCTAGCTGTCTTCACTATCTTCAGCCTTGCAAGAGCCATTTTGTTCTTCTCATTGTACCCGGTGACATCGAAGTATTCTTCCATTGATTCGATCCACTTCTCCACAGTCTCGCCCAAGTTTTTCCCTTCACCCTTGAAAGGTCCAGGCTGCGAACTATGAAGAGTTTTACGAACATCTAGGTCGAGCTCTTCTTCATCGAGTTGGGGGTTAACATTTCTACCACGACGACCTCGATCCATGTTCCTATCAATACGAAAATTCTTGTTAAGTCTCTTTATTTATGATTCAATCCGAATTTTGATTCAACTGATTCCGAGGTTCTCTAAATAGGTCGGCTCCCCACAGAATCAAGGGATAAAGATACTCATATAGAACGTATTATCAGTTAATAATTCATTCAGAATATCTCATTCATATCTTTAACACAGTAATGGTCCATTAGACTAAATTTTTCTATCTGAACAGTCCTCCATGAGGATTTCAATTTTTCGGATTTTTATCATCCCTTAACTTGATCCACTGATCAAAAGTTAACAGTAGTAATCTGGCAGCACAATCCACTAATCTGATAGTGATTGGCTGAAGTCATTAACTTCATTCTAGCTACGAACATTGTCACAGGGACTCGTCCCATTCATCCTCATCGCGGTTTCGCTCAGCTTATTACATTTCAACCAATTTTCAGGGATCATCATTTTTCAATCAGAATCCAAATCAACTCATCAGTTCTCAACCAGAATTTAAAAGTCATATCAACCACATTCGAATTCATCAACCGGATAGCATTAATGCTTATAATTTCAAGTCTTAGATTTACTCGTATATACAGCCAGTAAAGAGCTGCAGTTATACCCTCAGTATATACGGGTAGTCACGGTCCTTGGAATTATAAGGTAAATACTATCATGTCTAGGCCTCAAGCAAGTCAGGGATTCCATACAATTGTGGTAGACCGAATTACCAAATTACAAATTTCAGTTTGAATATCAAATTGTATGAATTTTTTATCACACAATTACAACCTTTTTGTGCTTCTTGATAAATTTTTGACATATTTGGCTTCTCGGTTGATCCTCATTAGCCAATTAGCTCTGATACCAACTCTGAGATCCCTGTCCCCACCACGCAACAGATTCGGGGTGCTAGCAGCAGAAGTAGCACATCTTGCGCGGGGCAGGGTCCGACACTCAGGGCCTCGCCCACCACGGATATCCGGACAGGCGACTAATTCCTCGATTCTTCTAAACCGAACTCGAAAAAAACTTCTCTTGCCTGGAAAGCACGGGCGATTCCACCAGGATAACTTTTTCCTAACGTAGTCAAAAGCCTTACTTAACTGAACCGATCTGACCGAACTCGTAAGTTCCATAGTCAGATCAAGGGACAAATTGCACTTGGATCATGGAGACCAACGCTTTTTTCCTCATTGAGAGGCACAGCCGTTGATTCTTTATCCATAGAACAATTTTTGTCCGGGATTTACTTCATCTATCGAACTAAACAGAAATTGAGTCTCAATTTACGGATCCATCAGTCCAGCCTAACCCCATCTAGTCCCATGGGTTAGCCAACCGCCCAACCACTGTAGTTCTAATTAGGAATTTGGTTAGGTTTTGTCCCGGGTACCAGGGAAAAGAGTTCCCAAGCCCCCTAGCCAGAAGTTCATGCAAACATAAACTAGTCACACCACTTACACACCCAATATGAAATTGCCTTTTTCTCAGCATCAGCTAACTTTAAAACAATCCTTTAATGAAACCATTATGTCATTAATCACTATCCTCAATATCTGTGGTTGAATTCATATTTTCAATCATTCATTCATCGGTGTACTTAACCAGAACGCTCACCACCTGTTCACTCAGGGGCCTTTTTGATAGTTCCTAGCTCATAGTAACCGGCAATATATTCACATAACAGAATGTAATCTCTATGGAAGATCAGCAAGATCAACCAGCAGATCCATATAAAAGAGCCATGGACTCATCCGTTGAGGACCAGCAAGGTCAATCAACCAGATCCATGCCCGGTTTCAGAAAACAACTCTTACTCCTTATTCCAATATCTTCCACGACGCACGTGTGGGTATCTTTGGCGACCCAGAGCCCGAGCACCGTATGGTCAGCACCCTCTAGGATCCTTCGAGCGCTTCACTCATAGGCCGCTTCCTTGGTCCCTCATCCACCGTACCGGCGGAAGCTCACCATTTAAATCGAACCGAGGCTGGTCAAGACCTCGGCCGACCTTGCTACGCGAGACGTCCTCCATTGACTCTCCGTCAGCTGTTGCAACTTTATCAGGTAAGTCTCTACGACCACATACTCAAGACAGTCAAAATGCTTCCCCAGCATCTTTGACATAAAACAGTCATTTGCAAACAGTTTAAATACAGTTTCTATATTGAACTCTCGTCATTCCACATTATTCCATATCAATCCATATCACTTAATCCAATTCCAAATCATATGTGTATCCATTCTTGACCAGATACATCATTTTCCATCCCATCACATCGGATTCATTCACTTCACATAACATCCATTCCTATCTTTCTTAATTTACATTACGTCTCATCACATCCATTTCTCATTATATCTCATTCGTTCAGATCTTATATTATTCATTCACATTCTAATTCACATGACATCTCATCTCATCCATTCACTCATATATCGACTCATATCCATTCACATACATTTTTGCATTCATTATTCCACATACACATCCACATTCACATTCACATACATCCACATCCATATCTATATTTATACATTCACATTCACATTCACATCCATACATATTTATACATCCACATCCACATCTATATTTATACATCCACATCCACATTCACATTCACATCCACATCTATATTTATACATCCACATTCACATTCACATCCATACATCCATATCATACATTCACATCCGCGTTCTCATTCATACATCCACATCCATACATCCATATCATACATTCATATCCGCGTTCTCATTCATACATCCACATCCAAACATCCATATCCACATCCATATCCCCATTCACACATCCAGATTCACATTCACCTACATCCACATTCTTACATCCATATCCATATCCACATTTACACACCCACATTCACATACATACATGCACATCATACATTCACATCCGCGTTCTCATTCATACATCCATTTTCACATACATCTTTCCTTTCACATACATCCCTCATCTACATCATTTCTTTCACATACCTATAACTACATCCATTCTTTCACATATATCTCCATCTATTCCTCGTTCATTTTCATCTATCTGATTCGTTTCACATCTTCATATCTATTTATAGAATACAAAAGAATTCTTATTTTTGATATAAGATTTCTTTACGCTTCTATTTATGCATAAATTCCATTTTAAGGAGAATAACACTTCGAAATAAAAATCAATCTTTTATGCATCTTACTATGCATAAATTCATTATTGATGAAAATAATTCTTTTGAACTAAAAATAGATTTCTTTATGCATCTTTCTATGCATAAAATTAAAATTGATGAGAATAACACTTTTGGGTTAAAATAAATTCTTTATGCATCTTTCCATTCATAAATCCAATTTAGTAGGAATTACACTTTTAGAATAAAAGAATTTCTCTTATGCATCTAATTTATGCATAAAATCATTTATGATGAAAATCACACTTTTAGTTTTTAAAAAAATCTCTCTTTTTTTTTTGCACCCATTTATGCATAAAAATCAAATATGGTAAAAGTAACACTTTTATAATAAAATAATAATTTTTTATGCATACCTCTATGCATGAAAATCAAATATGATAAAAGTAACACTTTTATAATAAAAAAATAATCTTTTATGCATACCTTTATGCATGAAAATCAAATACGATAAAAGTAACACTTTTATAATTAAAAATTTATCTTTTATGCATACTTCTATGCATGAAAATCAATTATGATAAAAGTAACACTTTTATAATAAAAAAATAATATTTTATGCATACCTTTATGCATGAAAATCAAATATGATAAAAGTAACACTTTTATAATTAAAAATTAATCTTTTATGCATACTTCTATGCATGAAAATCAGTTATGATAAAGTAACACTTTTATAATAATAAAAATAATCTTTTATGCATACCTTTATGCATGAAAATCAAATATGATAAAAGTAACACTTTTATAATAATAAAAATAATCTTTTATGCATACAAATCTATTTTGATGGAAGTAACACTTTCATAATAAAAGAAAATTATTCCTTTATGCATAAAAATCTATTTTGATGAAAGTAACACTTTCATAATAAAAGAAAATTATTCCTTTATGCAGGATAATGCCTCTTGAACAGATTATACTTAATTTCTAATGCACCTTCTGAAAATCTTTTTGAACTTCTGTTTCAAGGAAACTTATTTTAATAAGATGAGGTATTTTTCTATCCAGAAATATTTAAAATCTGAATATTCTCTTTCTAGAACATTTTCTCTCTCTAGGCCAAAACTGGTAGAAACAAGATCTTTTATATTTCTAAAGAGGGAATTGATTACAGGGGAAGATACTAGACATCATGAGGGGCTGGGGGAGGAATCTTACATTCTACCCCACTTAAAAAACGTGAGATGTCCTCATCTCGTAGGTGGGGTATAATCTTTTTCATCTTCTTCTTCTTCTTCAATCACTTCCAGCGTCGTTGTCTTGGAAGTGGACGGCCGATTTGGGAACAACTCTCTTTGACTTCCCCTATTCTGAGGTGGAGGTCTTGCATTACTTTGGATTGAAACTGCAGGTTGGATAGAGGGTCTACCTCTGGGATTTCCCTGATTTTGGCGGATAGAACCCTGATTACTCTGGAAGGAAGGGGCTGGAGTCTGGAATCTTGACCCCTGATTTCGCTGCCCTAAAAACCTTGATCCAAAAGGAGTTGGGCAATCCATACTGCGATGTCCAAATCCTTGACAGTTATAGCATTTCACTCTCTTGTTCAAGGGTGGAACTTCTGAAGTTGAATTCCAGGGGATTGAGTTTCGGAAAAAGGACATTTCTTCCATTTTGGAACTTCCCATATCCTGGGTTTGACCCGGATATCTCTTAGGCGGAGGAAGGTTGGAATCATCTTCTGGGAATAAAAACCTTTTGAAAGGTGATGGTGCTGGTTTTGGCGGGACTTTGACATCAAAGGCTTTGGCAAAATCCTTCGCCATCCAAACTGCTTCGGCCATGGAAATAGGTTTGGCATTCTTGACTAAAGTATCTAATGGCTCGTTCATTCCCCGAATGAATCTGGCCATCAGCTGCTCTTCATCCAATTGAGGGAAATATTTAAGGAGAAGGGCAAAAGCCTGATGGTACTCTTCAATTTTTCGGGTTTCCTGTTTTAGTTCCAAGAACTCATTCATCTTAATTTCAAGAAAGCCTGGGGGACAGAACCTCTTTCTGAGGTAAGCCTTGAGATCGGTCCAGGTTTGGGTATTTCGGTCGAGACGGTTTATCTCGCAGTGGTTTCTCCATGCCACTCTAGCTGTCTCCACTATCTTCAGCCTTGCAAGAGCCATTTTGCTCTTCTCATTGTACCCGGTGACATCGAAGTATTCTTCCGATCCACTCCTCCACAGTCTCGCCCAAGTTTTCCCCTTCACCCTTGAAAGGTCCAGGCTGCGAACTATGAAGAGTTTTACGAACATCCAGGTCGAGCTCTTCTTCATCGAGTTGGGGGTTAACATTTCTACCACGACGACCTCGATCCATGTTCCTATCAATACGAAAATTCTTGTTAAGTCTCTTTATTTATGATTCAATCCGAATTTTGATTCAACTGATTCCGGGGTTCTCTAAATAGGTCGGCTCCCCACAGAATCAAGGGATAAAGATACTCATATAGAACGCATTATCAGTTAATAATTCATTCAGAATATCTCATTCATATCTTTAACACAGTAATGGTCCATTAGACTAAATTTTTCTATCTGAACAGTCCTCCTTGAGGATTTTCAATTTTTCAGATTTTTATCATCCCTTAACTTGATCCACTGATCAAAAGTTAACAGTAGTAATCTGGCAGCACAATCCACTAATCTGATAGTGATTGGCTGAAGTCATTAACTTCATTCTAGCTACGAACATTGTCACAGGGACTCGTCCCATTCATCCTCATTGCGGTTTTGCTCAGCTTATTACATTTCAACCAATTTTCAGGGATCATCATTTTTCAATCAGAATCCAAATCAACTCATCAGTTCTTAACCAGAATTTAAAAGTCATATCAACCACATTCGAATTCATCAACTAGATAGCATTAATGCTTATAATTTCAAGTCTTAGATTTACTCGTATATACAGCCAGTAAAGAGCTGCAGTTATACCCTCGGTATATACGGGTAGTCACGGTCCTTGGAATTATAACGTAAATACTATCATGTCTAGGCCTCAAGCAAGTCAGGGATTCCATACAATTGCGGTAGACCGAATTACCAAATTACGAATTTCAGTTTGAATATCAAATTGTATGAATTTTTTATGACACAATTACAACCTTTTTGTGCTTCTTGATAAATTTTTGACATATTTGGCTTCTCGGTTGATCCTCATTAGCCAATTAGCTCTGATACCAATTGTGAGATCCCTGTCCCCACCACGCAACGGATTCGGGGTGCTAGCAGCGGAAGTAGCACATCTTGCGCGGGGCAGGGTCCCACACTCTGGGCCTCGCCCACCACGGATATCCGGACAAGCGACTAATTCCTCGATTCTTCTAAACCGAACTCGGAAAAAACTTCTCTTGCCCGGAAAGCACGGGCGATTCCACCAGGATAACTTTTTCCTAACGTAGTCAAAAGCCTTACTTAACTGAACCGATCTGACCGAACTAGTAAGTTCCATAGTCAGATCAAGGGACAGATTGCACTTGGATCATGGAGACCAACGCTTTTTTCCTCATTGAGAGGCACAGCCGTTGATTCTTTATCCATAGAACAATTTTTGTTCGGGATTTACTTCATCTATCGAACTAAACAGAAATTGAGTCTCAATTTACAGATCCATCAGTCCAGCCTAACCCCATCTAGTCCCATGGGTTAGCCAACCGCCCAACCACTGTAGTGATGGGATCCAATTAGGAATTTGGTTAGGTTTTGTCCCGGGTACCAGGGAAAAGAGTTCCCAGGCCCCCTAGCCGGAAGTTCATGCAAACATAAACTAGTCACACCACTTACACACCCAATATGAAATTGCCTTTTTCTCAGCATTAGCTAACTTTAAAACAATCCTTTAATGAAACCATTATGTCATTAATCACTATCCTCAATATCTGTGGTTGAATTCATATTTTCAATCATTCATTCATCGGCGTACTTATGGCATCATTGGTAACCAGAACGCTCACCACCTGTTCACTCAGGGGCCTTTTTGATAGTTCCTAGCTCATAGTAACCAGCAATATATTCACATAACAGAATGGAATCTCTGTGGAAGATCAGCAAGATCAACCAGCAGATCCATATAAAAGAGCCATGGACTCATCCGTTGAGGACCAGCAAGGTCAATCAACCAGATCCATGCCCGGTTTTAGAAAACAACTCTTACTCCTTATTCCAATATCTTCCACGACGCACATGTGGGTATCTTTGGCGACCCAGAGCCCGAGCACGTATGGTTAGCACCCTCTAGGATCCTTTGCAGATCACCTAGCGCTTCACTCATAGGCCGCTTCCTTGGTCCCTCATCCACCGTACCGGGGAAGCTCACCATTTAAATCGAACCGAGGCTGGTCAAGACCTCGGCCGACCTTGCTACGCGAGACGTCCTCCATTGACTCTCCGTCAGCTGTTGCAACTTTATCAGGTAAGTCTCTACGACCACATACTCAAGACAGTCAAAATGCTTCCCCAGCATCTTTGACATAAAACAGTCATTTGCAAAACAGTTTAAATACAGTTTCTATATTGAACTCTCGTCATTCCACATTATTCCATATCAATCCATATTACTTAATCCAATTCCAAATCATATGTGTATCCATTCTTGACCAGATACATCATTTTCCATCCCATCACATCAGATTCATTCACTTCACATAACATCCATTCCTATCTTTCTTAATTTACATTACGTCTCATCACATCCATTTCTCTTTATATCTCATTCGTTCAGATCTTATATTATTCATTCACATTCTGATTCACATGACATCTCATCTCATCCATTCGCTCATATATCGACTTCATATCCATTCACATACCTTTTTGCATTCATTATTCCACATACACATCCACATTCGTACATCCACATTCACATTCACATACATCCACATCCATATCTATATTTATACATCCACATCCATATCTATATTTATACATCCACATTCACATTCACATCCATACATATTTATACATCCACATCCATATCTATATTTATACATCCACATCCATATCTATATTTATACATCCACATCCACATTCACATTCACATCCACATCTATATTTATACATCCACATTCACATTCACATCCATACATCCATATCATACATTCACATCCGCGTTCTCATTCATACATCCACATCCATACATCCATATCCCCATTCACACATCCAGATTCACATTCACCTACATCCACATTCTTACATCCATATCCATATCCACATTTACACACCCACATTCACATACATACATCCACATCATACATTCACATCTGCGTTCTCATTCATACATCCATTTTCACATACATCTTTCCTTTCACATACATCCCTCATCTACATCATTTCTTTCACATACCTATAACTACATCCATTCTTTCACATATATCTCCATCTATTCCTCGTTCATTTTCATCTATCTGATTCGTTTCACATCTTCATATCTATTTATAGAATACAAAAGAA
This sequence comes from Cibotium barometz, assembly GCF_041138505.1. Taxonomy (NCBI): domain Eukaryota; kingdom Viridiplantae; phylum Streptophyta; class Polypodiopsida; order Cyatheales; family Cibotiaceae; genus Cibotium; species Cibotium barometz. Next base: position 64,480,702 of record NC_141046.1, on the reverse strand, counting down.
TTCTTATTTTTGATATAAGATTTCTTTACGCTTCTATTTATGCATAAATTCCATTTTAAGGAGAATAAGACTTCGAAATAAAAATCAATCTTTTATGCATCTTACTATGCATAAATTCATTATTGATGAAAATAATTCTTTTGAACTAAAAAAAGATTTCTTTATGCATCTTTCTATGCATAAAATTAAAATTGATCAGAATAACACTTTTGGGTTAAAATAAATTCTTTATGCATCTTTCCATTCATAAATCCAATTTAGTAGGAATTACACTTTTAGAATAAAAGAATTTCTCTTATGCATCTAATTTATGCATAAAATCATTTATGATGAAAATCACACTTTTAGTTAAAAAAATATCTCTCTTTTTTTTTGCACCCATTTATGCATAAAAATCAAATATGGTAAAAGTAACACTTTTACAATAAAATAATAATCTTTTATGCATACCTCTATGCATGAAAATCAAATATGATAAAAGTAACACTTTTATAATAAAAAAATAATCTTTTATGCATACCTTTATGCATGAAAATCAAATACGATAAAAGTAACACTTTTATAATTAAAAATTTATCTTTTATGCATACTTCTATGCATGAAAATCAATTATGATAAAAGTAACACTTTTATAATTAAAAAATAATCTTTTATGCATACCTTTATGCATGAAAATCAAATATGATAAAAGTAACACTTTTATAATTAAAAATTCATCTTTTATGCATACTTCTATGCATGAAAATCAGTTATGATAAAAGTAACACTTTTATAATAATAAAGATAATCTTTTATGCATGAAAATTAAATATGATAAAAGTAACACTTTTATAATAAAAATAATAATCTTTTATGCATACAAATCTATTTTGATGAAAGTAACACTTTCATAATAAAAGAAAATTATTCCTTTATGCATAAAAATCTATTTTGATGAAAGTAACACTTTCATAATAAAAGAAAATTATTCCTTTATGCAGGATAATGCCTCTTGAACAGATTATACTTAATTTCTAATGCACCTTCTGAAAATCTTTTTGAACTTCTGTTTCAGGGAAACTTATTTTAATAAGATGAGGTATTTTTCTATCCAAAAATATTTAAAATCTGAATATTCTCTTTCTAGAATATTTTCTCTCTCTAGGCCAAAACTGGTAGAAACAAGATCTTTTATATTTCTGAAGAGGGAATTGATTACAGGGGAAGATACTAGACATCATGAGGGGCTGGGGGAGGAATCTTACATTCTACCCCACTTAAAAAACGCGAGATGTCCTCATCTTGCAGGTGGAGTATGATCTTTTTCATCTTCTTCTTCTTCTTCAATCACTTCCAGCGTCGCTGTCTTGGAAGTGGACGGCTGATTTGGGAACAACTCTCTTTGACTTCCCCTATTCTGAGGTGGAGGTCTTGCATTACTTTGGATTGAAACTGCAGGTTGGATAGAGGGTCTACCTCTGGGAATTCCCTGATTTTGGCGGATAGAACCCTGATTACTCTGGAAGGAAGGGGCTGGAGTCTGGAATCTTGACCCCTGATTTCCTTGCCCTAAAAACCTTGATCCAAAAGGAGTTGGGCAATCCATACTGCGATGTCCAAATCCTTGACAGTTATAGCATTTCACTCTCTTGTTCAAGGGTGGAACTTCTGAAGTTGAATTCCAGGGGATTGAGTTTCAAAAAAAGGACATTTCTTCCATTTTGGAACTTCCCATATCCTGGGTTTGACCCTGATATCTCTTAGGCGGAGGAAGGTTGGAATCATCTTCTGGGAATAAAAACCTTTTGAAAGGTGATGGTGCTGGTTTTGGCGGGACTTTGACATCAAAGGCTTTGGCGAAATCCTTCGCCATCCGAACTACTTCGGCCATGAAAATAGGTTTGGCATTCTTGACTAAAGTATCTAATGGCTCGTTCATTCCCCGAATGAATCTGGCCATCAGCTGCGTCTTCATCCAATTGAGGGAAATATTTAAGGAGAAGGGCAAAAGCCTGATGGTACTCTTCAATTTTTCGGGTTTCCTGTTTTAGTTCCAAGAACTCATTCATCTTAATTTCAAGAAAGCCTGGGGGACAGAACCTCTTTCTGAGGTGAGCCTTGAGATCGGTCCAGGTTTGGGTATTTCGGTCGAGACGGTTTGTCTCGCAGTGGTTTCTCCATGCCACTCTAGCTGTCTCCACTATCTTCAACCTTGCAAGAGCCATTTCGCTCTTCTCATTGTACCCGGTGACATCGAAGTATTCTTCCATTGATTCGATCCACTTCTCCACAGTCTCGCCCAAGTTTTCCCCTTCACCCTTGAAAGGTCCAGGCTGCGAACTATGAAGAGTTTTACGAACATCCAGGTCGAGCTCTTCTTCATCGAGTTGGGGGTTAACATTTCTACCCCATGACGACCTCGATCCATGTTCCTATCAATACGAAAATTCTTGTTAAGTCTCTTTATTTATGATTCAATCCGAATTTTGATTCAACTGATTCCGGGGTTCTCTAAATAGGTCGGCTCCCCACAGAATCAAGGGATAAAGATACTCATATAGAACGCATTATCAGTTAATAATTCATTCAGAATATCTCATTTATATCTTTAACACAGTAATGGTCCATTAGACTAAATTTTTCCATCTGAACAGTCCTCCATGAGGATTTCAAATTTTCAGATTTTTATCATCCCGTCCCATTCATCCTCATTGCGGTTTCGTTCAGCTTATTACATTTCAACCAATTTTCAGGGATCATCGTTTTTCAATCAGAATCCAAATCAACTCATCAATTCTCAACCAGAATTTAAAAATCATATCAACCACATTCGAATTCATCAACTAGATAGCATTAATGCTTATAATTTCAAGTCTTAGATTTACTCGTATATACAGCCAGTAAAGAGCTGCAGTTATACCCTCGGTATATACGGGTAGTCATCACGGTCCTTGGATTTATAAGGTAAATACTATCATGTCTAGGCCTCAAGCAAGTCAGGGATTCCATACAATTGCGGTAGACCGAATTACCAAATTACGAATTTCAGTTTGAATATCAAATTGTATGAAATTTTTATCACACAATTACAACCTTTTTGTGCTTCTTGATAAATTTTTGACATATTTGGCTTCTCGGTTGATCCTCATTAGCCAATTAGCTCTGATACCAACTGTGAGATCCCTGTCCCCACCACGCAACGGATTCAGGGTGCTAGCAGCGGAAGTAGCACATCTTGCGCGGGGCAGGGTCCCACACTTGGGGCCTCGCCCACAGATACGGACAGGTGACTAATTCCTTGATTCTTCTAATCCGAACTCGGAAAAAACTTCTCTTGCCCGGAAAGCACGGGCGATTCCACCAGGATAACTTTTTCCTAACGTAGTCAAAAGCCTTACTTAACTGAACCGATCTGACCGAACTCGTAAGTTCCATAGTCAGATCAAGGGACAGATTGCACTTGGATCATGGAGACCAACGCTTTTTTCCTCATTGAGAGACACAGCCATTGATTCTTTATCCATAGAACAATTTTTGTCCGGGATTTACTTCATCTATCGAACTAAACAGAAATTGAGTCTCAATTTACGGATCCATCAATCCAGCCTAACCCCATCCAGTCCCATGGGTTAGCCAACCGCCCAACCACTGTAGTGATGGGATCCAATTAGGAATTTGGTTAGGTTTTGTCCCGGGTACCAGGGAAAAGAGTTCCCAGGTCCCCTAGCCGCAAGTTCATGCAAACATAAACTAGTCACACCACTTACACACCCAATATGAAATTACCTTTTTCTCAGCATCAGCTAACTTTAAAACAATCCTTTAATGAAACCATTATGTCACTAATCACTATCCTCAATATCTGTGGTTGAATTCATATTTTCAATCATTCATTCATCGGTGTACTTATGGCATCATTGGTAACCAGAACGCTCACCACCTGTTCACTCAGGGGCCTTTTCGATAGTTCCTAGCTCATAGTAACCGGCAATATATTCACATAACAGAATGGAATCTCTGTGGAAGATCAGCAAGATCAACCAACAGATCCATATAAAAGAGCCATGGACTCATCCGTTGAGGACCAGCAAGGTCAATCAACCAGATCCATGCCCGGTTTCAGAAAACAACTCTTACTCCTTATTCCAATATCTTCCACGACGCACGTGTGTTTGGCGACCCAGAGCCCGAGCACCGTATGGTCAGCACCCTCTAGGATCCTTCGCAGGTTACCTAGTGCTTCACTCATAGGCCGCTTCCTTGGTCCCTCATCCACCGTACCAGAAGCTCACCATTTAAATCGAACCGAGACTGGTCAAGACCTCGGCCGACCTTGCTACGCGAGACGTCCTCCATTGACTCTCCGTCAGCTGTTGTAACTTTATCAGGTAAGTCTCTACGACCACATACTCAAGACAGTCAAAATGCTTCCCCACCATCTTTGACATAAAACAGTCATTTGCAAACAGTTTAAATACAGTTTCTATATTGAACTCTCGTCATTCCACATTATTCCATATCAATCCATATTACTTAATCCAATTCCAAATCATATGTGTATCCATTCTTGACCAGATACATCATTTTCCATCCCATCACATCGGATTCATTCACTTCACATAACATCCATTCCTATCTTTCTTAATTTACATTACCTCTCATCACATCCATTTCTCATTATATCTCATTCGTTCAGATCTTATATTATTCATTCACATTCTGATTCACATGACATCTCATCTCATCCATTCGCTCATATATCGACTTCATATCCATTCACATACATTTTTGCATTCATTATTCCACATACACATCCACATTCACATTCACATACATCCACATCCATATCTATATTTATACATCCACATTCACATTCACATCCACACATATTTATACATCCACATCCACATCTATATTTATACATCCACATCCACATTCACATTCACATCCACATCTATATTTATACATCCACATTCACATTCACATCCATACATCCATATCATACATTCACATCCGCGTTCTCATTCATACATCCACATCCATACATCCATATCATACATTCACATCCGCGTTCTCATTCATACATCCACATCCATACATCCATATCCACATCCATATCCCCATTCACACATCCAGATTCACATTCACCTACATCCACATTCTTACATCCATATCCATATCCACATTTACACACCCACATTAACATACATACATCCACATCATACATTCACATCTGCGTTCTCATTCATACATCCATTTTCACATACATCTTTCCTTTCACATACATCCCTCATCTACATCATTTCTTTCACATACCTATAACTACATCCATTCTTTCACATATATCTCCATCTATTCCTCGTTCATTTTCATCTATTTGATTCGTTTCACATCTTCATATCTATTTATAGAATACAAAAGAATTCTTATTTTTGATATAAGATTTCTTTACGCTTCTATTTATGCATAAATTCCATTTTAAGGAGAATAACACTTCGAAATAAAAATCAATCTTTTATGCATCTTGCTATGCATAAATTCATTATTGATGAAAATAATTCTTTTGAACTAAAAATAGATTTCTTTATGCATCTTTCTATGCATAAAATTAAAATTGATGAGAATAACACTTTTGGGTTAAAATAAATTCTTTATGCATCTTTCCATTCATAAATCCAATTTAGTAGGAATTACACTTTTAGAATAAAAGAATTTCTCTTATGCATCTAATTTATGCATAAAATCATTTATGATGAAAATCACACTTTTAGTTAAAAAAAATATCTCTCTTTTTTGTTGGCATCCATTTATGCATAAAAATCAAATATGGTAAAAGTAACACTTTTACAATAAAATAATAATCTTTTATGAATACCTCTATGCATGAAAATCAAATATGATAAAAGTAACACTTTTATAATAAAAAAGTAATCTTTTATGCATACCTTTATGCATGAAAATCAAATACGATAAAAGTAACACTTTTATAATTAAAAATTTATCTTTTATGCATACTTCTATGCATGAAAATCAATTATGATAAAAGTAACACTTTTATAAAAAAAAATCTTTTATGCATACCTTTATGCATGAAAATTAAATATGATAAAAGTAACACTTTTATAATTAAAAATTAATCTTTTATGCATACTTCTATGCATGAAAATCAATTATGATAAAAGTAACACTTTTATAATAAAAATAATAATCTTTTATGCATACCTTTATGCATGAAAATCAAATATGATAAAAGTAACACTTTTATAATAAAAATAATAATCTTTTATGCAATCAAATCTATTTTGATGAAAGTAACACTTTCATAATAAAAGAAAATTATTCCTTCATGCATAAAAATCTATTTTGATGAAAGTAACACTTTCATAATAAAAGAAAATTATTCCTTCATGCATAAGAATCTATTTTGATAAAAGTAACACTTTCATAATAAAAGAAAATTATTCCTTTATGCATAAAATAATAATAATCAATATGCATCTTCTATGCATGAAAATGACACTTTTAGAGTATAGAATTGATAGGAATTACTCTTTTAGCATAATAAAAGATAATCCTTATTTCCAAAAATTTTGCCATAACCTCCTTTGTATGGCTGACCATTTTTTAATTTTTTCTACTTAATTTTGTCTTAAAAATTAACTCTAATTGATTTAAAGTAATCTATACTAATCAAAATTTATTTATAAAAGAGAAAACATTATAAAAAGTTTAATTTCAACAATTATCACTTAACTAGGATAAAGAAGGGTTGATTCTAAGAAGAGAGAGGGGAAAAGCCTTTTGATCAAGGCATAGCATCCATTTATCACTTCAAACAATCATAAACATTAGAAAACATAAAATCAATAAAGAAAATTACAAGAATCTCTACTTACATAATTTCTTGGAGCTTTCCTTTGGCTTGATGGTTTGAGGGTTCAACTCTTGTTTGTAACAAGAGTGACCACCAATCTTTGGAAGAGGGAAATGTCAAAAACTAGTGAATTATTAATAAATTCACAGTTCTTGGCTTGGGAGGAGTAGAGTAACAGTGCATAAAACACTATTATTTTTTAACAAAGGGGAAGGCTTCTATTTATAGGAAAAAGTGAGCTCCTAACTAAGAAAACTGATTCTAGAAATTTCTAGGTCAGTTTGGTCAATTTTTGACCATTTTTAGGTCAGTTGAGCTAACTTTTTGGAACTAGACTTGAATTAGGAGAGAGGAGAGATGAAATATCTCAATTTTTGAAGATTTAAAACTCAATTGCACATGTGAAGTATGCGCCTCATTCATGAGGGGGAAATCCCCATGCAAAGGTGTCAAAAATGCATCATTACTTCTAAATATCTCCCCTTTTTAACGTCCTTAGTCAACTCTTCATCTTATGTGAGTATTTACTCATTTTTGGGGGGGATTTTCTTTATTTCTTCCATTTATCTCCTCCACACATTTGGATGAATCTTATTGGTCCATAGGAACCTTAATTTAAAATTTCGAAAAAATCCTCACCCCCAGGATAATGCCTCTTGAACAGATTATACTTAATTTCTAATGCACCTTCTGAAAATCTTTTTGAACTTCTGTTTCAAGGAAACTTATTTTAATAAGATGAGGTATTTTTCTATCCAAAAATATTTAAAATCTGAATATTCTCTTTCTAGAACATTTTCTCTCTCTAGGTCAAAACTGGTAAAAACAAGATCTTTTATATTTCTGAAGAGGGAATTGATTACAGGGGAAGATATTGGACATCATGAGGGGCTGGGGGAGGAATCTTACAGGACATGTCGGCTATTATCGGCAATTCATTTTTATGTATGCTGATATTGCTCGACCCCTTTCAGACTCCTTATTGTTTTCAAATGGACTGAAGAATGCCAACAGGCTTACACCACACTCAAAAAATCCTTGGCAAGCACTCCGATCCTCAGATCCCCCAACTGGGATCTCATCTTCCATGTCCACATTGATGCCTTAGAATTTGCTATAGGATGCATGTTGGCTAAACTAGGTGAACACAAGATGGACTTCCCCATCAGTTTTGCCAGCGCCAGCCAACTCAACGAAGCTGAGAGGAATTACACCACAACTGAGAGGGAGGGATTAGCAATGGTTTACATGGTTAAGAATTTTTGCCATTATCTTTTGGCGACCAAGTTTGTTTTCTTTGTAGACCATCAAGCCCTTTTATACCTAGTAAATAAGCCCTGTATGACAGGTAGAATCACCAGGTGGCTGCTTATCTTGCTTGAGTTTGACTTCACTATTATAGTAAGGAAAGGCTCTCAATATGTTCTTGCAAAAAACCACATGTCAAGAATCCCCAACGGCAAACAGCAGCCAATGGGAGTAGATGATGATTTACCAGATGCCGCCCTATTCCAACTTTACTTGATTCCTGAATGGGGCGAAGAAGTGGCTCACTTCTTAGCCAATGGCTTACTGGTTGATCCTCTCCTCAACAAGGACCATGCTTGTCATTTAATAAAAAAAAGTGGCCCCTTATTACTAGCTTATCATGGGTCAACTTTACAAGTAGGGCAAAGACAAAATCCTAAGACATGTTCGGGAAGATGAGTATGTCTTCCTCCTTGAACAGGCTCACTCTACTTGTGCCGGGGAACACTTTGTAGCAAATATCACTGCTCACAAGGTTCTCACATCTGGGTTATGGTGGCCCACTCTAATGGGGCTGACGCTACTGAGAGTATGTCAAACAATGTCATGAAGAATGTCAATATGCCACAATCCCTCATTTCAAGGATCACATGCCCTTGAACCCCATCGTGTCTTTTACAACCATTTGAGAAATGGGGCATAGACTTCGTAGGGCCTATCAGTCCGGCAGAGCAGCTAAATACACCCAAGCTCGATATATAATTACTGTGGATTATTGCACCAAGTGGGTAGAAGCTCATGCAACCCGCAAAGGCTGATGCTCAATCAATGGCTAAATTTCTCTATGAATCAATGATCACACGCTTTGGGTGCCCTCTCGAGTTTGTTAGCGACAACGGGACACATTTCACGTAATTAAATTCCTTTTATAAGAGTTCCTTGTCACCCACAGAAAGTCCTCCCCATATTACTTGCAAAAGCGAATGGCCAAGCTGAAAGCACAAACAAAACCTTGTGTGCCATTCTTACCAAAACCGTGGAGGCCAGTTGCAACAACGATTGGGAACAGAAGTTGCTAGCTACACTTTGGGCTTTTCGAACTTCATACAAGGCAGTAACCAACACTACCCCTTTCAGTTTAACCTACAGTACTAAAGTGGTCATGCCCATGGAGTTCATAGTCCCTAGTCTACGTGTCGCAGTGCACGAAAAACCCACCGAAAATGCCTTGAGATGTTGCTTATTTGAGCTTAAAAAGCTTGACGAAACACGCCTCTTTGTAGTCTACAATATGATTGTATAAAAGTTAAGGCAACAATGGTTTGACGACCAACTCAAGGATAAATTGATGGACGAGGGAGACATGGTCCTTTTATTCAATAGCAAAACACAAAAAAAAAGCTCAAGCTCAGAGGCTTAGGACCTCTCTTAGTCTATGAGATACCACCATAAGGTGCACTGCACGTTGAAACACTTGATGGTGTTGAAATGGCTGGTTACTTCAATGGTAGCAAACTTAAACGCTACTATGGACCTTTCACAGAGGCTACCTTAAAAGCTATCCATGATTTAAAAAACGAAAGAAGGAACATGAGGATATGAAAAAAATTACGCAAGAAGAGGCCAAAGCAAGGCAAGCCAAGCTTAGGCAAAAGCATATCATGGTCTCAACATGGCCCAAGTGGTTGACCTAGAAGAAGAAGATTGGGAGGTGAAGCCAGCTTGGTTGTGGTTAGGAATGACCACCCCGACAAGCTTTGTCCAAAAATTAGCTCTTGTTGATACAGGCGCTAGTTACAATTTGATGTCATATGAAACTTGGCGTTCCCTTGGGGAACCTACCCTAAAAGAAACCCCTGCCACCACTGTCACAACCATTGCCTCACAGTATGTTCATTGCATAGGCACAATCACACTCTTATTTCACATTGGAAATAATCCCTTGGAAGGGAAGGTTTATGTGATGCCTACAGGTGCCTACAGGAACAATGCATGAAGAGATCCTCCTAGGCAGAGGGTGGATGGGACATAATTGATGCCACATCGACTGGGATGCACGGACGACAACCCTACAATTGTCTTTGGGCCAAGTTACTATTCTCATGACAGATGAGAAGCCAATTCCTGCTGATTTCCCAGGCCAAGCACTCCCCACTCCACCGGCTACTATCATTCAATCACCTCTCCCCTACCAATCCATCCCCCTAAAAAGGAGGTTACCTATGCCAACCACACCAATGCCTCTCAATCCCACACCACCACCATGCATGATAGCACCTCACGCTCAGATTGCCACTTCACAAACTGCTGCCCCATCAAGCCGCACTAACCCAACTAACAAAGCTTAACACCACTAACAAAAGTCCCCAATGCTCATCATCTTGCCTTGGGTTTCTATATAAGAAGCTCCTCGTAGGACAAGGCTACTATGAAGGAGAATCACACTTATGGATCCCTAAAAGACCCAACCATCCCCCTCATCCCACAAGCATCCAACGCTCCTTGTCCCTCATGTCGGCAACCAATTCGCCAACCTCAAGCCTACAGGGTACAAGGTACAGGACAGGGGCAAGCCCAAGCGCACTTCGTGAAGTTCTATCCCTAAACCATACCCTCAATGTCAACCTCCAAAATAAACTCTTTGGTGGATCCCAAAACCTCTTCTCTGTGCCCAACACTTCTATGAGGAAAATCCTCACATTTGGATCCCTAAATCTCCCCAACACAAACATCCACCTCATGTCACTCCACCATCCTCTACCCTAAAATGGATGCCCAAGGCATCACATTCCATAATGACTGCTCAGGAGGATAAAGGTAAGTAGAAACTCCAAATTGAAACCCCCATGCTCCTGCTAACAAAGTTCCTTACAGATATACCTTCAACGTCAGTAACCCCCCCACCACTCATTGTAAGGGTGCCACCATAGGGTACAACAACACCATCATCAGCTCCATCAGCCTCAAGCACTTCCTTGCCAACCGCTTTCGAATTCCTCAGGAAGTGACTCCCACTATCTTGCCAACACCTAACTGGAATCGACTCCTTGTCTTGGCAACCTAGGCTCATAGAGTCAATATAAAAATCACAAAGGGGTGCTGGCAGCATAGCCTCAATGTACAAACATGTTACAGGGTGCACAAAAAAAAAGAGAAAGCCATAGGCATTCCAACTTTCCCATGCCCGTTCGAACTTTTCCACGCCATTCCGTCTTCAACAAAATGCCACGCCTGTTCGCTCAGGTTTGCACGTCCGTTCACTCATGTTCCCACGCTCATTCCTTTATTATGCAATTGGATGGGAAGAATTGCCAAGGGAAACCCAGCTAAGCAAGCTAAATGTGGCTATGACCTTTTTACCCTCACCATCCACTTCTCTTAATCCACCACCAGTGAAGACGTCCCATCATGCGCCAGACGTCACAAAACAGGCTCCACCACCCCTAGCCCAAGGCCAACATAGGAGGAACTTGCAGCTGTGCAGAAGCCAGTAAGAAGGCCAAAGAGGAAGAGGAAGAGAAGAGGAAACATGATTTTTCAACAGAAGCCTATTTGAAACACCGCCTCCAGAACGATTCTAAGAGATGCCATCATATGCAGAGGCCGGCCCTTCCTCCCCCAACACCACACAGAACATCATGAACACTCTTTGTTGGGCGCACTCGGGCATTTTCAGTTCTAGTCAAGCTTATGCTAAGAGCATACATGCGGCCCACGGAGATGTTCTAAACTTTGCACTTGGCTTCTCACATATGGAACAAGAGCTCATCACCCAAATGACAGACTCTATCTACAGATAGCAAGAGGTGGCATAGATGTCCCAGCATGAGATGTTAGCCAAAGCCCAGGAGCGCGCTGTGTCTGAAGACTTATACCAGATGAACCTTTAGTTTCTAGAGTTGCATAAGAAGTTTGATCAACAAATAGAGCAGTTAAGCACTGCAATTGCCTGCATCGCTGAGCTCCACTAGCAAGTCACCCAAGCCCATGCAACGGTCGAGAGAGCTCATCACAAGCTTACCATCATTTAAGGCATGCATCGAGAAGCCAAGAGTCAGGCCCAGATAGAAAAAAATAGACTTATACCATATGAACCTTTAGTTTCTAGAGTTGCATAAGAAATTTGATCAACAAATAGAGCAGTTAAGCACTGCAATTGCCTGCATCGCTGAGCTCCAACAGCAAGTCACCCAAGCCCATGCAACGGTCGAGAGAGCTTATCACAAGCTTACCGTCATTTAAGGCATGCATCGGGAAGCCAAGAGTCAGGCCCAGATAGCAAAAAATATCCTTACCCACACTCAAGAAGATTTTGCAAAGCATCGGGAACTCATTGAGGCTACTATCCACACTTTGCAGGAGCATCTGGGCGATGCTGAAGCCAAGGCAGCCCTACCTCCCCCTTCACCCTCTAGTGCCTCATCCAGTATCAGCTCGTCAATCTCCAGTTCAAGAGTATACGCCTCAACCTTCTGCAACATAACCTCTACATCATTGATGATGAGCTGCTCTCCTACCAATAATACACCTATGCTCTCACCAAACTCTCTATTGAAAGCCTAACCCTAATCCCACACTTCTTCTTCCAAGGGCTTCTCTCATTCCAACACTCACATTATTTTTTTGAGCTCCCCATGCACCCACATAACCTCTACATCATTGATGAGCCGCTCTCCTGCCAACAATACACCTATGCTCTCACCAAACTCCCTATTGAAAGCCTACCCCTAATCCCACACTTCTTCTTCCAAGGGCTTCTCTCATTCCAACACTCACATTATTTTTTTGAGCTCCCCATGCACCCTCGTCAAGCCATCTTGACATGCTGGAGCCTTCTCCTCAACTATGGCTTTCCATTTGACCCCGTCTAGCCCACCGACTTACTTGATTTATCTATCCCTGACGGTGTATGCCCTTACCCGTACCCCTTTGAAATCTCCCAAAGGGCACTGACATACTTCCGCACCATCTGGTGGCATGTGGTCAATGACGCCTACCTGTCTCTTCTGCATGAGCCTCTAACACCATACTCCGTAGGCGGATTGCTTCTTTTGTACCACAGATGCTTCCTATGGCAGCCATTGGCATCTGCCAGTTTGATGATACACATGTTGCCTTTCCTTGGGAGTACAGTGAAGCTGAGCCTGTCGCCTGTAGATGTTCAAGTTTTCTATGCTAACGGTCCTCAGGCTGCTACTAAAGTTGGCCCTGCCCCCGGACGACAACGATGATGGCAATGATGGGCAGGTTAGCTTGCCACCTCCACCCCCTAAGAACTTCACCCCCACCTCCTCCTCCCCCACTTCCTCCTCCCCCATCACATTCATCCTCAACACCTCCCCCTAACCAACCCCCACCCTCATCACCCCTAACCAACCCCTAACCAACCCCCACCCTCATCACCCCCCTAAGGCACATTCACCCTCCCTCTTTTTCACACACTCTTCTTCCCCCCCCCCCTTCATTTTCCCACTCCATCCCCATCACCCACACCCCCCTCACCCCCTTTATTATCCCTTCACTTAGGAATGCACACTGCATTTTGAGATATGCCCTCTACATCTGCCATGCCCCCACCACTACTTGACGCCGGCCTTACCACACGACCCTCATCATCAACAGCCCCTCCAACCCCGCGTCGACTCAACAACCATCCACCAAACCACTTAAAGAAGGAGAAATTCCGCTGCCACCCTTTGATGAACCCCTTGAACTGGTGCAATCCCCTAGATCACATGGAGTTTCAACAGGCAATAGCCATCCTGCTCAGTCAACAACTCCAGACTGAGCCTCTTAGCCTCGTTTCACCGACCACGTGGACGTCCACATTCTTTGCCCATACCTCGATACAAAGCACAAAAACTGGCAGCGTGACCACCCTGAACCCGACAAGCAGCTACCACTGAACCTGCCGGTGCTCATCCCATAACGTTTGATCTCATGGGTGAGTAGCTGGCTTGGCGGCATCCATTCCTCACAAAGCCCTTCATCTAGGAAGTTTACTATAACGTGCCATGCACCTTCTTGTAGATCAGCCTTGACTTGCTCCCCATTCGATGAAGGTGGGTCTGGAAGACATTCCATGCAGAGTAGCTAAAGAACCCCAAATTCTAGTTCATTTTCTCGTGGTTTGCGCCCCTGTTAGTGCAACATCCCTGCACTGAGGAGCATATGGTCAAGCACTTCAACGATTTTATCCACCGCCTGGGTGTCCCGATGACCCAGCAGTGATCGCCACCATCCGATTCTTCAACCTTATTATCACACTGCTGTTCCCCAGTTGGGACCACTACTATGAAGGCGCCCAAGGCCTTGCATTCAACATCAATAAAGGGCCTACACTCAAGCAGCTCTTTGAATATTATGAGCACATCATGTGGATGCCTGCATGATAGCTCCAAAGACATGATGGAGACAACTTTTTAGACAAGCTACCGCATCTTCCATCGAGACCCTTCCACTCCTACCTCCCGCTTGGATTTTTTCCAAACCTATTCCATCTATTATCGATAGATCCACTCCGGTTAACATGACCCTTGTGTGGTTACTACGCCCTTTTGTAACTCACCTTTTTGTAACCGCGCAATGTGCTAATTGTAAATGAGACATGGGATGATCGAGCTTACAACATGTGTAACGTCGGTCATGAGGATTTGATGTACATAGAGCTAGTAAAACTAGGAAGACTAGTTTTGGGCCCCCACTTGTAATTGGGCAGCTGGACATTGTAAATATGAGCTCATGTATATAAGACATTTTATGAAATATGAAAAGGGACAATCCCATTTGTCTCAATTGAGTTTTGCCTTCTCTCTTCCTCTATCTCATTTGAGTTTATGGTTGCCTACTTGCTTGTGTTGTTGCTTGCTTTGATTGTTGTGTATGTGAGTAGGAATGGTAATGCTCTCCTTCTCTACCTTCTTCTTGCTATCTACCATGTCTTATTTGCATATGTATGTCATGATGTAGAGGTTGAGCTCTCCATAGCTCCTTCCCTCTTTCTCTCTACCTAGCATTGGATGTCTCTTTGGGTGACACAAGGAGAGTGTGGAGTGAGCCCCTAGTGGCTTCACATTGAAGAGTTAACCCTCATAGGGTTGGATAAGTGCCATTCACCGGATTCGACCCTTGCATGCACCTTTCTCTTGTGTGTGTAAGGTAGTATGCTATCCATTAACAGCATGCCAAGGCTATGGAAGCCAAATGATACTTGATTTAGCATGCCATGGATACTTGGTGGTGAGTGACCAAAGCATAAGAGTTGCATTGGCAAGTGAATTCTTATGGTTGTGAATACTTGGGACATTATGTTCCATGAATGGACATTGGGCAAATGATAATGGATTATTATTGAGATTTGGTCCGTATTGTGGGGAGATTATGGCCAAATTTTTACGGTTTTCCTACATTCTGCTGTGGAATACAAAAGTGCAATTCAGTCCCAAACCATTCAAGATCTCTCAAGGGCGTTGATAATACTTGAAAGGGAATCTGAAGGCAAATCTAACAAGCCATCAAGTGGTTTCTTTGGACACCGTTTCAAGGTGCAAAGGGACTAGTTTACATAAAAAGATTTACAAGGCAAAGGAGGTATAGGCTAACATGATCTTTGAGGTGGCTGATGATGAAGAGGCACCATTGGAATACATGGATAATGCTAAATATCAGGATTGTGCTAATGATGAGATATAAGAGCCTGCTCTTAACCCTTCTCAAGAGTTTCCATTTGATCCAGGTGGAGAGGATTGGGTAGAAGTTGAAACAAAAGAAAGGATAGCCATGCTATGTGCCATTTCACAAGAAGCTAAAGTGGGATGCAAAGGTTCCAACACTTTGAGTCTCATGGGGAAGATTGGGGGCAGATCAATTCACATGCTTGTTGATTCGGGGAGCACACATAGTTTTGTGAACTCTAAATCAATAAATTCTTTGAGACTATGTCCATGGGAGATGATAAAGCCTCTAAAAGTGGAGGTTGCAAATGGACAACATGAGCTGAGTAAGATTTAGGTTGCCAAACAAGGATTTCTTTGTCTTCTGATTATGCCTATGATTCCCGTTTGATTGTGCTTGACATGGGGCCCATTGATGTGGTGCTTGGATGCGATTGGTTGCACACTTTGGGTAGGTTTTCAAATGGATTTGAAGCACATGAAAATGTGGTTTATGCATGAAGGCAAAGAGCTATTTGGATGGAATTTGCAGCCATGCATTAACCTTGGTGTCTATGAATCAAATGAAGAGAGAGTTGAAGATCTTATGCCTTGTTTACATGCTACAACTCACTCGTCAAGAAGACGACAATGGGCTGCAAATACATGATGAACGGATGGATGCCTTATTGCAAGAGTACAAAGATGTGTTTGAAGCACCAAAATGCTTTCCACCTAGAGAAGTCGACCATGCCATAGAGCTTGAGAAGGAAGCAAAACCAGTCAATAAGCCTCCTTATAGGCTTTCAAGGTTGAGCGGGAAGAGGTGGCAAAGCAAGTGGAAGAGCTTTTGGAAATGGGGTTCATGCAATCAAGTCAATCACCTTTCGCCTCACCCGTTTTGTTTGGTGAAGAAGAAGTATGGATCTTATAGAATGTGCATTGATTATAGGGATCTCAAACAACAAGATCACTATAAAGAATCGATACCCCATTCCAAGAATTGATGACTTACTTGATGAGTTGAAAGGAGCAAAATATTTCTCCAAGATAGATCTCAAGTATGGGTATCATCAAATAAGGATGAAAGATGGAGATAAATTTAAGACGGCATTTCGGACTGAACGAGGTTTATTTCAATTCATGGTTATGCCTTTTGGATTATCAAATGCCCCAACCACATTTCAAGCTCTTATGAACAAAGTTTTGAAGCCATTCCTCTATAAATCAGTTTTGTTCTTCTTTGATGAAATACTTGTGTATAGCAAGTCAAGGGAAGAGCACTTTATGCATGTGGAGCAAGTGTTGAATGTGTTGAGAGAGCACAAGTTGTTTGCCAAGCAAAGCAAGTGCACATTTATGTCACAAGAGGTGGAATACTTGGGTTACATTATGAGCAACGATGGCATTAAGATGGATCCCAAGAAGGTACAATGTGTAAAAGAGTGGCCTACACCCACCAACACTACTCAACTAAGGGGATTTATGGGATTATCGTGCTTTTCTAGGAGTTTCATACACCATTATGCTCACATGGCAGCCCTGCTTATCGATAGGCTTAAGAAGGAAGATTTTTTTTGGGATGCCGTGGCAGATAAGAGCTTCCAAGAGCTCAAGCAATCACTAATTTCATCTCCAATATTGGTTTGCCTTGATTTTTCTAAGCCTTTCACTATATGGGCTGATTCAAGTGGGAGAGGAATTGGTGCCGTGCTATGTCAAGAGCATGGGGTGATTGCTTATGAGAGTAGAAAGCTCACCGAGAGAAGGAGAGGGAGATTCATGTTTATGATCAAGAAATATTGGCCATTTTGCATGCTATGAAGAAGTGGCATCACTTTTTTTATGGTAGGCATTCAAAGTAAGGACCGATCATAGGGTGCTCCAATACTTCCTCACCCAACAAAACCTTTCTCCAAAGCAAAAGAGATGGCTTGCTACGTTGCAAAACTATGATTTCGAGATCTCTTACACTAGGGATGCACTTTCTAGGATGTGGGCTTGCACTATACATGCCATTTCGGAGGTGCATCATGATTGGATTCATGAGATACAAGAGGAGCATTTGGTGGATGACATGGCTGGTCCAATGTTTCAGAAATTACAACAAGGGTTATGTGATGAATATCCACATTTTGAGGTGTGCAATGGGTTGCTTTGGTTACAAGAAAATGGTCTATTTGGTCCATCATTCTTCCTTCAAGTTGAAAATCCTACAAGAGATGCACTCTTCACCCACCATGGCGGGTCATTTGGGAGTGTTCAAGACCTATGATAAGATATGGAAGAGTTTCTTTTTGGAAAGGGCTTTGGAAGGATGTGCATGAGTATGTGTAAAAGTGTTTGCCTTGCCAACAAAACAAGGATCCCAACTAATTTCTGGAGGATTGTTGGAACCATTGCCTATTTCGGAAGGAAAGTGAACACATATAGCCATGGATTTCATTACCGGGCTGCCCACTACTAAGCAAGAGTGAAATAGCATCTATGTGGTAGTGGATAGATTGATAAAAGCGGCTCATTTCATACCCAACAAAGGTGCAATATACAGCTTCTATGGTGCCTCAACAATTTATGGAGCATGTGTTAAGGTTGCATGGAATGCCTAAGAAAGTGGTAAGTGATAGGGATGTCAAGTTCATGTGCCATTTTTGGAAGAGTGTCTTTGATTCCATGGGGACTACACTCACCCCAAGTATGGCCTACCATCCACGAATGGCTGGCCAAATGGAGAGGGTGAACAAGTGGCTTGAAATCTATTTGAGACACTATTGTTATGACACCCAAGCTTCATCATGGGATAGATGGCTGCACTTAGCTGAATCTTGTCATAAAACAACACCTATCACATGAGTATTGGCATGTCTCCATTCGAAGACATGTATGGTTATAAGGTGCATATACCTCTATTGCATTCAATGAGGAAAAGGTGAATCCTCAAGCCAAAGAGGAGATTGAGAAGATGTGTGCAATATTGCAAAGGTGCAAGGATAACATGGCTAAGGCACAAAACCAAATAAAGAAATATGCTGATGAGTCAAGGAATCATGTGGAGCTCAAAGAAGGGGATTATGCATTCTTAAGAATCCCTAAGTCAAGGTATGCTTCATTGAAGGGAGACACCAATACAAAGATTGCTCATTGCTTTTATGGACCTTACAAGATGTTGAGAAGAATTGGTGAGGTTGCAATACCAATTGTTGTTACCTTCTACCACCACAAGGATCCACAATGTGTTTCATGTGTCACATTTGAAGAAGTATGTGGGACCTCAATTGAAAGTGGTTGATGAGCTACCTCCTATGGATGAAGAGGGAATGATTCAATATGTGGCAGAGAAGGTGATAGGAATGAGGGAAAGACACCTTCGTAATAGGTCTATTGTTGAGTACCTTGTGAAGTGGAGAGGCTTGCCTAATGAAGAAGCTTCTTGGCAGTCCAAAGGCTTCATGAAATACCATCCGGAGCTTCTACAAGCAATGGATCATAGTGGATAAGTGGGTACAGCTTTATGCATGGATTGGGGTGATGGCATCATGAAGAGTGTCATTGCTGTAAATTTACTGTATGGATAGCCATGGCCATTGGTGTGCTTCAGCACTCATCAATCAAAGCTCAACAAGACTCTGTGGACTTATGGACATCATTGAGAGCATGTGGTACTCCATTATGAGTGCATTTCTTTCTCTCTCTTTCCCCATCATTACAGTTTTCTTAGATAAAAGTTTATGCTTCATGAGGGTTTCCAAGATTTTGTGCACATGCTTCTCAACATCTTTGGAGTGGACCAAAATGTTATTAAAGAAGACCAAGAAGAAGACCAAGAAGAAATCATCTATATGCTCTTTGAAGATCTCTAGCATTAATCGATTACTGAAGGTAGGAGGGGCGTTTCTCAATCCAAATGGCATTACTATAAATTCATTGTGAGACCCCTACCCCTCTATTTGTTGTAGGCAGAATCATACTATAAGGGTAGAGCGATTCACTAGGGGCCTCGTATTATAATGTCCTAGTGCCTAGCTATTCCATCAGAGCTCCTCTCAGTTTTGACTAGAATAATCCTTACATAGGAAAGATGAATGATTCCTCCAGGTGTTTTCCCTAGAATTCATTTTCCTTGATACAATTGGGATGCCATATCTTTACAGCTTAAGGACTTGGCCTCTTTGAATTAAACACGATATTTGGTCCTTACTTTCCTATTCTTGACTATGATCCTAGTCCTTGTTCATCACCAAGGATCATTTAATTTGGTCTCTTTAGTGCACTCAAGAATCTACTTCTAAGATATAACTTTGCACTTGATTAACGCAATCTCCTTGATTTATGAATAAATCAAGATTTTCTTTCTCTGAAAATATCTTTTCTCAGGAGTGATTGATTTAATCTATCCACATCTACATAATTTAGTTTTCTAAAGTTAGTTCTAGGATTTTGGGCTATTCTTGACCTTAACCTTATCCATACATATTGGATAATTTTTAAAATTTCATCTATTAAGAAATCTTGGTTATTCTTAAACCAAAAATTAAAAAAAATCTTTCTCAATTTGAATATCAAGAAAACCTAAATTTTCTTTTATTAAACTTAGATATTTTTATCATCTTAGTACTATTTTTCTCTCTCTACATCCCTAATCCTACTCTCTATATATGGGGGTAACCTTAAATTTATAAATTAAGTCTAACTCTCTTAATTAATATCCATCATCTATAATTTAAGCTAAAATCTTGTCTACACTTATGTTCATCTCAATTTAAAGCATCTAGACTAATCTTTCCTCTCAAAAATTTGATTTATCCTAAGGTTTCTCCCATAATTTTATTAATTAATAAATTCTCTTAGATTTAGGAGTAGGCTATCCCAACCTCTATTTTCTCTATGGTTTGGGCAACAATAGCATTTTCTCTATGGTTTGGGCAACAATAGCATTTTCCCAATTTACTAAGGGTCTACAAAGGTTCAAATATTAATTTAAAAGCTAGAGGATAAAAAATATACCTTAGAGGTCCATGGTCTTGAGAAATGTGAAAAGATTAATAAATTATTTTCTAATTTGATTTAAATTCAAACTGCCAAATTTATTTTAAAAGAATGAAAAAATATAACTTATGAGAAAAATGTAATTGTACCTTATAAAACTTAGCTTATATATACCAAGTGGATAAAGAATTGAGCTCCTTCCCCCTTAAAAATTCCATGATTTTTTTTTTGGCAAATCATTAGGCTTGTACAATCCTCAAATAATCACCTCTTACAATCCTCAAATAATCATCTTTTATACTTTAATGATTGTTTTAAACTTTGGTAAAGCTAACCTAGGATCAATTGGGCATGTACTACACTAAAAAACAAGCAAAAGTTCTCTCCTAGCTCTAGGAAAAGAGTGGTCAATTCTCATGATTTATTTTTCGGGGAGGGTTTTATATTTGAAAATATCAACTATAATCTCTATACATGCACCATTAGTTCACTTGAGTTGGTAGCCCACCATATCTTATGCAGCTCAACCTTAGGCTTTCATGCATTCACCTATTTTCCCATGCATTCAATGTAACATGCCCATCTTCACTAATAATATATATCCATTTAATAGATGATTTATGGTCTTTTTATGGTGTTAAAATCATCAATTTTAATAATTGAGCTAATTCCATTTGAAATCGTATAATTTTGAGTCCGAATTTGGAATATGCGCGCGATTTTACCCTAATGTAGGATTTTACAACACTCAAAACGGACATCGGAATAAGCCTCTACGTAGATTTTTAGTTATTTTACGGTAAATTTCCATCCTTTTCGGGTGTCCGATTGACGAATGAACTGCACCTCTATGACCAAGGAAACACCCTGGACATTTTCATCGAAAGAAATTCTAGCAGCTGTCGGGTGCACCAGCACGCATATCGAGGCTGACATCCCAAAAAGGGGTCCCTTCCCCAAAAAGATATCGTACATATACGTGAGCGCCCATACAACATTCATGCAAGGACAAAAGGCTGACCACCCTAGCGTATGGTCGCCACATGGACACCCATACGACCACTGACCCGGAAGGTACATGTGTACCTCACCTTTTGCCCGCGTATAGGCACCATCTCTTTCCCCATACTCATGCAGCCACAGACCGCCGGTGTACTTTCACCATACACCATCCTTTGCACCCCGCCTTGCTCTCCTTTTCCCTTTCCCTGTACCCTAACTCGTACCCGTATGTCAGCCCCTATATAAACCCCCCCAACTCCCCCCATGGCTGATACTTCGACACCCTGTGCTACCCGTACCCGACACTCTGTGCAAAGAATGTACCCGACACTTTGTGCGGGGACTGTATCTAACACCCCTCTACAGCCCTCTCCCAACAAGCCCTTTTCAGCCCATCTCCAAGTAGGCTCTGCATTTTTTCTTTTCATCCCACCCTTGTGTTGAGGAGAGGGTGTCTTAAATTGCTCTCCCCCCGTGTGAATAGACTTTTGGCAGTTTGAATTTAAATCAAATTAAAAAATAATTTATTAATCTTTGTACATTTTTCAAGACCTTAGACGTCTAAGGTATAATTTTTACCCTCTAGCTTTTAAATTAATATTCAGATCTTTGTAGAACCTTAGCAAATTGGGAAAACATTATTGTTGCCCAAACCCTAGAGAAAATAGAGGTTGGGATAGCCTACTCCTAAAACTAAGAGAATTTATTAATTAATAAATTTATGGAAGAAACGTTAGGTGCTAGATGCTTTAAATTGAGATGAACATAAGTGAAGACAAGATTTTAGCTTAAATTATAGATGATGGATATTAATTAAGAGAGTTAGACTTAATTTATAAATTTAAGTTTATCCCCATATATAAAGAGTAGGATTAGGGATGTAGAGAGAGAAAAATAGAGCTAAGATGAGAAAAATATCTAAGTTTAATAAAAGAAGTTTTAGGTTTTCTTGATATTCAAAATGAGAAAGCTTTTTAATTTTTAGTTTAAGAATAACCAAGACTTTTTAATAGATAAAATTTTAAAAATTATCCAATATGCATGGATAAGGTTAAGGTCAAAAATAGCCCAAAATCCTAGAATTAACTTTAGAAAACTAAATTATGTAGATGTGGATAGATTGAATCAATCACTCCCTAAGAAAAGATTTTTTCAGAGAAAGATAATCTTGACTAATTCATAAATCAAGGAGATTCCCTTAATCAAGTGCAAAGTTAAATCTTAGAAGTAAATTGTTGAGTGCACTAGAGAGACCAAATTAAATGATCCTTGGTGATGAGCAAGGACTAGGATCATAATCAAGAATAGGAAAGTAAGGACCAAATACTGTGTTCAATTTAAAGAGCCCAAGTCCTTAAGCTGTAAAGATTTGGCATCCCAATTGTATCAAGGAAAATGAATTCTAGGGAAAACACCTAGAGGAATCATTCATCTTTCCTATGTAAGGATTATTCTAATAGCTAAGCACTAGGACATTATAATACGAGGCCCTTAGTGAATCGCTCTGCCCTTATAGTATGATTCTACCTACAACAAATAGAGGGGTAGGGGTCTCACAATGAATTTGTAGTAATGCCATTCGGATTGAGAAATGCCCCTCCTACTTTCAATAATTGATTAATGCTAGAGATCTTCAAAGAGCATATAGATGATTTCTTCTTGGTCTTCTTTAATAACATTTTGGTCCACTCCAAAGATGTTGAGAAGCATGCGTGCAAAATCTTGGAAACCCTCATGAAGCACAAACTTTTTGCTAAGAAAACTAATTGTACTTTCTTTATAGATCACATTGATTATCTAGGATTCATGTGTGCAAAGTTTTGGAAACCTTAAAGAATCAAAAACGTTTTGTTAAGAAGAGTAAGTGTACTTTCTTTATCGATCACATTGATTATCTAGGATTCATGTATGTGGAAACTCTAAAGAAATTCAAAGTCTTGCAAACCCTAAAGAAACACAAACTTTTTGCTAAGAAGAGTAAGTGTACTTTCTTTATCGATCACATTGATTATCTAGGATTCATGTGTGCAAAGTCTTGGAAACCCTAAAGAAACACAAACTTTTTGCTAAGAAAAGTAAGTGTACTTTCTTTATCGATCACATTGATTATCTAGGATTAATATATGCAAAGTCTTGGAAACCCTCAATAAACACAAACTTTTTCCTAAGAAGAGTAAGTGTACCTTCTTTACTGATCACATTGATTCATAGTGTTAAAGGAGAGAATATCGGCTAATCCAGCAAAATTGCAAGCTATTATTGTGACTAGCCTAAGCGAAAGATGATAAAGGAAGTTAGAGAACTCTTAGGCTTCATAAGGGAGTATCAGTTTTTCATTCCTCGATATGCCAAGATTGTGTCTCCCTTAAATGTACTTCTTAAGGATGCTCCATTTCAATGGACTCCTAGCGTCTTTGATAAATTAAAGGTTGCGCTAAACACAAATCTTATGTTGGAAGCTACCGAAATTTGGTAAGCCTTTTAAAGTCATCACTGATGCCACTGGATTTGTTGTTGGTGGAATCCTAATGCACAAATGACACCCATATGAATCCCACTGGAATTATGCTTCCCATGATTTAGAGTTGCTTATAATAGTGCATACCTTAAAGGTTTGGTGAACTTACTTCTTGGATAAGAGTTCCCTTTGGTAATAAACCGATCATAAAAAGCTTAAGTGGATCTTTGGTCAAAATGAGACAAAGAAGATCTAGAGAGGCCCTTGTGTGTTTCAATTGCAACAAACCGGGACACTTTAAAGCCAATTGCCCCAAGCTAGCAACATCCTTTCCTCAAAATGGTCGAGCAAATTAGGGCCGTGGAACTCCCATCCACCAATGTGCAAGAGGTGGTGGACGTGGCAGAGGCCGCGGAGCAGTTGCCCATAGTTGCCCGTGTGGCCTGTGCTATAAATAAAGAACCAACTTTGAAAATGGCTAAAGAAGAGCATGCCACCGTCCATGTGGCAGTAGAACATCAAGGTTCTAATCACAAATTTGGTGTTATTCAAATCCCAACCACTTATCATGGTAAGCCATTTCAACTTTTGATTGATTGCAGCAGTATCCATTTATTTCTTTCTCCTCCAAGGTGTTTACAAAAATTAAATCTGGGTGAAAAGCTAGCTAGGAAAATGGTTGCAGAGCTAGCTAGTGGAAAGGAAGTAGTATCTCACCACTCTATACGAAACCTTGAGTTTGAATTGGGTAATGAACAAACTCATGGCCATTTGAGGGTCTTACCATTAGGTATTTATGATGGGATCCTTGGGGTGGACTGGTCAATCACAAACAATGCTAGTATTCACTGTCAGGGGAGTATCACTTTTAAAAATGAGCACACCCAAGTAGTATTAGTTCAGGGGAAGATATGTAAACCTAAGTCGAGAGTATTCAAATCAAAACATCTTCTCAAGGGATCATGTAAGGGATAGCAAGTTTTCCTAGTTAAGCTCAACAAAGCTGCTAAACTTAGTAAAGAATCAGAACCCTCTTGGCTCCAAGAATTCTCTGACATCTTTCCTAACGAGCTTACATGGCTACCACCTCCTTGAGAATTTGATTGAAAAATTAAGCGTATCCCTGGTGCTCAACTTGTCTCAAAAACACCCTATAAGATGTCTCTCCCTCTAAAGCCATAGAGCTCGAGGAGAAACTTTCCCAACTCATTGGAATTTGCGCCCCAAGAGATAATGTCTCCATAACTTGAGGCAATGAACAATTGCTAAGAGCTCCAAATCATGGGTGGCATAGTTGGCCTCATATTGCTTCAGCTTGTGAGAAGTATAAGCCATCAGTCTTCCTTCTTAAGCTAAGACACCACCAAAAGCTAGACTACTAGCATCAGTAACCACCTCAAATTCCCTGGTGAAATCAAGAAGTTTCAGGACTGGTGCTGAGGTAACGATGGCTTTGAGTTAATCAAAGCTGACTTGATGGATTGGCAACCACACTATTTTGCAATCCTTCTTAATAAGATCTGTCAAAGGTGCAGCTACCACGGAGTAATCTTTGATGAAAATCTTGTACCATCCTGTGATTCCCAAAAATCCACGAACTTCGCGGACTGATTTAGGAGCTAGCCATTCTAGTATATCCTTGACCTTGGTGGGATCTATTGAGACACCATCTTGGGAGACAATGAATCCAAGATACTCAATTTGGTGAGTAAAGAAGGTACATTTACTTTTCTTAGCATAGAGTTTATGTCTACGCAGTAATTGCAGAACTCTACGCACATGCTTTTCCACCGACCTGGAGTAGACTAAGATGTCATAAAAAAAGACAAGCACACATTCATCCAAGTAGGGACAAAATATATCTTGCATTACGCGGTTGAAAGTTACAGGAGCATTAGTTAACGCGAATGACATTACAGTAAACTCATAGTGGCCATAATGGGTATTGAAAGTTGTCTTGGGTATATTTGCTTCCTTGACTCTGATTTGATGGTAACCAGAACTCAAATCTATTTTTGAGAAAACCTTGTCCCCCCATGAAGCTTGTCACACAAGAAGCTCATCGATGCAAGGGATAGGATACTTATTCTTGATAGTGGCTTGATTTAGCCCCCGATAATCAATGCAGAGACAAAGAGTGTTGTCCTTCTTCTTTTGGAAAAGAATGGGTGCTCCCAGCTTGTAACCGACCATAAGAGTCTAAAGTGGATCTTCACCCAACCTAACCTCAATATGAGGTAGAGAAGATGGGTTGAAATCCTACAAGAATATGACTTCAACATCAAATTCCTCCCTAGGAAGGATAATGTGGTGGCAGATGCACTTAGCTGCAAATCTTTCTTTAGTGTAATTTTGATGCCAAATGATCCCATATTGATCAAGGTGAAAGAAGTCTCATTTCATGATCCTAATTACCAAAGGATGGTGAAATTAGTCAAAGAAAGGGGAACTTCAGAGAAAGAGAAAAATCTAATCAAGGGTTACTTCACCCATGATGGGTGCCTCTACTTCAACCACATGCTATGTATTCCTAAGGATCCTACCCTAAAGAAGCTAATCCTCCACGAAGCTCATGATAGCTCCACTACAAGGCATCCAGGCTATGCAAAGACCTTGAATGCTGTAAGGAGGAGCTATCATTGGGCAGGCTTGAAAAATGATGTCCTTAGACACTTAAAGCAATGTCTCTCATGTCAAAGGATCAAAGCTGAAAGAGTCAAGATGCCTGGGAAGCTTCAACCAATGGATATCCCCCAAATGAAGTGGGAATGCATTAGTAGTCAGTATCGAGATTTTGACTTTACTTCAAAGTTATGGTAATCCTTATTTTAGGCCTTGGGTACTCAACTGTGCTTCAGTATAGCTTATCATCTAGAGACCGATGGCTAGATTGAGAGAGTCAACCAAGTAATTGAGGACATTCTCAGAGCCTATTGTGGGGACGAGAGCCAAGAAGATGGATTTAAGACCTTTCTCTAGTAGAATTTGCCTATAATACATATTATCACCAGAGCATAGGGATGTCACCATTTAAAGCACTCTATGGGCAGGAATACTTATCTCCTCTAAATTTCTCTGATCCAACCTTAAGAGTCGAAGCCTCCAGAAAAATGCTCGAGGAGATGGAAGAACAGACTAAGGCTATCCAGAAAGATATTAAAGTTGCTCAAGATCAACAAAAGCATTATGCCGACACAAGGAGGTCTGAAAGGATCTTCAAAGAAGGAGACAAAGTTCTTCTGTGGGTGCGACCCAAGTGTAGCTCTCTGTCACCAAGCTCGGCCCAAGATATTGTGGACCCTATACAGTCATCAGGTGTCTGGACAGAAGTGCATATAGGCTACAGCTCCCAGCCCATATTAAGGTCCACAATGTATTTCATGTAAGCTTGTTAAAGCCTTATGTACCCAATCTCGATCATATTCTTGATGAGATGAGAAAGTTGTAATCCCAACTCAAGGAGTCCTTGAGTTGCAGCCTAGTAGGATCATAGATTCTAGAGAAAGGAAAGTCCGTAATAATAGAACTCTTATAGAACATCTAGTACAATGGAAAGATTACCCTGGAGAGGATGCAACTTGGAAAGATGAAGCTACACTCTTAAAAGATTACCTGGAATTCATGGACGAGATGAGAACATCTCAATTTTTTTAAGGGAGGAAGGATGTAACATGCCCATCTTCAATAATAATATATATCCATTTAATAGATGGTTTATAGTCTTTTTATGATGTAAAAATCATCAATTTTAATATTTGAGCTAATTCCATTTAGAATCGTAAAATTTTGAGTCCAAATTTGGAATCTGCGTGCGCCCCAAGTTAGTTTTTGTTTGCACAATGCAACTTGACTATTAATATTAAATTTAATTCTCTAATTTCTCAATCTTTCAATGCACCTTGACTATCAATTCTATCACAATGTCCTACTAAAGCTTGCCTATTATGTTATCTCTTCTTAGTGTCTCATTAGAACAATCCTTATACATTAAAGGTGAATCACATCGAGAAGCTCCACCACAAGCAGTTCACATCGAGAAGCTCCTCGAGGCTCCACAAATTTTTATGACTCCTCTATTATAAAGATAATTATTCTATCCATGTTTATGTCCTAGGTTTATCTCATTCTAACACATAAGTTTGTTTTGTTTTAGAATGTACCCGCAACTTGGGTCCACCTGACTGCCCACTTTTGAGTGTTTAATCATTTTTCTACTTTGACTAGATTCATACGCTTGGCTTAGTCTCGTCTAACCCCATGAGTCTAGCCTTTTGTTCTCCACTAGACCTATGGAGCTACTCATGCACCCATAATTAAAAATTACCACTTTACTCACACACACCACTTAAGATAAGTTCACACATACTCCTTTGAAAAGTAGTCCTTTTGAGTGTTTAATCATTTTTCTACTTTGACTAGATTTAGACGCTTGGCTTAATCCCGTCTAACCCCATGAGTCTAGCCTTTTGTTCTCCACTAGACCTATGGAGCTACTCATGCACCCATAATTAAAAATTACCACTTTACTCACACACACCACTTAAGATAAGTTCACACATACTCCTTTGAAAAGTAGTCCTTTTATAAAAGTAGTCCTTTTATAAAAGAAAAACATATAATTCTTTACTCACACGCACCACTTAAGATAAGTTCACACATTGACTGCATTGAAATGCAGTCCTCTTATAAAATAAAAACATACAATTATTTTTATCTATGCATATATCACATGTCCATATCACATATCACAAGTAACACATTAGTGTTACTTGTGCATATATCACATGTCCATATCACATATCACAAGTAACACATTAGTGTTACTGTGTGCACATTGGAAAACTCCAAGTTAGTTTTTGTTTGCACAATGCAACTTGGCTATTAACATTAAATTTCGTTTTCTAATTTCTCACTCTTCTAATTTTCTCACTAAAAATGCTCATCTTATTAAATTCTCATATTCTCTCACTAAAAATATACATCTAAAAATTAATATCTTACATTCTCCCCCACTTGAAGATTCGAGATGTCCTCATCTTGCAAAACTAGGGATAATCTTTCCTCAACTTTTCCTCTTTCTCCCAAGTAGCATCCTTAGTTGGGAAATCTTCCATTTGATTAAAAATTATTTTAAGAGTCTTTTCCTAAGGAGTTTTTGTTTGATGTCCAAAACTACTTCTAGTTCTAATTCCACTTGGTCTTAGGCAAGAAAAACAACCTACTCATCATCCAATATGACAGGTCTAGAACATACTTCTTCAATAAACTTACATGATGAAAGTTATTGTGGATCCTCAAGTATAGTGGGAGTTTAAGTTTGTAGTCTTGATCTCCAACTCTCCTCATAAATTACGTATGGTTCACAATATTTGGGTGATAACTTCCTATATTTTACCAAGGAGATGGAGCTTCTCTTGGGTCGTACATGAAGAAAAACCACATCACCTTCATCAAACTCTTAGGTAGACTAATTTAGATCGGCATAGTGCCTAGATTTGATGTCTTTTTTTATAGTGTGAATTTGAAGTAAAAAGACTTGTATTATTCATTTTAAAATCTTTGGCTATGAATGCTACAGATGTAGACATTAAAAAATTGCATCCTAATAGTCACAATGCATTTTTATGGGTCATTATATGAAGTCGAAGGCATATCAACTCTATGACCCTAGGACCAAGAAGGTAAAAGTTACTAGAGTTGCCCACTTTCAAGAGGAGTCTTAAGAGGTGAAGGAAGAGCCTTCATCATCTTCCTCTAAATAGTGAGGAAAAGCAAATTCAAGAAGTTACACCACCACTAGCCATAACATCAACTCCCTTTCCATTGTGTCATGGAAGACATCACGTAGTCTCACTTCAGGCGGAATCATATATAGAGGAAGCACCTACAGTGCCACGAAAGGACAAGCCTATCCCTAAGTGGTACTTGTGGCTTCTATATGGAGTAAAAACACCAACTATTGAGGCGACTAGCCCTAATGTTTGACAGCACAAAATATTAGAGAAGCATAGCAAGATTCAAGCAAATTTGATCAATAATACACTCATGGATCAAAGTCAAAATGTATTTCTATGGGTTATTATGTGAAGTCTAACGCATATGGTCTCTATGACCCTAATGCCATCAAGGTACAAGTGAAGTCTAAGGCATTAGACTCTATGACCCTAAGGCCAAGAAGGTACAATATGAGTATGAACTTAGTATTTAATTGGTTTCTGAAAACTCTAATGTTATCTCAATTAAATCCCAAATAATGTTGAAAGATATCATGAGTCCATACAATTACTTTTAGATAGCACACCAAATAACTCTTAACTTTTAATGCCCACCACTAGGCATGCAAGGGGCCTCCCCTTGCTGCCTTGGGTCCGCCGACAGGGGTTTAGGGGCTTTTTGTTTAACTTATAATGCCCACTAGGCATTAAGGAAATCTCCCTCGGGTGCATGGGAGGCCCTAGGCCAAACCATGCACATTAAAAATGGTCGGAATCCCCTTGGCCAACATGTGGCGTGACTAGGGACATTTTGAAACCTATTGGCTAGGGGGCTTTGTCATTTTTTTTGATGCATGGTTCGTCCCAAGACCTCCTAGGCATTAAAGAAGACCACCTGCATGCTTGGTGGACATTAGAAATACTCTCTCAGCGATCTCAAGGAAAGCTTTTTTTTCTATTCTAATACTCATAACATACAAATTTGTCTCTAGCCATATACATGACCTCCTTGTACATCCACTTTCAAATACTTAATATCAAATGTGCCCCCTCAAAAAGTGTTCCCTTAGCACATGTTTATCAATGTTATTTTTAAAGACAATAACCAAATTGAAAAGCATAGAAAACACATTAATTACATAAGAAAAGCTCATGATTATATGGTGAGAAGAGATTATATACTATCATCTGGCTTATCCAAGAATACTCTTGCTAGTAGCTTGCCCTTGTCTTGGATTGTTATCCTATGGGCATGGATGGAACAGAAGTTTGTATCTTTAAACAGACCTGTGAGCATTTTCTCCGATGCTTATTGTAGGATTTCTATTACCTCTTGTGTGTACCTCATGCCGGATACGTTGCCCTGAGTGATCTCACGATCTAGTTGTTAGAATGGGGCCCTCTAACAAATCAGATGCCATATCTATTGGTAGAACTTGATCTCTCTCATTGCCTTTGTGCCTAGTCTCTCCATGTTCTCTTCTTTCGTGGAGGTCCTCTTGTGCCTTTTTTGGCTTCTTGGGAGTCTTCTTGGGAGTATTGAAAATTCCTACTCCCTTTGAAGGGCTCAGGGCATTCTTTTTTAGTTTGGTGGCCTTTGGTCTCTCCTCACCCCATGGCTTATATAGGCCAATTTCATTGTGCACCCTCTTTATGAATCATGGGATTGGACTCATCAAATGAAGCACATGTTGCTTCATGCCTTTTGATGTGCCTTTGGCTTCTACGAAAATGGTGTGAGGTCGAGGCTTCTGTGGAGGGGACAAGTTCCTGACTTCTTGGGAGTGGACTTGCATTGGTGGTGAGTCCTCTCACTTTCTTTCCCTTCCACACCATGACTTATTGGGAGTGGACGCATTGGTGGTGAGTCCTTCCACTTCCATTGCTTTATAGTTCTTTTTTTGTTGTTGTTGGGACTCTTGGGCCTTGCCCTTCTTCACATCCTCTTTTCGTTGTTGAGGGCCTTGTGCCTTGCCCTTCTTTGTATGCACTACTTCTGTTTCTGACATTGTTAGGGGCTCTTGGGTCTTTCTCTTCTTTGCACCCTGTTGAACTTTGGCTTTCTTTGCACTCTCTGGTTCAACTTCTTGACCATTCCTCCTCTTCTTGTTCTCTCCTTCACAGGATCTCGTTGAGGGGAAGAATTGAGGATCCTACGGTGGGAATGGATTTCTTTCTGCTCCCTTGGAGACTTGCAAGGCTTTTTCAGATTGTTTGAGTGGGGCTTAGGTGAAGAAGGGAAGGCACAAAATTTGGGGCGGCAGGAAGTGTGTCCACCAATGGTTAGGTTTTCTCCATTCCTCTACTTCTGCCACAAGGAGCATCTAGGATTTGGTCTCCTATTGTATTACGGGCTCGTTGAAGAGTCCATGGCCACCTTCCGGTGGGGGTTCAGGCCTAGCCATTCTTCGTGCTCTTCCACCATGATTTGTTTCATGATGCCTTTGTAACTTTTCCACACCTTCACGCTCAGTCTTTCTCGGTGTATCTTTTGTCGTAGCCATACACAAGTCATAATGTGAGAATGGCCAACCCGTTTTTTTTTTCCCCCAAAAAAAGATACTTCAATTAGTTAAAGAAAAATCAGCTACAAGGGCGAAGTACAACCACGACGGGCTAGATACAAACTTGCCTCATATAAGGGCAAGACCAAATAATAATAATATTGTTATTTTTAGTAATATCTAAAATTAATAATTTTAAATATTAAAATATAAAAGTTTAATATTTAAAATTATTAATTAAAAATAAAAAATTATAACTAGTTCTAATCTTTAAACTATGAATTCTTAGCATGTGCCTTTAAAACCAATTGAATAGTTCATGCATAAAATTTCTTCTAGTTTTTGTGCCATCGTGGCTTCTTGTTTTTCCATGCAATTCTTGACAAGGGTCCTTGTGTTTTGATAAAATATGGTCCATGCACATAGAAAATATGTTTCATATGAAAAAAAAAAACATTAGTGACCTTATATCATATCCATCAATAGCCTTTATGAGCTTCTTGAATGACTATGGTGTAATCATCCATGTATTTTTCTTGAGCTGTTGCTTGTCTTAAGAGTTTGATGAAGCTATCAAGCTCCATCCACACTTTCAATCCTAGAATAGCTATCTTTGGATGGCTTGCAAGATTGGTTATGTGCTCGCATAGAGCTTTCCAACATTCCCACATTATTGTCACTTGTTTATCATCATAGTTCGATAAAAATCTCCTAGTTTTCGCTCCTCCCATTTATACATCTGCTAGAAGAGTCCCATCTGGTCCCTGATTTTTTTTGCATTCTTCTTAATATATACATGTCATGTATAGAAACCTATTCTGTAATAACTTTCACATTGTTCAATGCATGCATCTGATAACCGTGGTGGCCTAATAGAGTACGCCTAATAGAGTAAACATAATCAAGATGAAGTCGCAATAGCTTATCAAGTATCCTTATCTCTACATGCAATGTATAAATATGCACTCTCAGTAGGCATATAGGTAATATTAGATCTAAATTAGGATCCTCAAAGACAAGTTGTGATTGAGGAAGTGCTCCATCTTTCTTGACTTCCCTTTTCTCTTTCCATTGTCAATGAGGGTGGCCAAGGTCTAATGCCTAAGACAATAGGTAGTAGACCTCTCATATGCGTCGTATGTGTTTCAATTGTCAATGAGGGTGGCCAAGGTTTAATACCTTGGTCGTCTTTTCCTATAACTCCATTTGCTTCATTAGTTTGAGGTCTATCTAGAGTCATTGTAGAGCCCCACCAATTCTTTGTATGCATGCTTACCATACAATACAAGCATAGATTTGTAATGTTTACGAATCTACGTATTCCATACATGCATTTCAAGGCCTTCACATTTGCATTCATATGCCACTCTACTATGAAGCTCCTAACATCTTCCACATGAAGAAGCTCCCCGTTGTTTTGAGCATCAATAATCGACAAGATTTCAATGTGTAAGAATAACCATTTAAAGTCTCATGACTCTCATTTAGGACCTGAGCTATCCTTATCCACCAAAGTTCCATTTCCGACTGCACCTTACAACATCTCTCTTTCCTTAAGAGTAATCCAAATCCTTATCAATCCATTGTTCCATTTTTTGGTGTTTAAGGATTTGAGCCTCATCAAGCTTAAGATAAAGATAAGATTAGCATTAAGCAAGTGTCGTTTTGTAAAACTTCATCATGATAGCATGTGCTTGCATATTCAAATGTTCTTTCTTATTCTAGTGGTATATATGTTTGTACTCACCTATTAGGTATGGAATAGCCAAGTTTTCTTAAATTATCACCTTATCCACAATATATAGCTATGGATACCTTAAGGGTGACCAAATTTAAGGCCTTTGAACCAGAGCTTAGAAATAGCACGATGTACCTTCCTACTTATTCCAATTGTGTCACAAGCCTCCACCACCTACTCAAGCTTCACCAAATCATAAAGATGATGCAAAACTTCTTCAATAACTATCCTTTGAAGGTCATAACACTTTGAAAGCTTAAGCATCTCAATCACATCACGATTATCGGTTGAGGACTTTAGCATAGCGATCCTATCACTACGCTCTTAAAGGTTGACCCTTGTACTTCTTCAAGATAACCTTGAGCTAGCTCCATCATTTTATTCCTAGCGCCCCCTCTCTCTCCAAAGTTGCCAACATTCTTCATTTGTTTACCCCACATCCTCAATGCTTTTGAGGTGGCTAAGTTGTCTTCAACATCCCTTCTACCACTTCTTTTACCTCTTCTTAAGATGATTGATTCACCTCTTCTTAAGATTATTGAAGGAGTGAATATAGCTCATTCACTTTTTGGTGGTGGGTTTTAAGATCTTTTTGTAGAAAATAAATTCTCTTACCAAGCCCTTGCATGGCTTGGTTAAACATGCCCACCATCATCTCAACATGGGCTCAATGATAAAGAGCAACATATACCTCGTGCTTGAGCCTTGTGCAATAACCCAAAAATCCATTCTTACCATCACAAATGAAATGAAAATCATACAAGGTTTCAGAGGGAGGAGACTTAGCAACGGATCGGTCAGAGGGATACAAGGCTTCTTGTACACAAAGATATATGTTCTTCTATTCTTCACGTAACCTTTGTGCTTCCACCTCATCTCACATCACTTTTTGATGAGAACAACTCCATGTAGCATACTCCTTTTCTAGCAAGTTGATATTATGCATCTTCTTTGCATTGAATATATTTTCTTGAGGTGCCATGGATAGAGATAGAGGGAGCTATGGAACAAAAGATGGTGGAAAGAGAGGTAGATTGAGAGAGAGAGGACGCAAGAAAGCGATAATGTTGTCAGAAAAAAGAGGAGAGGGAGGGAGGAAGAGAATGTTGTGGTGTGGGGAGAGAGAGAGCTATGGTGGTCTGCATCATGGTTTGAGTTGTAGAGAGAAATCTATGGAGAGAGAGAGAGAGAGAGAGAGAGAGAGAGAGCACTATGGTGCTCTACAACAAGGTTAAGTTCTAGAGAGAAAAGGCTATGACCTAAGGGGGGAGAGAGAGAGAGAGAGAGAAAGAGAGAGAGAGAGAGGATTCAAATTTCCCCAAAAAGGGTGTTTTCAAAAAAGTCCCCTTTTTGAAAAAGTTGGAAAGGTCAAAAAATACAAGAGACTGCCTTTTTTAAACCCTGTAAGCATAGTAGCAAGGGGCCAACTTTTTATGCTCTAGTCTCCCAATAAAGGAGTAAAAGCGACACTTTTTAGGTTGGTTACCTCCCTTTTCACCCTTGATTAATTAACTTGACCACTTTCTAATCCTTTCTTTACATGACCCATTTTTTATTCTTTTTGGCCCTAACGGGTCAACTTGTGTTGTGGGCAAACTCGATGCTCTTCAAACTATAGTTTTCAACAACAGTCCACTTCTTCCTATACTCTTTGGCTACATGCCCCTCCTTTATTGCAATTTTTGCAATAAAGAATATATATATATATTTATATATAAGGGATACCGAGTCCTTTTTGTGCTGGTGGAGAAAGCAAAATCTCCATCATTGTGTACCTTCATTCTCAACTCCTCCTTCACTAAGATATTGATTAGCTCCTCAAAAATGAGAGGTGTGGATCAAACTCTTATGTTCAAGGATGTTACCAAGATATCATACTTGCGGAGACAACACCCTTACACACCTTCAAGCTAGATCTTCAATTGTGACTCCATTGTCACCATTTGGTCTCAAACGTCCTTGATCCTTGTCAAGAATTGTTGCAACGTCTCCCCTTCTCCAAGCTTCTTAGCTTTGTTGAAGCTCGTTCTCCAAGCTTAGCTTTGGGTTTGGATTGATTGTCTCATACTAGTTTTGTAAAGTATCTCATATTTCAAAAACAAGAGATAGATGTTAGTACGATAAGAACACGAAATGCATCTACATGCCTACGCCTCCAAGCCGCCAAAAGAACAAGGTCAAGTGGTACTCCAACATCCCTTGTTGTAGTAGGCCTTAAGTTCATACCCAAAACAATATCAATAGATATAAGAATCAAGAGTAGAGCTGATCTTCAGCTTCCAAAATGTTTTAGTTAGTGCCATCCAACTTTGCATTCTTTGTCAAAGGTGTTGAGTGGAATCTATTGGTAGCCACTTCTGATAATCTATAATATCAACTAGGTTTGGAAAGAAACTGAACACAGCTAACTTACAAAGACCAAGTGAATCCACATCTCAAAAGAAGGACCAAATTTGATGGAACTGTAAATCCCATTTCAGTACGTAGAGAAGTTTGATCAAGTTTGTGAAACGATGGGAAAGATTGATGATCCCACCCACCAAGATCTGTTCATTTAGACTTTGCCTTGAAGGCAAAGCAAGCCAGACTATGAGGTTTGAAGACACTTTCATTGTGGGATTTTCACCCATTAGAGCGAAATAGAGCCCCAATGTGCAAATCTACACTATCAAGCACGAGGAAGGAGAGACCATGAGGGACTACATTGCTAGAGCCAAGTATCTCAAAAAAATATGAGATACACTTTCATTGTGGGATTTTCAAATAGCAGAGCGAGATGGAGCCCATTGTGTAAATATGCAGGTTTAGACACTTCTACACTACTACAGGTTTAGACACTAGGTAGTAGTGTAGAAGTAATCCAACCAAACCCTCTCATAGTCCACTTTGGCCGCTTACAGATGTCTGCAGAAATATGCATGTTTTATTATAGTTTGACTAGTCAAAATTTAATACTCTTGGTCTCGTGGGCCAATCTGGGCCCTGCAACATTAACGCAGCTCTCTCTCTCCCTGAAAGAACATTTACAGAAGATTTTGGTACATATAGAGGATTCATGGTCACTATAATGGATGTTATTGTCTTTACATCTGTGCAAACCATGGAGAATGCAGCAACATAAGAAAACGTGCACTGGAAGCCCAATTGCTCTATTATAGGACTCTACCATTTACATAAAACAGCCGGAGGTTGTAGTAAAGGTGCCCTCTGTGGACAAGAGGATGCTGGTTTAAAATCACTGAGCAACAACACCAATGGCCATAAGAATTGTGTATGTATTGGAATTTGCTGCTGCTGTTAAAATTTGCCACCATGATACACCGTATCCTAAAAAAGCTGGCTTGTAAAAATTGAAAGAGAATCAGCAGCCTCTTTGTGAGAAACCAAATGTTATTTGTGACCTGCTACCTCCTTCACCATACTGTTCATTCCATTGCCGCATTTGGATCATGCTTGCTGCATCATAAGCTACAGACACTCCTACCTGCATATGGAATGTTTCCAGGAATATGAGAAGATTACACTGACACAAAATGATTCACACACTCTTTAGAAAGAGTAAATGGTTGATCCTACCCCATTCACCCACCACACTAATGTGCAACTAATGGAAAGGCAGGTGGTTTTTGGCAGCATAAGATCTTCACCTTGCTTTTTGCCTGAATAAAATCCTCAAGGCACAAGCGCCTAACTGTGATAGCCGTTTGCGACAAACTATTTTGACTTTCACTACATCCTTTGACCTGATTGACACAAATTAAAAATGTCAAAACGTCACATCACAGTTAGCTCAATTCCGACGGTCAAGCAGGTGCTTATGTGCCCGCATGTCTATTTACACTTGAAACAGAACAGAGCTAGGCTCTCACCCAAATGAGAAAACCTACTTCCAAAAGTTCCCAAGGAGGAGCTTAAATACTAATATTTTCAGCTGAATTACAGAAAGGATCAAGAAGCTAAATCCTTATTAAGTAGACACTAAACAATCTAAATGCTACATCATTAGCTTTTTCCCATGCTCATGGGGATGTAAGGTAGGCCCCCCCCCCCCCCCCCCCCCCCCCCCCCCCCCCCCGGAACGCAATAGCCCTGCAATGCCCTTTGGTTCTATGACCAAGCTCGTTTAGCAGTCCATACATACACCAAGAAACGTGGAAGAGGTTGTGCATCCTTGCATAAACATAGGTGGCAACCTTAGGGCAAAGAAGGAAGGTCGCCTATCTCTAGACAGTTACCATAATAATTAATTATGCTTATCATAGAATTTCCAGCCACAAAAACAATTTTTTACAGAAATAGGCCAGCAAAAAGCACCTGCTGCTCAGCTGCCACAAACTCACGGATTGGTGTGTATGCTGCAGCCACACACAAATTCTGCACATTGTAGTACACAAGCACATTAGTCACCACTTATAACCAGTCTTTATAAGACTGCTAGCGTTAGTCTTGCGCACATGAGAATTTAATCCCAGTACAAGCAAAGAGACATGAGTGCATATTCTAGTGACCACTTGTAACCAGTCTTTATAAGACTGTTAGTGTTAGTCTTGCGCACATGAGAATTTAATCCCAGTACAAGCAAAGAGACGTGTGCTTTAAGATTCACTGTATGCCACTGTTGACCCCACCAAGAGAAACCTTCCAACAATTCAAACTTAGTACCTTCAAATCACTGCCTGAATAGCCTTCAGTTTGAGCAGCCAAAACATCAAAATTGAATGTGTCATCCAGATCCTCATTTTCCAGTATGATGCGCAGAATTCTTGCTCGATTCTCCACATTTGGCAAGTCAATAAGTAGTCTAGAGACATAACCGACGTGTTAAAACAATGAGTATATGAATGGGTCTATTGCCTGTGCAAAACAGTTAGTCATCACTAAAGTCATGAAAGAGCCTACATAAAGTTTTGGCTACCAATCATTGTGTTCTTATATGTCAAACCTTAAAACATGAAATCAGAGTCATCTAGAAAATGAACACCTGCTTTACTGAGAAATAACTAACCTCCGAGGCAGCCGACGAATTACAGCATCATCAAGATCAAAGGGCCGGTTTGTGGTAGCAAAGACAAGAATCTGTTCATTCTCTTTTGACTGAAGACCATCCCAACAAGCCATAAATTCATTCTTTATCCTCCTCGTGGCTTCATGCTCAGAGGAATGACCTCGTGCTCCAAGGAGGCTGTCAACCTGTTAGAATGGGAGAAAAATGGGAGCTGGGAATATAAACCCTTAAAAGCTTGAAAAAAGGCAGGTCATGCATATGAATTTACCTCATCAATAAATATTACAACTGGGCTGAGCTTCCTAGCAAGAGCAAACAATCCCTTCACGAGCTTCTCATCATCACCGTAGAACTACAGAGTTGCCAAACAAAGTAGGTGAACCACTTTGCCATACGATGATAATATTTTGCTATATTTAACAAAAGACAGGCGCACCCACAGGGGGTGGGGGACAGCTAGGATGTTTTTATTACCTTTGAGGTAATGCTAGAGGCAGACACGTTGATGAAATTGGCACCAGCTTCAGTAGCAACAGCCTTCGCCATAAGGGTCTTCCCTGTTCCTGGAGGACCAAACAACAGTACTCCTTTGCAGGGCTGCAAATCAACAGAGCCAAATATAGCATCTCAACAGAACAATCAAAGAGTGAAGCTACATCTCAATCTAGAAAACAACTTCAGAAAAAACTAGCTCTACAACAACATTTTGAAGCTGTATATTTTTCCACAGTATACTAACTTTTCTGAGATTTCCCTTCTTGAAAAGCTCTGGTCTTTGAAGTGGAAGAACGATCAAATCCTTCAAGGTGCTTTTCACATCATCAAGGGCACCGATTTCATCAAACTTCACACCAATATCATGTGCAAGAACAACTGATGATAAAAATGACTTTTCATATTCATTCTCTGCCACCTCCTGCACCTTCCAGAAGCAGCCATAAGTTACTGTATATATTAGGTCATTAAACTGTAAAAATATGCAGGCCCTTGGTTATCAGAAACCAAAATTACCGTGATATGGGACATTTTTTCCTCGCTGGCAACCTTCAAGGCTTTAAACCGCACAAGAGATTTCTCCAAACTGCATAAAAATGTTTCCAACTAAATGAGTCAGATTCTGTTGCACAGATTATACAGGCATCACACAAATTTTACATGTGGGGAGTACTTTCACACCAGTGCCACAACTTCCATAAAGCCTACCATTTCTTTCACACCAGTGCCACAACTCCATAAAGCCTACCATTTCTTTTCAAGCACGAGTTTTCCTTCACTTATTTGTATCCGATTGATACGCAAAGTCATGTTCCTTGCCCAACCAATAACATCTTCAGCACCTGCATAGGAAGTCAGATTTGCCAAATCGTTCAAAGATACACCTCAGTGTACCAAAACATAATAGGTGAATTTAGAAAAGCCAACTGATGTCTTACAAACTGTTTACGTTCACATGTTTTGTCTGAAAGGCAACCAGAAAACATAATTCAAACAATCCCCCAAACTAAGTCCTATTGGTAGACTACCTCAATCAATGCGAGTTACAAACCTTCCAAAAAGGAAAGGGAACAACAAGGATAAAAGGAATAAAACTCCTATAGCTGGTGGTTGCTTGAGGGAATTACAAGAGGGAATGTTCTAATTCTCATAGAACTATCCCATGCTTTGACTATACTATCAAAAATGACCAGGACTTCCAATTTCATGATACATTACAGTGCCATGGTCACAAGAACTGTTCCTCAGATTATTTTTTTGAGGTTTTTGAGGTCTTGTCTCAAAGCGTTTTGCCTCTTTTGGAGAAAACCACGAGTTTCGAAACATAACATATAAAAAGCTTTCTAAATTTCCAAAAAATACATGTAGCGTATTGAAAATGTTAAAACATATATCAAGACTTGAAAATTCCCAAAAAATGCATTGAGTGTATTAAGTAGTGACTTGAAATTCAAGCAAAAATGGGAGTCCAATAGAAGAGGAAGAAACACAAAGAGAAGCATGAAGGAAAAAGGAAGAGAACCACGTAAAGCTGGAGCCCTTTCAAGGGTGGTGTGGAGTCCCGTTTGCAAGTCAACACCCCCCACCCCTCCTACCCCACAGCCTCTTCTACCTACCTTTGCCTTCGGATCCCCTCAACTCTTTTTTGTGTGTTTCCACTTCCCCCCTTCTTTCCATGTTTCAGGCCATTCCCCGCCCTCCTTGCCTGCTTGTGGATGCCGCTTGCTTCCCCTACTTCCACTTTCCTGTGCTCTTCTCCACCCTCTTCCCCCTAGGAGGACTCCATGGCAGCCACTCCGTCCACCCCATCTGAGGCCACCATCAATTGTCACTTAGCCGAAACGGACCTCTATTTACTTGCCTGAACAATGGCCTCCTTCAAGGCTACCACCCTGATTTGCAAGTTCATCAGTAGCAAACTTACCTATGCACAGATCCGGGACCTCTTGCAAGCCATGCTCGCCAGTGAACAAGGGTGTATCATGGACTCTTCCTCAGCAACAACTACATTCCGGTCGAGTGGGACTCGCCCTGCTTGGCTGTGAAAACCCTGACATCGAGCTATACCTTGCCCAGTGGGAAGACACCGTTTTACCCGGACTCGGCCCGCTTTGCATGTGTCTTAGGCTGCTCAGGCCCCCCCAAGGAAGATCACGCTCTCCTTCTATTGATTGTGTGCTCCTTGGAATAGGTTCTCAAACATCCCCCCTTCCCCCTTCTTCCCTTCAACTGTGGCAATCACCATGGCGAGGGCAGTGGGACTCCTGTCCATTTGAGTACTCATCTCCTCCCTGAAGAATCTTCCTTGCCATGTTATGATTACCCAAACTTCGACTATTCATAGATTACCTCACTGGAAAAAACATCCGGCTGGGCACAAGACCAATCATGTCACCACAGACTAGCGTCTCCATGAGGTGCATGGCTGAAAGAATGACCTTTACTTGATCTTACCTACACCACACTTATGAGAAACGGGCAAACAGAAACAAAAAAGGGAAACGAAACGGAAAACCAAAATGAAACAAAAATTGGAACGCGGAAACGCCACATCAGCACACCTGGGATGCAAACGAGGGGGAGGAGAGAGGAGAAGAGGCAGAGAAGAAATAGATCGAGATGCAAGAAAGTTCGAGAGTGTATAACTAGAAACTAAAGAAAGTTCGAGAGTGTATAACTAGAAACTAAAGAAAAGGAGATCGATGAGAAGAAAGAACAAAAGAGCATTTAATATCACCTTGAAATTAAGGTTTTGCGAGGCAAACAGCAAGTGTTGCCAGGAAAGAGGCATACTGGCATGAAGGGAACGGTGCAAAATGGTTAAAATGCCCTGTTTTGCAAACGAAAATGGGTAAACTGCATTTTCAGATATTTGGACCCCTTGAAATGGATGAAACGGCCCAAAACCCAGAGTTTCAGGAGTTTCCCGCAACTATGACCTTGGTAAGAATCATGGTGGCTTGAACAAAGTGATTAGGCACATGATTTAGGCATGGTGTTACCCTAAGCAACTGATTAAGGCTAATCACATGGTCATTAAGCTAATGACAAGCATAATGGCAACATGGATATGAGAATGTGAGTTGCATATTTCCACTAGATGTGTGCCTTTAAATAGGCATGTGTACATGTGATTAAGAGTGAGATTAAGTGTTAATTCCCTCCTAGAATCTCTCAACCACCCTCCTTGATTTGAGCACCTTTGCCTAGTAGAAGATCTCTCCACTAGACCTCCACGAGTTCCTCTTGCTGAAGTGGAGGGCTGATATGACCATATTACAACTTGGTAAGATATGATTTTGACCTTAGAGCAATATGCCCTTAGTCTCAATTTCACATACATAGATGTTTTGGTGTATATTTCAATACCCCCCTCAACAAAACATTCATGGCTTTGATGATGGCAATGCTAGTCCAAGTCACTTTTTACAATGCTTGTTATGATGGCCAGCTGGTGTCCATAGTTCTGGTGCCCGTGGTTCTTA
The DNA here is from genome assembly GCF_041138505.1 of Cibotium barometz. NCBI lineage: Eukaryota > Viridiplantae > Streptophyta > Polypodiopsida > Cyatheales > Cibotiaceae > Cibotium > Cibotium barometz. The sequence continues at coordinate 64,437,562 of NC_141046.1, read as the reverse complement.
CTCCTCCAGTCGGCCTTACAATGCTAGTTATGATACCAGATGCAAAGCTCAGAAGGCCTTTCTGAAGGCTTTCAGTTGTTAGGGTTAGGGTTTGGAGGTACTGCAAACACAAACGTGGGGAATCAGAGAGAGAACATGACTCTTGTTGTGTATTTAGTTTATAATATGAAGTACAATAGCCACATAATAAAGTGACCTAAAAGATGTGTTCACATGTCCGGCCATAAAATGTGCCAGGTGGACCACAACAATTATAAACTGTTTATAAGTGTAACTAAGCTAAACTGGGGGGAAAAAAACCTCCACTAACTGAAGTAAAGAGTGCTCCAGTGAAGAGCCAAGAAAGAAACAATTTCCACTAGTGGAATGTCTGGTATCAAAATCACCAGCCCAATCTGAATCACTGTAAGCGTATAATTGCATGTCACCCCCCTCAGGATAAAGCAATCCAAGAGACAAGGTACCCTGCAAGTACCGGAATACACGCTTCACAACTTGCCAATGTGACAACCGCGGGCTGTGCATGAATCTGCTCAACTGAGATACGGCATACTAAATATCTGGCCGTGTAGTACACAAATAAATAAGGCACCCAACAACATGAGCATATGTAGTGGCATCAAAGGAAATACTGTCATCTTGTAGTGACAGTTTCATCCCAGGCTCCATAGGAGTGCTAATAGGCTTGCAATCCTGAAATTTAAACTTCTCCTTTAGCAACATACCAAGATTGCAACAACCCAATGCCTCTGTTATCCTGTACAAACTGTATGCCCAAATAATAGTGTTCAAGCCCCAAATCAGACATGTCAAATGTCTGTTGCAGTATCTCTATAAAAGCTGCAATTTTGTCATCATTTGATCCCATGAGCAAGAGATCATCTACATAAAGACTAATGACCAGCAGATCTTTCTCTTCTTTCTTTACATACAAGGTGGCTTCTGATGGACTGTTCACAAATCCTTGAGTGAGTAGGAAAGCATCTATCTTTCCATACCAAGCTCGTGGAGCTTGTTTCAAACCATACAAGGCCTTTTTCAGCCTGCATACTTTCCCTTCATGACCATGTTCTGCAAAACCTATGGGCTGATATACATAAACTTCCTCCTCGAGGTCCCCATGTAGGAAAGCAGTCTTTATGTCCAACTAGTGAACAACCCAACCACGATGTGCAGCTAATGCAATGACACACCTAAGTGTCGACATACGGGATGTAGGAGCAAATGTCTCCTCATAATCAATGCCCTTCTTCTGTGCATAGCCCTTTGCAACTAGACGGGCTTTGTACCTGTCAATGGATCCATCTGCATGTCTTTTCAACTTATAGACCCACTTAGTACCGATTGCTTTCTTGCCTTTGGGCAGATCAACCAAATCCCATATTTGATTCCTTTTAATAGAATCAAGCTCATCCTGCATGGCTTTGTTCCAATGCACACTGTGTTACGACCTTGTGTTTTTCTCTGGACAAGATGCAGATGTGCACGGGGACATGGTGGACAGTGTGAATGGCATCAGGTGGGAGTGAAGATGGAAGCCCATGTGTGGATAACCCCATGTGTGAAAGGGGGCAAAAAGATTTTAGCTTAAAAAGGTTTAAAAACCTTTGAAATTATTAAAAAGCCTTTCATTAAAGAAAAACGTGGCCCTTATGCTATTTTGGGGGCCACGTGTGCTTTTTGGGGTAAAAGGAGGGCTAGCAGGAAAAAGAGGCGCCTTTTCCCTAGAGGAGGCGCATGTATTTTTTTTGGAGTGGCTGCGTAGAACTGAAGGTACATGTTGGCTGCACACAGGGGAGTACATGCTGGTCTGTACGACTGTACGGACAGCTGTACGGACAGGACAGAATCTGGCGCAGGACAGTTCTGCTGCAGGCGTATACAGGCAGCGCTGGACAGAGCAGCGCATGTTCTTCTTTATGCGCAAGGGTCTGGATTGCAGGGCCTAGTCGGCTGCATGGATGATGCACGTGGGCTGAACTGCAGGAACAAGGCGGCTAGCTGGTCTGCAGAAAAGTACAGCTTTGGATTCCATGTGGTCAGGACTGTTGGCCGACAAGATCTCTTCCAGAGGGTGGCAAGTTGCAGGAGAAATAGTAGAAGGGCGGAAGCTGCGGCACATGCTCTCTTTTCTCTCTCTCTCTCTCTCTCTCTCTCTCTCTCTCTCTCTCTCGCTTGGTGCACAGGAGAGTTGGACTGCAAGCGTTTAGGGCTGCGTGCTTTTCTCCTAGGTGACGAAGGGCTGGTTTTCCATGAACATAGACATCATGTCGATGGCGTTCATCTGATGGAACTTTCAGCTTCTCTTTGCTTTGGTTCGGGACTGTTTTGGGACAGTTTATGGGCTGTTTTTTGTGTGGCTACAAATTCAGCAATGTACTTGGGTTTCTGGCTACAAGTACAGGTCATGTGGTTATGTTTCTTGGCATGGGAGTGAAGCAAGCTCGCATGGCTGCGTGCTCATGGAGCAGATTGTTTTCTTCCTGCTAGAAAGGAACAGTGGGAACTACAGCTATGGGCATCTCTATGTTGTCAGATGTTTCATGAGGGAACAGGCAACTAGATGTATGGAATCAGGACAGAAGTTTCAAAGGGAAACAGGCCTAAGGGTTTCATGTGGAGACAGGTCGTAGGTTTTCTCGAAGAGACATGTTTTTGGGTTTCTCCAAGAGATAGGTCACATGCAGGCAAAAGGTACAAGAGTGGACACATGTTTGGTACAGCCTTGCTACTGATAGGACAGGGGACAGGGAATCCATGACAGAGATGGATAGTACCCTTGGATGGTAGAGAGGGTTTGTACAGGTGTGTCAACTGTATGGTATGCTGTGCTGTGATGCGAGTTCTCTTTTGAGAGACAGTTTGGGAGTCTGTGTTGTGATGCAGGAGCACTGGATGTGTCAGGGTGTGATGCTGTTCATAGTGTGAGAGGCTTTTTTTTTTTTTTCCGAGAAAAGATCCTTTCATTAGTTATGTAAAAACGCCCGTAGGGCTACAAAAGATCTCTCCTGCTCCTAAGAGAGAGAAGAGCAGTGAATACATCATGGCAGCCCGGGAGACTCTCCCTAGGTGCTGCAAAATACAAGCATCAGTATAAAGAACTGAACGGCTAAATCATACAATAGGGGGGGGGAAGAGCCAAACAGGTGGCCTGTAGTGCCAACGGGGGGATCCCGTGTGTAGGGTGTAGAACGGGCCGCAGCGCCAAGTGGTGTGAAAGGCCTGGCGCCGTAAGATCGCCTCATCCGTGGATGCGGTCATACTGTCCTCGCAGGGTGTGGATCAACTCCTGCCAAATCCCCCGAACAGTCTCTGCTGGTGGCTCTAATCTCCCCTCAAAGGCCGTAAAGCACCGGGCCCTCCAGGTGAACCAGATGGTGAGGCTACTGAGGAGCTCCCATCGTAAATCCCTCTCCTGTGTCCAGCTGGCGGACGAGAAATCCGGTGCCGGAACCAGGCGAGGCTGGCCCCTAATAAATCTGATGGCCTGACTGCCCTGCTCCATCTCATAGCCCATAGCAGGCCCTGACGAAGTCGACCAAGCAGTGGCACCCCACGTAAACATACCCTCTGGAGAGAGGGGGGCCAGAATACGCAGCATCCGCAGCCAAATCTGCTGTGCCTGAGAGCAGTCCCAAAGGCAATGTCTCTGTGTCTCCATAGGGTGGCCGCATCGGACGCAGGCCGCCAGAAGACCGCTGTAAACAAGCCAAGTGCCAACTGCTGAGCCCCTGTGGTGGGCGACCAGCCACTGAAAAGCCGAGATCCTGCGGGCCTGACGACTAGCCCAGAGCCGAGCCCAGAAATCCTCCAGGAACTCCTGTGAGAGTCCCTGCAATCGCCAATGCCCCGCTGCCGCTGGAGAAACCGTCCTCCTCGCCGTCAAAATATGCCGTCCCAGCCGAACAGTAGACTGGAAAAAGGTGATCTCTGTGGCCTCAAGGGATGCATAAGGATCATGCCACTCGTACTCCCCGGGGTCCCACTGTAGCCGGGCCAAGGGGCGCGCTGCATATACCCATATGCGCCAATCCGGGAGCACATCAGCAGGGTCGGGGTCAATATGCCACTTCCGAGAAGCGGCAGCCACTACCCGAATCCTCTGAAAGGTGCACTCTGCAACCAAAGGCGACTCCACCTCCACTCTCTGGAGTCTGCCCTCATCCTGAATCTCATAATAGAGGCATCTGCCATCCTCAGTGCTAGCTCTGACAGCAATCAGGATCTCCAACTGTGTAAAGGCTCCCATCCACCGTGGGGCCATTGGCTCGAGAGGTGTGAACCACTCCTCTGTAAGTGCCTCCTGAATATCATCCCTCATAATCAACCCCCCTCTGAAGTGACTCAGCCTCTCCACCTGGGTCTCCTCTGGTAGACTGCTAAAAGCCTGCCAGTCTCCAAAACTACGAGCTGGGCCTGCCGCTAAAGGTCCCCAGGCTAGACGAGGCCGAGAACCCAGCATATGACCCTGCTCCGTACTACGAACCGCTGGGCTCCAGATGAGCGGCTGCCTGGCCCGCTTCTCAACACAAGAAGGAGGCCGCTGAGAGAGCCCCGGTCTCAGCTGCTCCCAAGCTCTCAGGATACTCAAAGCAAATCTGTCCTCCCATCCTCTACTGAGGCCTGTCCTCCTCATCTCTATGAAGATCCAGCGAATCTCTGGTGCCCAAGTACCCCCTGCAGGGGGCGCCCGAGCCTGCAGTCGCTGCAAGAGAAGCTCTTTCCAAGGCTCAGCGCCTGGAAGCAACCCCCGAACAATAAGCTTCCCCAATAAGGCTCTACTCTGATCGACTGGATCTATAATGCCCAAACCGCCCTGAGCCAGCGGAAGTGTAATAACTGCCCATGCAACCTTTGCCCGAGCTGGCTGACCGTCCCGCCCAGACCACAGAAAGTTCCTGATCAGCCTCTGTACCTGGCTGATGCAAGAGCTCGAGAAAATCCAGCAAGACGTAATGTACCACATGGTCGCTAACAGCACCTGATTTGCCACCACCACCCTCCCAGCCAAGGATAGTCGAGCTGTACTCCAATACAATAGCTTCTTCCGAATGCTCAGAAGAAGCGGGGCAATCTGCTGCTCAGGTGACAAATCGAGGCCAATCTGGCATCCCAAATACCGCACTGCTGTGCCTGGAGGAATCCATCTAAAACCGGGGTCCGGGCTCCATGCCGGAGTGGGAGCACTACTGATCCAAAAGGCCACTGTCTTGCGCCAATTGATCAATGCTCCAGAAGCTGCACTAAAAACCTGGAGCGACTGCTCTGCCCGAATAAGATTGGCCTCATGGCCATGCAAAAATAAGCCCGTGTCGTCTGCAAACTCAGCATCCAGCAAATCCTCCCCCCGGACTGGGAGCTGAAGTCCTCTCAAACCAACCTCCTCTGCCGTCAAATACATACTCATAGCCTCCGCAAAGAAGAGAAAAAGGAAAGGGGCGAGAGGACACCCCTGACGGACTGATCTGGTCAGCTCAAAACTCGGCCCCCGACCTCCTGCAATCAGCACCTGGCTGCGAGCTGTGGAATACAAAGCTGCCACCCCTCTGATCCATCCTGGCTCAAAGCCCAGGCGAAGCATAGTGCCCTCTAAGAATCCCCAATCAACTCTATCGTATGCCTTCTCAAAATCGAGAAGCATCACGACCAAGTCCTCGCCAAGAAACCTAGCTCGGGCCGTCGCCTCCCAGAAAGTAAAGATGTTGTCAAGGATACTGCGCTCCTTGACAAATCCTGTCTGAGTAGCATGAATCAACTCCCCCAGGAAGGGCTGGATCCTCAAACTCAAGGCCTTTGCTAAGACCTTGTAGACAGTATTGAGGATCGTAATAGGCCTCCAATGCGAAATGTCATCTAATACTCCCTCCCCCTTGGGGATAAGATAGATCAAGCCCTCTGAAAAGCTCTGCGGCATCACCCCAGTGTCCAAAACATGCTGAAAGCCCCTGCGGAGGCCTGGCCCCAAAAGGTCCCAATAGCGCATAAAAAAGGCCGGCGTCAGTCCGTCCTCCCCTGGGCAACTATGTCGCGGCAGGACCCTCAAGGCCTCGGCAAGCTCAATCTCTGACAGAGGCGCACCTAGAACTGTACGCATATGGTCTGTGACCCTCCTCTGCACATGGGCCCACACAGTCTGTCTGCAAACATCTCGATCCTCAGTGGCTGGCTCCGCTGAAAGCAGGTCACTATAAAAAGCAGTGGCAATGGCTCTGATCTCCCCGAGCTCAGTAGCTATCGATCCATCCGGTCTACCAAGCTGGCGGACTCCTGCTCGCGCATGACGGGGTCCAGTGATCTCAAAAAACTCCCCAGTCACTCTATCACCAAGCTGCGTCCACTGAGAGGCCTGACGACGATAGTAAAACTCATGTCTCTGCTCCTCTACCTCTCTAACCTCCTGGCGTGCCTGGCTCAGCTGGGACGCCACCCACTCACATGCAGGCTGCTGCTCCTGAAGGCGCTGTAGCGAAGCAAGGCTGCGTCTCAGCCGTTGCTCCCGCTCGCGAATCTCTCCCAGTCGTGTCAAAGCTGCAGCGTGTAGAAAAGAGCTAAGATCAATGAGTCCCTGGGCACACTGGCCCGCTGCATCCTGGTCAGAGTACTGACTATCATGCAGAATCCTCTCAATGTCCTCAGCGAGACTGGGATCTGCAAGTACCCTCTCTGGGATCCTCAACTGCAAGCTAGGCTCCCGTGTCCCCTCCTCCAATGTCAATATAACTGGCGCATGATCTGAAAATGAGGTGCCAACGACAATGCCGACGGAGCCCCCTCGCTCCCCTAACCAATCGCCCACATAAAAGCGATCAATCCGTGATAGATTAGTCCCTCCCTGCCGGCGATCCGACCAAGAGAAACTAAGACTGTCCTGAGACCGGGAGAAAGCCCCATGCTGCCATGCATCAGTGATCCTCAGTGACATGCAAAACCGGTCCCAAGCTGCAAGCTCCGTGCCGTGCACTGTAACATGACTGCCTCCCACCCTATCTGCCGGGTCCTCAAGCATGTTGAAGTCTCCCCCAACACACCAATGTGCGGCCTCTGGCAATGCATCTGTAACCTGAGTCCAGAACTCTGCTCTGGCACTAGCATGATTGGGCGCATAGATGTTGAGCACACCCAATAGCTCATCATGCATCCTCAGAATGACATACTGTGCTCTACCAGGCACAATGATCCCTCGATCCACAATGGCCTGCCGCCATACATCTGCAATAACCATGCATACTCATCCCTGTCCACCCAAAGGACCAAACCCTGCAGACCAAAAAGTGTCCCATCTACCAAGCATCACCGAACCATATCTCCGGATCCTGCTCTTTCCCAAGTGGTGCTCCTGCATCATCAAAATGTGAATGCTGCCACCAACCAGGCATCTCTGAAGCTCCTGCCTCAAGCAACCTCGATAGCGTATAAAGTGTGCTCCGCCAAGGCCCTGTACATTCCATGAGATGATCCTCATGGATGCCCTGCTGAGGTGGATGCTGTCTCAGCCGTACGACGGGCCTTCGCGAGCGGCTTGGATGGAGAGTAGTCCCCATCCGAACGGCTGCGAATCTGCCCACCCGGTGTACTGCAAGAATCCCGGATCAGGCGCCAGTGGTTGTGGCCCATGGCGACTGCCTCCTGCTCTGACAGAGAAACCTCGTGTATACTCACATATCCAGGGTCGCGTGCCAAGTCTGCCACTATGCGCACGACCAAATGCCGAATCCCTGAGGTATCCACACTCCCGGGATCCAAGAAAAAATGAGCCAACTCCCAAAGTCGGCCTATCACATCAGTCACCTCCAGATCGCTCATGTGGTGAGAAAACTCAACTGCTTGAGTCTTCAAAGTGCTGAGAGCGAGCTCTAGAGTCCACTCCCGATCACAAGGTCCACATAGAGGGAACGAGAAGGCCACCGCTGAGTCTAGTGCCTCCTCCCCGCAGACCGGAGGTATCACTACATGAACTCGAATGGGTGCTGGCTCATGGGGGCCCTCTGCTCCAAAAAGCCGTGTAAAGGTATAATCAAAGGCCTCCGAGCGCTGTCTAATGCCAAGGCGACTCAGCCGACTGCGGATAGATGAAATCCGTGAAGCCCTAATCGGCATAGGTCTCCTCTGTGATGCTCGAGCGAGGTCAGTGCTCAGCGCTCTCCGGACTGCAGGTGAGCGCCAGGGAACTGCCAGGGTCTCCCGGGAAGGTGAGGCGGGCGGAGGGGGAGGAGGGGGAGGCGAGGGAGGTGGAGAGGGAGCCGCTGCCGAAACCGGAGCGGGGGCGGGAGAAGGCGAAGGTGGAAGCGAGGCGGTGGGAGGGAATGGGGGTGGGGGGGGTGAAGGAGGGGGAGCTGGCATCTCCTGGTCCTCGGTCGCTGCAAGGGTCTCCTCCTGAAGGGGAGCAAAGCTGTTCCTCACGGGAACCCAGTGAGGCTGAGACTGTGGCTGCTGCTGCAGCGGTCTCTGTGGTTGCTGTTGTGGCTGTCTCCCTCGGCGGCGCCCCTGTCCAGGCTGCCACTCCGAGGTCTCTGTGGCCTGAGCAGGTGTCCCTGAGGCTGCCTGCCGAGCCGAATCTGTGGGCGGGCCATCATTAGCCTGCTGCTGTGGTGAGGGTCGAGGTCTCCTGCGAGGGCAGGCCTTGGCCAGATGACCGACCTGCCTGCAAATGAAGCACTGGTTCGGGAGCCCCGAGAACTCCACTCTCTGATCTATCCACCCCCCCCTATCCTAGGTAGCTGAATGACCTTAGGAAGGGAGGAGATGTCAGACACCAACACTCTGACCGAAGGTAGCCCAGCTGCTCTGGCTACCACTGAAGCTGCTGAGGGGCCCGTCTCTAGTACCGAGCCCACCAATGCTCCGAGCCTGGAGAGGAGCGGAAGATACTCCCGGCGGAGACCAGGGAAACAAACTGTAATATGGAAGAGGCGCTCTCCCTGCTCCGCCGCTGCTGGGTCAAATCCATGCTGCCAAGGTCTGAAGAAAGCCCGAGCACCCCTGATGTCCAGAGGACTCATGGCAAAGACCTTGGCAACGCTCTGGGCGGCCTCGAACTCGATCTCATAATGGCCCCGGCCCAGGAGCTGTACATCCAGGATCTTGCCCACATCTGCAAGAAGGCGAGCCTGAAGAAGATCCCTGATCTCCCCTCTGCTGGGGCGAGTGCCGACTATACGGCAGATGGTGGAATGAGCCTGGAGGCGTTCCACCTCTGCAGTGAGGCTCGCTTCCTCTTCCGGCGAAAGAGAAAGCCTGATGGGGATGACCTCGGGGGCGGGCGAGGGGGCTGCGGGTGAGTCCCTCTGAGGCGAGGCGGGAGGAGTCTCCATCAGAGTCTGAAGCTCAAGCGAAGGCGAGGCGAATGCGGAAAACCTGCAAGAAACGGGCTGCACCCAAAGAGGCGGAAGACCGGATGAAAATGAAGAAAACCAAAACCCCCAGGGGGTGAACAACAGCACGAGAGAGGCGGGAGAGGGGGAAAGCGAAGGAGAAGCCCTGAGGGGGGGGCGGCAGCAAAGCGAAAGGGAGGGGAGGTGGGGCGCTGTTGAAGGGGGGCGGGCGCGAACAGGCGAACAGGCGACAAAGGGGAGGGGGGGGCGAACAGGCGAAGAGGGGGTTGGGGGCGAATAAACGAAGAGGCGGAGACGAAATGGCGAGGAGGGGGGAGGCGCAGCAGCGAGGCGGAAGGGGGCGCAACAGTGAGAAGAGGGGAGCGAAGGCAGGCGGGGGGTGAAGAGGCGAATAGGCGGAGAGGTGGGAGGCGAACAGGCGACAGAGAGGGGGGGAGCGCGCAGTGCAGGGTGGAGGCGGGCGCTTCAGCGAGCTGGTCGAAAAAATCCTGCCTACTACGGGTCGGCCTGCATTTGCCCATAGTGTGAGAGGCTATGGATGGTTGTGGCAGCCTTGATCATGGGAGAAAGCTTCTGTATGCAGACTCAATGTGAGAAGAGTCTTTCGATGCGAACAATAGCTGGACTTATTTGTGGATGCCGTGTGGACAAGAAGCCAGATGCAGGTTCTTTGCAGGCTTCAGGAGTTCTACTGGGACGGTTGAATTACCAGCCTTGTATTGTAATCAAAGCTCTTATATTCAATTAAAGAAATACCGCAAGGGGCGCCACTGCGATTTGGGGCCAATCGGTGTCCGTGTACTGTTTGTAGGAGCACTCTAGCTCCCTCTGTTTGTTTTCCTTTTCTAGGTCCTCAATGGCGTTGAAGTGTTTTATGTGCGAGTGTTTGTTCCACCGCCCTTTCTTTATTAGAGGCCGGTTTACAAGGGTCCGTTGCCGGGACACATCGTCGACTTTCTCAAGGAGGCGAGTCCGTGGTTGCTTTGGTCGGGACAATCGCCAACTTTCCTAAGGGGGCGAGCTCGTGGTTGTCTCATGAGAGTCACATTAAAAGCTTCAACATGAGGAAAGTGAAAAGGAAGTGCAGGACACAGTACAGGATTTTGTATCTTTGCCTATATGAGGTGAACAGCAAGAGCTGAAGATGAAGCTCAGGAGAAAAGACACCAAGGACAAGAAGTAGTCGGCCAGGAACAAGAAGCAGTTGAAGTGTTATGGTGCAGGAGATGCGTTGAAGGCTATGGCTTTCGACAGTTTGTCACCGGTGGTATCTTCATAGAGGCTTCATGGGTTCGGAAGACAGTTTCTTTCTATGTTTAGCAGTGGTGATCTACTATGCTTCATCGAGGACTTGTGCTTATCACTTGGGTGAAGTGCAAGCAGGTTTTGGGTGCCTGAGGATGTATCAGATGAGGCTCAGATGGAAGTGGAGGAACTTGACGAGGTTCTTATTCCTGAGCATATACTGGCACATAAGGAAATAAAGGTACAGGGTAAGGTTTCCCGTCGCTATCCTGAGGTTTCCCGTCGCTATCCTGTGAAGTTCAAGAGCTGTTCACTGATGGATACGAAGTGACTAGAGGAGGTTCACTAATTGGATGCGAAGTGGATGGAGGAGGGTGACTTAGCAGATTCACCTCAGGAGTTGCAGCTTTATCTTGATGCCTATGAGTTGGAGTCGACTCTTGTTACGGCTCATTCAGGTTCAGCAGAGCATAGGTCTGGAGCATTGCCTGATGCTCAAGAGGGGGGTAGCACCTCCGCTCCCTTGTTACAGACAGGCTCATTTGTCATCTAGGAGTCGCTTGGTGACATCTTTGTATTCACCCAAAGGTACTGAGGCTGACAGTACATCTGCTTATGGGACTTCTACGATCTTGTGTTCTAGACACATGAGATGATGGTTGAGTATGGTTCACAGTCGCGCGCACCTGGAACTCTAACTGCAACTATGGATAACTCTATGGAGGGCATAAGTCTTGCGAGCAGTCCTAGAGTTGGTTTGGTTCATGGAAATATGGATCGAACTCTGTTTGTGCATGTATGCATACACTTTTTGAGGTAGAGGTATTTTTGTATTCTGGTGCCATTGGATCTGGTATCATTGAGAATACATTGGGAAATACTCTGCATTGTGTCATGTGCTGCATGTATGTTGGTATGATACATCAAGTGCTTTATTATGTTCATGGGGTGTGACTCCTGCGGGATGGCCATGAGACATATGTGGGAAAGTACTTGGTAGATGTAGTGTTTGGATGCATTGAGTGCTTTCATATGCTCATGTTTTACCGTCAGTTGTGGGACCTGCGGGATGCCCATGGGCGTAAGGCTTGCGAGCAGCCCTTAGACTGTTACTTTGGAGTAGGTAGAGCATTTTGAGGAGCATACTGTTTGCGAATGCATGTATGTGTCATGCATATGTTTGTCATATGTAGAATGATGCATGGTTTTGTTTTTGGCTAACACAGTTAACGTGTTTCCATTTGGTTTTAGACTTTTGCTGTAGGTTCTGAAGGAACAAGCAAGAGGACAGTGTGGCTTATTGTGCAGGATGATTGTTCTATCATCCAGATGCATTGGAAGGCCATTGTTTTTGCCATATGGGGTATCTTTGCTCATGAGATGCTTTACTGTGCCATTGAGTACAATCGAGGACGCTTGCCATTTTTCAAGAGGGGGGTATGTTACGACCCTGTGTTTTTCTCTGGACAAGATGCAGATGTGCACGGGGACATGGTGGACAGTGTGAATGGCATCAGGTGGGAGTGAAGATGGAAGCCCATGTGTGGATAACCCCATGTGTGAAAGGGGGCAAAAAGATTTTAGCTTAAAAAGGTTTAAAAACCTTTGAAATTATTAAAAAGCCTTTCATTAAAGAAAAACGTGGCCCTTATGCTATTTTGGGGGCCACGTGTGCTTTTTGGGGTAAAAGGAGGGCTAGCAGGAAAAAGAGGCGCCTTTTCCCTAGAGGAGGCGCATGTGTTTTTTTTGGAGTGGCTGCGTAGAACTGAAGGTACATGTTGGCTGCACACAGGGGAGTACATGCTGGTCTGTACGACTGTACGGACAGCTGTACGGACAGGACAGAATCTGGCGCAGGACAGTTCTGCTGCAGGCGTGTACAGGCAGCGCTGGACAGAGCAGCGCATGTTCTTCTTTATGCGCAAGGGTCTGGACTGCAGGGCCTAGTCGGCTGCATGGATGATGCACGTGGGCTGAACTGCAGGAACAAGGCGGCTGGCTGGTCTGCAGAAAAGTACAGCTTTGGATTCCATGTGGTCAGGACTGTTGGCCGACAAGATCTCTTCCAGAGGGTGGCAAGTTGCAGGAGAAATAGTAGAAGGGCGGAAGCTGCGGCACATGCTCTCTTTTCTCTCTCTCTCTCTCTCTCTCTCTCTCTCTCTCTCGCTTGGTGCACAGGAGAGTTGGACTGCAGGCGTTTAGGGCTGCGTGCTTTTCTCCTAGGTGACCAAGGGCTGGTTTTCCATGAACATAGACATCATGTCGATGGCGTTCATCTGATGGAACTTTCAGCTTCTCTTTGCTTTGGTTCGGGACTGTTTTGGGACAGTTTATGGGCTGTTTTTGTGTGGCTACAAATTCAGCAATGTACTTGGGTTTCTGGCTACAAGTACAGGTCATGTGGTTATGTTTCTTGGCATGGGAGTGAAGCAAGCTCGCATGGCTGCATGCTCATGGAGCAGATTGTTTTCTTCCTGCTAGAAAGGAACTGTGGGAACTACAGCTATGGGCATCTCTATGTTGTCAGATGTTTCATGAGGGAACAGGCAACTAGATGTATGGAATCAGGACAGAAGTTTCAAAGGGAAACAGGCCTAAGGGTTTCATGTGGAGACAGGTCGTAGGTTTTCTCGAAGAGACATGTTTTTGGGTTTCTCCAGGAGATAGGTCACATGCAGGCAAAAGGTACAGGAGTGGACACATGTTTGGTACAGCCTTGCTACTGATAGGACAGGGGACAGGGAATCCATGACAGAGATGGATAGTACCCTTGGATGGTAGAGAGGGTTTGTACAGGTGTGTCAACTGTATGGTATGCTGTGCTGTGATGCGAGTTCCCTTTTGAGAGACAGTTTGGGAGTCTGTGTTGTGATGCAAGAGCACTGGATGTGTCAGGGTGTGATGCTGTTCATAGTGTGAGAGGCTATGGATGGTTGTGGCAGCCTTGATCATGGGAGAAAGCTTCTGTATGCAGACTCAATGTGAGAAGAGTCTTTCGATGCGAACAATGGCTGGACTTATTTGTGGATGCCGTGTGGACAAGAAGCCAGATGCAGGTTCTTTGCAGGCTTCAGGAGTTCTACTGGGACGGCTGAATTACCAGCCTTATATTGTAATCAAAGCTCTTATATTCAATTAAAGAAATACCGCAAGGGGCGCCACTGCGATTTGGGGCCAATCGGTGTCCGTGTACTGTTTGTAGGAGCACTCTAGCTCCCTCTGTTTGTTTTCCTTTTCTAGGTCCTCAATGGCGTTGAAGTGTTTTATGTGCGAGTGTTTGTTCCACCGCCCTTTCTTTATGAGAGGCCGGTTTACACATTGTCTCGTGCATCCACAAATGAATCAGGCTCATCATCATCCTGTAAACTGGCTGCCATAACCATATTCAAATCCATGATGTGTGCATGCTCATTGGTCTGTGTCTCCCTACGAGTACGACCAGCAAGAGGACCCTCTAGATGGCTGTCCTGTAATGTCCTCAAATACCATCTAGGTATGTGTCTGACCTGTGGTGCCTGCTGCCCCATATTTGGTTCAGCTTCTGGCTCAATTTGCTGCTGAATTTCTGCACCACCTTCATGATTTGCTGGCTGTCCTGTACCCTCATTAGTTGGATCACCAACTGTGGAATGAAACTCCATAGGTAGTAGACCTTCAAACACATCATTTTCAGCCTGATTTGCATCATAACCAGCCATGGATATTTCCGATTTTTCATCAAAAATCACATCCCGACTAGTGAATATCTTCCTGGATAGTGGGTCATATAACCGGTAGACCTTGCTCTCACGGCTATACCCAACAAAAATGCATTTTGTGGCTTTATCATCCAGCTTCCTCCTGAACTCTTTGGGTATGTGTGCATATGTAAGACACCCAAAAATACGAAAATGTGATACTGAAGGCTTGCGGCCATGCCAAGCCTCAAAAGGAGTAATGGAAACCAATGCCTTTGTGGGACATCGATTCAAAATATGACAAGCACACATGACAGCTTCCACCCATAAGATATGTGGTAGCCTCTTTGCCTTTAGCATACATCTGGCCATCTCCATGAGTGACCGATTCTTCCTTTCTGCAACCCCATTCTGCTGTGGAGTATAAGGAGTAGTAAACTGATGTTTTATACCTCTACTCTCAAGAAAGGAATTCAACATGTGTGACATATATTCCCCCCCTCGGTCAGAACGGAGAGTCTGAACCTTGCATCCTGACTCTGTTTCAGCAAGTGCTACAAAGGCCAAAAATGCATCATATACCTGTGATTTCTGTGTCAAAGGATAGACCCAGCATATACGAGAGAAGTCATCAATAAATGTAGCAAAATAGAAGCAACCTCCTAATGACTTCGTCTGCATGGGACCACAAAGATCACTGTGTATAAGCTACAACTTTGCAGTTGCTCGTAGAGCCTGATCACGTGGGAAGGAAAACCGATGCATTTTTCCCAAAATACATCCTTCACAAATGTGATCTGGAGGCCTCTCCATGAGAGGGAGGTCTGTAAACATGTTATGTAGCTGCATAGGCATAAGACTACCAAAATTTACATGCTCCATGCGAGCATGCCATAACTCCACATCAACCATAGCTGGAGTAAGAGTGAATGCATTATAAGCAGACTGATCCACTGGCTGAAATGCATCCAACTGATAAAGTCCATGACATAATGTACCACTAAGCATCAATGTCAAAGCATTAGCTTTGTCTCTGACCATGCATTTGTTATCATCAAAGTGGACTTGCATACCACAATGTGCTAAAGAAGAAATGGACAACAAATTCTTCTTTATCCCTGGTACATATAAGGCATCTGTAAGGCGAAGAATAGAGCCATCAATGGCTGTGAGCTGAATCTCCCCAATGTCACGAACTGGATATGAAGCATTGTTGGCACACTGAACAGTTTTGCCAACAGGGGCAGGGCCTACATGACAAAACAAATCCCTGCGAGATGTGATATGCTTTGAAGCACCACTATCAAAATACCAAGTACATGCATGCTCTGTCATACTGAGTGCCTGTGAAGACCAAGAGGCATCATAGCTGCATGTATAGAAACAGTAATCCCTGTCCTCAACAAAAGAAGCAATCTCTGGAGGAGCTTTAGAGGCATCATTTACAGACATCCCAGATTTCTTTGCCTTCTCTTTGGCAATCCTCTTTCTACACTCTGTGATGTAGTGACCGGGCTTCTTACAGTAATGGCATTTGCCCTTCTTCTTGGGGTGTCCATCACCTTTCTTGGTATCCTGAGATGAACCACCATCACCTGAATTCTGATTTGAACTCTTTGGCTGAGATTTGCATTTCCCCTTTTGCCCTGTAGTAAATGCTTGTTCAACACTTGTGTTCATATTCATATTCTTCCTCATTTGCTCTTCTTGTAGCAAGAGAGCAACAAGTTCCTGATACTTGAGAGGTTCAACAGCATTCCTCATGCTGAGGTTCAAAGAGGTATGAAAAGCCAAGTAAGATCTTGGCAAAGAGTGCAAGATGGTGGACACAAGCTGTGTCTCAGGAATAATCTCATCCACATTGATGAGTTGCTCTCTCAAATCCTGCAGCTTGTTTAAGTGGCTAGACATATCATCTCCTTCATGCATTTTTTGATTTTCCAGCTCTCTTTTCAAAAACGAGATCCGAGCCTCATTACGAGCAGCATACATCTGCTCCAAAGTCACCCATGCATTCTGTGAAGAGCCAGCTGAACGAATATGAGGTATAATAGACCTCTGTACTAACAATGCGATGAGTGACAAGGCTTGTGCATCTCTAGCATCCCATGTCTTCTGAGCATTTGTTCTTTGAACAGGCAATGGCTGACCTGGAGCCTGTACCTGTTGTCCTCGTCCACGAGCACCCCCTTGGGGAGGAGTCTCTGGAGCCAATGGACCTGGACGTGGTTCATCACCACTAACAAAATCCCAAAGACCTTTTGCCACGAGCACATTTTTCAGCATAAAACTCCACAAGGAGTAGTTCGTGCCGTCCAATTTGTCTTCCTTAGACAAATACGTGAATACATCACTCTGCTGTTGATTTGCCATTATGCCAATGCACAATGTTGTACCTGTGTATCAAAAAACCCAATAGCAAGAACCCTGAAAGCAACCGTACTCCACTGAATATAGTTAACCCAAATATGCCTGCACTCTCAATCCTCTGAATGTGCAACACAATGCACCACTGACTGAGTAGAGCAGCAAAAATGGCTTACACAGTGCCAAAATGCCCAAAAATTGCCCAAAGTTACTGCACCCAAAACCTTGCAAGAAACCTGTAGAGTTTTCTTTGCAAGAAAGTTTGCCTGTATCTGCCAGAAGATTTTCACAGAGAAAAGTGCCCAAAATTCAAAACTAGTAATGCTTACCACTACTGTACTAAGCAGTTTCTGGTTTTTGTAATGAACAAGTACAGTTGACTGTACTGTGCAGGTACACAACAGCTACAGTCGAGGTACTGTACGGAAGCAGGTACGGAAGCAGTACAAAAGCAGGGCAAGCAGGTACAGTACGGAAGTAGGAGGCGAAACTGCAATCGACTGTAGACTTCAGATGAGCGTAGCAGGTTCTGGTCAGCTGTACTGTGCAGGTACGTTGACTGTACGGCTGCAGTTGTGGCCTGTACGGAGCACTGTACGGAGCAGGGCGACCAGGTACACAGCAGGTCGCCTGTACGGCTGTCTGCGCAAGGCAGTACTGCTATCTGCGCAGGTGTGTACGGGTAGGCACAGGTGCACAGAGCAGAATAGAAGCTGTCGGCGAACTCGCACGGACAGCTGCAATGTACGGACTGTTGCAGGCGAAGCTGTACCTGTACGGGCAGTTGCACGCAGTACGAATAGTGGTGAGGAACAGTACGGGCAGGGCAAGGGCAAGCCAACCTGGTAGCTCTGATACCAAATGAAGGCTTTCAGCTGTTAGGGTTAGGGTTTGGAGGTACTGCAAACACAAACGTGGGGAAGCAGAGAGAGAACACGACTCTTGTTGTGTATTCAGTTTATAATATGAAGTACAATAGCCACATAATAAAGTGACCTAAAAGATGTGTTCACATGTCTGGCCATAAAATGTGCCGGGTGGACCAAAACACTTATAAACTGTTTAGTCTCCATGGAATTTTGTTTGGCCTTAGGTGAGCTGAGTCCTGACGAACTGGCACAAATCACGTGGTTTTTGGGTTGGATCCTCACCCGCTCGGCATTCAGTTGAGTCTTTTCAGTGGATACCCAGTGACACCCCGGTGAGATATCTGGAATGTTAGGTGGGGATCAAAAAATCGCCAGAGGAGCAACTTGCCCCTCTACTTTTGAACATTCGGAAGAAGCTCCTTTACTGGAGCGCCACCTGGCTCTCCCTTGTTGGTCACGTGGTGGTGGCCAACCAAGTGCTCATGGCCACCATGTGGTACATTATATTCTACTAGGCGTTTTCATGGGCAAGCCTTGCAAAGGTGCACAGGTTGATCCGAAATTTCCTTTGAGCAGGGGCAGACGGTTGGCTCGCAAGTGCCAAGGTGGCTTGGAGGGTAAATATCTTGCCTTGACATTGTGGAGGATTGGGTAACATTGATCCATCTATTTTTCAGAGTAGAGCCCTTCTGTTGTTCGAGGGCTTCAGCCACGGGGTGATCCTGGGAAGGCTTTCTCTCAACTCGGATCTCGGCCCGCACCCCATCTTTTGGTGGATTGTGAGTCCTTAGTGTGAGGTGGATCTTCACGGAGGCGCGCATACGTGGATCTTCATGGAGGCCCGCACCCGTGGCCTCAGCTCCTCTTTCAAGGACCAAATTGCAGCCAGTTTGATCAAAGCTTGGGTCACCTCAAGCCATCCCTCACCCAATTGCTTTCGACTTATGATGAGAGGAGACTCCGTCGGCAACTGTTGATATGGAACTCCCTCTTCAGGATGTGAAGTGGCTACTACTTGGGCTCTCGCTCTCACATTGCATTGGGGTCCTTCAGCACAGGACCTGGACCTGCTCATTCTTCAGGAGGCTCCTCTTAGAGACGGGAGATTGTTGGGATATGGGGCAAAGAACAGGTTGTCCTCGCCATTAACTCATCCAAATACCACTAGAAATGAAAAGGCCACATGGTGGTATTGGGATGAGAAAGCACTTGCTATTATTGCACTTGGCCTTAGTGACACCTACATCCATCACATAGATGGAGACACATCTCATGAGGCATGTAACACGCTTATACTTTGTTTGGGGCACAATAAAAAACTCTCAAATTAGCCTACTTGTCAAGTTTTTTGAGCTAAAAATTGACCGTGGGTGAGTCACTCCATCTCAACCACATGAAGAGTATCCTCACTTAACTCGGAGGCATCAAAAGGACGATAGAAGAGGATGTTATGATTGCCATGCTCTTAAAGAGCTTGCCTCAGGAAGAGTTTGGTAGCATAGTTACCACACTCACAAACTTGCCAGGTCTAAAGTTAGTAAATGTGGAAGCATCTCTTCTCAATGAGACAACAAGGTCAAACAAAGGCAAGGAATCACTAAAGGGGATTTGTTTAACAAAGGAGGCTTTCAAAAATCAGAATCAAAGGCACCCTTCAAAGGATCTTATTAGAAAAAGGACTTTCCAAAGAAGTCATGCATTTTCTGTGGGAAAGCCAGTCATGGAGAGGACCGGCCTAGTTATGCTTACAACAAGCTTAGAAAAGACGGGTGACTAACAGGTCGGGCAAGTTCTAGCTGGTCTAGAAAGCCCAGTTGTCTTCAATGAAATCGGCCTCAGAAGCTGAGGCCTCTTCTTCTTTCTTCTCTGCTCCTTCTCCACTTGAGTCAGGTTCACCCCTGCAAGAAAGTGTTGGGTTTTATGCCTTCTTCTTGATCTCTCTTCCACTTCGTGTCTTCTCCTTCCTTCTGCTGCCCACCCATCACTCCCCCAACCATTTTTCTTCCTTCCAACAGGCTTTGCCCCTGGGTTGTTTGATCTTTCGCTGAAAGTTGGCTTCTTTAGTCTTTACTCAAACCTCCACTAACTGAAGTAAAAAGTGCCCCAGTAATCTACTGATGATCATTGCATGGTTAAAGACCAGGATTTGCCTCATATTTTTTTGGTTAGAGATAGTTATGTGTGCCAATTATGTGCTAAACACAAGCACTATCAAGGCCTTGCGGACAATTGAACCTTATGAAGCTCGGAATGATAGGAGGCCCTTTGTGTCTCATTTGCATGTTTTTGGTTGTCTTGCTAATGGTCTTGTGCTTGAGCAACAAAGCAATAAGCTCAATGATAAGGCAGTAAAATGCATGTTTATGGGATACAGCTCAGAAAGCAAAGGGTATAGACTATACCATCCGGCTACAAGGCAGATTTTGGTGAGTAGAGCTTTGTTGAGAACTCACTTCATCCCATGCTTTTATGCAAAAAACAGAAATATGTATGTTTATAGGATATATGTGATGGACTCCTACCTTTGTACAATGCCGGACAGTCGTATGTGGAGCGAATGAATCATATGGCTGAAAATTAGCTCGAATTTCAGCCCGCATATCAACCTATTGATGAGGTAATTGTGGATGATGAAGTGAATGAGAAAAGGGCAACTATACAGGCATCCAAACATATGCCCAAATGGCTTGTGTAAACATTGACATTGCCGGATAGTAAATTAGGTACTCCTTTGCCTAGCAAGACATGTGCAAGTTCTCATCGTGGATTTGATTCTTTTGTGAATCATACTCTCATTGCAAGCATATGCAATAAAAAGGAACCTGTTTCCTTCGAGGAAACAGAGGCAAATCATTATTGGATACCATGCAAGATGACTACGACTTGGTATTTGGTAGATTTGCCTTCTGGGAAAAAGATCATTGGTACGAAGTGGGTTTATAAGCTTAAACGTAAAGATGATGGTAGCCTTTGACCGCTATAAGGCAAGGCTTGTTGCAAAGAGTTATACTCACAAGAAGGGTATAGATTATGATGACACCTTTTCTCCCACATCTCGTATGACTACAATCCAGTGTATTATTGCATTGGGAGTACATCATGGATGGAATGTAGATCAATTGAATATCAAGACTGTCATCGATTTGCATGAGGAGGTTTGTGTGTCTCAGCCTCCTAGTTATCAGAAGGAACATGAGTCTAAAGTATGGAGGTTCAGAAAAGCTTTATATGGCCTTAAGCAGTCTCCCAAAGCATGGTACAAGAAGATAAATGCATACTTGGTTACAAATGGTTTTTGCAACAATCCAACTCAGAGTACCCTCTATGTAAAGAGAAGTAAACATTGTTTATTGGTCAATATTTTATACGTTGATGACATGTTGCTCACAAGACCTAATGAAAAGAAGATTTTAGCCTTCGAGGCTAAATTACATGTGTTAGTGGAGATGATAGATTTGGGCTCATTGCATTATATTATTTTGGGCATTCAGCTTATGCAACGTGAGGATGATATTGTGATATTGAAGTAAAGATATATACAAAGACTGCTGACAAGGTTTGGTCTTGAAGATCATAAGCTTGTTGCTATACCAGTAAAGACAAGTGTTAGACTCAATCACTAGAGCCATATTTGGTAGTGATGTGTGTAAACAGACTAGGACCCACCAGGACACTTTTTCTCTCTTTAGGAGGTTTTTTCTCGTGCTAGTCTACACCCATCTTGGGATATACTTATCATCTTTGTACAACATACATTCATTATCTATCTATCATCTCATTGTGTGCTCTCTTGAGCTTCTCCATTGTTAAGTGTGTGTGTGTGCGCATTCTTGCAACCCTATTTCCAACATTTGGTATCAGAGCATACACTCCTTGTCCCTGTGCTACTACCTATCCTTCACCCCGAGTCGCCTATCTTCTTGAATCAAATCAAGGAGCCTTTTTGGAAGAAGAAAGAGGACCGTGAAGTGTGTAGGACTTTGTACTGAAGTTTTCAAGTCAAATTTTTGTTTCGGATGCGTTTTGGGGGCCATTCACGTGGTTTTCGGTTTCTTACAAATATCTTCGGAGACCAGATTTGCATTGTTCTTTGCCGGATTTTCGAGTAGTTTTGTCAGATCTACTACGGATGGGTGTGCAGATACACGAGAAAGCATCTAAGGGCTTCATTTCAGTGATATCGATCTCTACATCTTACGAGTAAAATTTCTACTCACTTTACTCTGCATTTCTTTCATACACCTTGCAAGTCTCCATTGTCAGTGACCTTGTTCGTAGCCACCTTGGTTACATCAAAGGGCACTCAACACTTTGCAAGTTGTCATTACTTGCTTGGATATTATCAAAAATGGCAGACAGTGATGTATTTCGGATGTTATCCGCTCAAGATAAGCTTGACAGGACCAACTACCCATTATGGTCCTACATGATGCGGCATGTATTGGTAGTCAAACGGCTATGGAATGTTGTGGTTGGTATTGACAAACGTCTTGTTTCCTCTGATGAATATGATGTAGCAGACACGTCTGCAAACACGGACTCAGTTTCACATGATGCATTATCACAACATAGCATACCTCCTACGCAGGAACAAACAAAGTGGGATGGAAGAGATGTGCAAGCACACGCGTTGGAATGTTGTGTTTGGTATTGACAAACGTCCTGGTTCCTCTATTGAACATGATGTAGAAGGCACATCTGCAGACACGGACTCAGTTTCACATGGTGCATTACTACAATATAACATACCTCCTATGCATGAACAAACAAAGTGGGATGGAAGAGATGCGCAAGCACATGTGTTGCTTGCTTTATTGTATCATTTCTCACATTTGGTCATGCAAGGCTGCTAAACATGCTTGGAATGCATTTGCATCATTGTACCAAGTACGTAATGAAACATGTGTTGCCTATATATGCAAGCAATTAGAGTCAAAGTATATGGATAAGGGAGACTCCATGGATAGTTTCCTTACAAAAATCAAGCATTTCAAGGAGAAGTTGGCCTGTTGATGAAATATATCCTAACAGTTCATTGGTGCCTACTGTCTTGAATGTGTTGCCGGACTCATATCAAGGTTTTGCTTCTACTATCAGACTCATGATAAAAGGCAATCCAAATGACTTGAAGTTTGAGGAGTTGGTTTTTGTGCTCTTGCAGTATCTCCTCAAACTTCAAGGCATTTGGATTGCATTTCATCATGAGTCTAATAGTAGAAGCAAAACCTTGATACGAGTCCGGCAACGCATTCAAGACAATAGGCATCAATGAATTATCAAGATATATTTCATCAACACTCACCAACTTCTCCTTGAAATCCTTGAAGTTTGACGAGTTCGTTTCTGTGCTCTTGCAAGAAGAGCAATCCAGGCAAAACATATCCGTCATGCGAACATGAGATTAGGCTTTTTCTGCCAATCAACAAGAGGCAAAGGTAAATCCTTTCCTCAAGGTAGTTACAAGACAAAATCAAAGTCATCGGGCAAGCTTGCAGACAAGGAAAGCGACAAGCCAAAGAAGAAGGACTAATGTAACTATTGCAGGAAACCTGGTCACTACATTAATGAGTGCAGAAAACGGATGGAGAAGGAGAAAAAGAAAGACTCGAGCATGGCTGTAGTTGATGTCTTAGCATCCAATGCAGAAACAAAGAGTCTGCAAACTATTCACATGATGATCAGGCTTTCATTATGCAATGCAGTTGTGATTGTTCACCTGAAGATGTATGTATGGCTGTTACAAATATACATGTCTGGTATTTTAACGATGGTGCTAGTAAGCACATTACTTCTCATTGCAGTTTGTTCTCATCACTTGAATCTGCTCCACAGGAAAACACTATAACATGTGCAAACAACTCCTCATTCCTTGTAAAAGGAGTTGGTAAAATTGTTCTCACTATTGCAAATGGTGGAACAATCACGCTTTCAGATATATTATATATACCAGGGATCAAGAAGAACTTGTTATCTGTCTCTGCCATTACTAAGGCTAGCTTAGTAGTTCAGTTTGAGGATGCCAGATGTATTGTTCATGACCGTAGTGACGGCAAGACAATTGTTGCTTCTCGTACTTTGACTCATGGCCTTTACAAGCCAGATGCATATGAAAGACAAAGGCATGCTATATGTACAGTTTCTCACACAGAGGCAATGGGTGATACTAAGTTGTGGCATGCACGCTTTGGTTACTTGAACTTTGGCAATTTGCTGTGTTTGAATAAACATGACATGGTGTTTGAGCTGCCACATCTTGAACCCCTACCGAACATGTTTGTGAGGCTTGTATTCTTGGAAAAATGTAGCGGACATCATTTCCCAAAGACGGTTCAGTTAGAGCTGTCTAAAAATTGTAGCTTATACATAGTGATGTATGTGGTCTTATAAGGATACCATCTATTGGGAGCTACCTCTATTTTGTCACATTCATTGATGATTATTTCAGACATACCGAAGTATAACCATTGAAATAGAAATCAGAGGTCTTTATGTGCTTTAGGCTCTTTGCTACTATGGTTCAAAACGCTTCTGTATGTAAGATTGGTACCCTGCGTACTGAATCCTCATCAAGGGAGGGAGTGTATGTCTAAGGAGTTTCATGCATACATAGCTGATCATGGGATAAAACACCAATGTATTGTGCCGTATACACCTCCGCAAAACGGTGCAGTTGAACGTAAAAACAGGTCTCTCATAGAGATGGCACATTGTATGGTCAAAAGTCGAAAGTTACCTCATGGTGTTTGGCTACAAGCAGTTGTGTGCAGCATTTGTTTTGAATAGGTGTCCTACAAAGGCTTTGTATATAATTACGCCTTTTGAAGCTTGGAATGGCACAAAGCCCTCTGTGGCTCACTTACGCATTTTTTATTGTCTTACTTATAGACTTGTGGATGAGAAACTTCGTAGCAAGCTTGATGATAAGACTGTTAAATGTATTTTTGTGGGATACAGCTCGGAAAGTAAGGGTTACCGTCTCTATCATCCTTCTACCAAACGGATTCTTGTGAGTAGAGATATTGTATTTGTGGAAGATGCCATTCAACCCTTGGTTTCATGTAAAAAAACAACAAAATGTGTGTTCACAGGACATATTTAACACTCTCCTTCCATTGTTCAATGCAGGACACATTGATATAGAGCATTTGGATAATCCAAGGAATGTTGAAAATCAACCCACACAGGTTACAAATCAGTTAAGTTTTTCAGCCCACAAATCAGTCTATAGATGAGACAAATGTGGATGTAGTTGATGAGGAAAGAAGGGAAACTGACGAGTCTAAAAGTATGCCAAAATGGTTGGTGCAAACATTACGTGACAACAAATTAGCCACTCCTTTGCATATCAGAACATATGCAGGCTCTCATCATGCATCTCTTGTTGATGCAAGTTATACTCTTATTACCAGATTATGTGATGAAGAGGAACCTGTCTCCTTTGATGAAACAAAAGAATCTAAAAATTGGATGAGTGCTATACAATCCTAGTATGATTCGATACTCAAAAACGATACATGGGATTTGGTAGACTTGCCTCTTGGCAAGAAAGCCAATGGTATGAAACAGGTTTACAAGCTCAAACGTAGAGCGGATGGCTCTGTTAAGCGATACAAAGCTAGGCTTGTTGCAAAGAGTTATACACAAGAGAAAGGCATTGACTGTGGTGAGACCTTTGCACCCACAAGTCGTATGACTACCATGCGGACTATCATTGCATTTGTAGCACATTAAGGTTGGAATGTACGTCAGTTGGATATCAAAACTGCTTTCTTGAATGGAGATTTGCATGAGGAGGTCTATGTATCTCAGTCTCGTGGATTTGTTCAAAAAAGTTAAGAATCAAAAGTATGCAGATTGAAGAAAGCTTTATATGGCCTTAAGGCTCCCAGAGCATGGCACGAAAAGATACATGCATACTTGGTTGCATAAGGTTTTTTTAACAGCCCAGTTGACAGTTGACAGTACTCTCTATATTAAGGGGACTAAGGATATTTTATTGGTCATCGTATTATATGTTGATGACATGCTGCTCGATGATCATATTTCAACTTTTATAGCTGATTTAGAGAAGTCTTTTGAGATGTCAAATCTTGGCCATTGCAGTATTACTTGGACATTGAGTTTTGGCAGCATAATGATGGTATTGTTATGCTGCAGAGGAAATATATAGATGCATTGTTTAATAGGTTCAATCTTGAAGACTGTAAAGGCTACACCTATGGAGCCAAGTTTACAACTAAGTCTTGAAGATGCAGGTGACTCTTTTGATGCTGGCTTGTATCAAGAAGTTGTTGGATGCCTTATCTTTTTGTGTAACACCAGGCGGCTTGGCATTCAGTATGTGGTCTCAATATTGAGCAGATTTATGCATAGCCCAGGCACAAAGCATTGCAATCTCTCAAACAGGTGTGCCGTTACCTAAAGGGCACTAAGCACTTTGGGTTATTTTATCCCAAGGGGCATAAATCACAGCTACATGCAATTACTGACTCAGATTGGGCTGGATGTTATGACACATGAGTGTCCACGAGAGGGTTTTTGCTTTCGTCTTGGTGACAAGTACATCATGGCTCAGCAAGAAGCAACCCACTGTGGCCACTTCTAGCTGTGAAGCCGAGTACACGGTAGCATTTACAATTACAGTTGAGTGTGTTTAGCTCAGAGGTTTTTTTATCCGCGCTATACACCCATCTTGGGGTATACTTATCATCTTTGTACAGCACACATTCATTATTTATCTATCATCTCATTGTGAGCTCTCTTGAGCTTCTCCATTGTGTATATATGTGTATGTGTGCATTCCTGGCTTCCTGCAATCCTATTTTCAACATTCTCCAGGATGTGGGTGAGCCGTTTGATGCATCACTATCTTAACAGACTATCGCGTGTCTCATCTATCTATGCAATACAAGGCCATGCATTTAGTTTGGGGCCTTCCAGTTGCGCAGGTTTGCGTAGAGTCCTAGAAGTACCCATTGCTAGGCTACCAAGCGAGTATTCCAATACTTACACAGGGCACTCACTCTCTTAGGCTATTCTATGCTAAGAGGGGTTCTATTCAACTGCATGCTTTCAGTGACTCTAATTGGGCAGGATGTTCTCACACGCGGGTGTCCACTAGTGGCTTTTGCTTTCATCTTGGTGATTGATATATATCATGGCTCAGTAAGAAGCAGCCAACGGTGGCCACTTCAAGCTAAGTACAGAGCAGCTTGTACAACAATTACGGAGTGTGTATGTGTATGGCTTAGCTGCCTTTTGGCAGATCTTGGTGTTGGACAGCAGCCCCCCACCTCCACTTTCAAAGACAGCCAAAGTACATTGGCCGTTTGCAAGAAACCCAATGTTTCATGCTTGCAAAAAGCACATTGAGGTGCATTATCATTATGTCACGCACAAGCTCATTGCAAGAGAGATTAGCCTTGCTTCTATCTCTACACATGACAATATGAGATACGTTCACGAAGGCTCTCTCACCAAGGAAGTTAGAATTTTTTTGCAAAGCTTTGGGTTTATTGCCATTTGGGGATTGATCAGTCACATGATCCTTGTACATGTTCACATCATCAGTACAAGGGGGATTTGTAGCCATTTATATAGTAGTAAAGCGTGGACGTAGGCAAAAAATGGACCGGGGGACTTTGTCCCTAGAAGGTTTTCTCTCCAAAGCGTGTACACATTCTTGTCAGTGAGCACTCATTCTCATCACCTTGCTTTGAGTGTTGTGCTTCTATGTACTGCTACTTACTTGCTGCATCTGTGTATTGCTACCGTTGTCTCCACTTCAACATGCTTCCTAGGACTCCCGTTATGTCTGCTACTAGATGGGACATATGGCACATGCATGCCTCTGCCAAGGCGGGAGCTCCGCAGAAGCCTCGTCGTCGACAGCCCCCAACCCCCTCAGTCGGCCCCTCCGCCACAGCAGAGGAGAAGACAGCCTGCGGATGGCTCCATTAGGACACTGTACAACCACCCAAGTCCTCCCATCATGAACGGTTGTGTGGACACAATTGGGAGTACCGACACGCACAGTGCAGCCGCCGGCATGAGAGTGAGGGGGGAGCGGAGATGGGAGTCGTGGGCCTATGGAGAGGAGGGAGATCGAGGAGCCTCGTCCGCATACGCCCCGTCATGATTCCTCCTCAGAAGGGGGAGCAGTTTCCAAGATACCAAATCCCACAACAAACCGTTATGAACCCTTACTTTCAGAGGCGGCGGTCGCCAACCTCACCTCTAACTGTTGTGCAGGACCCCCGAGGGACCCCTCCCCCCCCATCACCCCCCGGTGGACCTGATCTTGCCCTATCTGCAAACCCTGTAGGCTGTGGAGACCCCGTCAGAGCCACGACCATCACAGACAGATGCTCCTCCCCCCACCCTCGCCACCCTCTCGAGAACCTCCTCCTCCTCAATGCCAGAGAAGCCCACCCCCCCCCCCCCCCAGCCTCTCAGAGGAATAACACCCGTTGGCATTCTTTCCAGAGCTTCTCAGATCCAACGGCGACCCAGATTTACTCTTCACCAATGACAGAGTACACAGATTTTCACCAGTGACTACCTCACCTCCGGGACGTCTCTGGATACCTGTTTGTCGACTAAGCTTTCTTCAGAAGTCTCCCGTGGATTCCACAGCCAAGTTTGAGGAGGACCAGGGTACCATTGTGAGGTGGTGTGGTAGTCTACCACTCTCTCCCCACCCCAGAGGATATACGAGCCATTGTCTTCTCATTTCCCCTAAGCGCTGAAGACATATATGTGGATCTCAGATATGCTGCGACTGCCATGCGGATTGCCTCATAGAACATTTTGAGGCCTGAACGGTGCCTACTTTCGATGACGCACAGAGAGGATCCGAAAGGAGCTTCAGAGAGCACTGGTTGGTGGTGATCTTGATATTCTCCTGGTTTAGGAGCATCATCTCACAGCACGCAGGACCTGCAGCTGCGGGAAGATCCTCCCCAGCAGGAGCCACAGTTTGATCCCTAGCTTTTGGGCCCCAGGGTAACCAGGGAGGAGTATGCATCTCTGCAAGCCAGACTCGTCCCCTGACGAGTCAGGCGCGATCATCCCCGGTCGTGCTCAGTGGCTGATCCTATACATTGGGAAGACCCAACTCGGTCTCCTCAACATCTATGCCCTCAAAGGGGCTGCTGAGCGCACGACCTTCTGGCTTCAAGTGCGACAGGGACTCCCCATGGCAGACTCTTGGTGCATGGATGGAGACTTCAACATGCTTAAGAATCGGAGGGACCGCATTGGTACGTGCTGCCCCAACCCGACATTCTCTGGCCCCAAGGGAGCCACTTGGGAGGAGCTTCTCTTCCACATACACGGCCAGGACAACTAGCATCTTCGTGGGCCACACTCAGGGCAGCCTCATCTTCTCCCACTTTCACCAATGCACTGAGAGGCCCACTCTTTCACGTCTTGAATGCTTCTATGTGGATGAGTGGGGCTGCAACAGGGGAGGTATGATTGCCATCCTTGCTGGCATGACATTCTACAACCATGGGCTAGTGATTCTCACCTTTGCAGAGTGGGGCTAGGCGGACAGCCAGCACTCAACCCGCTTGTTTTGGGACCCCTCCATCTCTGCCCGGATTCAGGAGACTTGGACCTCCCACAGTTTTTCCCCTCGCAGGCAGAGACCGATCAGGATGCCGCGCTGTAGCTTCTCCTTCAGGCCTCCGCCTAGGAGAGACATAGGGCATTTAGAGAGTAGGAGAGGAGCTTTTTCTGCAGCTTAGCCTCTCTTCCGAGGCTACAGGAGCAGACCCCAGTGGGTCCATGACCAGATGGAGGCAACCCGCACTTTGCTGGGAGAGCCTGGAGGAGCAGCGGCGGATGAGTACGGATAACACACACAGGCTTCCTTCTGGACCTAGGCAGGGGAGAGGGTCTCCCGTGAGTGTCGTGCCGCCTCAGGGGACCCCACTTTCAGCAAGAGGGGATTTGAGCTCTTTGCCAGCCAGATGAATCTATTGCATCAGAGCCTCAGCACATCCGAGAGGTAGCCTCGACCTTTTACATCAGGAGCACCTGCAAACACACTTGTATTCTCCATTCTCTGAGAGGAAGTGCCCTGGAGAGGATGGCCTGCCAGTTTCCCTCTTCCTTCATCATTGGACCTCATGGCAGCAGGCTTTCGGGCTGCTTTCAAAAAAGTTATGCACACAAGCTTACTCCCCAAGCACTTGTCCGAGGTTATGCAGACAGGCTTTTGGGTTGCTTTCAAAAAGGTTATGCACACAGGCTTTTGGGCTGCTTTCAAAAAGCACACAGGCTTACTTCCCGAGTACATGTCCGAGGGACTGATATACCTTATCCCGACGGAGGGTGTGACTGCCTGGAGATCCGACACTAGAGAGGGTGGTGATTGCCTGGAGATCTGACACTAGAGGTCAGAGACCCATCACCCTGTTACGAACAGCGTACAAGATCCTGTCCAAGGTGATCAGCCTGCACCTTCAGCCTTCCCTCCGAGATTTGATACATCCTGGGTAACATCTCCACCTTTTGGGAGGCAACAGCCACAGCTTAGGGGGGAGGACATGGCCGTTTGTCTTCTCCTCTTCCGGAAGGCGTATAAGAGAGTTGATTTGGCCTTTTTGGAGGAGACTATGCTGAGAGACTTGGATTTTCACCGGCCTAGATCCAAGGAGTCGCGGCCCTCTACACGGGCCCCAGTTGACACCTTCAGATGGATCCCTTAAGGCATGTTTCTGTAGTATCTTGGATACCAAGTGGGCATCAATATTTCAGCATAGCAGCAGATAGCCCCACTCCTCCCAAGCATTCAGAGAAACCTTTTATATTGGAGCTCTACCCGGTTATCACTAGCAGGGCGAGTGGCTGTAGCCACCCCGGTTCTTCTGGCTACCATGTGCTACATCACTACATGCCAGGCCTTCCATCATTCTTGCATGGGGCACGTGCAACGTTTGATCCAGAACTTTTTTTGGTCTGGAGAAGATGGTGGCCAGCTTGGGCGAAGGTGACCTGGCACGTACTGATTCAACCTTGGACCCATGGAGGCCTGGATTTGACAGATCCGGCGACCCAGAGCAAGTGCCAGCAAGCTGATCATGCGAGGACTGCAGCCTGTGGGGGTGCCTAGGAACGATTTCTCGATCAGCCACATTTCCTCATGCCTTCCTACCCATGGAGGTGTAAGGTCTCCATGGACCAAGCCCAAGGATATATTGGCCTAGAACGGAAACCCTAATGAGTTTTCATAGACCTGACATTGTATGCATCGCAAGACCTCCATAGATTGTGGCTATCAACTCACCACCCAATGGTAGAGTCCAGTGCCTCAGACAACCCCAGAGCCGAAGGTCTAATTGCAAAAAACCTACTTGGTATCGATGGCCCTAACTTAGTGTCCCATACCACTAGGCTGAGCCACCCACCTTGCACCTCAATGGTCATGAAATCTTGCACGCCCCTGGTAGCCCTCCTATCTACCACGTTTATACCTGAATAATTCATGAGTGCCCCCAAGGTCGCTTATATAGCAATAACTTGCCTATTATTTACCCTTGCTTTATTTTATCAGCTTCCCTTCTTTATTTTTAAGATTTTAGCCATTATTAGCCCTAGGCTATTAAGTATAAGCTCTTAGACCTCATCGTGCTAGTGCCCTTAGCCCACATGTGAACCCTCTAGGTCCCCACGCCCCAGCTAAGCCCTAACCTTAACCTAGGTTAGTCCATGTCCCTAGGCCTGTCCGGACATAACATACTTCCCTCCTCTTCAATTCATGTCCTCGTGAATGTATAAGTTAACAAGCCTATGTAAGCAAACCCACGGATCCGAACATCCATCCATAGCATCTACTCAAGTCTATTGCCTCTTTTCTAGGCCAATGTAAGACTCCTCTTGTAGACCCCACTACAAAAAACCAATTGCTTACTGTTAATCCAACTCTCATCCAAGAGCTAAATCCCAATAGGGCATCTAGTCTTCAAGTGCAACAAGTTCTAACATAACAATCCTAGCACAGACCCAAAGCACAACTCATTTGCCATACCAAGTGGCATCCTATATTAGTTTTCCACAAATATTAGTCCACTTACTTCCAGTACAATATTCTCCCCACAAGATCTCCCATGTCAAATCCGCATCTAAGACTGAACGGACATTATGTTTTCACACAACACCAATAATATTCACATCTACTTTAGGGAAGCATAAAATTCCCCATCAATTTCTACGTATGTCCCATGTCCTTGAATAGTAATATTCACATCAACTTTAGGGAAGCATAAAATTTCCCATCAATTTCTATGTATGTCCCATGTCCTTGAATAGTTTGAAGACAACATATAGCTTCGAGCTACCTTTCACCCCACCAAATTGGAATGAACTTAAGATTACCAAAGCTCCACACAATCGCATTAATAGAGAACTTGAAGGACAATGGTTATAACATATTCCACCCCTAACACATCCATGGGTTAGACCCCATCCTACACGTGAAAAATCCACATGACTCCAAAGTCCAGATAACCCAGTGGAATTCCATCCACCCTAGAGTATTAAACGGTCCAACCAGTCTAGACATTCAGTCTAGGACCCAGAAGTTCCAAGCTTCTCATCTCTCTCATATACAATCCGAGGCTGCCTTATGCATCAATATCATTTGGCCATCACAAGAAAGTGTCTGATGAATAGTACCCTACGAGTTACATGACAATGCTCAAATAACCAAGAAAGTCCCTTATCTTGTTGTCACTCATAGAAAAGCATTGCTTCTCACAGTTACCAGAGGTTAACTATGCCAAAGCATAGACAGCCCCAAACAAGAAACCCGCAAAGCCTCAGGGGATCCTACATGCGAATGTTTTGATGGGGGGGTTTCGATTTCAGATCTCAATACCTGTCTTTCTGTAATGTGATAGACTTCCAGTAAGTTAACAAATAATTCTTATGCCATGAAA
Organism: Cibotium barometz; assembly: GCF_041138505.1. Lineage (NCBI taxonomy): Eukaryota > Viridiplantae > Streptophyta > Polypodiopsida > Cyatheales > Cibotiaceae > Cibotium > Cibotium barometz. The sequence continues at coordinate 64,405,127 of NC_141046.1, read as the reverse complement.
TTCTAGTAGCCATCCTCGCATATAATGGAACCCACCATGTTCCAACCAGAACCATGCTGCCAAAGGGCAGGCACCCAATTTTTAGTGCTTGCTGAAAAGCCCATGGACCTCTATTACTAGGATGAAGTTCAACTTGGGTTGTGTGTTGTGGCTAAATTGGCATGCACTTTTCAACCTATTTATGTTTTTACAACACAGCAATTTTATTCAAAATTTTCAACCACAATCTTTAATTGACTGCACACAAAGAGGCAAGGTGAAAGCACAAAGAACTGTGTTTTAACCAACATCAAATTAAAAAAAGTTCCAATGTGCAACTTACTCTCTGATGTCAGGTGCAAATCCAATGTGTTTATATCTGCTAGCTCAACACAACACATACCATGCTGTTCAAGACTCTGCAAAACCCTCATCATATGAGCAATGAAAATTAAGATAGCTCTTACAATGATTCGGGACAGAACATGTCAAGTCTAGGCCCAACCACCTCCTCAAGCAGCATATGGTTTCTCCTCTTCTTGGCACTCTTCTTGTCCTCTTCAAATTGTTTTTGCCACGTATGCAGGAGCTGTGGTTCCTGACAGATCACACCATGAGATGGTTTTGTCAGGATTTGCTAGTGTCACTAGGGATCACTATAGGGTCCTGACGTTAAGCTTTACCTCTGGTGGCAAAACCCTAATGACATTCTTGAAGATCTTAAACACCTTGTCACTGTCTTCTTTACTCTCACTTGCAGTTGGACTAGGCTTATCCTGATATCCAATCCCAAATCAAAAGACGTGCACAACTTGTTAAACTAAAGACCAGAGAAAAAATTGCATTTCAGTACAATATTATTACTTACAGGGATCAACAGAAAACAGCTGAAATTATATTACACAATTGTTCAAGCTATTTTGTCATTTTAGTTGAAGCATATATATTGGAATAAAGGAAAACAGAAGATCTTGCACATGTCCTAGTGGAATACTATCAACATAACCATTCCTCTGGCTCACTTGCAGTCTGATCAAGAAAAATAAGCTGACTTGGGCAGAGAAAGAGAGAAATATGTTATTAATGTCTAGAAAGACCTAAAGGACCAAAAAGTTGTTGAAGATGGAATATGTCAAAACATGTTGTGAACAGTTCATACACCGTTTCAAGTATACAAAGAGATGAGTGGACGGATCAAAAATGCTAAACAAACCTAGCATTTACTGTAACACTTCATACTCACAATACAAGAGTATCAATGATTACAATAGCCATCTTTTTAAAAAAATATATATATATTTTTCAGCATCGAAATCCCTGCCCACCCGCAGCCCGAGGGTGTATGTCCACTGCAGCAAGTTGGGATCGATCGTAAGACCTCCCCTTTGAGCGTCCAATCAACTACCAGCACCACATTTGTTTTTTTTAAGAATAATCCTCAGAATTGTCAAAACATTATTTTCATGGTTGTGTGCAACAGAAACGGTCACCCCCTTGGAAACGGAAACAGCTCCAAAGTGGGAAACGGCACGTCACAATTTAAGGGTGCATGATAAATTATCAAGGGGAAGAGGCGGCAATTTGGAAAAGTCAGCAAATGGGAAATGAAGAGGAAAATGGGGATTGGCCCGGGGAGAAGAAGGGGGGGGGGGGGGGGGGGGGGGTGGGATGGTTTGTGTTGTTGACAATTTTGGGGCTATGTAAAGTTTGGGCAATAATTGAAGGTATAGAGAGGGTTAGCTTGAAGGAAATGTGAAAGAGTGAAAGGAATTTTGTTGAAACATACAAAATTGAGAAAAAGTTGACAGAAATTGGGGGGGAATGGGGACAAAATTTAGACTAGACTTTGCGCAATCAAGAGTCAGACATATGCATTTTTTGCTATCACTGCAATGTCAAATCAAATAAGAATTGGGTGTTTTATCATTAATAATGCTTAGAGTGCAATCAGTCAGACAAAGGGTGGGCGCCCCTTTTATGGACCACCTATCTTCAAGCCATTTCACCAAAACTGTGTAAATTGTCGTTTCACCATCTCTAGGATCTCCAATGGTCCTTTCATAATATTTTAATTTGGCAAAACGGAGATGGACGACTGGAACAAAGAGATAAATAGCCAAGTCTTGAACTGAAATTGCTCAATACAAGCTTAGGGGAGCGTCCCTTTCAATTTCATGACAAACTCTCTCAGATTGATTCTCATCATTGGGAAAAGAAGAGTGAAGGATAGATTTTATTAACATGTACAAAAGACACGAAGTGTTTATAATACCCAAAAGATGTTGCATGTGGTCTGTCAAAAAGAAAAAAGAAATATTAACGTCTTCAACAGACCCAAGGGACCTATGAGACCAAAACACTTGTACAATGTAACCATGATGAATACTAAATCATGGAAAAGAAAAAAACTGTGCAAAACTACCTACATAAGCATAAGTATACATGTGATGCTACATGGTGACAATGTGTGGTCATCCATGTGATGCTACATGTAACACTCACACCATCCTCCTCCAAAATAGAACGCAAAGCAGCCATAACCTCTCCCCTCTGTGATGGGAGAGCTCACCATGTCGTTGAAGGAGAGAAAAAAAAAACGAAAGAAAGATCTATTAATGTCTCCAAAAGACCCGAAGGGCCTGTTGAGACCATCAATAGTACAATGATAGCATGGGTATACAGTGCCATGGAAAAACTAAAAAGAACCTGAAAACTGAAACCAGAAACATGATTCTATAAGCCTCCTGATGGCAGATGTGGCTAAGGTGAGGGCATGTCCTGTTGTCAGAGAATCTCATGGATCTTTATGTCTGTGTGTGGTGGAGATCCTTGGTGCTCTCAATCAGGGCATTTGGCATGTAGGATGGAGTAGGCCTGCCCACTTAGGACAACTCTCGGACGTGGATATGGCCCAAGTGTACAGCTGTATGCGCTGATGTCGATGTGACAGTCAGCGCCGGTGACTGATGTGGATGTTCGTGCCATGAAGAAATCAGTGATAGATCTCTGGGCAATGTGTTGTATGAGCTGGCCCTCTCTCAGCATGTCCTCTCAATACTCCATCCCTATGTCGTATGAGCTCTATCAGGTACATCTCGAGACATCTCTGGCCCTCATATCATATAGTGAGCCTTGTTCTTTACCTCCCCTATGGTGCATGCTCTGCATATCCACTACTCTCGTGGGATGTTCTCGTCTCTCCTCAGAGAGAGTGGGAGGATACTCCGAGCTGACCGATCGCAATGCACATAGCATGTGACATGTGAATCTGCATGTACCTCGGGATCTCAAAGAATCTATCCCTGGTGAGTCTCAAAAAATGTTTCCTGTGGAACTCACGCTTTGTCCTTACCTCTAATGATGTCACCCAAGTCTGATGTATGTGTACGGCACCAGATTTCTCGTCCACCAGCTGGACACAGGAGAGGGATTTACGATGGGAGCTCCTCAGCAGCCTCACCATCTGGTTCACCTGGAGGGCCCGGTGCTTTACGGCCTTTGAGGGGAGATTGGAGCCACCAGCAGAGACTGTACAGGGGATTTGGCAGGAGTTGATCCACACCCTGCGAGGACAATACAACCGCATCCGGGGAGACTCGGATGAGGCGATCTTGCGGCGCCAAGCCTTTCACACCACTTGGCACTGTGGCCCCTTCTACACCTTACACACGGGATCCCCCCGTTGGCACTACAGGCCACCTGTTTGGCTCTTTCCCCCCCCCTATTGTATGATTTAGCCTCTCAGTCCTTTGTACTGATGCTTGTATTTTGCAGCACCTAGGGAGAGTCTCCCGGGCTGCCATGCTGTATTCACTGCTCTGTTTCTCTTATGAGCAGGAGAGATCTTTTGTAGCCCTACGGGTGTTTTTTATATAACTAATGAAAGGATCGTTTCTCGGGGAAAAAAAAGGTCTGATGTATGTGTAAGCTGAGTAGATCCAACAGGATCAGTATGTGTAGGCTGAGTAGATTCAACCGGATCATCCGGTTGGTTTCTTGTTGTGAGAGGTCGAGATGTGGGGAGTCTAGGCTATATTGAAAAGGGGGGAGATGATCCATCTACAATCCATGTGCATGAAACCATTCAACTACCTCCGAGTACCATACCAGCTTTGGTAAGGGTGTTGGCCGTCTTCTCCGCGAGAAAGAGGGAAGTCTGGCCTGTCTCTCCCACGCCCTCTCATGATATAGCTTCATAGAAGACTCTAGTGCTAGCCGAGGGAGACCATCCCTGTCCAGTGAGTATACAAGCTAAATGTAAGTAATACATGATCAAGCTCATGGCGAAAAAAGATACAGGTGTAGGTGGTAGTGGGAGGTGTCGGTGTGTGAGTCAAACAGACCAAGAGACTGTAAATGAGAGAGATGCTTGGTCGGCCAAAATGGATGGGGATGAAATGGTGAAATTCTGGATTTGTGGTATGAGAGCAAGAGACCCCATGAGGTAGTCCCCAGTGCCAGTCCCCCCTGTGGGAAGGATGTAAGGTTGTCTGACTATAACCATCTTTGTATCCCAAGCCAAATCAATCTCTGACAATCTGATGGCATCATCATAGAAATCATACATTTGCACTTGCATGCCTGTTGTCCAAGCATTAAAGTCCCCTAGTAGGAGTATGCCCCCTGCTGGGAGAACTCTGCAATGTCAACAAATAGAGGTGCATATGAGGACATCCCACTTTCTGTCTCTCTACGTGCAAACCTCGAGTTTTCTGGTGGGAAGTAGCATACAGCAATATGTGTAACTCTCATGCCTGACCTGGCCAGTCGCATACACATAAATCGTACTTCCTCTTCCCGTCTTACCACTTTGAGTATCTTTTGCATATGGTGCTAAAAGAGGAATGCCACCCCCGAACCGCGCACCCCTCCAGTGATGTGTGTTTGTTTCCTGAAGGCTGATTCCCATTTGTATCCCGTGACATAAGCTGGTCCCCCCTTCAGGGCTTAAATGACTTTCTGTATAAAAGACTGCATTTCTATCTGTGTATGTTTCTTTAAACCCCCCTATGTCTAAACAAAGAGTTCCATTACAATTCCAAACTGCCATCACCAAGGCATCTTTGATCTCATAGGCCCCGCACCATCATGCGGGGCATCTATCTATGATGATCAACCTCAAGGTATATTGCCCACTTGCCTGCTTTCCTAGCTTCCATGACCTCGGCCATGCCATTTCGTCGATGTTCCACCTGTAATGGTGTAAGATCATCTCCCGAATACATTTTGGTAACCCCAAGGGCAACCCTCTTTCTGAGGAATTAGGTCTTGGCTGACTGGTCTCCAAAATGTAGGATAAGGGGCTGTTCCCTCTCAATTTCATGGCTGGTCAGCGGATCCCTCTTTCTAACCACCCGCCAGCCATCAATGAATGCCTATGATGCCCATTTTTTCGCATAACGCGATCCGATCAGCTTTGGGTGTAGGGCCTTTCGGAAAAATCGTCACTCTCACATTGAGAGCTTTCCGTTTCTGGTGTTTTTCTTCCTCTAGTGTGGCAGTCACCACTGCATTTTGTGACGTTACAGGGGCCGTTTTTGCTGCTTCACAACCTCTATCCATTTAAAGGTTGTTGCAATATCTTCTTGGATATTGCAATATCTTCTTGGATATCCTGTTTGGTCTCCTAGATTACCACTTACAGCTGTTTTTCTTCCTCTAGTGTGGCAGTCACCACTGCATTTTGTGACGTTACAGGGGCAGTTTTTGCTGCTTCACAACCTCTATCCATTTAAAGGATGTTGCGATATCTTCTTGGATATCCTGTTTGGTCTCCTAGATGACCACTTACAGCTGTTCAACCTCATGTGTGCCTATTTCGCCCTCTTCTAGCCCTTTACCCGATGAATCTTTCAGCGTATCTAACTCCTTCCAAAGTTCAATGCAATCTGAACATTTTTCAGCCTTCCAAGCTGCCTGCATTGCATCCATTTGAGTCCTTATGCATGCATGCATAACATCGCATCCTTTGTTGTTTACCACTCTTGCATGTGCATATCCATTTCAGTTTTCCAACTTTTGTGTATGGCATCCAAGTCAAGCTGTGTTTGAGTTAGCATTTCGTGCTGCATCTTTTCCATTTTGACATCCTATTTCTTGAGGACAATGGAAAGAAGCCCACCTTTTTTGGTGTTCATAGTGATGGGAGGCGAGGTGGCCATGGGTTCTCTGCAACACCTTCCACAGAGAGAAGAAGAAGAAAAAGAAGATATATTAACGTCTTGCAAAAGGTGTACAATGTGTCCATGGAATCTCATCATGGAAAAAAAAAAAGAGAAAGGTGTAACAAAAAGAACTAACACTAATCCCTAGGTAAATGTAGATATGTATGGATCATGATCGTCATCCTCATCATGGAGGATCACCATCCTCGTCATCGTGGATACAAAGGGAGTGTAGAGGATATGGGGGTGTAAGTGTGGAGAGGGGGCTATCCATCGATGTGTGGTAGGGATCCATAAAGGATGTTCAACATCGGCGAGGGGGTGAGAAGGGCTCGTAGATCTGCACGGCCGAGGAGAAGCTGGGATGAGGTTGCAGCTACAAATGCTTGGTGGTGGATGAGGATCTCATCAATTTGGGGCTGGTGAGCCTAGGGTGCTCAGGGTCAAGGAGGGTGAGACCATCTGGCTCTCCGAAGTGCAGTGGCACAAGGCAGGGTAACCCCAATCGAGGGGCGAGATGATGGACCCTTCGTCACCACTCTGGTGGCCTCATCTATCTGAGTGTCCTCCTACTGTGGGCAGTAAAAATTGGTGGTGCTAGACTGAGATGGGTGCAGGGTCCAGGATCTTTCGATAGTAACTCTCTGTGTCATCCAATCTCCAACACGAAGAGTTCCAGACAACACTGATCTGGATACTCGATAACCCGAGATAATGGCCCAAACCCCTCTCTAAATAGACACTAGAATCCCCCCCTAATCTCATAATACACCGCGCATTGACAAATATAATGCTCCTCAGACTCTACTCCTCCATGGCACAATCTACAAAGTCTGCTCTCTCTACAGATCCTTGCTGCTCTGCCAACCTCAATCTCAAGCCTATGGGATGAGACCCTAGTGCTATCCTCATGGCATGTGACATAAAAACATACAAATACCCTGGCCTCATATGAGTCCACCCTCTGTAGCCTTAGAATAATCCTTGACTATGATTTTTCTAATTTTTTGTTGTTGCAAGTAAAAAAGAATCTCTTTTTTTTTTTGTTTCTGCTTTTTTTTTTGTGCTTCAAAAAATTGAAAATGGGGAAAGAAAATCGTTTCTGATTCTAGAGAAAAAATCGATTTTTGGAGAGGAGAAAATCAATTTCTCCTTTGGTTTGGGGAAATCGATGAATGGGTAGTGTGGACAAAGAGCGAAAAACTTGGGAGGGGGGGGTGGGGGGGAGTTGTACTCGCTTGAAGGCGAAACAAGGCATCTCTCCATGATTGTTTGGACGGAAAGCTAGACAACTGGCAAATGGCGAGAACCAAACAACTATGTGGACAAGCTACAGGAGAGAGGGAGAGGCTAGGCGAAATCTAGGAAAAGGTAAGATGGCAGGCAACAAACAGCTATGGAGCAAGGGAGAGGCTAGGCAAAATCTAGGAAATGGTCAGATGGCAAGCAATAAACAGCTATGCAGAGAGATAGAAGAAGAAAAAGATATATCAACGTCTTGCAAAAGACCCAACAGGTATATGAGACAAAAGGTGTACAATGTGTCCATGGAATCTCATCATGGAAAAAAAAAAAGACAAAACCACCAAAAAAAAAAGGTAACACTAATCCCTAGGTAAATGTAGATATGTATGGATCATCATCATCATCCTCATCATGGACGATCACCATCCTCATCATCATGGATACAAAGTGGGTGTAGAGGATATGGGGGTGTAATTGTGGAAAGGGAGTTATCCATCAATGTGTGGTGGGGGTCTATAGAGGATGTCCAGCATCGGCGAGGGGGTGAGGAGGGCCCCTAGATCTGCACGGCCAAGAAGAAGCTGGGACGACGCAACAGCTACGGATGCTCGGTGGCAGGTGACAATCTCATCAATCTGGGCCGGTGAGCTTAGGGTGCTGGAGGCCCAAAAGAGGGTGGGGCCTTCTCGCTCTCTGAAGTGCCATGGCACAAGGCAAGGTAACTCCAAACGAGGGGCGAGATGGTGGGCCCCTCATCGCTACTCTGCTGGCCTCCTCCATTTAAGTGTCCTCCTCCCAAGGGCAGAAAAAACTAGTGACGGTAAACTGAGATGGGTGCCAGGGTCAAGGATCTTTAAATAGTAACACTTGGCGTTGTCAAATCTCCAATAGGAAGAGTCCAAGACAATGCTGATCTTTGTACTCCACAACCCGAGAAAATGGCGCAAACCCTCTCTCAATAGGCAGTGGAATCTCCCCCTGATCTCATAATACACGGAGCACTAACAAATATAATGCTCCTCAGACTCTACTCCATGGCACAATCTACACAATCTGCTCTCTTGTGCGTGTGGGGGTTGGAGGGTTGGGGGGGGGGGGGGGGGGGGGGGGGGCAGACACCAGAGAGGGTTATATATACGTCTAGGAAAGGCCAAATGACCTTTGGGACAAAGTACACAACATGAAGACTATGCCGCATGCTATCATCAATGTCATGGACTCACGAGTCACAACTTACTAATATTCAAATATACTTGCACAACTTTTTGCCTTTCCCCAATTCCAAATGAAAGTGGATCTGATTTCTTTTTTTTTCTTTTTTCTTTTTTCTTTTTTTTTCCCGAGAAAAGATCCTTTCATTAGTTATAAAAAAACGCCCGTAGGGCTACAAAAGATCTCTCCTGCTCATAAGAGAAATAGAGCAGTGAATACAGCAAGGCAGCCCGGGAGACTCTCCCTAGGTGCTGCAAAATACAAGCATCAGTACAAAGGACTGAGGGGCTAAATCATACAATAGGAGGGGGGAAAAGCCAAACAGGTGGCCTGTAATGCCAACGGGGGGATCCCGTGTGTAAGGTATAGAAGGGGCCGCTGCGCCAGGTGGTGTGAAAGGCCTGGCGCCGCAAGATCGCCTCATCCGAGTCGCCCCGGATGCGGTCATACTGTCCTCGCAAGGTGTGGATCAACTCCTGCCAAATCCCCCCTACAGTCTCTGCTGGTGGCTCCAGTCTCCCCTCAAAGGCCCTGAAACACCGGGCCCTCCAGGTGAACCAGATGGTGAGGCTGCTGAGGAGCTCCCATCGTAAATCCCTCTCCTGTGTCCAGCTGGCGGACGAGAAATCCGGTGACGGAACCAGGCGAGGCTGGCCCCTAATGAATCTGATGGCCTGACTGTCCTGCTCCATCTCATATCCCATAGCAGGCCCTGACGAAGTCGACCAAGCAGCGGCACCCCACGTAAACATACCCTCTGGAGAGAGGGGGGCCAGAATACGCAGCATCCGCAGCCAAATCTGCTGCGCCTGAGGGCAATCCCATAGGCAATGTCTCTGTGTCTCCATAGGGTGGCCGCATCGGACGCAGGCCGCCAGAAGACCGCTGTAAACAAGCCAGGTGCCAACTACTGAGCCCCTGTGGGCGACCAGCCACCCACTGGCAAGTCGAGATCCTGCGGGCCTGTCGACTAGCCCAGAGCCGGGCCCAAAAATCCTCCAGGAACTCCTGTGAGAGTCCCTGTAGCCGAAGTGGATCTGATTTCGTACATGCTAAATCTTTTATACAAGGTTGCAAGCCACTGTTAGTTGATTTATGGTTGGACTTCCACTTGGATAGTCTTTGCCGCCATGGAGCAACAAGCCGCGTAACTACTTTTGCCCTAACCTCATGAATCAATCTATTTTTTTTGTATCTTGATTGTGTTTACATAGAATTACGCTTTAGCCCTTGATATTTGAATAGGAATTGACAAAGATGCCATTCTCTTTGCTCACGATCGTGATCAGTGTAAACAGGTGGTTACTATTAGGAAGGATGGTGGGAAATTAATGGTCAACACCCAATTTGTAGACTGACTCTTCATGTGCTCTCCCAACAATGCATGCATGGTGGAGCCAAGCACAATTGAAGTGTATACCTGGAAAGTCACACCAAATAGAAAAACATGTAGGCCCCCTTAACACCAACAGGAGAGTACTCTCTACATGACACAGGTGCTAGCCACCTGCACACATAAAGTCCTCAAAGATAGAGTATGGATTCTTCGGAGATCTAGACACGCTCGAGCACCAAGATCCAGACCCTACTCCCACTAGCTCAAGATCAATGACATACTTCAGCACCGTAAAGAGGCACCGATACGAGAGGTGGACATGATGCAACTTACTCGGTCCTCCATGAAAATACTACATGATGAGATGTGTTAGTTTCATTATCCACAATACATGCAAGCATAGTTTTTTTCATACCCATATAGAAAATATTCCATACTTCCATACCCGTATGCGTATGGTCACGTATGAAAAAACTTTTCATACTCGAGCCAAAAAAGAAAATGTTTTGCAATCTTTTCTAGACATAGAGATTAATTGCCAATATGTGAAAGTCATGACGGATGAAACATGGTCAATTTGTGAAAACCATGATAGACCATCTATCATGGCTTTCACATATTTTCAGTCTCTCATGGTTCACTTCTTGGAAAATGGCATGTCTACCCTTTAATTTAAGAATCAAGTATGAAATCCCACGTATGGAATTTCTCCAAGGTTTGAACCATACTTATTTCATACTACCAGACTTGTATGCGTATGTCGTATGGTTGCCTTATGAAAAAACTATTCATGCAAGGCTCACATAGTAGGCGGACCTTGTTTTGGGATAATTGGCTTTCTACTTTCATGTTTTGTTGAACTTCAATCTACCCATGGATCACATGTATTACCTTTTGGTCTAGTAGGCTTAGGCTCACAGTTAGCCCGGACGATGATACCCATTGTCTTAACGATGAAACCCATCGTCTTATATGCAGATAACTAGCCCTCATCTCAGACTCAGCCAAAGGATTGCAGCAGCGACACTTGGATGCATTGCAGGTATTAGTGCAGTGTCACATGCAATAGCATAGGCTGAGTCCGGATCAACCTCTTTGGTCATTGATGCCATGTTCCAAACTATCACATATATACAGCATGTCCACACATTGCATAGAGATTGCCTTCTATGGTTGGCCCTCGAGTCCTCTAGACAGTTGGAATAGGAGGGTCATGGTAGTTGGTGGTATGTACACACCACTTATTAATCTCTCATGACAGTAGACCAACTGCATCATCTGCCTGGATATGATGCATAGACCCGACATGGGTATCCCTACCCGAGCTTCCCAAAACTCCAATTCTACAGAGTATTTTTTGAGGGTCACTAGGGATGAATTCCTTGAAAGGCCACAGCTATCTCACAGACACGTGTCCCACACCATCAGAATTGAGAGTTCCATCACATCGCCTTTGGATTGAGACAGGGAGAGTACACGGCATCCCATGGGATGGACAATTATGCAGACAGCACTACATGCTTAGATCTTTGTTCTCCCATGCACCGTCTACCAAAGTCTACAATGACAGTTTGCATGCGATGAGCAAAGCAATACCAAGCTACATCCAAATCTTCTATCACTTGGCCCTAAAGTGGCGCAATAGCAATCTTCACAATTGCCTAAAATATATTGTGTGTAAGATAGTTGTTGTTAACAATCAAAAGGCGTTGATGCTACGATGGAGGTTCATGGACAGGAATTTGAAAATATAAGCCCATCCATAAAGGTACATGATCAGACAGTTGAACAGCATAATCCACCCATAGATTGACCAACTCACACCCACACCACCTATGCGTCCCATGACACACAGGCACAGCCCTCACGGCTTGACACTAGAGCAGTTAGCCAGATAGTTGATAACAATCAAAAGGCATTGATGCTGCAATGGAGGTTCATGGACATGCATTTGAAAATATAAGCCCATCCATAAAGGTACATGATCAGACAGTTGAGCAGCATAATCCACCCACCGATTAACCAACTCGCACCCACACCACCTGTGCGTCCCATGACACACAAGCACAGCCCTCATGGCTTGACACTAGTGCAATTAGCCAGAAGCCTATCCATGGCTAGGCCCTTGGGGTGCCCCGATCCCAAGGTCTAGAGCTCCCACTGGAACCCCCCCTACAAACGAGCCTCAAACCCAACTATATAGTCTATAAACCCGTTCACACTATAATGAGCTGGGCACCCGGACATTTATAAGCTAGCCTTGTTATGTCCAGCTACAGGACATAACAGCCAAGCTCTGCGAGTAACCTACAAAGCCAAAGGGATCCACAAACTGATGCTGCATTTGCCATATATTCAGTTTCTGTGTATGATAACGAGATGGTGATTTTTTTTTTTCCGGAAAAAAGATCCTTCTATTAGTTAATGAGAAAACGCCATATGGCTACAAAGCTCACCTCGCAAGGAGGGATAAAACACAATGAACACCTGAGCTCCCCCCCGTGGCTGGCCGCTCTCTGGGGGGGGCTACCTAGTAATACATGAAGGAGGTGAGAAAAGCCAAACTGGCGGCCGATAGTGCCAAATGACATCCTCGTCCCTCGCGGTGAGGAAAGGGCCAGGCTGCCAAGTGCGGAGGAAAGCCTATCAACCTAGGAAATGCTGCCATTGCCTTCTGCGGGAAGGCATAAGTATTCCTGCCTCTACTACATGCCCAATCAATATCCGTGAGGCCATGCAGCTGCAGCTGCACATTTTGTTCATAGATGAAGAGCATGCCATGAAAAGTGTGCTGCTTATGTACCTCAATGCGTGCTTTACCTGAATTTCTTGAGTGACGTGTTGACTAACAACTTGCATTGAATATAATATGCCAGACTTTGTGGTTGTCAAGTAGGTGAGGCAGCCCACAAGTCTCCTGTATAGAGTTGCATCCACATCTTTATGTTCGGGGCATGCATTTCATTCCCTGCCCTTTTCCTTGGAGGATGAGATTGTATTACAAGTTTGCATGTTGAACCTGTCCATTGACTACTTGGCATACTTTAATCGGCACCAAAAATGGCATCTTTTTGCTGAAGTATTTTGATGCCAAGAATGCCATGCAACTGTTTAGTCACAAGTACATCGTCGTAGCCTGTAAAGACCACATCATCAACAAAATGCACAGTAATAACCATACTGTCCTCCTGTAAGATGCACAGATTCAGATCTGCCTTGATTTTCATAAAGTAAATGATTTTGGAAAATGCACAACATTTTCATACCAGGACCAAGGTACCTGCTCCTCAAGCCATACAAAGTTTGAATGCATATTCTGCCATGGTTCTTACCATAAAGTTCAAACCCTTCTAGCTGAGTTCTGAGGACTTCCTCCTCCCGGTCTCTTTTAAGAAAGGCAGATTTGACATCCATCTGCCAAAGGGACCATTGACAATGAGCTGCTAATTGTACAGCAATGTGGATTGTTGTGGACTTTGCAACCTTTATAAAGGTCTCATGGAAGTCCACCCATTCTTCTCAGCTGTAACCTTTCGCAACAAGCATGCCTTTGTTATATATCCATTACACTAAATGATTTACTCCTTTCTTGTATACCCATCTGCAGTGTACAAGATTCTAACCTCTTGAAAACCATTCCACTCCCATGTTCCATTTTTGTGAACTGCATTCATCTCAACCTGCATGGCTTCTTGTGTGTGCTTGGTTGTGGTTGCTTAGTGATCTATATTGTATTATAGGCCATCAAAAATATGCATCATAAGATGCTGCAGATGCAAAATGTGTGCTTTGAACATGGGTTACACCTATTAACTCAAGAGTCATGCTAAACGAAACATGGGTTAGCAATTGTCTACTTGGCTAATAATCCCATCAAAGAATGATTAGCTATTGATAGTACCTGGGGCCTATATACCGAGTGCTGCATGAACAAATTAGTCTTGAGCAAATAATGTGTGGGTCTGGATGTACTCTGGCCCATGAGACAGATAATGAACTAAGGACCCTCCTGGATGCCAAGTGTGGCATGGACCATGCCCAGTAGACATTCAACAGTAATCATCTGCAGTTTCAGTACTCGTGTTTTTCACACAAACTAACTTCCCCATGCCCCAAGCTGATCCAAAGTTGTCAAGGCTATGGTTGGTTTGTGAGTTGCAAACTACTGGCGATGCCTCTCTGTGTGTATGTGTGCATGGATTTGGTGCTCTAGATGCAGGATGGTCTTCAGGATTACAACAATCGGTATCAAAACCTGGTCTTGCATCACAATAGCAGAGCTAGAGAATGCACAATTGTTCTTGTGATGATAATCCAAGGTATGTGAGCTTGATTTGTCATATTCACAGGAAATGGCCATTTCCTCCCCAGAAACACAGAAACTTGGCTTCTAGAAAATCACCATTTCCGTTTCCGTTTCCTGATCTCCAGTGACAATATCCATCACTGATTTGCCCCATTTAGCTCCTATTAAATTTCTCCACACTTTCTCACCTTGTTCCAAGTTGTGATCTGCTCCAAAACTTCCTTCTATTTTTGCCCCCAACTCTAGATATTCCAAAAAAATTTGTGGATGGCCACCTCTGTAGCCCCTTAATCCATTGCTTTGACAAGAAGTGAGCTTGGAGCCTTAGCAGTGAGCTCGGCCACCTCTGTAGCCCCATTACTTTGACAACAAGTGAGCTTGGAGCCTAAGCAGAGGAGCATCTTTCCAAAACTCAATAGTGCGTAACGATATTTTTAAGGCATATAGTAAATCAAATTCCCCTCCTTACATTAGTTCTCACAATCTTTCTTTTGTTCTTCTTTTAACCTGGCAGCTCTAAAAAATGAAGCAGGGAATGGATGCTGGAATACAGGACAAAACAACAATCACTAAGACAGGTTAGAATCATCCAAGAGCACGTGCTTGATGGACTCAAATCACCAGACATAACTCACATGCTGCATGGACTCAAATCACCGGACTTAACTCAGAGACCTTTCCTGACATTGGAAGACAAAAAATAAAAATGAGAAGATAGCATGCAGAACCTCAGATGTGTGTGCATATCTTTTCACAGAAAAATGTGGAAACAATATAATGTTACAGCACTGCAACAAACTGATCAATTCTTACCGCCTCAAAAAACATAGGTGGAAGAATGGATTCCTGCCAAAAAAAAAAAAACAGTTGGACAGTAAGCTATTATGGAAGTAAACAAGCACTAAAAAACCTGTTCAATTTCTTTTTTTTAAAGTGTGTTGGCAGCTTCTGTCAAACTCTTTAAGATATAAGTCCAATTCTTAGAGATTTAGACTTGAGTCCAAATCTCTAGGCATTGTAGAGAGATTTGGACTTGAGTCCAAATCTAGAAGCAATCAAGTGAGATTTGGACTTGAGTCTGAATCTCAGCTCAATGCCTAGATATTTGGACTCAAGTCCAAATCTCTAAGAATTATGGATATTTTTTGAATCCAGATGTCCCCTCAAGGTTTACAGATTTTGATTTGAGTCCAAATCTCCCCTTGATACGCAGAGATTTGGACTTAATTTGAAAATATCACTCAATGCTTGCAGATTGGGACTTAAGTCCTAATCTCCCATGTGCAAGTCCAAATATGTAGCCAAAAACTTGAGGATATATAATTGGACTTATGTTCAAATCCAAAAGCCCTAGCTATAGATTTGACACACGTTCAAATCTCTTATTTTGCTGTTGTATATTAATGGAAAATGCTACATGCATTATGGATGGTGCAAATTTTTAAGGTACTTAAAAGGGCATAACAAGAGGCATTTCCCATACAAATGCAGGTGACTTCCGTAGTACATACTCCCAGTTGTTCTGTAGAGCCTTCATCTACCCCACACGCATGTATGGGATTCCCCATTACGATCAATCATCTCAGTAAAGAGATCAAGAAAGACTTGAAACAAGGAGAGTACATGTGCACTTGTGAGGCCTCACAGCCAAGGAGTCATCCTCAATGTTCTTTTGATGTTCAACACAAAGAAACCAGTGAAGATAGTGTTTTGTACGATATTAATGCTTGATCCTCATCATCTTGTTTCCAGGTTTTGCTCCCTCATGTTCATGAGGCCTCCTTTATAAGGAGAAGGCATGTTTGAGCAGCACAGTGGCCAGCAGTTTGGGGCCTCTTGATGCGGTCTATTTAGACTAAATGGCTCGTGACCACTATGTGAACAGCCAGCTCACCAGCAAACAAGACGGAGTTTCACAATAAGTTCTGCTAGGTTTAACTATGTCAATATGATCGTGTATGTTGACACACAGTTGATACATGGCGCGTGGGCCCACCTATCTATAGTGTTGCGTCAAATAACATGCATTCATAAAAAACCATCCAAATCAACACCTTTGCTAGAAAGAACTCGTAAATATGAAGTTAAAAAATAGCACCTTATCTAAGTCGACAAAATGAAGTGTCCAAGGATAATTGCTGGTTTTGTTATGTCTAAAATATTTGAATGACTTTGTACTTGTCGTAAGAGAAGTGAGATATTGTTATCTCAACAATTAAAAAATCATCCACTGAGCACCATTCAAGCAAGACATAAAAGGCAAGCTAGCAAGTACAGAGATAGTGTAATTTCCTGGATCACCATGAAGGCCCCCATGGGATTATAGTATTGCTAGTCTGTGTTCTAGTCATGTCTTTCAATAGGTTGCTATCGCCTTATGTCAACAGTTCGTTCAAGAAATGATTTAATGATCTTTTGTTTTAGAGTAACTTATCATCATAGGAGGGTGTTGGGAGTAATCCCCATCTACTCTCGTCAAGCTCTCATCATGTCCTTAGTATCACCAGGAAGAATTTAACCAAGAGCTTAAAATACGAGAGGATGTTATCATAGGCATACATATGTAAGCAGCTATATCAGCAAAGGCCAAGTGTCTCTAATGTAGGGTCAACGGTCAAGGATGAAATGTCGAGTTCAAGAGGCAAGGAAGCAAGTTCATGTGGCAATACAGAAAACAGCTTTTGGCCCTTCATTTTTGCCAAGATCAAAGATTCCTTTACGTCCAATATAAAGAGATACATCAAGCATGTAATTGTGTTGTTTTCTCACATCATGTAGTTGAGCTAGTATATTTTGTACTTGTTGCCAGTATTCAAAGACGTTTTCTCCTCTCCATGTGTCTCACTTCAAGAGAGAGGTTTGATGAAATAGATTGATGTGAGTTGCATTAAGTTTATCTTGCCAAGATTTTTTTAAATAAGTTTTTTATTTATCTTAATTATCCAGCTATAAGGTTGATTACTTACTTTGATCCTCCATAGCTACCAAGGTTTCCAATGTTCTTTGCAGCCAAAGTACGTGCTATCTTGGCAACTCAGTAGAAGATTGCCAACAGTAGAATGTACATACTATTTTTCAAAATGAGAAAAGAAACGAGGAAGATAGGCCTCTCACAAGATGACAACTGTACCTGATGAAATGGAGGTAACAGGCATCCTCATAACTACCAAGTAACTAACAAGTACGTGCTTGAGATCAATTACACCTAACTTCGGCCCACCATCACTTCCCTCTCAAATATTTTTATACCAGACCACTTGTGAAGAGTTCAAATTTATTCTCTTCGAAGAAAAGCTCCATGTCAAAGTGTGAAATGGGGAGAAAACCAATCCTAGTAGACCAAAGAAGAAAAAGCAAAGACTGAAGTAGGAAAGACGAATCCGAGTACAACAAGGTCCGTTTCTTTTTCCAAGTTGACATCATGCTAACCAGTCAGAATTGATGCCAGTCTCTAAGATTCAACCCCTATTTTTAGGTTAGGGAAGACAGAGAGTCCAACACCTGCCCAAACTTACAATACAACCCTCACATGAGGGAGTGTCCATCAGCTGCAGCAAGCTGGGATTGCACCCGAGACGTCGTGCTCAAGGGTTCAATCATCTACCAACTCGCCTACACGCCGTAGACAAGAACAACAAGGTTAATTATTTAGACTCTAAATTGAACTGTCAACATTTCAGAAATCGCGGAAAGAAGCAATTAGACGCTAAGACTGGCACGTTGAAGACCGAAGATTCCTAAGAGTCGAGAACTTGCCAAAGCTAACTACCTTTTCCTAGTTCTGGGAAAAGTTTCCAAATCAAGTCAACATAGCAAAAGAATCACAGCTAGGATAACACATTGTAAAACAGAATTCACTACATACAAACCATGATAACATCATAGGCTGCAATCCTTTTTCCAGCCTTGATCTAGCTAAGGGAAATCTAATAATTAAGTGTTGCCTACACCTAGTGAACATAAGACTGAGCCCTGCCACCTTAGTTGACCAACAAAGCATTTCCACTACCTGACTGCACTGTGGCAGATGCTGTTACATTACAGTACTCATGAAACTAGGCTGAGTACTCTTGCTGCTACAAGGTAAACAGTCAAGAATGTGATGGAATTTCAAAAAAAAAATTACCAGGCCAAAACTGACAGCAGCCGGTGTGCTTGAATCCTCTTTTATTCGGCTTGCAATAAAAACAACAGGACCATTCACTTTAGATAACAAATCCTTCACTTTCTTGAGGAGAATGCCCCGTCCTTTTGATGGTGGTGCCCTAGCAAACCATTGTTGAAAGTCAGGAAAGTAGACTATGACAGGACCTCGATAAAGGACCATCTGCAAGCAGGAAAACAGAACAGCATTATCCTTAAACTTGTAATCCATCCCTTAGAGGAAAGGAAGCAGAAAAAAAGAATCTTGGAACCACGAAAGGCACCAGCATGAGAGAACTCAACAACCATACAAGGCAAAATGATCAACTTGAAGTTCTACTAGGCTACCTTGCAAAGAGCTTCGATGGGGAGCTCGGGAAACCTGGCCAGCCAAGCCTCATCTGAAGCACTTGAGTCAACCTTCTCAAGCTCAGCAGCTGCAAGTTTCAAAAACCGTGTTATTGTAAGAACTCCTAGTGAATAAAAGGTAACCCTGCAAGAAAGCAGCAAAAGAAGGGCATCAAGATAGAACAAATGTGTAAAATGCACATTGAACACTAAAAGAAAAACATGCAATTCATTTCTATTCATGTTGCATCCCAATGTGCACACAGGCTGCTTGTGCTTCTAAGTGTCCCCTGCATGTGTGCATTATCTGGTTTAAGCACTAACATGGATGTTTCATACTTAAGCAGCTGCATTGATTCTCCTGTGCATGTGAACTCTACTTCCTGAGAGCCCGTACTAACAAACACAATTAATATATACCTATATGAATCCAGGAACATGCCCAAATTCACCTTATAAGAAAGTGCAATTCATAACCTCATGGTAGTCATCCACAAGACAATAAACCATCAACTCCACCATGCATAGTATGGACTAGATACTAGTGGGTGTAGAACTTGGTATCAATATATGCTGCCACACACACACCCCCCACGTGCATAAGAGCATACATTCATACAAAAGGATGTGTACTGAGTTTCTGTCAGAGCTTCGGAGATACAGGGCAGACTCAGCCATAATGAAGCCTAGCACTAAGGTTCATAACAAATAGAAAGAATTATTACAAACACAATTTATCTAAACTTTTGAAGCATGTCAATAAACCTGGGTGGGTTCGCGTGTTTGGTCTAAAAACCTCTTGCAACAAACTGAAAGCTCAAATAAGAGGGCATTGACCACATTCACCCAATAACTAATAGAGAATAATTAATAAGAGGGCATTGACAACATTCACCCAATAATTAATAGAGAATGATACAGGGGGCAAAGGCACCTGCCCCAGCTCAAAATTCATAGAGATGATACAACTCGTAGCCTAACTGGCAGTACTGTCCCCTCTCAGGGTGACAGCTGTATCTCCCTTTGAAGCTGCCTACCAGTCGAGGGAGGAAGCCATCATGAAGGCAGCCTCTTCTCTCTCACATACCATCCAAAGGGATTTAAGGAAGGCCCTCCTTCACTTCCCTGTTTGATACATCTTTCTTATCTTTGCTCTTCCATCACCTTCATCTTAATGTTTGATATACCTTTTCAGCTTGTGAGTATCGCCTTTGTCATAAACATCAAAACCTACACTAGGGTTCAACATGATGTTGTGGGTTATTGACTTACTCTCAATTGGCCTTCGTCTCAAATTACAACTTTTAAATTAGGGTCGTATCTTTCTATCAATGTTTCGCCCTTAATTATTTGTGTTTCAAGAAGCACATACATGATTCAAGTGGAGAGAGAGAGAGAGAGAGAGAGAGAGAGAGAAAGAAAGATTTTATTAACGTCTTCCAAAAGACCGAACTCGGCCTATGAGACAAATCGGAGTACCTGTATGGGGTATCCTCCGTCATCCCAACAAAATGAAAAAGTACTGAACAAAAAAGCTGAATCTGGGTGTGCAGGGGATGGAGCTCTACTACTAGGAGAATGCAAAGCTATATGCATGGAGTATACAATCATGATATGCAACCTAGCTAGCTCCATCCTGTACCATACTGGGGGTATAAAATGGTATACATCAGTGAAGGGGGTGTCCACAGCTCCCTGAAGAACATGCCTGGGTGTGCTCTGAAGCGAGCCAGTCGCTCCGCACCCTCTCTGTGAAACTCAGCTCTAATCTCTGTCATCTCTCTCTGGTATAGGCGTGGTGTCCGAAAGCCAGGTGTCCTATGTCTCCTGCGGGCTCTAAGTGTCTCTGCTCTCTGGAGAGTAATTCCCTGCCGTGTAGGGGCTGGGAGCGGGATGGATCTTTGAAAAAATGTAGTAAATCTGAGAGAGAGAGAGAGATAACAATGTAGATGTGATGCCCTACATCAGTCTACCCAAAGCAAACCCCCCTCGCTCTAACCAAGGTATGACATGGAAACCAACCTTGGATAAGAATGCATAAATCCCTAGCTCTAATACGAACTCTCCTCACCACCAAAAATTAAAACTATAAATATGGTCTAAGAGCTAACAATCATAGCACAAGTATCCTTAGGCATCAACGAATCTGCTAAGTGACATTCAAAGTAACACCACAAATATTGCATAAGCTTATAATGGGAGGGTTGCATGAGCCAAGTCAGTAAACAATACACTCATTTGCATCTTATAAAGGGATGATATTTAGGACTCAGGAGTGCCTCTTAACAACACAAAAATAATTCTTAGTGATACATCCATGAAATTGTATACAGTATGGTTGCCCTTAACAACACAAAAATAATTCTATAACATTCAGGCATTACAAAGCGGATACAAACACACACACAGATTATTTAATTCAGTTTTCGAGGAGGGACTTCCCCGGCAAAGAACCAGATTATTTAATTCAATCATGATCTTCCTCGTTAAGAGACAGATTATGCATTGCTGTGAGAGCTTTGTCTTCCATTGCTGTGGGAGCTTCTGTTGCGTCTTCATCTTCTTCTTCTTGGACAAGGTTGGCACATGTCTTTTCTTGTTCTTTGGCCATCCTTTTGAAGCATCGGTCCTCTGTGTGTCCGAGATTTTTAAAGATGTTGCACCTGGATGTTTTCCTTTTGCCTTTCCCTTTTCTTAACATGGCGATTTCTTGCTGGAATGCAGCTTTTTCTTGTTCAATGAGGCGGTCGTCTTGATCTATGAGGATGGCTATCATTTCATCATATGACATTTCTTGAGCCACCCTTAGAACAATCAAGGTTTCGGAGTATTATAAAACCCCTTCTATGCTAGATAGAAGCATTGCTTTCATATCATCTTCATCAACGCTTGCCTTTACATTGGCAAGTTGTTGAAGGATTGAGTCTTGTTGGGTTTTATGTTGTGTATACACCCAGGGGAGTGCTAGTGATCTTCAGTAGGTTACTGGGGCACTTTTTACATCAGTTAGTGGAGGTTTTTTCCCCCAGTTTTAGCTTAGTTTCACTTATAATGGTTTATAAGTGATTTGGTCCACATGGCACACTTTATGGCCGGACCATGTGAACACAACTTTTAGGGCACATATTTTATGTGGCTATTGTACTTCATTTTATCAACACTCAATAAATGAGAAGTCGTGTTCCTCTCTCTGTCTCTCACGCCTCTTGCTGAAGTACCTTCCAAACCCTAACCCTAACAGCTGTATCCCTTCATTTGGTATCAGAGCATGTTCACCCAGCCATCCATACCCTGTAGCTGTCCGTACACAGTCCCCTAGAACCTGCAGTTCCGTACAGTACCTGCACGCGACCAACACACCTGCAACTGTCCGTACAGTTCGTCGCCCAGCTGTCAGTTGTCCGTACCATTCGCCGTCAGCTGCACGCCTAGAACCTGCAGCTCCGTACAGCACCTGCAGGTGACTAGTTCTGTTCAGAACTCTGCAGCTGCTCGTACAGTCAGACGCCAACAGAGCAGGTTCGCACAATACCTGTAGTTCCGTACCTGCTCTGTACAGTAGCCGTACAGTCGACCGTACCTGCTCCGTACAGCAGACCAGTACCTGCTGCGCTTGTTTCCGTACTGTTGTTCCGTACAGCCTACAGTCGACTTGTACCTGCACTGCTCCATACACTTGTGTACTGTACAGTCTACAGCCGAGTGTACCTGCAAAATCATATTTTGGTAAGCCTTACATGTTTTGAAATTTGGGCATTTTCTCTGTGAAAATTTTCTGGCAGATACAGGGAGATTTTCTTGCAAAGAAATCTCTACAGGTTTTTTGCAAGGTTTTGGGTGCAGTAACTTTGGGCATTTTTGGGCATTTCTGGGCATTTTGGCACTGTGTGAGCCATTTTTGTTGCTCTACTCAGTCAGTGGTGCATTGTGTTGCACATTCAGAGGATTGAGAGTGTAGGCATATTTGGGTAAGCTGTATTCAGTGGAGTACAGTTGCTTTCAGGGTTGTTGCTATTGGGTTTTTTGATACACAGGTACAACATTGTGCATTGGCATAATGGCAAATCAACAGTAGAGTGATGTGTTCACATACTTGTCTAAGGAAGACAACTTGGATGGCATGAATTACTCCTTGTGGAGTTTTATGCTGAGAAATGTGCTCGTGGCAAAAGGTCTTTGGGATTTTGTTAGTGGTGATGAACCACGTCCAGGTCCATTGGCTCCAGAGACTCCTCCCCAAGGGGGTGCTCGTGGAAGAGGACAACAAGCACAGGCACTAGGTCAGCCACTACCTGTTCAAAGAACAAATGCTCAGAAGACATGGGACGCCAGAGATGCACAAGCCTTATCACTTATTGCATTGTCAGTACAGAGGTCTATTATACCTCATATTCGTTCAGCTGGCTCTTCACGGAATGCATCGGTGACTTTGGAGCAGATGTATGCTGCTCGTAATGAGGCTCGGATCTCGTTTTTGAAAAGAGAGCTGGAAAATCAGAAGATGCATGAAGGAGATGATATGTCTAGTCACTTGAACAAGCTGCAGGATTTGAGAGAGCAACTCATCAATGTGGATGAGATTATTCATGACACAGCTTGTGTCCACCATCTTAAACTCTTTGCCAAGATCCTACTTGGCTTTTCATACCTCTTTGAACCTTAGCATGAGGAATGCTGTTGAGCCCCTTCAATATCAGGAACTCGTTGCTCTCTTGTTACAAGAAGAGCAAATCAGGAAGAACATGAATATGAACACAAGTGCTGAACAAGCATTTACGACAGGTCAAAAAGGGAAAGGCAAATCTCAGCCAAAGAGTTCAAATCAGAATTCAGGTGATGGTGGTTCATCTCAGGATACCAAGAAAGGTCATGGACAGCCCAAGAAGAAGGGCAAATGCCATTACTGTAAGAAGCCAGGCAACTACATCACAGAGTGTAGGAAGAGGATTGCCAAAGAGAAGGCAAAGGAATCTGGGATGTCTGTAAATGATGCCTCTAAAGCTCCTCCGGAGACTGCTTCTTTTGTTGAAGATAGGGATTACTGTTTCTACACATGCAGTTATGATGCCTCTTGGTCTTCACAGGCACTCAGTGTGACTGAGCATGCATGTACTTGGTATTTTGATAGTGGTGCTTCAAAGCATATCATCTCGCAGGGATTTGTTTTGTCATGTAGGCCCTGCCCCTATTGGCAAAACTGTTCAGTGTGCCAATAATGCTTCATATCCAGTTCGTGGCATTGGGGAGATTCAGCTCACAGCCATTTATGGCTCTATTCTTCGCCTTACCGATGCCTTATATGTACCAGGGATAAAGAAGAATTTGTTGTCCATTTCTTCTTTAGCACACTGTGGTATGCAAGTCCACTTTGATGATGTCAAATGCATGGTCAAAGACAAAGCTACTGCTTTGACCTTGATGCTTACTGGTACATTATGTCATGGACTCTATCAGTTGGATGCATTTCAGCCAGTGGATCAGTCTGCTTATAATGCATTCACTCTTACTCCAGCTATGGTTGATGCGGAATTATGGCATGCTCGCATGAGGCATGTAAATTTTGGTAGTCTTATGCTTATGCAGCGACATAACATGTTCACAGACCTACCTCTTATGGAGAAGCCTCCAGATCACATATGTGAAGGTTGTATTTTGGATAAAATGCATCGGTTTTCTTTCCCACGTGATCAGGCTCTACGAGCAACTGCAAAGTTGCAGCTTATACACAGTGATCTTTGTGGTCCCATGCAGACGAAGTCATTAGAAGGTTGCTTCTATTTTGCTACATTTATTGATGACTTCTCTCGTATATGCTGGAGCCTGGGTCTATCCGTTGACACAGAAATCACAGGTATATGATGCATTTTTGGCCTTTGTAGCACTCGCTGAAACAGAGTCAGGATGCAAGGTTAAGACTCTCCGTTCTGACCGAGGGGGGGAATATATGTCACACATGTTGAATTCCTTTCTTGACAGTAGAGGTATCAAACATCAGTATACTACTCCTTATACTCCACAGCAGAATGGGGTTGCATAAAGGAAGAATCGGTCACTCATGGAGATGGCCAGATGTATGTTAAAGGCGAAGAAGCTACCACATATCTTTTGGGTGGAAGCTGTAATGTGTGCTTGTCATATTTTGAATCGATGTCCCACAAAGGCATTGGTTTCCATTACTCCTTTTGAGGCTTGGCATGGCCGCAAGCCTTCGGTATCACATTTTCGTACTTTTGGGTGTCTTGCATATGCACACATACCCAAAGAGTTGAGGAGGAAGTTGGATGATAAAGCCACAAAATGTATTTTTGTTGGGTACAGCCGTGAGAGCAAGGGCTACCGGTTATATGACCCACTATCCAAGAAGATATTCACTAGTCGGGATGTGATTTTTGATGAAAAATCAGAAATATCCATGGCTGGCTATGATGTAAATCAGGCTGAAAATGATGTGTTTAAAGGTCTACTACCTATAGAGTTTCATTCCACAGTTGGTGATCCAACCCATGAGGGTATAGGACAGCCAGCTAATCATGAAGATGGTGCAGAAACTCAGCAGTCTATTGAGCCAGAAGTTGAGCCAAATATGGGGCAGCAGGCTCCACAGGTCAGACACATACCTAGATGGTATTTGAAGATATTACAGGACAGCCATCTAGAGGGTCCTCTTGCTGGCCGTACTCGTAGGGAGACACAAACCAATGAGCATGCACACATCATGGATTTAAATATGGTTATGGCAGCCAGTTTACAGGATGATGATGAGCTTGATTCATTTGTGGATGCACGAGACAATGTGCATTGGAACAAAGCCATGCAGGATGAACTTGATTCTATTCAAAAGAATCAAACATGGGATTTGGTTGATCTGCCCAAAGGCAAGAAAGCCATTGGTACTAAGTGGGTCTATAAGTTGAAAAGACATGCAGATGGATCCATTGACAGGTACAAAACCCGTCTAGTTGCAAAGGGCTATGCACAGAAGAAGGGCATTGATTATGAGGAGACATTTGCTCCTACATCCCGTATGTCGACACTTAGGTGTGTCATTGCATTGGCTGCACATCGTGGTTGGGTTCTTCATCAGTTGGACATCAAGACTGCTTTCCTACATGGGGACCTCGAGGAGGAAGTTTATGTACATCAGCCCATAGGTTTTGCAGAACATGGTCATGAAGGGAAAGTATGCAGGCTGAAAAAGGCCTTGTATGGTTTGAAACAAGCTCCACGAGCTTGGTATGCAAAGATAGATGCTTTCCTCCTCACTCAAGGCTTTGTGAACAGTCCATCAGAAGCCACTTTGTATGTAAAGAAAGAAGAGAAAGATCTACTGGTCATCAGTCTTTATGTAGATGATCTTTTGCTCATGGGATCAAATGATGACAAAATTGCAGCTTTTAAAGAGATACTGCAACAACAGACATTTAACATGTCTGATTTGGGGCTCGTACACTACTATTTGGGCATACAGTTTGTGCAAGATAACAGAGGCATTGGGTTGTTGCAATCTCAGTATGTTGCTAAACTTCTGGAGAAGTTTAAATTTCAGGATTGCAAGCCTATCAGCACTTATATGGAGCCTGGAATGAAACTGTCACTACAGGATGACAGTATTTTATTTGATGCCACTACATATGCTCAGGCTGTTGGGTGCCTTATTTACTTGTGTACTACACGGCCAGATATTCAGTATGCCGTATCTCAGTTGAGCAGATTCATGCACAGCCCGCGATTGTCACATTGGCAAGCTGTGAAGCGTGTATTTCGGTATTTGCAGGATTGCTTTATCTTGAGGGGGGTGACATGCAGTTATATGCTTACAGCGATTCAGATTGGGCTGGTGATTTTGATACCAGACATTCCACTAGTGGAAATTGTTTCTTTCTTGGCTCTTCATGTATTTCTTGGCTAAGCAAGAAACAGACCACAGTGGCCACTTCGTCTTGTGAGGCAGAGTACAGAGCAGCTTACACTACTACCGTTGAGTGTGTCTGGCTGCGTCGTCTCATGACTGATATGGATATTTCAATGGAGGAGCCTACACCTATCTATACTGATAGTCAGAGTGCCATTACCGTGGCCAAGAATCCTGTGTTTCATGCTCGCACGAAACACATTGAGATTTACTATCATTTTGTTCGGGAGAGACTCCAGGCAGGTGATATCAATCTGATCTACTGCCCTACAGATCAAAATGTGGCAGACATCTTCACCAAGGCATTACCACGTCCGAAATTCGAAGCATTCTGCAGTGCTTTGAATTTGTTTCCTTTTGGTGGATGATGTACAGTGATCACATATCACTCCAGGGGGGTTTGTTGGGTTTTATGCTGTGTATGCACCCAGGGGAGTGCTAGTGATCATCAGTAGGTTACTGGGGCACTTTTTACTTCAGTTAGTGGAGGTTTTTTTCCCAGTTTTAGCTTAGTTTCACTTACAATGGTTTATAAGTGATTTGGTCCACATGGCACACTTTATGGCCGGACCATGTGAACACAACTTTCAGGGCACATATTTTATGTGGCTATTGTACTTCATTTTATCAACACTCAATACATGGGAAGTCGTGTTCCTCTCTCTGTCTCTCATGCCTCTTGCTGAAGTACCTTCCAAATCCTAACCCTAACAGCTGTATCCCTTCAAGCCTAAATTGCTGAAGTGTTCTCCCACGGTCATAGTTGTCAGGTACGATTCCGTACAATTCGTAGGATATGATACTGTACGGGAAAATACAGTATGATATAAAAAAAATTCTTATCATACGATAAAATACGGTGTCTTAAAAAATTACTTATAAACTTAGGTATTTCCAATTTCGAGATATGGAGTATTTTAAAAAGGAGGGAAGCATCATAGAACAGAGGAAGCTCAAACAGCCATAGACAAGCAAAAACAAGACCATTACTCCCAAAAAAAAATATTGTTTTTTGAAAAAATACTTTTTTGGGGAAAAACATTTCCCCAGAAAAATCCGTACGAGTCCGTACAGTGTCGTGCCGTATGGTATTCAGTAAACGATATGCTATCGTACGTCATACGGAGACAACTATGCCCAGGGTGGTACTTTTAATCATTTTCAAATTAAAAAACTTTTGCTTGAGAAAAAGAGTTATTTTTTTTGTTACCAAATAAATTCTCAAGTTCGTCCCATACCTCCTTGGCTGTTTGGTGAAATTCCACGTGGTGAATGAGATTATCTACAAGGCCAAAACCAATGAGTGCAAGTGCTTTGTCATTTTTGTCTTGCCAGATTCTTTATCAACACCTTCAGCTTCTCTCGGTTCCTTGTTGGTGCCGTCCTTGACCACATTCCATACTCCATCCCTTATAAGGAGAAGCCGAATCTTCTGGTTCCTTGTTGGTGCCCTCCTTGGCCACATTCCATACTCCATCCGATATAAGGAGAAGCCGAATCTTCGTCTACCAGGTAGGAAAATTGAAGCCATTTAATTTCTCCAATGCAATGTTGCTTCAGTTGATCTCCATGGCTCTGTAAGAACTCCAGTTTGATGCAAGATACTCGATTTTGGAAAAGCCCCAAACTGTTGCTAGTTCATAGGTCTTAATCTGGAAATTTTGGCTCAATTTTACATTTTCACGAGGGTAGAGACTTAGAGTAGACAATTTTAACTTGATTCATGAAGAGCCTAATGTGTCACTGTGAGCTGGTTCAGCTATGTGTGTGTGAACCATGTTTGTGTATGTGTATGTGTATGTGTGAAACACTCACTTATGTGTGTAGGTTAGGAAACGCCACGCCCCTGATCAGGGCACGCGGAGCCTCACATGGGTGTAAGAGGCTTCAAGGGCCATCAAAATGGTGTTTGTTCAAGAATTCCAGCATGGGTGTTGCTCCACCCAGGAGTGCGACAGAACGGTGGAGCAAAGGGAAGGAGCTCACAAGCCTGAGGAGGGGTCTTGCTTCTCTCCAACGACTTCAGGAGAGCTCCCCCAACAACCCATGGATTGAGAGTCAGCTTGCTACCATCCGTACGGAGATCAAATCTATCGAGGAGAGGAGGGTGGAGTACAAATATCATGCCAGAGCTTCCTTTTGGACCAAGGGCGGCGATAAGAGTCATCGGGGACTTCTTTGAGATAGCAAAGCCCTCACAAGCGGAGAGAAGGTATTCGCAGGCTGCATGGCCAAGATGGAGCTATTGTTTCCGACCCCCCCTCCCCCCATGTGAGAGCCATTGCCACTAATTTTTTCCGATCTCTCCTCACGGGTGCCCCATTATCCCCACAGGTACTGAGCACATGCAAAAGGGTCTGGCGGCACACAAGAGAGGTGGTTCCCCTTGCTCTTCAATCCTTATTGACTCCCTTCAGTGCACAGGAGCTGGCGCAGACATTAACGGCTCTTCCTAGGGTCCAATGCCCGGGGGCGGAGGGGCTTCCAATTTCTTTCTTTCTTCACCGTTGGGACCTCATGGAAGGTGGCCTTCGCGAAACCTTCAATAAGATTATGATGACATGTGCCATGTCAGAGAGGCTTTCAAAGGGTTCGATACATTTGATTCCTAAGGAGAATGTTGATAGATTGGAGATCCGGTAGTGGAGACCCATCACCCTTCTTGGGACCGCCTACAAGATCTTGGCCAAGGCCATCAGCCGGAGACTTCAGCCTTTCCTCCCTGACTTGATCCATGATACTCAAACAAAATTTGTTCAGGATTGGAGGATTCTCGACATCTTCACTTTCTGGGAGGCCGCAGCTTCGGCCAGGCTGAGGCAGCAAGACCTCATAGTGCTCCTCCTAGACTTTGAGAAAGCTTATGATAGAGTTGATTGGAGCTTTCTTGACGGCACGATGAGCCAGATGGGGTTCCCAATGGAGTGGATCCGTGGTGTTTCAGGACTTTACTCCACCTCTCACAATCAGGTTCTCATTCACGGAGCCCGAGGGGCGACAAATTCCCCCTTTCTCGCTCGGACTGACACGACTATCCTCTGGCACCTTACCTTTTCATATTCCTCGCCGGCGCCATGAGTAGTTTTCTCTCAACTCAGGAGACAAGGCTCTAGGATTGTGTCTCCCCCTCCGTACTTAGGAGGAGCTGCTAGACTCAGAGTTTGCAGATGACACAGCAGCTTAACTTTCAGGAGACGTTGGGAATCTCCAAAGATTCGCTTAGGCAATCGAGATCTTTTGTCGCGCAAATCAACTAGCACAAGCCGTGTGGTTTCTAGGTAGGCTCTGCACCCACCCCAACTTGGCGTCCAGTCGAGGCTTTCCAATGGATCTCGAGGGGCACTCCAGTCCGCTATCTTGGATGCCAGGTGGGCATCGACATCTCTCCAGAGCAACAGCTCGCCCCTCTTCTTCTGAGCATTCAGAAGCATAGTTCATAACATACATTTAGCAAACACATACGCATTCGGGTATGTAAGAATGTTTCGAGTATGTTGCAGGCCCGAGCCGAGTAACATACGTGACCAATATAATACCTCATAGAAAGGACGAGATTTAGACAAATAGATACAAATATATATTGTAAACTCAAGCTCTGCAAGTTCCATTATAAAAACTTACAAAGCTACAACTTACAAGTTACATAAATGCTCATTACGTGAACACATTTTCAATTTAGAAAAAATGTAGCAACTCTCAAAAAACGTAAAACCTTAGAAAAACATTTTTTTTTAAAAGCACATATGAAACACGAGTTTCAAATGCGTGTTGTAAACGTTTGCTTCATGAAGCAAACGCGAATGTTATGAACTATGTTCGAAAGAACCTTTTGTACTGGAGTTGTGCGAGACTCTCCTTAGCTGGTCGAGTTGTGGTGACAAGCAAGGTCCTCCTTGACACCGTGTGGTACATTACTTCTTGTCGGGCCTTCTCCCGAGCTTGCATTGGTCAGGTATAGTGGTTGATACGAAGCTTTTAGTGGGCCGGCAGTGATGGGAGCCGTGCCTAGGCCAAGGTGTCTTGGAGATTGATCATTCAACCACGACGCAAAGGGAGCCTAGGCATCATTGACCCTGCTATTCAGAGCCACACCTTGCTGGGGCAAGCTGATTGTTAGAGGACTCCTTCCCGATGGTGAGCCTTGGAAGGACTTCCTCTTGGCCCGGATTTCAGCCCGTACCCCGAGCCTAGGGGGCCCCTGGCCGCCAAGTACGAGATGGATCTTCACAAAGATGAGGGCCTGCGGGATTAGCCCAGCTTTTGAGGACAAATTTGCAGCCAGCTTACTCCGTGCGTGGAATCACCTCCGGCCGTCCCTTGGGCAACTAGCCCCGATAACCTCAAAGGAGCGTATGCGGAAGCCACTTATCTGGAACCCCCTAATCCGTTTACCCAATGGCCATAGGTTGGGGGCCCGACCTCATATATCATGGTACGTGTTGAGCATAGGACCTGCCAGATCCCTTAGAGATTGGCTTGCCCCAAAGGTTCAAGAGAGAGCCCTGGCAAGAATCCGGGGTAGAAACACGCTCAGCCTCAACATCGACTTCGCTATTCCTCAGAAGTGGCTGACACCTATCCCAGACCAGCCGACCCCCCCACAGTGGTTGGGCGTGTTTACTAGGCATGATATTCTATTGGTAGTCCATGGAACGGATAAGGATTGTGGTTTGCTCGCCTTTTCTATTGGTCGCCATGGCAGATTAGAGAGATCCGAGCCCCCCTTGGAGGATTTCATTGGCTGCACCTTACAAAGGGAGAGGGTGATTGGATTCCAAGCAGATAGACCCCCCGCCGACCAAGGTGGCCACGGAGAGACTCTGGCGGCTATGGATTTACGAAAGCCGGCCTCTCACGGGCCTCCAATGGGACCCAGGAGAGTGGACTTGGCGTGATCCTGCTCATTGGGAGGAGACTCTAGATGCCCCGTTTTTTGCATACACAGTGCACCTAGGCCATAGGATTCACATGCCAGAGATTGATTGCACCCCAACAGTAGCATTACATTGGTAGTCATAGGGCCTCTCCCAACGTTTTCTCTTGGACTTTTGGAAGAGGCTCTGGGACAGTTTTCGGCCTCGAAAGATCACCCTCTTTCTTTGGCTGATGGCACACATGAGCTTGGCGGTAAGCACGTGGTTCGCCATTGGAGGTCGACCAACACCTTACCGGAGGTGTATTACACGGGGCACTGTCACTTGGGCCACAGAGGTTGAGGTTGTCAGGGCTTATGAGGAGGATGATGGGGGGCTAGCCCTTCAGGTCTCTCACCTTCACATTTTGGCAGTACAAGCCACAGCCCCATTTACTGACCACTAGAGACCAGGCTCATGTTAGAGATGGGAGATTTGAAGTAGCTTTGCACACTTGCACATGTGGAGAGCTAGATGCAGCAAAGCCATCAAGGGTACCCACACTCCACTTGCGGAGTCCATACCCTCCGTGGTCAGTGGAGGAAGTTGCAAGGAGGTTCTGACCGCATGTGGAAGCAGTGGGAATCTTTCTTGAGGCTCTGGCGGCCTGGCCCTTTTCTCACCACTAGAGATGGTGATCACATTTGGCACTACATACCACCTATGTAGTTATACCCCCCGCCCCCCGCCCCCCGCCCCCCTCCCCCCCCTCTCCCCTCCCCCTGTATGAGATAGCCTTCTCCTCATAAAGCAACCAGTCAAGGAGAAGTGCATCTTTCTCCACCTCTTGATTATTTGTTTCCCGCCCCGTACATGGAGTTGAGGTTGTATCTAGCCCTTCATGGTTGTGTCCAGCCCTTTGTGGCTGTTTTTTATTTGTTTCCCACCCCGTACATGGAGTTGAGGTTGTGTCTAGCCCTTTGTGGCTGTTTTTTATTAACTAATAGAAGGATATTTTTCCCGGAAAAAAAATGGGGAGGAGCTCACTGTGCTGCAGAGACAGATCGCACAGTGCCGGAAAACCTGGCTCTAACACCATGTTAGTTTTACATGGTGATCATGTGGAATGTAGAAGGTGACTAATGCAGATAAGAGAAAGAGAACAATGGAACAATACAGAGAGAAGATATTGCACGACTCAATGATGATAAGCTTGATATAAAGCTTCACCAAGTACAATGCTTTTACATCCTTAAAGGCTCATCTGAATGACATCACTGCTTATGTCAAACAGGTATAATATAAATATTATCCTAACCACTCCAAGAGTTGGTTCACACACACTTACTCTCCTACACACATAAGAGACTGTTTCACACACACACATACAAAATTAAGGGTTCACACACATGAGACTCCGAATCCCAACACATACGTCTTCATGGTTAAGCATGCAGGATGCATCGCTAAGGCATATGGAATACCCCATGAGGCCCAAGACAAACTTCGCCAAAAACATATATAAAGAGAGGCTTTTGCATTCTCTAGGAATCATTCAATAGCGTATGCAAAATATGGTACATATCAAGGAGCTTGGTACAGATACAGAATTCAACTATGAAACAGTGAGTAAAAAGCTCAGGTAACAAGGTGTTCAATAGCTTATCTGCAAAAGGTTAAACTTATCATGGGGTAGCAAGCTAGCTCACCTCCCAACCACGACCGGCATCCACCACCGGTCTCCCCTCAGCCAAGGCTAGGGCTCAGGCACAATCCCACAAGCCCATGTCTAACTCCGGTGTCCCATACCACCGATGCCTGCCCGAAAGCCTTCGACACACCAACCTATGTACTCTACATGTGCATGGCATGAACATGTCTTCTCTCTTGGTCCAAGCCAGACCTTCAATGGTGCATCTGCAAATAGTGATAACTATGCCATGAATAGGTAACTTGCTATAAACAACAATTAAGCATGTTTTATCAATCCAGGAACCCTAGCCAAAAATCAGCCTGCTAATCCCTAATCCTGGGGGCCCCTAACTCTGTTGGAATAGGTCCCTCATCCGTCGATAATGTCCACATACATAACAGGTAGGGATGTAAAACCTCAATTTTCTGACCAAGATGACGTAGGGGCTGAATTGCTAGCCTAAAGTTCCCTTCTACTGGACAGTAGGTATGTGCTGTGTTTTCCTTCTTGCAGGCTTTTAGACTTGCATTAAGGCTTCAATCCTGTTATGGACCGCATCTAGATCTCCTCTGGGTCTAGTTTAGGGCTGACAGATGCCTTTTAAGAGGGTTACAATGGTGTGCTGGATGGGCACGATACTGATGTGTGCGGGATGTGCACAACGCTGATGACCTTGACTACCCCTTGGCGGTACACACTGACTTATCCCTAGATAATGGCTCACAGAATGTCTGGTGTCCAGCCTTAGGGCCTTGCACTTGAGTTGGAGTAGTATGTCTACAGAATTCAAGTGCATGGTGCACGTGACATCACCAAAAATTATGTAAAGTTGCGACGTATCTAGGAATAAGGGACCTAAAAGTGTCCAAGACTCCCAAGACTAAAGCATGGTGACATTCTCAAAATCACCTTCCATGAGAGGTGTAATGGGAGCAAATAGACCTCTGTGCCAAAACTAAGCTAATTGAACCATCCTGCTCTCAAAAACAGTAAATTGTCCCTCAAATTGTAATGGTACACCTGTAGCTTGATATTTTTGGACTATGAAGCACCCAAAATAAAAATAAAAAATCTTGGTTTTCTTTTCACAAAAGCAAGCCTAAATTTGGTCTTCCACGAAAATTATTTTACAAAAGACGATTAGAACAAGGGAACAATTTTTTGGCCAAAATTCTCTAAATAAAGAACTTTCCACCAAAATTAGACGATCTGTCTCCAGTTTTGACAACACGACTGGAATAGTTTTTGTTCCTCTCCTTCTTGAAAAGCAAAGAGTTGCCCCATCTGGGCAACATACACATGGCCCACAATCATGTCATTGCTTTCTGGCTCAAGATGCCCAACGATTAGGATGGAAGGCTGCACACAGATGTGCTCAGCTCAACTCTCATACAGAGATGATGTGGAAGCAATACAAGCCTTGCAAGTTCTCTCTCTCTGTCTCACTCTCTCTCCCCTAGCTTCCATTAGACATACAATTTCTTACACTCGTTCAGCGATTTTTATTGCTGTCCCCACTGTTACACCTAATGTACCGTGTTGTATACCTACCCAGTAACCTTTCTGTACAGCCCTGTAATCTTTCGAGGCCATCCTGACAACTCACTCATGCAATAGCATGCCACATGTGGGTCGATTTCTAACTGAGCAACATGAGACAGCTGTTCAGCAAACTATAGTTGAGCTTGGGACTGACTATGCTGCTCACCCCCTTACATTTGATAAATCAACTGCGGTTGTAGAGATTCTCAAGGAATCTCATATCCTTATGGCTGTACTTGCCAATTTTCAGCAGTTTTCATGGCAATCATCCCTAGAATCAACTGAAAAACAAGCTCACAAAAGCCATGACAGCTACCTAGCAGGTGGGAATCAGATTTATTCAAGGCACTCAGGCATTAGCTGTAGTGGGTTGATAAAAAGCGCATGTAGGGTTTGGAATCTACAAGCTACCAAGTGCAACACTTTTGTTTTTGACTTGTTGCTCGCTTGCACACACTTGGTTGACCATAGCTCCAAATCTTGAGCAAAAGTGTACTTAACACAAAAAGCATACACCCCCCTTACTTGCCTAGTTGCCCAAAAGACAACAAAATTTTCTGCCTACAGATGTGAGTGCAACTTTCCTTCAATACATGTGGATACAACTTTCCATTTTCCCCCTCACAAATCTGGAAGCCCAAAGGTT
Source organism: Cibotium barometz (assembly GCF_041138505.1). Lineage (NCBI taxonomy): Eukaryota > Viridiplantae > Streptophyta > Polypodiopsida > Cyatheales > Cibotiaceae > Cibotium > Cibotium barometz. The sequence goes on along the minus strand of NC_141046.1, from coordinate 64,369,748 downwards.
TATCCTTATCCTTCCCGCTTTTTCTTAGCCAACATTAGGCCTCTACACCAGCCCACATTTCCTTAACTTGCTGGTTTCAGTACGACCATATTTACGACAGTCCATACACTGTACAGCCATCTGTAGAGCTGTATCGCCTGTACCGAAGCGGCTGCAACCTGTATGGCCCTGCTCCGATGATTTGTACAACATGCTGGCTCTACAACCATTGAAAAACAAAAATCAGCCTGCTTTTTGAGAGAACCAGGCACCTGAATTTTCTGTCATGCAAATTCAGCTCTTGTAGGAGTTCATGAAGGCAATCCTGCAATGTACAGCAATGTTTGGAGAGCACTTCCCATGGCATCAACCAATCAATCAGCCTGTTACCCCTTGTCACAACTTCCTCCCTTCAACCTGAACTTTCCCTTAAGCATCAAAAGTTGCAAATTCAGTTCCTATGGAAATTCATGGTGGACATCTTGCAACATGGATTGACAAGCACATGACGGCAAAGCACTTCCCATGCCATCAACCTCCTCCCTTCCACCTGAACTTTCCCTTAAGCATCAAAAGTTGCAAATTCAGTTCCTGTGGAAGTTCATGGTGGACATCCTGCAAACAAGGATTGACAACCATGTGATGGCAAAGCACTTCCTGTGCCAACAACCTCCTCCCTTCCACCTGAACTTTTCCTTAAGCATCAAAAGTTGCAAATTCAGTTCCTGTGGAAGTTCATGGTGGACATCTTGCAACAAAGATTGACAAGCACATGACGGCAAAGCACTTCCCATGCCATCAACCTGCTCCCTTCCACCTGAACTTCTCCTTAAGCATCAAAAGTTGCAAACTCAGTTCCTGTGGAAATTCATGGTGGACATCTTGCAACAAGGATTGACAACCACATGATGGCAAAGCACTTCCTGTGCCATCAACCGTTCTTGAAAGATCTCAACCAACAGATACCAACGAAAGGACCTCACAAACTTGAAACCCTAATTGAGTAAATGAGGCATCTGCCTTTTCCCAGGATTCATTACAGAATAGACAGTCACCTTATGCCCCTCTTTTTGCAGAGATAGTAAAGTTTTCCCAATGAAAAAGATATCCTCCTTTTGGGTGACTTCAATGCTTAAACACCCAATAGATAGGTGCAGACGTATGACTTCCGCACAAATAACTGTCCTCTCACTGATAGAGCTGGGATTGCAAAATATTTCAGATGGCACCGGACAAGTCAACAATCAAAGCAGATCTGATTTGAACTGGGCCTATGCATAATTTGGTACTACATAACAAAATGTCTTGTTGGCCTGCATCTACAGGCTCCGTTGTTTTCCACATGGAGACGGTTCGAGTAATTTTGATTATCTAATAGGTCTCCTAATTTTAAATGATATATCCGGCACAACACAATGACCGCATTAGAATCTACCTAGCCCACCACCTTCCAGCTCTGCGTTTCCGCCCAGGACTACTCTCAAACCTGAGGTCTAAATTGCCCTAAGTCGGCCCTGCCATGACAACATGCCTTGGCATCCCATACCTCTAAGAAGACATAGCCGCATCGAGGTATTCCCGGCCTTGAGCATCCACAAACAGAAAGCCCATGCATAGCCTCCCATCATCACTCATAATTAAGCCTTAAGGACTTTTATATAGCCTAGACCTCGCTATTATGAACATGACGCTCTATACTTAGCTTTGCCTCTTCAGCCACTGGTCTTCTTTTGACCTGACCCAAGGCCATTTAGACCTCACCCTCGCCAGCCTAACCTCTTGCCTAGGGCCCTATCAGCCCTTAAGACCGGCTAATCCCTAACTCTCATCCTGGATTAGCCTTTTAATCCTAACCCTCAGACTAGCTGATCTGGGTAACCCTTAGGTCATCCAAAGAGAGGTTAATACTGAACCCAGCCAAGTTAGGGATGTAACAAAGGTACAGAGCACGCACACCACACACATTACCACATAATCTACATTTGCATTTATTCTACATTTGCATCATTTGTAGTTGTCCTAATTAAGTGAAATCTTAAGATCTCTTGGGAAACCCCCCGTTACTATTATAAAGGTCCCTAAAACTTTCTACATTTTCTAGATTTTACCTACATTTCTAGGAGGTTAAAGTTGTCCACCAATTGTGCTTAGCTTTCTTTTGCACGCTGGATCAGCATTAGGTTGATGGAAATCTTCTTTTTCATGCAAGATTTTAAAAAATCAACTAATAAAATTTGTGGATGAAGTCCCAGACCAGCACACAAGGGGTACCACCACCATGTAGTACACTAGCTCATGGACTTCCAATACATTCTGATGGCCAACCTACCTACATCATACAAGAGGGTAGGTTGAATGCAGAACTACCTGAACATGCAAAATGGGACTATCACTTACACTATGACATTATGGAATGCATGCAAGACTTCGGTAAAATACTCTAAAAGTCATGCAGCAAACAAAACTGGATGAAAGTGTCTGGATTTATAAGAACTTACCATCACAAAACACTTCATCAGCATCACTAGTCCCATGCCTGCCTTGAAAGTTTACACACACTTTCCATGGAAGGCCATCTGAGATGGACGATACAAAACCTTCTTGGCCAATGCTCACCTTTGTCCTGGCAATAGAAGTTTGACATTACAAAAGGCTGTCAAGAAGGACAAAAAAAGTAACCATATGTTACTCTGAAAACTCTCTTCAAAAACAAAGCTCAAAGCCCCTGCTTTCCCAAGACATTAAACACACCTCATAACAATAAAGAGTTACTCAAAGCATATTGAAATACCAGAAAATTTTCAATTGCGATCACTGGCATGTTATCAAGAAATTCTCAAGAGAATGGTTGCAAAACAAGCACACAACAACATGAATGACAGAGGAGAACCTGGTAGAAATACTCTAGAATGGTTGGAAAAGAAGCATACGACAACATGAATGACAAAGGAGAACCTGGTTTTTGCATTCGACGCCTTTGGTCCTTTATATCTTACATGGTCCCCTTCACAACCATATCAAGATAGCATCAGAAACAGTAAGAAGCTAAGAGACTGAGCTCTATCAACAAAGCCTCCCTTTTGATAAGAAGAGCTTATGCATAGCTAAAAATTGTTAAGTACAAAAGGAATCTTGTGAACACACTAAGTCATGACAATAGTTTTTAAATACAAAATGCAAATCATGGAAATATCCACTACACATGTAGCATGCGGAAGACTTGTAGATGAATGGTAAACATGATTAGATCACAGATTCAGCACTTACACTTGACAATTTCATATGCAAAAATAAAATGGAGAGAGAGGGAGAGAGTACACCATATTGGGTTCCAAATAACCCAAGGCCCCCCTTTTGATAAGAAGAGCTTATGCATAGCTAAAAATTGTTAAGTACAAAAGGAATCTTGTGAACACACTAAGTCATGACAATAGTTTTTAAATACAAAATGCAAATCATGGAAATATCCACTACACATGTAGCATGCGGAAGACTTGTAGATGAATGGTAAACATGATTAGATCACAGATTCAGCACTTACACTTGACAATTTCATATGCAAAAATAAAATGGAGAGAGAGGGAGAGAGTACACCGTATTGGGTTCCAAATAACCCAAGGCCCCCCACTGTGAAGGTGTATTTGCGTTGTGTAATTGACTGACTATTGGCTGCAAATCAGCACCAAAAACACTGATGTGGGATCTCTGCAGAGTACTCATGAAGGAGCACAACAGGCCGCCTTCTGCTGTACAATCTGAGCAGCACCTTCTACCTGTGTTAATCCCCACTAAGACCACTACTAACCGAGTTTCCTCTCAACAGCAGCTCGCCTTCAGTTTTCATCACCTTTCCCCTTCCATTTACCTGTCTTGGGCTGCCTAGGGCATGTGCACAAGCAAGGACTCATGGAAAAGTTCTCAGATGAGGAAATAAGGCCTTGGCACACTTTATATAGTGAATATGAGACTGTTTCTACTGGCTGACTGGGAAAACATGCTGGCCGACTTGCAAAAGAGGATAAATAATCATATACATGATGTGTTTCGCAGGTGTGGCCCCTTCTAGGATAGGGGCCTATGCGTGGGCATCCCGTATGGCCTTCCATGTGCCCCTTTGGCCTGGTCAATGGGATGTCTACAGCCCATGTCCCCGAGTAGCCTCCACAAACCCTAATGTAGATGGCTAGTTACCATGCTATTCACACATATCCAAGCTCCTCTACCTATAACTAAGACTCTGACAGATGCCCATATACATAGACACCTCCGGGCCCAGAGCACTGGGAACCATTACACAGAGACAGGCGAGCCGACCGATGAGGACCCTCACACGCCGTAAGAGGCGTGCATATGAGGAGGCACAATACTGGGATATATACCACCTACTCATGAGCAGAGATGCAGCCACTGCATGGCGCAGGATGAGAGAACCTCGCCCTCGTACCCGGATTGAGGATCCACACACATGGCACACATATGCAAAGAGCCTCTACCATATCCCTCAGCAGCCGCCCATACCACAGCCACAGGAGTCCCGCCCTACCACCTCTACTTTCTTTACCGCCTCGATGGTAGAGAGAGCTATCCGCCGGTTACAGCATGGGAGATTGATTGACCACACAGGTATAAAGAGTGAGCATCTTATTTATGCAGCTGACACACTGGGACCCTTTGTTGCTCACCTCTTTAATAGGGCACTAGTGGAGGGCCTACCAGCTGAGTGGATTATGCACACAATCGTGCCTCTCCACAAAGCGGGAGACATGCTAGACCCCAACAACTACAGGACTATCATGATTGGTCATACATTGGCCAAACTTTATGGCGCAGTGCTCGAGGCAGAGTTGAGGTCATATGCAGAGAAGGAGGGACTGCAAGCACCAGGGAAGGCTGGATTCCGACGAGCTTTCTCCACTATTGACCATATATTCACTCTGAGATGTCTGGTTGACCAGGCTAGGGCGCGGGAGAAGAGATTATACTGCCGCTTTGTGGATTTCCGCAAAGCATTTGACACGGTGCCACGCGAGAGACTCTTCCAGCGCCTACAGTCATGGGGATCCCATCAGAGATGGTTTGGGGCATCTATGCTTTATATGTGTAGGTCTTCGGGCGCATACGATGCCCCGGGGGGCTATCTGATGTTATTGCTAGCACCATAGGTGTGAAGCAAGGATGCCCACTCTCTCCTACACTATTTGGGCTATACATCGATGAGGTGGCTGACTTCATTGGTCACGATGGTGGGGACGGGATAGACGTCTCACGTACCACAGTCCACATTATGTTGTATGCAGACGATATTATTCTGGTCTCTGAATCGCAGATGGGACTACAGCACCATCTCCATGCACTCGATGACTTCTGCACACAGAGGGGGCTTACAATGAACCTTGGGAAAACCAAGGCCATGATTTTCCACACCTCAGGGCCGGTTCGATGACAGGCCATCTTCACACTAGTAGCAGGAGGACAGGTAGAGGTGCTAGACTCATATGTGTACCTGGGGATTACATTTACGACTCAATAAGGAAGATTTACTATGGCACAGGCAGCCAGGGATATACTCACACGAGGGTATGCAGCTCTGGCCATGCTAGAGAGACAGTGTCACTAGGCACACTTCCAGGAGCCCAGAGGCTCAGCACCCGCCCTGACTTGGCGACCAGATGAGGCTTTCCAGTGGATCCCGAGGGGCACTCCAGTTTGTTATCTCGACTGTCAGGTTGGTATTGATCTCTCTCCCGACCAGCAGCTCACCCCACTTCTTCTGAGTATTCGGAAGAAGCTTCTTTATTGGAGCTCGGTGAGGCTCTCCCTGGCAGGCAGGGTGGTGGTGGGGAACCAGGTACCTTCTTGCCACCATGTGGACATCACTTCATGCTGGGCCTTTTCTCCGGCATGTATTGGCCAGGTAGAGCAATTGATCTAGAACTTCTTATTGGCTGGAAATGATGGGAGGCCAACCAGGGCCAAGGTGGCAGGGAGAGTGATCATTCAGCCACGTCGGAGAGGGGGGCTAGGCCTCATCGACCCTGCCATCCGGAGCCGCGCCTTGTTGGGCAAGCTAATTGTTACAGGCCTCCTTCCTGGTGGTGATCCCTAGAAGGATTTCCTATTGACCTGGATTTCAGCCCGCACTTGGAGTCTTGGGGGCCCTTGGCCGCAGGCGGCAGAGTACCAGATGCATCTTCACAGAGATGCAAGCCCGTGGTTTTAGCCCGGCTTTTCAGGACACATTTGCGGCTAGCTTGCTTCATGCTTGGGACCATCTTAGGCCAGCCCTCAGACAAATAGCTCCAGTTGCCTCAGAGTAGCAGCTTCAACAGCCTTTGGTCTAGAACCCCCTGATCCGTTTACCCAGTGGCCACATGTTAGGGGCCCGACCTCATGTATCTTGGGGTGCCTTGAGCATTGGACCAACCAGGTCTCTTGGAGATTGGATCGCCCACAGACAGTTACCACCAGAGATGCCGGAGAGAGGCCTGACTGGGATTCGGTGTAGAGATAAGCTCAACACCGACATCAACTTAGCTATCCCTGAGGAGTGGCTGACTCCCCCAGACCCGACCCCCCCCCAGTGTGGGTAGGCATGTTTAGCAGACATGATATCCTCGTGGTGGTTCACAAAGCAGATGAGGACAGTGGTCTGCTCACTTTTTCTATTGGATCCCATGGCAGACTAGAGAGATCTAACCTTCCCTTGGAGGACTTGAGTGGTTGCACCTTGCAAAGGGTGAGGGTGATTGGTTTTCGGGCACGCGAATGGCACATTTATCCACCACCGGCCAAGGTGGCCAAGGAGAGATTATAGCGGCAATGGATATGGGAGTGCCAACCTCTCACGCACCTTCAGTGGGACCCGGGAGAGTGGACTTGGCATGATCTACCACATGCACAATGATAATAATATCAGTACCACTACAGTACACAATACATCCAATCCTCATCCGGTACTTGGCTGGTAGGTTGAGGTCTACCAGCAGCTTGCCCGCGGTGCGGCCACCCCCAGGAGTCTCAGAGACATTGCCTTTGGCATTGCCCGAAGGCTCAGCAGATTTGGCAGTGGATTCTCTGCATCTTCGCTGTGGATAGGACATTGACCCGGATCATTAAATGGGACACTGTCGCTTGGGCCACATAGGCTAGAGTGGTCACGGCTTATGGGGAGGATGGGGGATGACTAGGCCTTCAGGTTTCTCACCATCGTATTGCATCAGTACGAGTCACAAACCCACCTACAGGAGACTGGCGACCAGGCTCATGCCAAAGATGGGAGACTTGCAGTAGCATAGCAGCCTGGCACATTTGGCATGCTAGATGCAGTGAGGCTATCAAGGGCACACACACTCCGCCAACTGAGACCATCAGAAGCATATGGCTTGATATCATTCACACCCTCCGTGGTCAGTGGGGGAAGCTACAGGGAGGTTCAAACCGCATGCGGAAGTGGCGGGAAGCTTTCTTGACAATTTGGAGGCCTGGCCCTTTTCTAAGAGAGAGAGAGAGAGAGAGAGAGAGAGAGAGAGAGAGAGAGAGAGAGAGAGAGACCCCATTTGGCATTACAAACCACCAACGTGGTTGTCCCCCCCCCCCCCCCCCCTCTCTTCTGAGATAGCCCTTTGTGGTTGTATCTAGCCCTTCATGGCTGTTTTTTCTATAACTAATTGAAGGATCTTTTTCCTGGGAAAAAAAAAGTGACTCCCAAGTACACAAATGAGTGTGCAATCTCCACTGGGCTGCCCATGTACGTAAAACTCAATCGATGTGAAAAGAGGCAATGTGTTGAAGACCATAACCTTCGTTTTCCCAAGGTTTACTGTGAGATCTTGATGTGCACAAAAGTCTTGTAATGTATCAAGATGCCTCGGGAGAGCCACTGGAGAATCTGCAATAAGCACAATGTCATCAGCATAAAGTAGTATGGAAACAAGGATGCCTGCTAGTGATATGCCTCCTCCCCTTCCTCTATCAATGAAGGCCAAAATCTTGCCGATGTAGAGGCCAAAGAGAGTGGGAGACAATGGACAACCTTGCTTCACTCCAACGGTACTGGAGATCTCCTCTAATAATCCTCATGGGCATCTCACCCGCCCTATGACCGACTCATATAATGCAATGATCCCCCATATCCTGAAGTCTCTGCAGTAGTCTGGAGAGAGAGAGAGAGAGAGAGAGAGAGAGAGTTATATTAAACGTCTATAATAGACCCAAAGGGTGGTCTAGGAAACCTTATAATAGTTCCATGAGGTGACAAGATCATGGAAAAAGAAAAGAAAACATACATAATAGTGATCATGTGAAGAGACAAGATAAACTGAGTTTAAAAAGTAGCCACCTGTCCCATATCATGAATATAAGGTAGCCTCCTATGGTATGATCATTGTGCAGGGGCATCATCTAAGACCTCATTTAGGCTCTCAAGCCTCAATGTCCACCTCCTATGGCAAGGCCTCCCGGCCTCTCCAAAGGATCTCACAATCTGGATCTATCGCATGAATGGCCCCCTAGGGCCTGTAGTAGGACGGAGACATCTGGTGCACTGCAACTATGTCCTCTGTCCAGGGTAGCCTTGGTGGGTCTGGTGCCTGTGGTGCCCCCCGTGTGTGCTGTCTCTAGTCCATCCAGAGAATCCGGTGAGGTGCAAGATTTTTATCTGGTACCATTCTCCTGCACCACCAAGAAGAAGCTCGTGATGTGGGGCTGTGAGGTGTCCTAAGTCTAGGCTCTACCCTCTTTGAGAAAGAGAGTTATACCTATGTCTACAAAAGACCAAAGGACCAAAGGCTCTATGACACCCAAAGTGATACAATACATCCATGAAGAGCATGTATCATGCAATAAAGATATAACAATCTAGCTTAAAAACAAAACATCCATGGGTACGACAATATATCAAGTTTCAGAACAAAAAGGATGGTGGAAAAAGAATTTTCAAAGCATGCAAATTAATAACAAAGAAGCATAATTTCTTTGTTTGACTATGGAGTGAGATGCAAGCAAAAGAACAGCATAAAAAAAATGGTTAGTATTCAAGGGTAAGCACCTATGATTAGATCATGCCAGAATTTCTTCAGTTCCTCTCCCCGTTTCCCCAGCTTCTTGAGTTCATCCTCACGAACAGTAACCACAAGTTTCTTCAGCTCATCTGCCCAATAATTGTTATCCAATTCCACCGGTTTTGAGATCCTTTTCTTGTTATCATTCTTGGCAGGAACATGCTGTACCTTCCAAGGTAAACCAAACTTCCCTCCCAAATTTTTGAAATCTATGATAGTCACTGGACAACCGAATACCTGGCAACAAACAGGGTCATCAGCATGAGTAATGCATGGGCATGGTAGAATATACAAGAACATCTACATAGAATGACACATGAAACAGAGTGCAACCACAGGGGCTTCCTTCAAAGATAATGCTGGTTCATCTGCGTAAAATGAGGAATTCAAACAAGATGGTACACCCTAAAAGTAAACGTAAGGTCCTCAATGAGATGTCGACAACGCTACTCTAATTCTAGATAAATGAAAAAAAAAAAGTGGATAAGTCGCTTCCATAAGAATGTGAATAGACCTATCAAAAAACCCTCCTCATCTCTACTGACCTTCTCTGCTTCTAGGTACTTCATAGTTAGCCTTCTATCTCGCTTGTTTCACACCGTGTGCATGTTACTCCCACTTTTTCGATGTACTAAATCTGTCTCAAAAATCCTCCTTGTAGCAGACTAGGATGCCCGTCGTGCAGGCACACTAAATCACTAGGGTCCTCTCTAGGGCAGTATACCCTCAAGAGTTGGCACAGGCTAGGGAGATGGTGACCTCTCTGTCCCACTCCACTACGCACTCACACAGACTCAAGAACGGAACACCACACAAGAGCTACCTACAGTGACATGCACGCAACACAAGGTGGAGGTAGGCAAGAGTCGGGACACCACAAAACCATGTATTGCATTGGGGATCCCCCCCTCACTACACCAAAGTCTCTCTATATACAATGGCGTGGCCCCTTGGGCTATCACGAGCCAAGTGCTAAAAGTGGTCACTGACAAATGCCGCTGGAGTAGGTGAGACACCGAGCACAAGTAGGTGAGCACCGCTTCATCTGTCAAGTGGGTAGCCAAATTTGGGAGTGGGGCCACCGGAGATTCCCACCTTGTGTGACTAGTGGGTGGCTTATGGTTCACGAACTAGGTTGCCGATTTGGGGATGCCCGATCTTGGGGGTTCACGAGCTTCGGGTGCTTGACCACTGGCAATGAGGGTGGCTATAGGTCCCCCACCAATTAATCCGTTCACCGTCCCAGTGAACACCAGAAGCAGAGAGGCACATGTTGAGGTGAAGCTGCAAATGGACCATTACAAGTCCAAGAGAAAGTGCTGAAGAAGTGGGACCACCACAAGTCCAAGAGGTGGTTGAGGAAGCAGGACGGCATATGTTCGCCATAAAGATTGGTGAGAAGAGAGGTGGCCACCACAGGCCGTTTCCGAGACGAGAAGTAAAGCCTGATGCATGCTGGTGTGTGTAACTAAACTAAGCAACAAGCAACGATCCAACCAAGAACAATATAGCAATAACCATGTAGCACTCTGATGGTATATATAATGAGCTGCCATGAAAGGCAGAATAACATAAAAGAAACAGTCCGAAAAGAAAAGAAACTAAGAGCAAAAACGAGAAGAGTGTGGTCCTCCTAGGTCACAGCCGTCCACCAGAAGGACCGGGAGAACTGGAACGGGTAGGAAACCCCTCAGTGGTGGCAGTGGTGGCAGTGGTGCTTGTAGAAGGAGTGCTAGAGGGTGGCGTTGCAGGAACAATGCCGAGACCACCAAAAACAAGCTGGAGGGTCTGTCGAATCCCTTGAAGCTGCGCTGCCCTTCCGAAGAGATGGAAGCTCGGGGAGGTCATGCTGCGCAGCCTCAAGAAGAGAGCGAGTAGCCGCAAGGTCAGTCTCAGTGGTGGTGAGACACGCCCATAGGGAGGCTAACTCGACCTCCAAAGTGGATCGCCGGCTCTCGGATGCTATAAGAAGCTGGCGCAGCTCGATGCACTCATGGCATGGCTCCAAGAGAGAGAGGCTGGGCCTGCTGAAAATGGTGCTGGAGAGGTGTTGCAGCTCCTGAGCGGGCCTGAGTGAGGGCAGCCTGTGTCTTATGGAGGTCACTGTGTGTGAGTTCCCACTCGCAAGAGAGAAGGATGAAGTAGTCCGTGAGATACTCGGAGTAGATCCGTGTGTCAAGGAGATTCTGTTGAAGGAGCAAACGAGGCAGCCACTTGCACTCTTTCCACCCCCGCTCCAGTTTGCACTCTCGCCTCTTTGACACCCCCTACTGTCACCTGCACCCCACTAGCTTTTAATCTTGAGCTTGTTCCTACTCCCTGCCGTCACCTCCCCTTCCCGCCAGTTCTTGTCCCGTAGCGATTGTAGGCACCTCATTGCGCCTCTCCACCCATTCGCGTGACACCCCACCCTCACCATCCTCTTCCGAGACCCACTCTTCCGTTGCCACTCACTCATCTTCCTCGCCACCCCGCACCTGCAGTGGCTCTCTCTTCACTGATGCGACTCCTGACCCGCTTTGGAATATCCTGCCCTTCACTAGGCTACCCCATCTCTCCTTGCCTCGCCCTGCTCGTGCCTCGGCAGTTGTGCCGGGGGTGATGGGGGTGCAAGCTGGGAGATCCAGGATCCGAATATGGTGGCGGCAGCAAGAGTAGGGGAGAAGGAAGCAAAGGTGACCACAGGTCTAGAGTTGCGCGGAGTGGCACGGCGGCATTGGCGAGAGCGAGGGGAATCCTGACATACCCATGCCCAATCCTCATGGCACTGATGGCGAGGAGGAGAAGGGATGTTGCCAATATGGGCGAAGCGAAGAAGGATGGCGGTGACGAGACGGACAGAGGACCACGAAAAACTGGAGCCATTCGGAGTGTGGTACCGGATGCGGAAGTCACGGCAGTTGGTCCGGATGGATTCGTAGATGAAGTGGCCGAAGGGAAAGGGTGTGTCAGTGCAGAGACAGTAGAAAGCGTCCGTTGCGTGAGCGGAGATGAGAGGCCGAGGGGTGGAGGGAAAGTCGCGGAAGAGGAAGTACGGGACCAAGGAGGGTGGTGATGTGTTGGGCAGAGAGGCGATCGATGAGGGAAGGGTTGCCGAAGGAGGAAAAATTGCGGATGAGAGATGCATAGAGGGATGGGTCGCCGGTGGGAAGGGGCAAGGAGGCAAGCCCTGCCAACCCAAGAGAGGTGAGCTGAGTGGAAGTGAAGAGAGTGGTGACAGGTGGACAGGGGAAAGGGTGGGGCTCGTGGAAGTTAATCTGGAAGGAGTAGCAGTGGGAGGTGTGGTGTGGAGTGATGGGGAAGGGGATGACCTCGAAGGAGAGGACATTGGAAGAGGCAGAAGGGGGATGTTCTTGGGCTCCAAGAACATATGTGGGATCATCGACCTCGCTTCCAAAGCCGGCATCAAGGCGAAGTAAGAGGAGTTGGGGGGGGTGGTGATGGGTGAAGAAGATGTGTGTATGTTGTCCACCGGCATGTCATTGTCAGAATTAATGGAGATGAGGGGGAAATCCGCGGGGCGTGCCACTCAAGTAAAGTGTGAGGGTTTGGTTCAGGGTGTGGCTGGGACGCCCGCCTGGAGGTGGAGGGTTGCCTGGATGGGGAGGAAGGGCGCGTGAGGACTTCGGCACAAAGAAAGGGACGGGGGCTGGAGGAATCCATGGTAAGGAAGGGCGCAAAGGGGGGGCACAGAAGAGGGAGTGAAAAGGGGCACTTAAGGGTTTCAGTGATTCTGTCTTTTTTTTTAGGCTGCACAAGACGGCAAAGGGAGGCAGCCAAGTAGTGGGGGGTGCACAGGCCAGGTTTGCCGAGAAGCTCACAAAGCAGGGGGTGGGTGGCGCAAATGGGGGAGCGAAGAGGGGTGCCTGGTTTGTGGGGGTGCGCAGAGGGAGAGGAGGAGGTCGGTGGGGATGCGTGGGAGAGAAGGGGGATGGGGCGTCTTGTGTATTGGTGTTGTTATGGGGGTGCACAGATGGGGAAGCAAAGAGGGGTCGCTGGTTTGTGGGGGTGCGCAGATGGGGGAGCAAAGAGGGTAGCCGTGGTGTGGGGGTGAGCTGAGGGAGAGAAGGATATCGGTGGGAATGCATGGGAGAGAAGGGGGATGGGGGCGTTTTGTGTTTGGGTGTTGTTATGGGGGTGCGCAGATGGGAAGCGAAGAGGGGGTAGCTTGGGGGCCCCAAAATTAGGCGTGGGGATGCGCAAGGTGTGGTGGGTGCACAAGTTACAGGGGACAGGAGTGGAACGCGAAGGCTTGCCGGCTACGGAAGGTACCGATGCCGATCTTTTTGACGATTTTGTGTCAAAATCAGATTTCCAAGAGTTCAAAGTAGCTCTCGAAGCTTCTTCGACGGAACGTCATGCACAAATCGCAGCCCAGATGCAAGCTTTGCAGAACTCCATCGCTCTATTGACCACTACCCTCTCTACTTTCTCGGGTATGGATACCTTGGCTTCAGCTTTAGGCCCCAACATTACTCCGGAACCGTTCGGGGGCGAGCAAAAGCAGCGAACCAAGGAGATCGTGGACACGTGGCTACATAAGTGGCAAGTTCACTTTCAGTTTCATCCATATGATGATGGAAAGAAGATCCAGTTAGCAGCAGGTTTCTTGTCCGGCAAAGCTTTGCTTTGGTGGAAGGAACTCAACCCTAAGCCAACGACTTGGGCACAATTTGAAGACGTTTTCAAGAAAGAATTCCTCAAGAAAGAGGATGATTACGATGTTGTTGCCCGGTTTTCAGCTTTGACCATGCTCAAGTTGGGGGTGTGCAAGTGTGCACGCGAGTTGGGTGTGCACAAGGTGAGATGGCCCGGTGCGCAAGTTGGGATTCGCAAGGTGACAGCTAGGAGGAAAAAAAGCGGAAGGAGCACAAAGCGGGGTGTGGTGGTCGCATGGTGGCCGGAATGGGCGTGCACATGGCCAGGAGGCGAAAGGCGAGGGTACGCGAAGCGAGGGGGGGGGGGTGTGTGTGGGGGGGTGGGGGGGTATGGGGCGCTACACAAGGCGGTGTGAGGGTGCACGAGGCAGCCGGGCAAAAGGTGGGGGTTGTATGGGGGTGCACACGATGGAGAGTTGGAGGGTGGCAAGGAAGTTGGGCATGCCACGATGGAAAGGCAACGGAGTTGGGGTCCCCAAGGCGGATGGTGAGGTGGTGGTGGGTGCACAAAAGCAGGGGCGCCAAGGCTAGTGAGGTGGCCACGGGGTGCACAAAAGCGAGGTGCAAAGTGGACTCCCAGGTGGCCAGTGGGGTACACGTGGTTGAAGGGGTGTCGTGGGTGGCAAAAAAAAAAAGGACTATATGTTTGGGTGCACGAGGGTGATGAAGGGCGAGGTGCTGTCGTCACAGGCGCCGGGTTGCCCAACGTGGAAGAGGTGAAGGAGAGGGTGCCCTCGAGGTGCACCACAAATTGAAAGGATATGTGTGAAATGGGACTCCCAAAAATGTGGAGAAAAATCGATGTGCGCTCAAAAAGGACGTGCACACAAGGTTTTTTCTTCTTCTTTTTTTGAGATAGACATGTACCCAAAGGATGAAGAAGTGATGTGTGCCCCAATGTGCGCCTCAAAAAAGTCAGCGTGGTGACAATAGTGGGCAGCATGCAAAATGTGTGCACAATGTGCACCCTCGAAAGCGTGCACCTCAAAAATATGCATAATTGTGGATACCAAAATGGAGGAAAATGGATGCATAAAAAGAGTCCCCGAGAATGTGCATGAAATGTGGGCACAAAGTGTGGGAGGGAAATGTGTAGACAAATGTGCACCCAAAAAAATGGCCTATGATAAAAATGTGTATGCAGTGTAAAATGTGCGTGCTCAAAATGTGCAATAAAAGGGTGGGAAGTGTGAGAAAGGATGTGCACAAAGTGTGTGGCCTAAGGGGTTGGATGGGTTTTACCTCCTTTTTTTGCGTCTCCTCTGTCTTTTCTTCTTTTTTTGCGTCTTCTCTTTTTCTTTTTTCTTTTTTCTTTTTTCTTTTTTTGGTGGTGTGCCTCCTCGTGTAAGGAGGGAGGGCTAGGGAAGATTGGTGGGTGAGGCAGGGACCCCGGGTTGCCGATACAGTTTGAGATGGGAGCCGTTGACCAATGGGAGTGCCTGCCCATCCTAAGCGTGGAGCTCCACTGCACCTTGGGGTAAGATTGCAAGTACTGTGAATGGGCCTTCCCATACGGGAACAAGCTTTTTGGCTCGCTTGAGGTACCGGGCCTGGTAGACAAGAACCAAGACACCTTCCTTGAATTGCGGACAACGCAAGTGACGGTCGTGCCATGCTTTGCAACAGTTTTGTTCTACGGCCAATGCTTGATTGGAAGATTGGGCATGAACCCGGCAATCCTTGAACATGGTGGGCCACCAGAGCCCCGAGTGAAAAAGGCGTTCAGACATGGTGTAACCAGAGTAGTGACCCCCAAATGGACCGTCATCAGCATCCTCCACAAGCTGAGGGACTTCATGTGGGTTGACGCACCGATGGAGGACACCATCCTGATCGGCTTTGAAGAGTTGGCCAGCCACCAGTTGAAATGGACGACTTTTTAGCAAGAGCCTACGCTTGTCCCACCATCACATGGTGTTTGCCTGGCCACAGAAGGAGCTCAAAGTCAAACTCTTGGAATAAGAGAAGCCAACTCTTGGAATAAGAGAAGCCATCTCCACACTCGGCTCGCCACCTGGGGTTTGTTGAGGAGGTACTTGAGAGCGTGATGATCAGTGATGACTATGAAGTGCACACCCAGTAAGTAGTGGCGAAACTTTTGGCAAGCATACACTGGCCACAGCCTCCCTTTCTATAGTGTTGTAGTTTCTTTCTGCAAAGTTGAGGAGGCGACTAGCATAGGAGATGGGCCGGTCAATCCCGTACTTCTCACTGCATTGGGCTAGCACTGCACCCACTGCAGTGATGTTGGCATCTGCATGCACGTGAAAGATGATAAACCAATCGGGAGGTATGAGGATGGGTACTTGTGTGAGACAATGCTTAAGATAGGAGAAGGCCGAGGACTCAGGGGTGGACTAGAGGAATAGGATGGTGGGACTGACAAGGCGGGTAAGGGGTAGGGTGATGTCGGCATACATGCGGATAAAGCAATGGTGATAGCCGGTGTGCCCAACAAAGACCTGAGTGCCCTTAGGAGTGATGGGAGGGGGTAACCTCAAGATGGCAACGATCTTATCGGGATTTGGAGCGAGGCCTTGGGCAGAGACTTACCAACGACCAAGGCTAATTGTACAACCATTTGAAGGGGTTGAGTCGGAGAGGAGAGGTGTGACACTTACCAAAGACCAAGGCTAATTGTTGGAGATGGTCAGCAAAGGCTTCCAGACACATTGCAAGATGTGTATCGGTGAAGTTCGAGAAATCATCCACGAATGCTCTGAGGAAGCTGGTGAGAAATTCCCGAAAAATGTTGTTCACAATGCGTTGGAAAGTGGCCGGGGCATTGCACAAGCCAAATGGCGTTTTGTTGTAGAGGTAGGTGCCCCATTGGGTGATGAAGACTGTTTTTGACCGGTCATCCAGATGGATTGCCACCTGGTTGTCGCCAATGGAACCATCCATGAAACTATAGAGAGCGTGACCAACCACATCTTCCAGCACCCTGTCCATGAAGGGGATGGGAAATCCATCTTTGATTGTGGCCTTGTTGAAAGCACGGAAGTCAACACAGACCCACATTTTGTTAGTCTTCTTCTTGGGGGTGATCACCATGGGTGAAACCACTACGTGTGTTCCACCAGGGCAATGATGCTAGCAACCTCCATTTTCTCAAGCTCCACCTTCACTGCTTCTGCATACTTGGGGTCAAGTTTGTAGGCGCGGCCCGGACTGGTCAGGTACCCTCCTTGAGAGGGATGGTGTGCACGCCTATGTCCGCCGGCACGTCGTCCAGATCCTTGTAGGTTCATGCGCATACATCCTTGTAGGAGTGGAAAAAAGTGGTGGCCTGTTCAAGTAAGGCAGGGTGATCCCATAACTAGGAGGCCGATAGAATGGGACATTGATCCTCGGGGGTGCCTAACTTGAACTCCTTGACTGGATCCTGACATGAAGGAATTGGAAGGGGCTCGCCACTGGCTGCCGAATTAGAGGGGATGCTGGGGTCATGTGCCGGTTGTTGGTCCAAGGGAAAGTCACCAAACTGCTCCTTTGTCCAAGCTGGGGGTAGTTCCTCTATAGGAATTGGGCGCTCCAAGGTAGCCATGATGTCGGGCTAGCAGCGCCCGAGATGGGTCTGCCTATGGGTGGCTTTGAGTGTGCCTTCTTCGGGACTGATCCCTTGGTGGTGGCTGATGGTTCAGACGTGATGGAGGTGGAGTGCTTGCCATGCCTCCTATCAGTGTGGACTCTCCCAAGCTAATCACCTCAAAGTGCTCAATTGTGGAGTCCTGAGGGGTGGTATCTTCATGAACCTCCATGATGTCCACCATGTAGCAGGAGAGATCCCTTGCAGCCTGGAGCCAATCCACGAGCTCTGAGTCTTCCCCATAAGGCACTATGCCTTCCTCCATTGCCGTGGGTGTGACCATTGCACCTCGCACGGCTTGGTCTAGACCTTCAAGTTTGAATTCTTTTTGGCCATGGGACTGAGGTATCCACAACCTATTGATACCCCAGTCGTGTAGCACGCCAGCAACTTGTAGCTGAAACCGGCCTTTAGTAGAAACCAAAGTGCGGTAGACTAAACGGCGCCCAAACACAGCTGTAAATGAGTAAAGAAGATGGACAAAAGGGAGCTAGAGCGCTCCGACACAAAAACAACGACACCTGGTCGCCCCAAAGCTTGGCACCCCTTTCGGTATTTCTTTATTCACATTCAAAGAAAAGTCCAACTGAATACATCACGGCTTATACATATGCATGTCCAAACTGCCAGTCCTCTGGACCTCTCGGCATAGAGGTTTTACACAGCCCTATGCTCAAAACACCACACTGTTCTGTACCTCTAATCTGCCAAGAGAGCACATCAACGAGGCCTTGAGTACACAGGCAATTGGCCCATGCACATAGCCAAAAACACAGCCATACATCAGCCCGTAGACTCTTCCAAAACAGCCCAAAATCTTGCCCTGTTTCCACCCTCAGAACTGCCAAACCCTTCCTCTCACAAAGGGCCAGAGGAGCATCTCCGAGACAACCTCGAGCCAAGGAAAAGAGAGACTCAGCTATGCACTTCTTGCAGCCCCACCTGCTCGCAAAGAGAGAGAGAGAGAGAGAGAAACCTGCAGAACTTGTCGCCTTCCCCCGGAGAGAGAGAGAGAGAGAGAGAGAGAGAGAGACTTGTCAGCTGTGCCTCCTGTCCTGCAGTCCTGGCCGCCGACCTGTTGCACAAAGGGAGAGCTGATGAGTTGTGCGCCGCCTGCAGACTGTCCACCCTACGCTTTTCACGTGCAGTCCAGACCTGCCGGTTCTCCACAGCCCAGCGCACATGCAGTCCAACAGTTGCCAGAGAGAGAGAGAGAGAGAGAGAGAGAGAGAGAGAGAGAGAGAGGCCCTGTGCGCCACATACAGTCTGGCCGCCCTCCCCCCCTTTCCACAAGAGAGAGAGAGAGAAAATCCAGCTCTGTGCGCCTGCTGTCCTGCGGCCTCCTGTTTTTCCACCAGAGGGAGAAGCCTGTGTGTGCTGCCCGACGAGCCCGCCAGCCTTTCCACGTGTGAGAGAGCAAAAAGACGTGTCCCCCTGGCTACAGTCAACTTCTCCCAAAGTGGAGTCTTCCAAAAATAACGTAACCCTCCCCCAAAAAGGGCCACGACCTCCACAAAGGGTTCTTTTCTTTTTAAAAGGTTTTAAACCTTAGTCCCCACATGAGATTACGTAAAGGGACTTTAATAACTCCTAGTGTTACCCCTTGACCCCAAGTGTGCACATTTAATAAATGTTTTGCACACTTGTGCCCTGCACATTGACCACCATGCCCAATGTTCGGATACACCGTACAAATACACAAGGTCGTGACATATCCCCTTTTGAAAAATGGCAAGCGTCCTCAATTGCATCTTGGTGATACAGCAAGACATCCAAGCGGAAGCACACTGATAACGAAGGCTGCCCAATACAGTAAGATATCAGCCATGTGATCCAAACGAGAGTAAAAAGTACAATATGGCAAGATCAACGTCCCAATCTCTCTTAGCCATACATATGTAGCAACATTCACTGCAAACCAATGGTGTAGTAATAGTCCAAGTTGTATACCACTGTGAACCATACATAACCACAACATCCAATGTGACTAGTACACATATATCATAGAAGTCCCATAAGCAAATGTATTGTCAGCTGTCAATACCTTTAGGTGAGACAAAAGGTACACCAAGCGACCTCTAGATGACATCCGAGCCTGTCTGTAACAAGGGAGTGGAGGTACTACCCCCCATATAATCCTTTGCCTTACCCATAGGCGTTAGATTATCATAAGGAAGTGGCTTCACAAGATTGCTACCCCCTGCATTCATGCCCATACTAGGGTCAACATTGCCAATTCCCACACCTTGCATACCATGCAATCCCGCTGTTCCTCCCATGTTTCCAAACATGCCACTATGCATACCGGGCTGCATGTCCCCATACATGTTTCCTTGCATTCCAAGCTGCATGCCCCCATACATATTCCCTTGCATTCCAGGTTGCATACCACCATACATGTTGCCTTGCATACCAGGCTAAAAAACTAGCACCAAAATTCCCTTGCATTCCCATGCCTCCTTGGGGATAACCCCGAGTCATGGATTGGAACACGGAACCACCACCAAAATAGATTGGATGCAAAGATTGTTGTGGAATAGGTGGCTGCCCAAAAAAGGAATTATGTGGATTAGCACCATTAAGTGTTCTGCATGTTGGAAAACTGTCCATAAACAGGATCCTGTGGGATAGCGCTATTGTTGCTCTGAGGTCAGGTCCTAGAACGCACTTTCTTCTTCTTCTTCTTCTTAGGCTCAAAAGGGACCCTCATAAATTCAGCAAACTTCTCACTTTGCATGAGCACATCCACTGCCCCTGCCATCGGGCTTTAAATTGGGCATCCTCTTCCTCTTTACTTAGCATATCTTCTGGCTGCATTACATCCTCATAACGTGCATTTGTTGCAGCCTATTCTCCTTCAAGTACATCCTCAGATTGATTCCTCTGAGGAGTGGTCTCGTGCTCTTCCTCATCATCATAGTCATAGTCATCCTCTTGATCATACATCTTGCTGAAATTTTCAGCAACGACTTTCCTCGAGACAACCACGAGCTCACCCCCTTGGGAAAGTTGGTGATGGTCCCAGCAACGGAACCTTGAAACCGGCCTTTAGTAGAAACCAAAGTGCAGTAGACTAAACGTCGCCCAAACACAGCTATAAATCACTAAAGAAGACAGACAAAAAGAGCTAGAGCGCTCCTACACAAAAACAATGACACCTATTGGCCCCAAAGCTTGGTGCCCCTTTCGGTATTTCTTTATTCACATTCGAAAAAAAGTCCAACTGAATACATCATGGCTTATACATATGCATGTCCAAACTGCCAGTCCTCTGGACCTCTTGCCATAGAGGTTTCACACAGCCTTGACACTTGTGCTCAAAACACCACAATGTTCTGCACCTCTAATCTGCCAAAAAAGCACATCTATGAGGCGCTGGCCCAAATCCGTGGCGCGCTACCTTGAATCTTTGACCCCTCCTCCAGTTGGTGCAATAGCACATCCACTTGCGCGCAGGCAGCCGGGCTAAATTGGAGCAGTTGGTAGAGTGACATCCCCACCTTGCTCTCCTTGAAGAGGTCGGGCATTGAAGTTGTTGAAGCTCCCAAGGTGAAGGATGGGTGAACTGGCACCAAGGAGGGGGTGTCTTCAGCATTTCCCACAGAGACCAAGTGAGTGGCGGTTGGCGTTGGGAAGGTGAAGTCAATGGAAGCACCAACTCGTTGCTTCGGGCATCTCGGGTGTAGTGATGGCCTCGGGGCAATGACGGCACGGGTGTGTCCCTTTTGGAAGAGGACATCGACCTTGGTAGTGACCATACTCCCCACAGCGGTAGCATAAGATGGGACGGTTATGGGGAGCAGGTGGGCGGGGAGGCTGGTTTTGTGCAGGGGTGACCGCAAGGCTGGCAGGTGTAGGAGATGGTGGGGTGGGCATGAGGGGTGGAAGGTAAGGGTTAGGGGGTGAGGATGTGTGGGTGTATGCAGGAGTGGCGGGCTGGTAGACAGGTGTGGGTGTTGGGTGAAAAATGTGAAATGATAGGTGGGGGTGGCTGGCGGAGGAAACTGTTGCTAGTGATGCAATTGCCGGAAGCCCTTCAAGTAGTAGCAATCCTTGTCCTCATGACCGCCTTTCTAACAAAAAGAGCGATACTTTCTCCGTGGGCACTCTTGGGGGGAAAAGTGCCCGGAGGCTTGGCAAATGGCACACCACACTGTCTTCTTTGCTTCTTGTAGCCCCTTGAGGTCTTCTATCTCCTTTTTCAACTGGGCCAGGGTGTTGTCTTCACTTTGTGCCTTGTGAAGCTTCAGTGCGTCCAGCTCCCTTTTCAGTATGGCCACAGGGTCTTCTTGTGAGGACATGACCCCAGGGGATGACGAACTGTTGTCACGTTCAAACATCAAGCGCGCATTCTCCAATTGAGAGGCTAGCTCTTGGAAGTCCAGTTTTGCAGGCCTGCTCTCTTTGATCTTTTGTTGGGTGGATCGGGGTAAGGCTTGAAACGCCCATTGCTTGACCATGAAGTCACCTTGGTAGGTCGGCAGACGAGATGCAAGGACCCTTGTATACCCTCAGGAGTTGGCACAGGCTAGGGAGATAGTGACCTCTCTATCCCACTCCACTACGCACTCACACAAACTCAAGAACGGAACATCACACAAGAGCTACCTAGAGTGACATGCACACAACATGAGATGGAGGTAGGCAAGAGTTGGGACCTATAGCCACTCTCACTGCCAGTGGTCAGGCACCCAAGCTCATGAACCCCCAAGATCGGGCACCCCCAAATCGTTAACCATGTTCGTGAACCATAAGGCCACCCACCAGTCACACAAGGCGGGAATCTCCAGCGGCCTCTCTCCCCAAGTTTGGCTACCCACTTGGCCGACAAAGCGGTGCTCACCTACTTGTGCTCGGCACCTCTCACCTACTCCAACGGCATCTGTCAGTGACCACTTTTAGCACTTGGCTCGTGATGGCCCAAGGGGCCATGCCATTGTATATAGAGAGACTCTGGTGTAGTGAGGGGGGATCCCCAACGCAATACATGGTTTTGTGGTGTCCCAACTCTTGCCTACCTCCACCTTGTGTTGCGTGCATGTCACTCTAGGTAGCTCTTGTGTGGTGTTCCATTCTTGAGTCTGTGTGAGTGCGTAGTGGAGTGGGACAGAGAGGTCCCCATCTCCCTAGCCTGTGCCAACTCCTGAGGGTATACTGCCCTAGAGAGGACCCTTGTGATTTAGTGTGCCTACACGACGGGCATCCTAGTCTGCTACAGGTACACTAAGAATTTCGCGATCCATATTGATTCGATCAATTTCCTGTGGCCAAGGCGATGATCAATTTCCCGGTGTGATTTTCATGGTCATTTAACATTTCATAAGAAACCACTATTGAGCATCAGGTCTGTTGCCGCTGACACTCTTTCTGCTATCCAGAGCAACATTCAGGATCCCTGTAAGTTGGCAGAGACCAGACGGACTGTAATCAAAAGCATTTGAGGTGCCAGCTTCTTCCTGTCTCTTTCCACTGCAGGAATTACATGCCGCAGTTCTCTTCTAGGCAACATTCTCTTCCTGGCTAACTTCACTAGACATGAATGTATTCTTGAGAGATAGTCCTCTTTGACTTACATAGAAACCTTGTATCTTCTGTATTACTTGATAGAAGTCAACTTATGGGTGAGAAAAGCAATAGATGTAGATGAGTTTATATCTTTGTCACAGGCAACAAAAAAAAGCTACAAGATGTCTAAAGATATGCTCTAAACAATTTGGGAATGTTGAAAGGCCTCTACTTCACCTCTAGCGACTTTATAGAGGAGCTGTAGTCATGCTGGATGCTTAACCTTGGTGTCTCCTTAAAGATCGTGTGTGAAGGTGGGGAGAGTTTGCTTTCCTCCTCATAAGGGTTGTAATGCATAACCTATTTTGCATCATCCAGTACCCTCCATATTGCAAACTCTCTTGCCACTTTACTTCCATTTCTGGACATAAGGAAGACAGTTTAAACTAATTTGTATTAGTTTCCATGTGTCACTAATGCAGGATATTTTCTTGGGGGAAAAAAAATATCGTTTCCATGTGTGTTCTTTTGCAATCCAGATAAATTCTTTCAGATGCTTATTCACCCCTACCAATCTATATCCTTGCCATAACCCAGCTCCCATATGTTGCACTCACATCTCCCATGCAACTAGTGAGCTTTGAGAGAAGATTGTATTACTTAACACATGATTCTCCTAATATGACCTAGGAATGAACAAAAACACCTACTATTTTCAAGTCTTGATGCTTGTGTACTCTGTCTCATCTGAGGGACAAGTATTGAACTTGCTGATTAGAATGGACTATGATACAAGGGTTGGGCCAGTAGATCTTCAATCATGATGCTGTTTTACAAAACCTGTAAAGCTACAGGATATCAACATGTTGCAGGCTAAGAAAATTGCCATGATCCTGATAATAATCTGTATACATCATCTAAAGGGGGAGACGGCACTCTATCAGATCCACATTCCTAACTTCCGTAAGTGTCTACAAGCTTAAAGATGCAGACAAATATAGCACTACTTTTCCAAATGGGTTCTCAGTTGAAGTCTGGCACAAGTACGATAGAGGATTTTAGGCCACTATCATGATTCACATGATATCCCTATAGAGAATTCATGTTCTTTCTCCTAGAGATATACAGCTCATAAACAAGACCATGAGAGCCAATAAGAAAAGTCAGCAAGGAACCTGCTCCACGACATTGGACCAGCACCAGTACATCTCAAGAGGTGACCACATGAGACCTTTTCACTGTAACCGTGAGAACAACCACTGAAGGTTAAAAATTAAGCAAGCACTCGGATGATCCAAGAATTTTCAGAGGACCTTTGACATTGGTTGTGAAGAAAATCTTTTAGGCATGTGTGTGGAAAGCTTGCATTTGGACCCAAGCTAGATGCCAACCATAAGCTAGACGAAAATGTGTTGCAACTTCTCACCTGTAAGCTCTCTACTGACCTAACCAAAGATTAATTGACATAGAACCATATGGGGTTAGCGTTAGACCCACATGCCTGAGAAACCCTAAGGTGGTGGGGGGAAAGAGTAGCCGGAACCGAACTTGTGATAGTTGTGTTTCACACGACAAGCTACTGCCATTCAGTACCAGAAGAGCTTATTGCCTTTCCAGTGGATGGCTCAAGGAATGCAAGGTGACTCGAGAGTCGGAATGACTCGAGGAGTCGGGCCTTTTTAGGCTAAGGCTTGAAACTGGCTTGGGGGAATGATTGCTTCTCAGTTCTTTCAATTGGTAATCTTCTACAAGCAAGAAGCTCGATGATTGAAGAACGATCTCTCACTTCTAGTGGATATGGAAAACCTTTCTATTGACATCCACAGGAGACTTCCAAGAAATTAGGGTTCTAAGAGTAATACAGACTCTGATAGGAAGTGTGGAGTTAGGATAGAGGAGGGAGTTGGCAATTATGCCTTTCCCAAATTGGAAGCAGTGTGGATTGGACAAAGGAGATCTTATGGTATAGTCAGTTTTGAACAGGGGAGATCTTGTGTTTGGTATATTGTGTCTTGAGTACTCAGAGGACTTCTCTCACATGAACAACTGTTTTGCATGCATGGACGTGCATGAAAAGGCTGGGCGGGACATAACATCACCATACAGAGACGTCATGCTATTCCAGGTACACCACGTCCCCCCGCCAACACAGCAACTCTCCTCAAAGAAGCACACAACCAGACAATTTATGACTGGACATCTATTGGTGTCTAGTCACCATACAAAAGCAGGGAAAACCTATTGGTGCTTGTAGCAACTGTACTATCAATGCCATCTTGACATCGTATATCAATAATCCCACTGCCTTAAGTTAGCCATTTTTGTTTTTTGCTGCCAGTCAGCATGCTGATAGCACTATTTTTGCTTGACCTTTAGGATAGATCACCATTTTTGTATAGACTCTCTTGGCCATCTTTCCCTGTGCTCTGGTACAAATCCTCTCCTCCCTTCTCCCTTGCTTCATCTTGCAACACCAGACCATATCGGATAAGATTCCGCTAAACACTTTATAGGAAACTTTGCTTTGAACGTGCTGTGAAGACAATAGAGGAAAAACCAAGTAAATGTAAGTATCAAATTCAGTGCATGCAGACCTTTTCCAACCTTATGTAACTGCATCCGGATTTTAACAGCTTCTTGAACTTTTCCACTACAAAAGGCACCAAACTTTACTAAGAAGAAATTCATACTATGTGGGATGGAAAAGACCTGTTTCATACTATCCAAGCTCTTAAGGCTCAAAACTTCATCATTGCCCCTATTTTCTGCATGTGAATTCTCATTGGACGTGCCTTTATTATCATCATCATACTCATCAATTGATGACCCTGCAATATGGACATCATCCTTCAGGTCCTGCCAATTGCAAAAGCTTTAGACATAAAAGGGTTTTAAAGGAACTTCAGGCCTTGAACATCCTCAGAGATAACTTTATTTGCAACTAAAAATTGGCATGTTGTTTAATTTCAGCAATTTAAAGAGAGTAGGACCACAAGGTGATAATAAAAAATAGAGAACCTTTGCAGTCAAAGAATTGCTGTCAAGCACTAATAAAGACGCTTGAAGGTGCTGGGCAACTGCCCTCACTAGCACTTCCTGATACAACTCTGTCCCTGGACGTCAATAGACAAAGTGCAATTACCAAAAAAGCATTCACAAGTTGTCCAAATACCTTGGTACTAAGCTTAATATGAAATCTTTTACTAAAGTATCGAACAGCAGGCTATTGGGAAATCAAATCTTGTGACAAAGTCCAACTCGATAGTGTGAATGTAAACTGAGTTTCTTGCAGAATACAGAAGCATTTTGCACAATCAGTTTTACCTTTCAAGCTTTACCTGGACTTCAACATGTTAAAACTAACAAACACAAACCATTGTTCCATACTGTGCAACACTTCTCCCAAGTTAAGGCATGGTTTTGTTGAACATAACTTAAACTTTAACAAAGCTGATGAGTCACACGACAAATAGATCATTAGTCATTAAAAAAAGTCCGCAGAGAGCAAACTATGTACATCCCTCCTAAGAGGTGGAATGACAAAAAAGAGGGGAGGCTCCCTCTCCAGCTGGCTGCTCTTGGAGGGAGACTACATTGGGGGAGGTGGAGAAAAAAGCTACACTGGGGGCCTGTAGTGCCAGATCGGTCCATCGCCCTCTCTTGTGAGAGAAGGGCCCATAGTTCAAGGGCATAGGAAGGCGGCACAGTGCTGCTGCATCTGCTCCGAGTTGCCTACGAGGTGCTTCCGACATCCCCGATGAGTGTGGATGATGTCTAGCTAAATAGAATGAATCACCTCCGCCGAAGGGAATGGGGGTGAAGGCGCCATCAATGAACTCTTTGCATCTCACCCTCCAGATGAATTGGCAGCTTATTGTTGGCTTGCTATGGTTAAGCTTCACAAGATCACACGAGATAGAAGGGAGATCAATAGGAGGGTTGAATGTAAGAACCTTTTTCACCATTGGTTTAATTGCAGCTGATTGAGCTATCGATCCCTGTAGCACACTCCTTAATGCATCAGCTTTCATCAATCTGAAAGATTTCTTTATTTCATACGTCCCTCTGTTTTGTCATTTCCTTGTTTTGGAAGTTTCATTGCATGTTTCAAGCATTGAACATCAAGGTTTTGAAATTAAGACCTCTAAAAAATCTTGATCAAGTTGCAAAGTGATAGTAGTCTTGCTGAATTTGAGGTATGCAATGGGATGTAGGTTCAGAGCTATTGCAAGAATCTTAATAGGCAAGAGAGTTGAAAATTTCAATGTTATTCAATCAGGCAAAAAAAGGCATTACACTGAAAGCAAAAGACGTCTTCAGGAAATGCTGGAGCTCCTGTTTCCCTGTCACCTGCAGTCCCCCATCACCTACCCCTTTCCTCACGCCCCCCTCACCTAGCCCTCTGCACACACACCGCCCCCCGTCCCCCAGCCCCTCCCTTGCACTAGGCTGCGCACACCTTCCTGCCATTGCTGCCAGCCCGCCCGTTTCAGCTGCCCCCCTCCTGCCCTTGTGGTCCTTCCGCCCTGCTAAGCCTCGCCAGCCCTGCCTTCTCCTTCACTGCTTATCCAACCCCGCATTCCCCCCGTGCCCTCCGTGGTTTTTCCTGTGTGCGCCCTTTCGCCTCTCTGCTGCCTCCTGGTTCTGTGCTCCCTGCTCCTCTCTACTCCTCCCTCTTCCATTGACCATCATTCTCCAAGCAGGTGTTTAGCTTCCAGGTTTGGATGATAGATAGGGCAGGTTTTGGAGTCCCCGCAGACGGCCGCATATCAGTGTTGGCCAGGACAGCAAGCATCCCGTCCATCAGAATCTGCATTGCCTCCCGGTCATTGCACTCCCAAGCCACCAGGGCGACCCGATCCTTCAGCAGGTAGAGCACGCTGGTCTCCCAAGCCAGTGCTTCATCTACAGGCAGATGGGTCACCTTGCTTGATCATCCCCTCAGCATCAGACCTATAGAGAACTCCCCCCCACCCATGGCCTTAGCAGGCACTATCTCATGACCTGGGGCCTCTCAACTCGCTGCCAATCCTCATCAGATAAATCTAGCCCCCAGAAGGCTGCTCCATACATCAAGGCTGGTGTGATGAGGATGTCAAAAAGCCAACCCTTCGTCCTGGGCTCCTGGAAATGTGCCTGGAAGCACTCCCGCTCAAGTAAGCTCAAGGCTGCATATCCCAGTGTCACTTTGGCATGTGCTAGGAGAACCATGGTAAAGCGTGGGCCACTGAAAGAAACACCAGTGAAGGGGCAAGAGGTATTGAGGACCATTACCTTGGTTTTACCAAGGTTAACAGAGAGGTCCCGCTGAGTGCAAAAGTCATGTAAGGCATCCAACTGTCTCTCAAGCCCCTTGGCTGAGTCTGAGAGGAGGACGATGTCATCTGCATATAGTAGTATGGGGATCAATATGCCTGCTAGTGTGGGACCAACCCCGCCTAATCCATTCAATGAAGCTCGAGCTCTCATCAATGTAGAGGCCGAAAAGAGTGGGTGATAGAGGGCAGTCCTGTTTCACCCCAATAGTGTTGGAAATCTCCTGTGATGTACCACCTGGGGCTCTCACTCGTCCGGTGACGGACTCATAGAGGGCGATGATGCTCCAAACCATTACAAATGGGACTCCGATCTCCTGTAGACAGTGTAGGAGGCAGGCTCGGGGTATAGTATCAAAAGCTTTGCGCGAATCCACAAAGCAGCAGTAAATCCTCTAATGTCATGCTCTACCCTCCCTAATGCTAGCACGGAGGGTGAAGATGTGGTCAAGGGTAGAGTAGCTCCTCCGAAAGCCAGCCTGTCCTAAGGCTCTGCATCCCTGGCTCTCTGCAAATGAACTGAGCTCCGCCTCTAGCATTGATCCATAGAGTTTGGCCAATGTGTGGCCAATCATGATCAACCTGTAATTATTAGGATCAAGTGGATCTCCAGCTTTGCGGATGGGGGTGATGGTGTTGGTGGACCAAGAAGGTGGAAATCCTTCACAAAGGACTCTATTGAACATGTAGGCTAGTAGGGGCGCCAGGGTATCATCAGCATGCGAGATGTACTCGGCAGTGAGTCCCTCATGATCCTGGGCTCACCCATTGCGTAGTCTACGAATGGCCTTGAGGACCATGCTCTTTGTGAAGAAGGTGGAGGTGGTGGGACAGAGATCTGGTGGTGGGGGTAGGGGTAGAGGTGGCTGATGGGGGATATGATAGGGGGAGCGTGCATAGGAGTGCCATGTATCCGGGCAAGTGATAGGTGTGGGAGGGCGATGTTCTCGGACTTTCCTCCAGGACCTTTGCAATTCGGCCCTAAGAAAAGCCGGTATAACTCATTCTCTTTCCAAGCGTAGAACTCTCGTTTCTTGTGTTGGGTGAGCCGTTGAGATATCCGTTGCGCTTTTAGCGCTTCATCATTTGCCCAATCCGTACCTCATGCTTAAGACGGGAGCATGTGGCCCGGAATTCGTCATCATACCAACAGTTCTGGGGCATGGAACCGCAAGGTGGCCTGGCGGTAGACCGTCGTGTGCGGATGTGTGGAGTATGGTGGTGAGCTGTGATGTGAGGGTGGATAGGGGGACAGTAGGTTCCACATCCTAGAGTTGGCGGTAGATGTGGTTGGAGTAAACAAGGTCATGCTCGTGTTCAAAAAGGACCTAAGTGTAATGTGAGACGGGGGGTGGTGGTGGAGGGACGGGTGGTGTGCAGGTAAGAGTGAAAGAGAGGTAGGCATGGTCAGCTTCAAAAGGGGGTGGCGGGATGGAGAAGTCGGGGAGACAAAGCCAGAGACTAGGTAGTCCACGATGCTAGTACCTCCTGAGTGAGGGAAGGAGGTGAGGGCGCCGAAGGAGGGCCATCGGGACATCCCGTTATTATAGATAACGAGACCATGTGCAGCTCCTAGCTCTAAGAAATATCTCCCAAACACTGTGACCTCCTCACGGTCCTGTGATGATCACTCCAGCCCTGTGTCAGTGATGTCCAACTCCTGTAGTCTGATAGGGTCGTCTAGATCGAGTAGTGGGACCTGCTGACTTCCCATTCTAGTGTTGAAAATCCTCGAGCAGGAGGACTTTCCCCAGCTGTTAGAACTCCATGATATCCCCATATAATGGTAAGTACAGTGACTAGTCATGCTGTCCAGCGTAAGTGGGAGTGGCGTGGTGCAAAATAACACACAGCAATGTGGTGTCAGAATATGCAGCGGAAATGACAACCAAACTTGGGTAGACAAGAGCAAGTAGACTGCAGAAAATAATCAGCACAAGAAACACAGAGAGATAGGTGTGTAAACTCTTCTCTATACACAAGATCCCGAAAAACTGAATGAGAAAGTGGTGGGGGCTGAGGGGCAATATATACAACTCCATGTGGGCAGTCGGCCAGCTACAGATGGTGCCCACGACTGAGTAAAATACCACGACTGCTGAAAAAGCAGTCGGCCAGCAATCTGATGCCTACGCCTGAGCAAAACAAGTCGGCCAGCACTCCTAAAGCCCACGACTGATGTAGATCCAGTCGGCCAGCAATGGGGTGCTCCTGGCATCACCTGGCAGCCCTCCAACCGCTAGGAAAAAAGGGAAAAATAGGGAAAAAATACGGGGAGTGTGGAAAAATGATATACGGGCGGGCACACCCACAACAGAGGCCCTGGTGTATACAAATAGACAGGAGATGACTTCTAACACCCCCTCTCAGCTCCTGGCTGTGAAACCAACCCCAGGGAGCTGGAGTGCCGCCTGAGTGTAGCCTGAGGTAGAGACTTCCTGAAGAGGTCCGCCGCATTGTCCTCCGTCGAACAATAAAGTAGCAAGATGTCACCCGCCAAGATCTTCTCACGTACAAAGTGATACTGTATCTCTATATGCTTGGTCCGGGCATGGAAAACCGGGTTCCGAGCAATAGCTATACAACTCTGGTTATCACACTGGATGACTGTGGGCTCCCTCTGTGGAAACCCCATCTCGCCTAGCAGCGTCCGCAGCCATACAACCTCACAAGCAGCACCACAAGCAGCCCGATACTCTGCCTCTGTCGAAGAAAGGGCAATAGTTGGCTGCTTCTTGCTGCTCCAAGAAACTGCTCCTGAGCCGAGGGTAAAAGTGTATCCTGAAGTAGACCTCCTCGTGTCTGGATCTCCTCCCCAATCTGAGTCACTCCAACCTTGGAGCTTGACTCCATTCCCTCCTATGTAAAAGAGTCCCAGATCCTTCGTACTCTGCAGATACCGCAAGATCCGCAATCCTGCGTCCCAATGAGTCTTCAATGGCGTCTGCATAAAAGAGCTCAACAGCCCCACGGAGAAGCTCAAGTCCAATCTGGTGTTCAGCAACCAAATCAATGAACCAACCAACTTCCGGTACTGCGAGGCATCAACTGGCTCACAAGGATCTGTAACGGTTAACTTTGTGTTCGGGTCCATTGGCGAAGTAATAGGCTTGCAGTTCTCCATCCCAAAGGCCTCAAGCAACTCATGAACATACCGCTGCTGAGAGACGAAAAACCCCCTCTGGGTCTGCCAGATCTCCAATCCCAAGAAGAAGTGGAGTAAGCCTAAGTCGGTCATCTCAAACTCCTTTGACAAGGCAGCCTTCGTCACTCCAATGTGCTCCACATGACCGCTGGTGAGAATGAGATCATCCACATAAAGGATGATAAGTGTGACCATGCCGCGTTCCCGAAAGAGATACAGGTTCGGATCTGCAACCGATCTCTGAAATCCAGTCCGAATAAAGAAGGAATCAATCTTCTGATTCCAAGCCCTCGGAGCCTGCTTAAGACCATACAAGGCCTTACGTAACCTGTAAACCATCCCTTCCGATCCTGGAACAATAAAGCCTGGAGGCTGCTCAACGTACACCTCCTCCTGCAGGTCACCATTAAGGAACGCGGATTTTACATCCATCTGGTACACGGGCCACCTCTGAGAAGAAGCAATGGCTAGAACGGTCCGAATCGTGGTCATCCGCGCTGTCGGTGCAAAGGTATCCTCGTAGTCGATGCCTGGCCGCTGAGCATAACCCTTAGCCACGAGCCTGGCTTTGTGTTTGTCCACCGACCCATCAGATGAGTACTTGGTCTTAAAGACCCATTTGACACCAATGACTGACCGCTTCGACGGCCTCGGTACCAACTCCCAAGTGTTGTTCTTCTCGATGGCATCAAGTTCCACATGCATGGCTTCCCTCCAAGTATCCTGTGAAAGGGCTTCCTTTACGGAAGTGGGCTCTTTATCCCGCATGATACGAGACATCAGAGCATAGTTCACCTGAAGAAGCTCCGCCGTGTTGCTTTTATCTCGGACTCGATGTGATCTTCGAGGGCCGTCCTCTGTGGTCCACTCGGAGGGTAGCTCCGTGACACCTGACTCCCGAAGGGTGTCTAACAACCACCTAGGTACTCGAACAGATCGTGGAGCCTCTTGTGGTCGCGGGGGCTCAACTCCAGCTGCGGGCTCAACCTCCTGTGATGACTGAGGTGGATCAACTGGAGTGGTAGACTGGGAATCAACATCAGACTCCTCTGGATCTCCAAGAAGTGGCAGCTCCTCGACAGTGGATGCTGGAACATGCTCGTCAAAGACCACATCCCGGCTGACAACAATCTCGTTCCTCTCTGGATCATACAACCTGTATCCCTTGGAAAGAGAGTTATACCCCACAAATACCAGCTTGCAGGACTTGGAGTCAAGCTTCCCCCTCTGCTTCTTCGGAATATGTACATACGCGTCACTCCCAAAGACACGGAAGTGCGAGACATTGGGTTTCATGCCAAAATATGCCTCAAATGGAGTCATATGGGGTACAGAAGTCGTCGGAGAGCGGTTAATGGTATGGACAGCTGTTGCCACAGCCTCACCCCAAAGTGGACGAGGAAGATCACGATGCTCCAGCATGGTCCTCACCATCTCTACCACAGTCCTGTTCTTACGTTCAACAACTCCATTCTCCAAAGGCGATCCGGTATTGGCCAATTCCCTCTTGATGCCATGATCTGCACAAAACCGGAAAAATACAGTCGAGGAGAATTCACCTCCTTTGTCAGCCCTGAGAGTCTTGACCTGGAATCCAGACTCTTTCTCCACCATCACGTGCCAATCCTTGAACCGAGCAAAAGCCTGGTCCTTCTGGGAAAGAAAGTAGACCCACGTGAATCTGGTACAATCATCAACAAGCAGCATGAAGTAGAGATATCCTCCCAAGGATGGTATCTGCTGTGGTCCACACAAGTCAGTGTGAATCAACTCCAATGGTTTCGAAGCCCGCCTGGAAGCCTGCTTCGGAAAGGATTCCCTGTGCTGCTTACCACGTATGCAAGAACTGCAACGTCCTTGCCTATTACCAACATCTGGCAAGCCAACCACCATCTAGTCCCGGAAGGCGCGCCGCAGAGCATCCACATTTAAGTGGCCAAAACGAAAGTGCCACAAATCTCCGACCTGAGAGCCTGTCAGTGAGGAGAGTGCAGAGAGCTTGTAGATGCCATTCTCCACACCGCCTTCCCAAACAACTTTGCCTGTCTCACGGTCCCTCAGAGCAACTGAATGCTCCTCAAATTCCACCCAAAAGCCAGTCTTGCATACCTCATGCACTGCCAGAAGATGAAAACCCAGAGCAGGGACATAAAGAACACGGGAAGCATGCTTGCCCCCCTTGCCGTCGGGAATAATCTCCATCCGGCCCTCACTATGTATCGGAATAGTGGAGTTATCGCCAATAAAGATACGACCTGACTGCCGTTTCAGATCCAGAAAGAAGTCACGGGATGGAGTCATGTGCCTGGAAGCACCACTGTCGAGAATCCATTCCCGGGTATCCTTTGCGGTGAAGCCAACTGCCTTCTCGCTCGAAGATGATGAATCATCGGAGTCCACCATCTCCAAGTGCACAAATGCCAGAGTCTTTGCAGCTGAGGCTGAGGAATCAGCACTCTTCCCTGTCCGCTTAGGGCACTTCCTCCAGTAGTAGTGGCCTTTCTCGCCACAATCATTACACGATCTTTCGGCCTTCAGCGTCTCTCGTTCTGAATCAGGCTTCTTCTCGGAAGACTTCTCCGGTGAAGCCTTCCCTTTGCCCTTGTTGGTATTACGGCCTTTCGACCGTTGGCCAGTTAAGGCCTCCGAACCTCCACCGTTAGGAGGGTTCGTGAAACGTTCCTCCTGGTCCAAGACCATTGGCACAAGCTCCTCCCAAGTAATGGTGCTGAGCTTGCCACTCGTGATCAACGAGGAATAGAAAGCGGAATACTGACCAGGCAAGTGGGAAAGTAACGTGATGGCCATATCTTCGGATGATATCTCTTTCCCAGCTTGAAGGACTTCCTGCTGAAGGGCCTGCAACTTGTTAATGTGTTCTCGCATCGTCGAGGACTTTGCAGGGTTCATAACCCGCATCTGCACTTCCAAGAATATCCGCTTCATGGGTGACACCCTGTTGTACAAAGAAGCCAAGTGCTCCCATATGCCTCTCGCCAGCGTCATGTGCTTCACATGGTTGATCACCTGTGGTGTGCAATTGAGGAATATAAACGACCGGACCCTGGCGTTGACACGGTCCCACATGTGTGCCTGTGCCTCTCGGTCCTTCCTCGTCGATAATAACTCCCCTTCCTCAGCTTCCGGCCATGGCACCCCTATGATAATAAAATCAGCAAGATCATATGACTCCAGAACTGACTTGACTCCATCATGACCTTCCAGATGCCGTAATTGGACCCGTCCAACTGACGATCCACTGGGAACGTGGGGAGAGTCGGAATCTTCACGTGCTTCTCAGCCATCTCGAGTAAATCTGCCATCTCGAAGAGTAACCTGAAAGGGTGGGTGGGTGGGAAAAATCTGAAAATCTGAAAATATGCAAGTGGCTGTCCAGCCCCTTAGCCCGCCTTCCTCTTGCACCTTCTCTTCCCGTTCAGCCCGAAACAGTCCACCGATCAGCAACCTGTTGCTCCCCCTCTTACTCAGAAAAACGCCCAAGATCTCCTAGAGCCTAGGGCTCTGATACCATGTCAGAATATGCAGCGGAAATGACAACCAAACTTGGGTAGACAAGAGCAAGTAGACTGCAGAAAATAATCAGCACAAGAAACACAGAGAGATAGGTGTGTAAACTCTTCTCTATACACAAGATCCCGAAAAACTGAATGAGAAAGTGGTGGGGGCTGAGGGGCAATATATACAACTCCATGTGGGCAGTCGGCCAGCTATAGATGGTGCCCACGACTGAGTAAAATACCACGACTGCTGAAAAAGCAGTCGGCCAGCAATCTGATGCCTACGCCTGAGCAAAACAAGTCGGCCAGCACTCCTAAAGCCCACGACTGATGTAGATCCAGTCGGCCAGCAATGGGGTGCTCCTGGCATCACCTGGCAGCCCTCCAACCACTAGGAAAAAATGGGAAAAATAGGGAAAAAATACATGGAGTGTGGAAAAATGATATACGGGCGGGCACACCCACAACAGAGGCCCTGGTGTATACAAATAGACAAGAGATGACTTCTAACATGTGGATGACTATATCACTACTAAGCTGTAGCTGCAACCAAAGATACCGTGCATCCTTGTCCTTCCGAACGATGCTGAGAAAATCTGTCAAAGATGGGATCTAAAAAGGACAGCTACCCCTCCAGAGCCACGTACTCCTCCTGAAGTGCGGGTCTCGCCTCGAAAAGCTGACTCCCACTCATACCGGCTATGTATGGTAAGCCCCTCTCAGGGCTCTGATGAGTCTCTGTATAAAAATGACATCCGTGCCTGTGAGAATCTTGCTCAAGCCTCCTTCGACCACAGCATGCCATTGCAGTTCCATACTGCTGGCCTCAGGTGTTTGGTCACATAGACCCCACGTCCCTATTTGGGACGGCGCTCAGTGATAATAACCCTACCATCTCTGTAGATAGCCCACTTGCATAGTCTACGGGTCTCATGAACTTTCACCATCGCCTCACGCCAGTGTGCTACCTATGCTGGAGTGAGATCTTCTCCCATGTACACCTGTGTGCCCTTGAGGGCTGCCCGCCTGTCTAAGAAGGCCTGTCTGCTGGTGGCATCAGGGAATCTAATGATGAGGGGCCGCTCTCGTGTCATATCCTTGCCTGCCCTCCATGTATCTACAAAGGGGGGGGGGATCCCATCCATTCCTAGCATCTGGCAAAGCGTCATAGCATCCTCCTTGGGGAAGCCCCCGCACTCGAACATGGAGGGCCCTATCCTTCCTGCATTTCTCCTCCTCGAGAGTCTCATGTATGATGCTATGTGGGGGTTTGTGCTTCTTCACCACCTCCACCCAATCTTTCTTAGTGGTCTGCAGTTCTTCCCGTTGCTTATCACTCACAGCTTTCAACTGCTCCAAGCCAGTCCATAGATCCTCCTGAATATTCGGTTCCCCTTCCTCCACTGTATGGTCCTTGACCGTAGCCTTTAGGGCTTCCATTTCTGCCCGGAGTTCCCCTATCATTGGGGCAGCCTCTGGCATTCCTTGTTGTTGCAGTTGGGTCTCTTTCAACATCTGAATCACCTCCTCCTGGTGGTTCACCTGTGCTGCCAATTCTTTGGGGCAGCCTCTGGCATTCCTTGTTGCAGTTGGGTCTCTTTCAACATCTGAATCACCTCCTCCTGGTGGTTCACCTGTGCTGCCAATTCTTCAATCTTGTTGTTCTTTCCTGTATCTCCTTGCGGAGGCCTTCCAACTGTTTTTCATGTTAGTTCAGGACCCTGTCCAGCACCTTCTTTTGTTCACCCAATAACTTCTTGGTGTTGTCCTCCACTGTCATGATGTATGCCTCCAGCCCCTGTAGATTCATTGTGGCTATTTCCCCGTAGTTGCTACCTTGGGGGCCTAAGCAAGGGTGGGTGGGAAAAGGGACACGGACTATGCACTATGAGGGTGGGTGGGAAAAGGGACGCGGACTATGCACTGTGAGCAGCGTAGTGCAGCATGAGCAGCAGAGAAGGAACGCGGGGCAAAAAAGAGTAAAAAGGGGCAAAAAGCACGCAGCTTATGGGCACTGTGAGGGTGGGTGGCCAAAGGGACACGGACTATGCACTGTGTTTTCTTGTGGCTGCCGTAGTGCAGCATGATCAGCAAAGCAGGGACGCAGAGCAAAAAAGAGTAAAAAGGGGCAAAAAGCACACAGCTTATGGCTGTCGTAGCGCACCGTGAGCAGCCCGAGCAGAAGGCATGGGGGCAGCGCGAGCAGCAGAGCAGCCCCTCATAGGCGCGAACATGCAGTGTGCACGCTGAAGGCAGTGGCGTGAGCAGGTCGCACTACAGAGAAGGCGCCATGGGAGTAGGTCGCACTACAGCAGCAGGTCAATGTTGATTAAGGGTGTGCTGCCTTGGCGGCCTGAAAGAGAGAAAGAAAGAAAGAAAGAAAGATTTTATTAACGTCTTCCAAAAGACCGAACTCGGCCTATGAGACAAATCAGTGTACCTGTGTGGGGTATCCTCGGTCATCCCCCAACAAAATGAAAAAGTATTGAACTAAAAAGCTGAATCTGGGTGTGCAATAAGTACAATGAGTGGGGGAGGTGATGGAGCTCTACTACTAGGAGAATGCAAAGCTATATGCATGGAGTATACAATCATGATATGCAACCTAGCTAGCTTCATCCTGTACCATACTGGGGGTATAGAATGGTATACATCAATGAAGGGGGTGTCCACAGCTCCCTGAAGAACATGCCTGGGTCTGCTCTAAAGCGAGCCAATCGCTCCGCACCCTCTCTGTGAAACTGAGCTCTGATCTCTGTCATCTCTCTCTGGTATAGGCGTGGTGTCCGAAAGTCAGGTGTCCTCTGTCTCATGCGGGCTCTGAGTGTCTCTACTCTCTGGAGAGTAATTCCCTGCTATGTAGGGGCTGGGAGTGGGGTGGATCTCTGAAAAAATGTAGTAATCTGTCTGTCGTCCCTCCTCTGGAGTTGTCTGAGCCTGTAATGATGTCTCTCTGTGACGCTATATGTCTAGAATGAATCTCCCCAGTATGCGCTGGTCTACTGCCTCAAAGATCTGGCGTAGGGAATGTGGCTCTCTGAATAAAATGGGATCTCTCTCTCTGATGGCTGTATATGCTCTGCATCTGCATACATAATGCTCCTCACTCTCCACCTCCTCTCTCTACACAATCTGCATACCCTCTCCTCTCGGGGGATCCGTGCTGCTCTGCCAGTCTCGATCTCCAATCGATGTGATGAGACTCTAAGCTAACCAATAGCTACTCGGGAGCCGTGTGGTAAAAAGCCCTCCATGTATCTAGGCCTCTCTATAAATCCATCATCAGTGATACTCATGAAGTGATCTCTGTAGTATAGCATCTTCGGTGGAAGAGGCTATGTAGGTGATATCCATGTCTCTCGTGTATAGAGCTGCCATAGGTCCTGTCTCAATACTCTGTTCCTCTCACTATGAGAGACGGATATGTGGTGCATCCCTGTCATACTGGAATGGTGATAGATGATCCATGTCTAGGCCATGCTGTGAGAACCAATGTGTGACCTGTGCATACCATGATCCTCTGTCTCCTGCCTCAGCCAGCTGTCTAGATGCCTCAAAAGCTCTGTATGACAATCTGTCCTGTGGCATCTCTCTGAATCTGTCTAGCAGGCATATAGTCTGGAATTTGGCCTCTACCACCATAGGAGGCGCAGCAAACTCGGCTCGGATAATGTCATGAGGTACTGACGGTTTGCTGCGTATCATGCGTGCCATCATGAGGGCCTGTGGTCTCTCTATCTGTGTCCACCAATGGGTAGCAAGTCCTGGCGCCCATACGGCTGCTCCATACATCAGTGCCGGTGTGACTAATGTGTCAAATAGCCACCCCTTCGTCCGGGGCTCCTGAAAATGCGCCTGGTGGCACTGTCTCTCTAGCATAGCCAATGCTGCATATCCCCGTGTCAATCTGGCTCTGGCTGTTGAACCCATGGTGAAGCGCGTGGCTGCTGCAGAGAAGGTAACCCCTAGGTACACGTATGATGTCAGCACCTCCACCTGGCGTCCTGCGAGAGTGAATGTCAGCTGACTCCTGCCCTATCTCGATGTATGAAGGACCATCCGCCTTTTGCGGCGAGTAAGTCTCCTCATCTCTCTCCTCGACTCCTGCTCTGTGATGGCTCCCAAGGCTCTCTATATGCGGAGCCGTGAGTATAGGGCTCTGCACTCGTCATCATACCATCTGTTCTAGGGCATAGTCCCAGATCTCGCAGGCTCTCCTGAGTGGACACAATGTGGGAAGCTCTGTAATGCAGCCGTGTGTAGGAGTGATGCCAGCTGGGCTGTAATGGTATCCATAGGTGCCAGGGGATCCATGAGTAGGAGCCCATCCTCTACTCTGCCAGTGTATATGTCTGCCATGTCATGTGTGAAGTAGATGGTAGTGTGTGGCGTCGGTATGTGGGGGCTGGTGATACTGGTGATCCGGCTAGTGAAAATGCCAACTATGTATGATCTGCCCCAATAGGACGAGGTGCGATGGAGAATGAGGTGACAAGCTGTGATGCCTCCAAAGACCCCATAATGTAGTCCACCACCGTGCCTCTGGTCCGTGTATGACCCCCATGTGGGAAGCATGTCAGCCCTCCTGATCCCGGCCACTGTAGCATCCCGTTATAAATAACGAGACGATGCCTGGCTCCCAACTCTAGTAAGTGGTCCCCATAATGTCCTCTGTCTGGTCCAGTGTCCTCTGATGCCCGACTAGCCCCTATCTCCTCTGGATCCACAGGGTGGAGGATCTCCATGTCATCATAGTCATACACCTCACACTGTCTGTTCTATGTGTGGGCATTGAAGTCACCCGTAAGAAATACTTCCCCTAGTGTAGAATAATGCATAATCTGCTCTGACAGACAAGTGTATGGCGAGGCTCCTGTCTCCTCCTCCTGTGGCATGTCCTCTGTAATGACATAGGAAGATCCTGATGGAGGAAAGTAACATAGGGCTATGTATATAACCCTGTCCTGTGAGAGCTGTAAGCTGATCCACATGTATCTGGCCTCTGGATCCTGTGCTACCACTCTCAGTCTCCCCTGTAGCTCTTGTCTGAATAGAACTGCTACTCCCCCCGACCCTCTCGAGGTACCCTGGCGTGTGGTCCTCCTGTATGTTGACTCCCACTGGAATCCCTCTATTCGAGGTAGCCCTCTCTCTGGGCTCTGATGTGTCTCTGTCAGAAGTATGATGTCTCTCCCCACCATAACATGCTCCAGTCGTCCAGGCTGCACCCATAGTGAACCATTACAGTTCCATACTGCCATA
Organism: Cibotium barometz; assembly: GCF_041138505.1. NCBI lineage: Eukaryota > Viridiplantae > Streptophyta > Polypodiopsida > Cyatheales > Cibotiaceae > Cibotium > Cibotium barometz. The sequence continues at coordinate 64,329,718 of NC_141046.1, read as the reverse complement.
TGTATCTCTATCAGTGGCCTGGTCTGTGTCCCATAGGCCCCAAACCGCTAATCCATGGGCCGGCCATCAATGATGACCCAACCATCTCGATAGAAGGCCTTCTTGCCTTCTCTTCTTGCGTGTAAGACTTGTGGCATGCAAGCTCTCCTATGCTCTAGCTGCATCCTCGTGAGATCATCATCCAAGAAAATAGGAGCTCCCTCTAAGCCTCGTAGTATGACCCTCTTCCTCATGAAGGTGACCCTCTCCGTCTCTCCTGCAAACTGTAGGATGAGGGCTTCGCTTGCGTGTTGAGTCTTTCCCGGCCCTCCATGCTTTGGTGAAGGGGAGAGGGTCCTCTTCCCTGTAGCCTAGCTTCATGCATAGAAGCTGTCCATCTTTCTCAGGAGTGGAGTTGGGTGTCTCGGCTATACCTGTGACTCGAATGTTGAGGCGGCGGGCATGCCTCATCTTCTCCTCCTCAATGGTGGTGTGAATGATTTGATGTTCTTCCCTTTGAGTCTCCTCCCTCACTTCTTTGCAGATGTTCTTCTTCACCACCTCAACCCCATGTCCTTTGTGATCTCCTTGGAGATCTCTTCTTTGATGGCCGTGAGAGTGTTCTCATTGATCTCCCCTTCTTCCTTCTCGGTGTTCTTGACGGCTACCAGTTCCACTTTCAATGCACTCACCTCCTCCTTGAGTGTTGTGTTCTCTTGTTCAAGGTCCGTGACCCGTGCTTCGAGGGCCATGATGTGCCGGTGTAGTTTGTTCTCCACCTCATTGAGGTTGGAATCGGATGTCTTCTTATTCTCCTTGATTAGTGCCTTCATTGCCGTCTCGAGGGCCTCGAGTTTCTCTTGGAGACTCGGGGCCATTCCTCGAGATTCAGGAGAGAGAGAGAGTAATGTTGCTGCCTTCAGGGCCTGAGCAAGGGTGGGAGGGGAAAGGGGGCTGCAGGGCTTACCGGACTTGCAAGCGGGCCAGCATAGCGCCAGCAGTAGTGGGCGCCAGTGGCGAACAGAGAGGGCGGCTACGCACAGAGGCGCGAAGCAAACAGGGAACAACGAAGTGAAGCAAGCGGCGAACAGTGCAGCGAAAAGCGGGCGGCGACCAGTAGCGAACAGCGAAACAGGGGCGGCGAGGGCAGAGAGTAGGAAGGATACAAGAGAAAGGGGCCAGGGCTGATGTAGAGAGAGAAAGAAAGAGGAACTAGCTGCACTATGGTTGATGTAGAGAGAGGGATAAATGGGCGCATGCATGTAGGAGGGTGCACCAGAGAGAAAGAGAGAGATGTTCGCCAGAGAGAAAGAGAGTGTTCACACACTATAGGACACTTAACTCTTTTAGGGGTTGTTCACACACACAAAAACAGGGGTTCACACACACAACTCTGAATCCCAACACTTACCAGCTGGGAAAGAAGTCGAGGATATGATACGAATTTCTTTGTGGAGATTTTTCCCACAATTTCTAGGTCCAAGCTTGTGTATCGGAAGATTATGTCACGAGAAAATCAGCAAAACAAGCTGTAGATCAGTTTTATGGCTAAAAGCATCCAGCCCATGGTTTTTCTCATCATCATGACCATGTGAGGAGTGGTAGCTATCATCTAGGGCACTGGATCGTGTGAAGAAAGGTTCCCAGGCCGCCCATACACTTGTGGGCGCGGTATTCTTGTGAAGACTCCACTTTTGACGTGGAGGTGTGATTCTTGGACCCTTGAGCGTCTGTGAGAATTCTCACTCAGGGCAAGAGAATTCCAAGTTGATTCCTGTGGGACAGGAAACTGAAAGGCTAAGTGATTGGGAATCACTAAGGCTTGCATGCTCGATTTGTATTCATTTCTTGTACTTGGAGCACACAAATCCTTAAAGGAGAGAGGAGGGAGGAGGGGGTGGGAGGGGGAGGGGGAGGGGGAGGGGGCGGGGGAGGGGGAGAGGTGGTCCATCTTTCCGGCCCCTAGTGTGGTGTCCATGATTTAAGTGTGCCTGCGGTTTTAGGTGGATAAACTGTATGCCATCATTTCAAGTGTTTAATTGCATTAATAGTAGCATTATCATGACAATTTTTCCAGAAAAAATGCAAGACCAAACGTATAATATGGCATTAAGAAATACATCCATGTCATCCAGGAAATCTATCCAGAATAGAAGATACCAACCAGGTTGACCTTGCAAAAGAATCAAATGGCTAGAACTGGGTAGAGACTCCCCAAACTTTGAAAGTTCATGCTTCTTTAATCTAGCTCCTGCGCACTCTAGCAAAAGATCTCTAGTATTCTCACTGTCAATTAACATGAGGGTAACATTAGTCCTTAGCACTTCCAACAACCATGCCCATTGAAACTAGTCAGTTAAAAAGATAAAGCTTTCTCTGCTGAAAAGATTTTTTAGCCAGTTTAAAAGATAACGCTCTCTGCTGACAAGACTTTTTTAATTGTACTTACCACAAGGCCATTCAAAGAAAAGGAGACATGCTAACATTTACAAAAACCTGTGGTAATGCTACGAAATAATAATACAACTGGATTCTAAATGACATGACATATTCTGCCTCTTTGCATAAAAAACATAATGCTGCCTCCGTGGCCCCTTATGTCAAGCCTCCTATGCCTTGTCTCGATGCACACGCAGAGCTTCAGCGGCTTCTTCCCAACCCAGAACCTTCACTATTTTTCTTGTCCAAACCAAACCTTCTCAAACTTTGCAATTTGGCCAGCCTCATCTTTATTCTCAGCTGCTACCTGCTCTGCCCAAGGTGCTTGCTCTGCTTCCTAAACCTCTCCATCACTCGCATCTGAACCATCCGCTGTTGTATCAACACCTGACGCTGGGCTTGGCAACGTTGCACATAGCCTGCTACTACGCTTGCTTCTGTTACATCTATGCACGGGACTATTGGCTGTATCTGCTAGTTGTTGTTAAGTCTATAACACCTGCAGTATCAAGTGCTGCATCATCTGAACTCCAGAAATTAGGCAAGAAATGATGGCATTGGGATCCGCCAGCTAAGGGTGGTACCTCTGTTACAAGCACCTCTTTGGACTTACTTGAATTAGAGGGAGGTCCACCAAAGCACCACCATCGTTGTAGGTTTTGAAATCGTACATGGTGATGAATCTAACATGATAAATATGGATCATTTAAACTTACAGAAAGAAGAGAATCTGTAAGTGATAAAGAGGAGTCTTGTTATGTCCCCCATAGCGCATAATTGTGAGGCGTTAATGATAAAGATGGCTACTGCCACTAATTACATTAGCCTAACCTTGTTAATGCCATGCAGTTATGCTCCTAATTAGCATTAGCCTAATGTTATGCCTATTTATAAGCCCTATAACAGATAAATGCCACTATGTATATACCATCTTGACAAAGCTGACAATGATCTATTCTGCAGGCAAGACGTCCCCGGCCCAGAGCATCATGATCCTCCCTCCGCCAGATGCAGATCCAGGATGCTCTCCGACGCCATGACTCCCATCACAGAGCCCAGACTTTCTTTCAAACATCAGATCTGTACTGGCCGAGGATGGTATCACCATCAGCTGATCGTTCTTGCAAGGCTCCCTCAACGGTCATGGATATCTTCTTACAGCAAGAGAAGGCTTGAAAAGGAATTCCAGAGACAAGCAGCAGAGGTTGCAGCATCATGTAGGGCAGCATGAATATCAGAGTTTGCAAAGCTCGAGACTTCCCCTTGTAGAGAATGCAAATGAAGATGGGGACGTATCTCTACAGGAGGTCTTGGCACTAGAAATACAGCAGTTATAGGAGACCAATATTCAGGAAGACTAGAGCAGTCCAAAGACGTTAAAGCTGAAAATCCAGGTCTCGGGAAGGATATTGAGGCAACTTCTAAGTGAGTAGAAGTTGCCAGGAGGGATACAACCATCACCTCCCAATGGGTTGCATTGACCACGAAACAGAAGCCCGCTCTCAGTCATGCAAATGATATCATGGTCGCTCTATTTGATGAGGAAAAGTATAGGCAAGGTAGAGCATTAAATGTGTGAATCATAGGATTTCATGCAAGAGCCTTGCCTTCATATACCCATATACCTTTGCTGAGGAATGAACATACAATTGAGATCCTGCTGATAGACCTTGATTCCCGAACAAAAATGCATAAGCCTAAGGTATGTTACCTATAGACGGGTAAGTTTGTACTCTCAGGTTGTGATATACCTGCAGGACGAACCACCATTCCCGAAGCGGGGCAGCGCAGGCAATGGTGGCTGACATAGCATCCAACCAGCCAGCCAGGCCTACCCCCCCACCCCCCCGTACAAAGAGGGCCTTGGGGGTCATTGTTATTATCAAGACTACTTGCTTCCTCTCAGTGTTTTCTGAGCAAAGCAACACTCCGGTGATTCTGTGTGTTGTGGTGCATTGGGGCAATTCTCCCCCACTTGTACTTGGTTACCATCTCCGGTGGTGAGCCCGAGCTCTCAGGGCCACTTGTAACGGGTGTTTGTGAATAAGGATTCTTGCTTGTGTCTTCAATTCTGCTGTGCAACATTCTTCCTCTGTGCAGACACTTGAGGGCAGAGACTTTGCAGTTGGTATCAAAGCTTAGAGAACCAGCCAAAAAAAATTTCAAGGCTCCCATAGGTTTGGGGAGGTGGAATTCAGTTCCAAATTTCTCTTCTCTGCAGCTGCGTTCTCGGGTGGTGCTTTGTTGGGCCATCACGTCCCGGACTAGTGGTTGATTCATCACCAAGAGCCACACCCAAAACCCTCACTTCATCGCGCATTGGGTGCACTCCCATCTCATCGCTTTGAGCACCAGCGCCCACTTTGACCCGGCAAGCCAGGCATTTGGACCCGGCGGCAACCAAGCTTGTTGAGGATGATCAGTGCCTTTGATTTTCTCTTCTCCTGGGTGTAGTCAACACAATCCTGATGGAGGAATCGTCGGATCTTCTTCGACTTCGATTGGTACCATGGCTTCTCCAGAGGAAATGGCGGAGCTTTTGGCAGGCTCCCAGCCCTCCCGACAGTCCTTCCAATAGCAGCAGCTTGTTGACTTCCTCTTCCCGTAGTTCTTCCCCTTTGCGGAGCCCTTCTCACAGACAGTGGCACCCTTCGGCTCCGGGCAGAGGTAGAGATGTTATGATTTGGGATGAGCGCACTCAGCTGCTGAAGTTGATCAAACCCCTTAAGTTTTCCAGTAAGATGGATGGTAAAGTCGTCACCAACTGGACATCAGCAACACCAGGCGGTTCGGTTATGTTCCAACTTCACTTCGTTCGCACGGCTTTTTCTAGTGGTGCTCTTCTTTGGTGGGAAGACTATGTTCGCCCTCACTATCCGTAACTTGGGAAGATTATCATACTGCAGTCCTTTGCTAGTTCCTTCCGGTTCACTTCCAGCACAACCTGAAGCGGCAATGGGAGCACGTGCATGTGCGACTAGGAATGAAATAAGACCTCATGAAAAGAAAAAAAAAATCCCCAATAAGCTTGGCGGACTGTAGGAACACACCCGACCTGCTGCTGAATGCTGTCTTGGCTGGCCGACTGGAGCATGGCTGCTCCCTAATGCTTGTAAGCTGGTTCTATCTACTGTCCAGGGCTGTAACAGTCCCCAAATAGGCTGCCAACTCAGGCTATGGCCATGGGCTGGCCTCTTTGGCTAGCCCATAGGCATGCTTTAACATGCATCTGGCCTCTACATGCTAGATGCATCTATGCACTAACACCTAATGCTAGGGTAGACTTCTACATGACTTTATCTGATGAATTCTCCAAGTGGGTAAGAGGACTGACACATGTAGACTCTCTATGGCCATGGAGCTACGTAGCTCATGCCTTACATGTCCCGAACTGGAGCTCACAATGGGGTCATGGCATACAACAAATATTCCTAAAAAAGGTAATCCTACTGTATGAATGTTGCACTAACGTAGAGCTAGTGTGTCACATAGGACTCCAGTGTTGGGTGCATGTGACATTTTTGCTTAGCTTGGCGGCAAGTTCATTGCTTCCACATAGTCTGCCAGAAGTTGGGGGTACTCTGGAAAGAACTCTTCGTCGAGCCAGACTGCTTCATAGGTACCTCAATCCTTGAACTTCATGTAAGATTGTCTCTATCTTCGACTGGATCCATGCTTCCATCTATGGAAGAGAATCTATTCACGCTCAACTACTTCGGCTTCGTCTACCACGTTTGGTTGTCGCTCATCTCCAATATCCTACAAAGCTCGACCAATGTAGAGCTTCAACCAAGAAACATGAAAAACATTATGCATAGTCCAACTATCTAGAAGCCTAAGCTTCATAGAGACATCATTTATCTTTATAACGATAAGAAAGGATCTGAAGCTGCGAAAGGAGAGTTTTGGACAATGTTTGCCCACTTGCTTCAATCTCTGAAGCATTATCCAGAGATATACCTAATCCCCTTCTTTAAAGTTGACATCTCGTCTTGATTTGTTGGCTTGCCTAGTGTATGCTTCCTGTGCTTTGGCAAGGCGCTCCTCGACAGACTCCATGATCTTTGAAAAAGTTTCGGCAATCTTGTTCGCCTCCAACGAAGGTGACTCCATTTTCGTAAGAAGTTACAAGAAACGGTGGCCAAATGTTGCCTCATACGGAGTTCGACCAATGCTAAATGAATGAGTGTGTCATTGATGCTCCCACTTTGATTGCCTGTCATGGCAATACCATTTGCCACTTGATTCTAGATTTCTATCCAGCCGTCTAACTATGAATGGAATGCGCTGGACAGATTGATCCCAAAGTTGATAAATAATGAACTCCGAAAATTTGAAGTAAACTCGGGATCCCTGTTTCATGTTATTGTCCTTCGCTGTAAACCGGCCTCGGTCTTCAGACAAAACCGAAGGGCGGTGCAAAAACAAACTTGCACACAAAACACTTCGACACGTTTGAGGACCAAGAAAAGGAAAACAAACTGGGGGAGCTAGAGTGCTCCCGCAAACAGTACACGGACACCGATTGGCCCCATCAGACAAAACCAAAGGGCTGTGCAAAAACAAACTTGCACACAAAACACTTCAACACGTTTGAGGACCAAGAAAACGAAAACAAACTGGGGGAGCTAGAGTGCTCCTGCAAACAGTACACGGACACCGATTGGCCCCAAAACGCAGTGGCACCCCTTGTGGTATTTCTTTAATGGATTATAAGAGAGCTTTGATTACAATAAGGCTAGAAACTCAGCCGTCACAGTAGAACCCTGAAGCCTGCAAAGACCCTACATCATGGCTTCATATCCACTCGGCTTCCACAAACAAGTCCAGCCATTGTTCACATCAAAAGACTCACACATTGCGTCTGCATACAGAAGCTTTCTCCCATGATCAGGGCTGCCACAACCATCCATAACCTCTCACCCTATGAACAGCATCACACCCTCACACATCCACTGCTTCTGCATCACAACACAGACTCCCAAACTCTCTCCCAAAAGAGAACTCGCATCACAGCACAGCATACCATACACTCAACACACCTGTACCAACCCTCTCTACCTTCCAAAGGTACTATCCATCTCTGTCATGGATTCCCTGTCTCCTGTCCAATCAGTAGCAAGGTTGTACCAAACATGTGTCCATTCCTGTACCTTCTCCCTGCATGTGACCTATCTCCTGGAGAACCATAAACATGTTTCCTCCAGAAAACCTACAACCTGTTTCTCGTGAAACCCTTAGGCTTGTTTCCCTTTGAAACCTTTGTCCTGTTTCCATACAGAACCATTCACAGCACCATTCAACAACAGTGCCAACAACGGCATACATCTAGTTACCTGTTCCCTCATGAAACATCTGGAAACATAGAGATGCCCATAACTGTAGGTCCCTCTGTTCCTTCCAGCAGGAAGAAAACAATCTGCTCCATAAGCATGCAACCATGCGAGCTTGCATCACTCCCATGCCAAGGAACACATTCAAGTGACCTGTACTTGCAGCCGGAAACCCAAAACAAGCCATCAAATCAGCCCCATGTCTCCTTCGAAGAGAGAGAGAAAAGCCCACGCGACTGTGCCAAGGAGAGAGAACCCAAAAACGTGTTGTTCAGCCTCTTGTACCTCCTGCAACGAGCCCACGTGCAGCCGAGAGAGAGAGAGAGAGAGAGAGAGAGAGAGCAGTCCTGCAGCCGCCTTCCACCACAGAGAGGGAATCCAAAAGCGTGCTGTTCAGCCCTGCAATTCCTGTAGGCCAGCCCGCCAGCCCTTCCAAAGAGAAAGCACTCCTGCAGTTCTGTTGTAGCCAACCTCTCTCCAAAAAGCGTGCAAAGCATGAGTTCAGCCATGTGCGCAGTCCAGCTTGCCCGTGTGCCAAACGAAAGAGAGAGAGAGAGAGAGAACGTGCTGCCCCTTCAACCCGCCAGCCCTTCCAATAGAGAAAAAGCACACCCTTCAGATTCAGCTAGCGCCTACCAAAAAGCATGAGATAGAAAGAGGCATGTCTCCCAAATTAGCTTTTGGCCCTTGGGCCACCAAAGGTTATAAAACCTTTTAAATTAAAATCTCTTTGTCCCCTTCACACTTGGGGTTGTCCACACATGGGTTTCCTTTTCAACTCCAAACTGATGCCATTCACACTGTCCACCATGTCCCTGTGCACACCTGCATACTGTCCAGAGAAAAACACAAGGTCGTGACATACCCCCCTCTTGAAAAATAGCAAGCGTCCTCGATTGCACTCAATGGCTCAGTAAGGCATCTTATGAGCAAAGGCTCCCCATATAACAAAAGCAATGGCCCTCAAGTGCATCTGGGTGATGAAAAAAAATCATCCTGCACAGTAAGGTGACACCGTCACATCAAAGTGACGAACAATTCTTGCTTGTTCCTTCAGAACCTGGAGCAAAAGTCTAAAACCAAGAGGAAACATGTAACCTGTGTTAGCCAAAAACAAAAGCATGCATCATTCTACATATGACACACATATGCATGACACATATATGCATTCGCAAACAATATGCTCCTCAAAATGCTCTGGCTACTCTAAAGTAACAGTCTAAGGGCTGCTCGCAAGCCTTACGCCCATGGGCATCCCGCAGGACCCACAACTGGTGGTTTAACATGAGCATATAAAAGCACTCAATGCATCCAAACAATACATCCACTAAGTACTTTCCACATATGTCCCTCTTGATGCTTTACCCACTCTGCTCATCGCCATCCCGCGACCCACAACTGGTGGTACAACATGAGCATATAAAAGCACTCAATGCATCCAAACAATACATCCACTAAGTACTTTCCACATATGTCCCTCTTGATGCTTTACCCACTCTGCTCATCGCCATCCCGCAAGAGCCACACCCAGTGGTGCATCCATGCACATAATAAAGTACTTGATGTATCATACCAATATACATGCATCACACGACACAATCGAGAGTATTACCCAAAGTATTCTCAATGGTACCAGGATCCAATGGCACCAGAATACAATAATACCTCAAAAAGTGTATGCATACATGCACAAATAGAGTTCAATCCATATATCCATGAACCAAACCAACTCTAGGACTGCTCGCAAGACTTATGCCCTCCATAGAGTTATCCATAGTTACAGTTATAGTTCAAGGTGCGAGCATCAGGAAATGCTCTAGACCCCAGCTCTGCTGAACCTGAATGAGCCGTAGCAAGAGTCGGCTCCAACTTAAAGGCATCAAGATAAAGCTGCAATACCTGAGGTGAATCTGCTAAGTCATCCTCCTCCATCCACTTCGCATCCATCGGTGAACAGTTCTTGAACTTCACAGGATAGCGACGGGAAACTTTACCTTGTACCTTTCTTTCCTTGTGTGCCAGTATCTGCTCGGGAATAAGAACCTCATCAAGTTCCTCCACTTCCGACTGAGCCTCATCTGATACATCTTCAGGCACCCAAAACCTGCTTGCACTCCACCCAAGTGGTAAGCACAAGTCCCCCATGAAGCATAGTAGATCACCACTGCTAAACATAGAAAGAAACTGTCTTCCGAACCCATGAAGCCTCTGTGAAGATACCACCGGTGACAAAGTGTCGAAAGTCATAGCCTTCAACCCATCTTTTGCACCATAACACTTCAACAGCTTCTTGTTCCTGGCCGACTACTTCTTGTCCTTGGCGTCTTTTCTCCCATACGTCATCTTCAACTTTTGCTCTTCACCTCATATAGGCAAAGACACAATCCTGCACTACCTCCTGCACTTCCTTTTAACTTTCCACGTGTTGAAGCTTTTGACGTGACTCTCATGAGACAACCACAAGCTCACCCCCTTGGGAAAGTTGGTAATTGTCCCGACCACAGCAACCTCCGACTCCCTACTTGAGAAAGTCGACGATGTCCCAGCAATGGAACCTTGTAAACCACCCTCGATCTTCAAACAAAACCAAAGGGCGGTGCAAAAACAAACTTGCACACAAAACACTTCAACACCTTTGAGGACCAAGAAAAGGAAAACAAACAAGGGGAGCTAGAGTGCTCCTGCCAACAGTACACGGACACCGATTGGCCCCAAAACGCAATGGCGCCCCTTGCGGTATTTTCTTTAATTGATTATAAGAGAGCTTTGTTACAATAAGGCTAGAAACTCAGCCGTCACAGCAGAACTCCTGAAGGCTGCAAAGACCCTACATCATAGCTTCATATCCACTCGGCTTATACAAACAAGTCCAGCCATTGTTCACATCAAAAGACTCTCACACATTGAGTCTGCATACATAAGCTTTCTCCCATGATCACGACTGCCACTACCATCCATAACCTCTCACCCTATGAATAGCATCACACCCTGACACATCTAGTGCTTCTGCATCACAACACAAACTCCCAAACTCTCTCCCAAAAGAGAACTCGCATCACAACACAGCATACCATACAGCCGACACACCTGTACCAACCCTCTCTACCTTCCAAGGGTACTATCCATCTCTGTCATGGATTCCATGTCTCCTGTCCAATCAGTAGCAAGGCTGTACCAAACATGTGTCCATTCCTGTACCTTCTGCCTGCATGTGACCTATCTCTTCGAGAACCATAAACATGTTTCCTCCAGAAAACCTACAACCTGTTTCCCGTGAAACCCTTAGGCCTATTTCCCTTTGAAACCTTTGTCCTATTTCCATACAGAACCATTCACAGCACCATTCAACAACAGTGCCAACAACGGCATACATCTAGTTACCTGTTCCCTCATGAAACATCTGGAAACATAGAGATGCCCATAACTGTAGGTCCCTCTGTTCCTTTCCAGCAAGAAGAAAACAATCTTCTCCATAAGCATGCAACCATGCGAGCTTGCATCACTCCCATGCCAAGGAACACATTCAAGTGACCTGTACTTGCAGCCAGAAACCCAAAACAGGCCATCAAATCAGCCCCATGTCTCCTTCCAGGAGAGAGAAAAGCCCACGCGATTGTCTGTTTCCTGCTCAATCATGCGTTTCTGCCCCCTTGCAATCCAGCCCACGCGACTGTGCCAAGGAGAGAGAGAGAGAGAGAACCCAAAAACGTGTTGTTCAGCCTCTTGTACCTCCTGCCACGTGCAGCCAATCGAGAGAGAGAGAGAGAGCAGTCCTGCAGCCACCTTCCACCACAGAGAGGGAACTCAAAAGTGTGTTGTTCAGCCCTGCAATTCCTGTAGGCCAGCCCACCAGCCCTTCCAAAGAGAAAGCGCACAGAATGAGTTCAGCCCTGTGCGCAGTCCAGCCTGCCCGGGTGCCAAACGAAAGAGAGAGAGAGAGCACGTGCTGCCCCTTCAACCCGCCAACCCTTCCAATAGAGAAAAAGCACACCCTTCAGATTCAGCCAGCGCCTACCAAAAAGCATGAGATAGAAAGAGGCCTGTCTCCCAAATTAGCTTTTGGCCCTTGGGCCACCAAAGGTTATAAAACCTTTTAAATTAAAATCTCTTTGTCCCCTTCACACTTGGGGTTGTCCACACATGGGTTTCCTTTTCAACTCCAAACTGATGCCATTCACACTGTCCACCATGTCCCCGTGCACACCTACATACTGTCCAGAGAAAAACATAGGGTCGTGATATTCGCAATCCTATGGGGTACCAATGGTAGATGAAGAGGCGAGCGATGTCTTCAGCTGTAGCCGTTTGCTTGCACGGGATCAAGATGTAAAATTTATTGAATCGGTCCCACAATGGTCATGAGATCCGAATGCCACGGGAAGAGGTCCAACAAAGTCCATACTGATATCCTGGAAAGGACCTTCGAAAACTAGCAAAGGTTGAAGCAACCCTGCTTGTTTCATATGAAGAACCATCCCTTTTTGGCATATTTGACATGCTTGGACATGTTGATAGACATCCCGTCTCATTGTAGGCCAATAGAATGATCTCTCAATCTTCTTCAATGTACTGTTGATACCTCTATGACCTCTGATGAGAGTCATGGGCATCATGAAGAAGTGCTTGTCGCTTTTCTCTAAGAATGCACGGCCCATTCTTGTAAAGTAACTAGCCATCATGGATGGTATAGAGACCCAGTTTTGACTGCAAGGCCAATCTATACTGAGACCCGAATTCCAAAGAATCCTCATACTACGCCTTCATACTGTCGAGATCTTTTCCCTATATTTCAAGCACAATGGACTCCTACAAATTCTGAATTGTGCCTTTATGACTTAGAGCATCGGCAACAGGATTATTCGAGGCAAGAATGTATTCAATCATACCTCCTACCTCCAAACTGTTCGAGGATCTGACTCCATCTGGTTTGTCTGTCACTCCATTCGAAACTAGGCATAGTTTGCAACTATTTAAGTACCTAATGATCTGGCTTAACTGTGATCTCTCTCGTAAAGAAAATGTTTCCAATGCTTAAGAGTTGTCATCACCCCCAATAACTCCTTGTCATACACATAATAATTCCTTTTTGCATCATTTAATTTCCAGCTATAATAAGCCATTGGGTGCCCTTCCTGCTAGAGGACAGGTCCTATGGCTAAATTGCTTGGCATAGGTAATCACCTCGAAAGAATCATCCCATGAAGCCAATTTGAGAGCCGGAGACTTAGAGACTACTTTCTTCATTGCATGAAATGCCTCGAGTGCTTTGCCGGTGAGACAGACACCTTGTGTCGCCGCGTCTTCACGCCCTTGTGTAGATCTGTAAGAGGTGTTGCAAGGTCGGAAAACTTGTCCACATGGGAACTGAATGCTTGGCAGAGACCTACAAAAAAGCGGATCTCTTGAGCATTTTTTGGGAACATCCCATTCGAGAATTGCCCTTACCTTTTCAGGGTCGAGACTTATCCCGTCTGCGCTGATAACATATCCCACATAATGAATTTCTTCTACTCCAAATTGGCTCTTTTTTGCATTGATGTAGAGCACATTGTCTCACAATAGTTGCAAGACCTTTTCAACATCCTTTTCATGCTGCTATGCAATAGCAAAAAAGATGAACACGCACTTTCCTGTGAGCTCCACAAATACCCGAGACGTCATCTTGTTAGACATCGCCAGTGCATTGGTGAGACCGAATGGCATCACCACACACTTGTGATGGCCACGTTTAGTCCTGAAGGTTGTTTCTAGAATGTCAGCCGTAGGTTCCAAATCTAATGATAGCCACTCTTGAGGTATATCTTCAAAGAACTTTGCATTGTTGCGTCGCTCAAGGATATACTCAATCCTGGGCATTGAAAACGTGTTCTTCACTATCAGCTTATTAAGAGCCCTATAGTCCACACATAATTGTCTTTCTTCTGCACAAGCAAGATAAGTGCAACAAAGGACGAGGATGAGGGCCGAATAAATACTCAGAGTAACTAGGAAAGCTGCTACTCCAGTTCGCCCTCCAATGCCTTAGAAAGGTGATAGGGAAACTTATTGGGTAGTTCTGTCCCGAGGACCAACACAATGCGATGATCCTCAAGACGACTGGGTGGGAGCTAGTGGCGGAAGATCACTCTTTAGCATGATGTCTTGAAACTGTACTAAGAGACCATCTAGCCTTTGCTTCAACGGGATTGTTGACTGAACAGCAGATTGTGGCTACAGACATAAATCAACATGCACTCGACTCCTTTTATGATAGCTCGTTGGGCTTGGATGTGTGACATGTGTGGAATAACTGGAATGCTCATATCCCCGCAAATCAATACAGGCTCAAGAACACCATCAACAATAGTGAAAGTGTCTGGCCTCCAATCAGGAATGGGTGCATAATCCCTCCTAAACCGCTGAATGCTGAGAATCATATTACATCCCAAAAGAGGTGAAACAATGAAGTCTCTCTGAAATGTGGCCTTTTGATCCATAAATGAGAATTGTTGAGCCTTATGAGATATATGAGTGCGAAGACTGGGTGTGAACCCGTTTACATCCAGATGATGGGGTACAAGTGTACAACTCATCTTCTTAGCCAACTGAGAAGAAATGGCATCCTCGGAGCTGCCCATATCAAAGAGAACAATGAATTGTTGTTCCTTTGCTGTGCCATAATTACGAATGAGGGTTTTTTATTGCTCCTCAATCTCACCCTCCTCCTTATCGTCAAATACCACCGTGGGTACTGCATTTAAGGCGGATAAGAGTTAAATGGCATTGGTGGTGGCCGATGCGGGAGGTGAGTTGTAGTGGTGGCTACTATGGAGGCAGAGGTCTTGGAGGCTTGTACAACCTGCTACTTGATACAGTCTTTCTTACCATGCCCCATGGTGTGGCAAAAGAAACATATGTTCTTCCCCTTATACCGTGTTTGCTCTTCTAGTTGGAGATATCCACCAGTAATGCCCTCCTTGGCCTTTTCCTCAAGTCTTTTCTTAGACGTAAAGTTTTTATCCTTCTTGCGTCCTCAGGTGCTTTAAGATTCTTTCTTATTGTCTTTGCCATTCTGAGCTCCCTTCCCCCCTAAGATGATGACTATTGAGTGGTGGATGACTGTTGTTGGGGTTTGGAGTTTGCCTCGATCTGCTTAGGCTTACCTCTGTTCAACATCATTTCCTGATTCTGAGAAAGAGTGAGAACCCTGCCATAGAATATGTATATACTGTTAACATGTCTTTCATACAATGTGCAAGGCCTCTGTGACATAAATAAATGGAGGCTTTTTTGGATAATGTAAATAATATGCAGCCACATATTATATGTTTGCAAGAGCATAATCAACAAGTTTTTTTTTGGTAGGCAAGGTTACTTTTCTGGTTATCATATTTTCTATAATAAAGATAGTCAGCACTTTGGGAAAACCATGCTTATCAAAGATGAGCTTCATCCTCAAATTGCTTACAATGATCCCCAAGGCTGATGGATGGTAATTCAATGTATGATTCATGGAGAAATTTATGAATTTGCCAATATGTATGCCTCGTAGAATTCAGCGCAAAGGGCAAAAATGTGGCATTCATTTCAAAGATATCCTTAGCGCTATAATGCATTTATCTGTGGTGATTTTAATAACTCACTAGCATATGATGACAATACTTCGCATCGCTCTCATATGATAGCATGTGAAAAGCAGATATAGGACCAAACACTTACGCATTTACATGCATGTGATCTTTGGACACAAGTTATGATGCCTTCCATCATAATGCTTTTATTGATTATTAGGCACATTTAGATCGTTGGTATCTTTTGAATGCAGCACAATATGATGTATTCACTTGTAAAATGTGGCTGGATCACTCACTCCAGCTCTCAGATCATGCACCACTATGGTTGGCAATGTATTTCAGATGAACACATGTGATTATTCCTTGAGAAATCCGAGATCATTGATTGTCAACAATAGCTATCTCATGCATAGATCGTTTGTGGAAATGGTGAGAGATGCTTTGCATCCACTTTCTATGTAGATGCATGAGCACTTGGATGTGGCCTAGCATAGCTTTGTAATTAGAATCCAAGCTGTTATACAGGATTATGGCAGAAGCTATTTGCAAGAAGAAAGACACAGTGTCCACCGTGTCTATTCATCCGGCTGGAGGTAATCTCCAGTGATGCCCTCCTTAGATTTTTCCTTGGGGGTTTTCTTGGGTGTGGAATCTTTCTTATAGCCCGATTGACCCTGAGAATTTTTCTTTTCGTCCTTTTGGTCTTTGCTATTCGGAGCCCCTTATCTTGGTTGGATGATTGTTTGGTAGATGCCTACTGTTGCTGGGGCTTAGCACTAGACCGTACCTACTTGGGCTTACCTCCGTTCAGTATCAATTCCTGATTTTAAGCGAGGGTCAGTGCCCGTGCATAAGTCCAAGGCTCAAAGTTTCGGACTTGGTACCTAATGTTTTTGTCTAAACCTCTGATGAACTATTTCAGCTTGTCTTCTTTCAATATACCCAACTGCTGGGCCATGGTAATGACCTTGTTGGAATAGGTCAAGACAAGGGAACCACTCTAGTGAGTTTGTAAAACTCGTCCTTAAGATTGGTCATATACTATGGTGGAAGAAAACGGGCCTTGAGGTCAACCATAAAAGTAGCCCAGTCAAACTGATATTAGCCTATTAAGGGGTTTGTGTGAAGTTGAGACCAATGCTGCCAAGTAACAGCTTCCTAGTGAGTTGAGGTGCTGCCACATGGACTTTGTCATGTGGATCTGTGATTTTAGCTAATGGAAAATGTGCTTCAAACTGATGAATAAACTAAGTAACAACAGCATGATCGCACTTAGCATCATACTTACTCAAGTTTGGTGAAGTTCGGATGACGGTGGTGGTTGGGGTGGTGGTGGACGAAGGATTTGGAGCCATCTTGGGGAAGGATGCTAGAATTTGTACAATCGTCTCCTGATGCTTGATTTGCATAGCCTCCAAGTTGAGTCTTTGCTAGAACTCTCGGTCAACTTCTTCCCAACGGCGCTGGTCTTCCTCATACTTGCGTGTGGCTTCCTTATCCCTTTGTTCCTTCGTATGTCTCGTTTTTTTTTTCTCTCTTCAGCTTTTCTTCTTGCTTCTTCACGTCTTTTCTTCTTTGTTCCGGCGCAAACAAGTCAGCAAAACATACATCCTCAAGTTGCAGCTTGTTTATGGTCCATTCACCATCGCGTTGCTTTACACGCACTTTGGATTGCCTTTGACGAGAGACGTGTAATCCTTTGAAGAAAGCATTTGAGGAACAACCTTTATCAAGCAATGGTTTTTGTCAAGCTTTAACTTGCCATTTTTGAAGCTTTCTTTGGTCATTGATTTTCTACTCCTGGGCATTCAAACTTCTATGCTGGTTGATTTCTGTATATTATAAAGTACCAAGCAAAGAACCGTTCTTTCTTCTGCCACATTGTGGGACAAAGAAAGAAGGATTGCACTAAGTGCAAGCCGAAAAGTCTGCCAAGGCACCCACTTACTTAGTAGCAACCATAGTATCCACATCCACACCTCCACTAGCAGCCTCTAATGCCACTTAGCTATTGCCAACTTTGAGTTCGGTGCCACCAGTGGTATTTGATGATAAGCATGAGGGTGAGGCTAAGGAGAGAAGAAGGCTCTCATCCATGCCTATGGCATTGTGAGGGGACAACAGTTCATTGTCCTCTTCGACATGGGCAGTTCTCAGGATGCCATCTCTCCACAGTTCTAAGAATGCCATCTCTCCACAATTGGCAAACAAAATGAGTTGTACCTTGGTTCCTAATCATTTAGATGCGGACGGGTTTACATCTGGTCTACATACACATCTCTCTCAGAAAGCTCAGCAATTTGAGTTTCAGGTTCAGAAGGCAACAACCCAGCAAGATTCCATTGTCTCCCCTCTTTTAGGGTGTGACATAATCCTCGCGATCTAATGATTCAGACACTATGCACCCATTCCAAATTGGAGGTAGGACACTTTCACTATTGTTGAAGGTTTTTTTGAGCCCATCATGATTCATGTTGGAGTACTGGAAATACATTACCTGGGATACATCATTAGCTCATTAGATATTAGCCTCAACCCTGAAAAGTTACAAGCCATACTCAGTTGGGATATTCCAAAGAAAGCCCAAGAAATCCGCTCATTTGTGGGTCTGTCAAGCCTACAGTACGCATATGGACAAGGGCGTGAAGACTCGTCGCCAGAAAGTGTCCGTTACAGGCAAAGCTTTGGAGGCATTCTAGGCATTGAAGAAAGTTGCCTCTGAGTCACCAGTCTTGAAGTCGGCATCATGGAATGACCCTTTTCCAACAAGTGATTACCAATGCCAGTAACCTAGCCATTGGAGTTGTTCTACAACAAGATGGTAGGCCAGTGGCTTATTATAGCTACAAGTTGAATGCAGCCAAAACAAATTAGTTGGCAAATGACAAAGAGCTATTGGAGGGGATGACAGCGCTTAAGCATTGGAAATATTTCCTTTACGAAAGAGATTCCACAGTTAAGACAGATCATCATGCACTTAAAACGTTGCAAACCATGCCCAAAGCCCAATGGAGTGACAAGCAATCCAGATGGAGTCAATTGTTCAAACAGTTTGGGGGAATGATTGAATACGTCCCTAGTAAGAATAACCCCATTGCCGATGCTCTTAGTCATAAAGGCACAATTCAAACCTTGCAAGAGTCCACTGTGCTAGAAGTTCAAGAAAAAGACTTGGAAAGCATAAAGGCACAGTATACAAATTCAGAAGAATTCAGGACTTAGTATCAGTTGGCCCTCAGTTCAAAACCACGACACTACAATATGCAGGATGGCTGGTTGTTTTTCAAGAACCGCCTATGTGTATTCAAAGAAAAGCACCAAGTCCTTCTCCATGATGCCCATGATTCTCTTGTCAGAGGCCATAGAGGTATCAATAGTACACTGGAGAAGTTAAAGTGGTCATTTTATTGGCCCAAAATGCGATGGATGTGTCTACCAACATGTCCAAACATGTCAGATATGTCAAAAAGTGGAAGTTCCACGTACGAAACAGGCAAGATTACTTCAACCTTTGCCTATTCTAGAGAGACCTTTTCACGACATCAGTATGGACTTTGTAGGCTCTCTTCCAGCATTATCTAGATCTAGAAACACAGTGCATGACTATTCAGTAAGTTCTACAATGCTCTTTCCATGCAAGCAGACAACCACAACCAAGGACATAGCTCGCATGTTCATTCGGTCATGGTAACCCATTGGTGATTTGCCACGCACAATCACATCAGATAGAGATCCGAAGTTCACATCCCATTTTTGGAGAGCCTTGTTTAACAACTTTGGGACTAAGTTGCAGTTGTGCAGTGCATTCCATCCACAGACAGATGGCCAAACACACATAAATAATCAATTGGCCTTTGATGTTCTCAAATCATACTGCCATGGCGAGCAATCCAAATGGGAACAATATCTTCCATTGATACAGGAAATCCTAAATGATATTCACTCATCTAGTATTGGCTAGGCGCCGTATGAGGTAGCATTTGGTCGCCAGTTCTCATCTCTTTTGACGAGACAAGTATCACCATCCCTAGAGGCCAACAAGACTACTGAAACCTTTTCGGAAATCATTGAGTCAGTGAAGGAGCACCTTGCCAAAGCTCAAAAAGCTTATACCCGGCAAGCCAACAAATCCAGGCGAGACGTCAATTTTAAGGGGATTGAGCATATCTTCGGATCATGAAGCAACAGCTGAAGCAAGTGGGCAAGCATTGTCCCAAGCTTTCGTTCCATAGTTTCGCCCCTTTTTCAATCGTTCAGAAGTTGATGTCTCTTTGAAGTTAAAGTTACCGGAAAGTTGGACTATGCACATTGTCTTTCATGTTTCTTGGTTGAAGCCATATGTAGGTCCAACACTACAGGATGTATCAAAAGAACAACAACCAGATATGCTCGACGAAGCATAAGCCATAGAGCCAAAACTTCTCCTCCATAGATGGAAGCATGGTTCCGGTCCAAGAATCAAATAGTTCTATACGAAGTTCAAGGACCAAGGAACCCATGAAGTGGTA
Organism: Cibotium barometz; assembly: GCF_041138505.1. Classification (NCBI taxonomy): domain Eukaryota; kingdom Viridiplantae; phylum Streptophyta; class Polypodiopsida; order Cyatheales; family Cibotiaceae; genus Cibotium; species Cibotium barometz. Next base: position 64,309,906 of record NC_141046.1, on the reverse strand, counting down.
TGGGTGGATGAAGAGTTCTTTCAGGAGTACCCCCAGTTATTGGAGGACTACTTGGAAGCCCTGAACTTGCCGCAAGCTAAGCAGACTCGGTCGAGGGACAATCAAACACGAGCTACATAAGTCAGTCTCTGACCCATAGAGGTTAGTCTGGAGTCAGTCCTCTTAACCCACCTGGAGAACCCCATCAGATAAGCGCATGCATCAATCAAACTTAGCTTAGGTCTTGCATTAAGGGCATTAGCGAGCATGGTGATGCCTATGGGCCAGCCATGGCTTCAGCAGTATTTAGCAGCCTGTTTAAGGGCTGTTTACAGCCCTGGACAGTGTTTAAAGCTAGCCAACAGCATAAGGAGCATGCTATGCTCTAGTAGACCAGCATATGTAGCAACCCAGCAGGTCGGGTATGATTAGGCAGTTGGCCAACAGCTATGGGCAATGGAACACAAGCATTGGCCGACAGCTTCATGTGTGCAGCAATATTATGCGCTAGCATTTAATGCTAATGTTAGCATTTTATTGTCCATATAAACAGGCCAACCAGCAGCTTACATCCATATATAAGCAATGGCCCAGTATTCAGCCAAAACCATCAATCATCAGTCAGGCATCAAGTCATCAAATCAGTCTTCATCCTCTCCAAGTGCATCTTGAAGTCCTCTTCAGCATTCAGCCAGCATATGTGCAATCCTACAGCTATCCTGGACTTGCATAAGTGGTCCACAAGAGCCTTCTACAGTGCCCTTGGATTGGTGGATTCTTAGCCAACATACGGTCTTCCTCGTCCTTGCGTTGGGTAGTCATAGATCTTGTTCTAAACCATTGTACAAAAGTTCTCCAAAGAAGTAACATAAGCAAATACTCCTACTTGCGAGGGGGGGGGGGGGGGGGCACGGCTTTAGCGGGTGTTTGGGACCCAATACTATGTCGTCTACTTTCTCTTCTCTCTCTCTCTCTACTCAATGAATGGATGCTAAAGATTTCACCAAAATAAAGGTTTAAAGAAGGCTTTGTTGTGTGTTACCACAATCAACTTCAGTGCATGCAACAAGTGGAGTGGGAGGGTTTTGAGCTACGGAAGACCTCGACCATCTGCAGAGAGAAGACAACTGCTGAAGAGAAGCATAGTGCAAGTGCCAGTAGCGAGTATGCCACAACGTAGTATCCTCCTGAGCTACCAAGGAATGATAGCTTTGAAGAAGTTTTAGCAAATGAGACTGTGACTCATTCAAAGAGCCACCAAAGTCCTTCAACCTATAAAGACCGCCTTCATGTACACCTTTGGCAACAATCTGCAAGGTGCTAGATGTCACCTTGACATTGGTGGCACCAAGCACTTTCATACATATTTCATAATCTTTCATCTCTTTTTTTTGCAATATACTTAATAATGTATATTTGATCTCGAGAATTGAATTGTCAAAGTAGACATCGTAGCCTTTCTCTGCAGTCCGAAACATTGAGAGTGAATTGGTAGAGAGCTTGGGAACATAAACGCGATGAAGTAAGGGAGGGAGAGACTAACGGAGCAAGTGCACGAGTGCTACCACTAGTCCGGGGTAGGGACACAATAGAAAAAATAGGGATGCAGCAAAAAAAATTTGCATTAAACTGCAGGGAGGGACGGAGGGAGGGTTGGGAAAAAAAGAAAATGGTAGCTCATAATCTTCCTATAGAGTGTAGAAGCAAGAGCCTGAGAACCTCAGCACTCTGATATCATGAGAGAATAGTTGAAGGTGGCAAGCAGAAGCGGAGGAGAGACTTGGAGCACCCAACAATGATCCAACAAATGAGCAAAAATGATGAATGAAATAGACGGCAAAAGGCCTATTCTTATATACATCATGAAGGGGCTGGTCGGCCAACATAAAAACCCATGACTGAGGACAAAGTGCACGACTAGGAAAAACGCCTGATGAAAGATGGAAAAAATACCCAAGAATATCATATAAATATACTGAATAAAAGGGGGCATAAAAGGAATCAAATGGGGGCTGGAGTTGATCATTCCAACAGATTTAGGCCATCATCATGTGGCCCATGCCAACCAACGTTCATGAGCTAAGAGGGTTTCTCGGCTTGATTGTGTTCTACATGAGATTCATGGAGCAATATGCCCACAAAACTAATGCTATGACTGATGCTACCAAGAAGGATCGTGCTTTTGTTTGGACACCCTTTGAGCAGACTTTCAACGGCTCAAGGATATCATGACTTCCGGGCCGGTTTTATGGCTTCCCAACGTGGATGAGTCCTTCACCATCTTTTGTGATGCGAGTGGAGGTGGTTTGGGAGCAATTTTGCAATAGCAAGGACATCCTATTGCGTATGAGAGCAAGAAGCTTCATGGCGTTGAAAGAACTCCAATACAGCACTTACAACCAAGAACTTCTTGCAGTGGTGCATGCACTTCGGAAGTGGCGGCACTACTTGATCGGAGCGGAATTTCGGATTCAGATGGATCATCAGTCCTTGAAGTATATTCTCACTCAATCTCGACTCTCATCAAGACTTGTCCCCTCGTCACCTTCAGTGGTGGCATTTTCTTCCTCAATTCACCTTTCAAATCAAGTATATCCCTCGGAAGGAGAAAGTGGTTGCAATTGCCTTGAGCAAAAGGCCACATCCTGTGACTGAGGTTGAGACTTGTGCCAATGACTTCTTTTTGCCGATGAAGGAGATGTATGCCTCAGATCACGATTCTGCAAAACCGTAGAGCAATTGTTTGCAAAGCATTGCTTCAAAGTACACCGTTAAGAACGGATGGTCGTACTATAAGGATTGCCTTTGTGTGGTTAAGGGTCGTTCCTATCGACACGTGCTCTTGCAGGAAGCACGTGATGCACCAACATCAAGGAATCGCAATGAGGGCCCAACTGTAGAGAAGATGACACGCTTATTCTTTTGGCCTCGCATGAAGCAAGATGTGCATCAGTTCGTGCGCCATTGCTAGGTTTGCCAGAAGTCAAAGCCTGATTTGCGGAAGGCAGCTAGACAGCTTCACCTTCTTCTAGTTCCCGACTTGCCTTGGGAGGACGTTTCCATGGATTTTGTGGTGGGTTTGCCGAAGAGTTGGAGGTTCTAGAATAATTGTATTTTCATTGTGGTGGACCTGACTATTCCAAATCATTAAAGTTTGGGCAATGATAAAACAAGGTAAAGAGACCCTATCGGCAACCTACCGGCTTAGCGAAAAAACACACTTGATCGCTTGAAAGACAGATGCGGATACACAAGAGGTAGCTCGCCTGTTTATCAAAGAGATTTTTCATCTTCACGGGTTTCGAAGGAGGATTGTTTCTGCTCGTGATCCGAAGTTCACAAGTGCTTTTTGGAAGGCACTCTTCTATGGATTAGGAACAAAACTGCAGTTTAGCATGGCCCTTCATCCTTAGACTGATGGGCAGACGGAACGCATGAACAAAACAATGATCACTATGCTTCGGTGTTTCTGCCAGGAGCACCAAACCTTTGTGGAAGGAATTCCTCCTCTCGTGGAACATGCCATCAATGATATGGTCCAGGCGTCAACAAAGAAGACGTCATTTGAGATAGTTTATGTGCATCTGATTGTCAACCCGATGACTCGAGCCTTGGAGACGGCTATAGGTCATTATGGCACACACCTGTTGCTGCAGGATATGGATCAACTCTTGCGAAAAGTTCGAGAGGAGATCTGAAACTCCCAAGCTAAACAGGTCAAGCAAGCAAATAAGCATCGACGGGAGAGCAACTTCAAGAAAGGGGGTTGGGTCTATTCGAAGATCCAAAAGCAGCAGCTTAAGCAATTTGGTGAAGTTCATTCGAAACTTGCTCTGAAGAAGAAGGGTCCAAGAAGCAATTGAGTGATGTGGTTTTCCGGTTAGAGATTCCAAGTCATTGGAAGATGCATCTTGTTTTTCACTCTAGCAACTTGGTTGAGTATCACGATCTTGCTTTGAGCACTCCCCCTATGAAGACAAGCTAGAAATCATGGATGATGGTGTCTCCAAGAGATATCAATGCTTGAACAGGTGGATCTACATCAGTACAAGCGTGGCACGCGATGCCAAAAACTCCAATTGCTCCTAAAGTTTAAAGGTTATCCTATGCAGCAGGCAGTGTGGTTTGACGAGGACCAGTTTTCGACCGAGTCATTATCACTTTTGGAGGCCTATAAGGACGCGATGCAGCTGAGGACATCCGCAAGCTTAGCGGGGGAGAATGTGATACTCCTGCAGGAGGTCTGCCAGACAAACCACCATTTCGGCAGCGGGCAAGCGGCGGTGACAGTGGCCGCGACAACAATGGCTGACGTGGCATCTGACCAATGCCAAGCAACACTCCGGTGACTCTGTGTGTGTGAGTGGTGCGTTGGGGCGATTCTCTTGCATTTGTGCTTGGTTACCATCTCCGGTGGTGAGCCCAAGCTCTTGGGGCCACTTGTAACGCATGTTTGTAAATAAGGATTCTTGCTTGTGTCTTCAATTCCGCTCTACAACATCCTTTCTCTGTGTAGACACTCGAGGGGAGAATCATTACACAGGTTCACTAGGGAGTTACCAGGGGAACTATCTCCAAACACTAAGGAATTACTAGGGTTTAGGTTAATTAAGAATTAATAAGAGGGTTAATGGTTGAGTTTATGTGCATAAAATTTGTGTATTGTAATTCTTCCTCTCGAGTGCTTTCTTTGGCCTCCTCACGCTTGGCCCAAAACTATCTGTCTTCTACCTACCTACTTGGCTCTTTGCCAGCTTTCTTCTGCTTGAGATGCTTCTTTATCAACTTCAACTAAGCCGCTTGTTACTCCATCTACATATGATGTTGCAGCTGCATCATGTGCTTGATCATCTTGCACACGAGGGACATGGATGGCATTGGTGGCAATTGAAAGACCAGATTTAATAGGATGTTGTGCAGCTGCTGCACTTGAGGCCGGTAAGTTTTTATGTTGCCTAAAACATGGGGAGGAAAATTTGTGGCTGAAGATTTGACTTCTGCTAGTACATTTATGAAAGAAGATGGTGAGCAATTAAGCAAACAGATGGGCATGGACAGCACCCCATATATTGATGTATGGCATGCCGGGAAAGACATGACTAGGGAGAGGCCTCTCCTCCTCAAATTCAAGGATGCTCTTACTCACCAAGCCTCATAACCAATCAGGCTGCCTGGAATGGCACCAAAGATCTACATAGGGGATGATCTCGCTCAGCCTGTCTATGCTGGATTGACCTATGCGAGACATTATGCAATGAGTCTATCTCAGCTGCTTCCCATAGCCTACCATTTTTCCAGTTCCACACTTTTATCAAATATGCCTTTTCCTGGCAGTTGTATCAGGCCACTAGTTCCTCTTTAGCCACATGTTATAGCTAGTTGTTTTTCAGTTTATGCTTTTCATTTTCTACTTAGGACATTTAGTTTCCTTGCGTTTTGGATGTATTGGTACTTTTGTCTCATAGGCCACTTTGGCCTCTTATAGACGTTAATCTCTCTCTCTTTTGCAAACGTTAATATATCTTTCTTTCTTCTTCAGTCTTTCTCGCTTCCCCGACACCGGTATGCACGACTTGCTTTAGAGTCCTCTCATCAGCTAGCCATGGAGGGAGACACTTCATGTTGGTATGCGCAGATAGCATCCTGGTTTGAGCTCTCCACGGGTTCAGTTTAGACAGACTTCCACCCTTCCAGTACTCTCTGGAGGCACCCTCTCTCACCTTGACACATTCTGAGATTAGTAGTCATCAGACAGGACCTCATTCAGATGGACACTAGGAGGACATGGCTAGAGCCCTCATAGGAGTTGGGGACGAAGATGGCATATAGAGACCATCTTCTCCGCACCACTGAGGATGGCTTTATACTTAGACCAAGCTACATGGATACCCATCTGTCTCATGGATTGAGGTGCGCCATTGGGCAGATCCGCACCTCTTCACATCAGTTAGAGATAGAGACAGGCAGATTTAGAGGCATACCTCCAGGGGACAGGATTTGTCAGATTTGTTGGATAGAGCCAGAGACGGAGGAGCACTACATCTGTCGCTGCATAGCATATTATGAGATTTGAGGGCGCTACCATTGCCTTTTGAGAGAGGGATTTGGACCAATGGCTAGAGTCATGGACTATTGTGATCAGCGATGCTTGGGTTTTTATCTCCTGGAGATCCGCAGGCTCAGAGAGTCCATTATCAGGAGAGCAAACGCCCGACTGGCAGGGAGTCCACACAGAGACAGATTACTGACTTCTTTAGAGGGACTACCCGGGAGGACACACAGCCGACAGCCCAACAGTGGGCACCCCATGGGACTCTAGTTGAGAGAGCTATGCAGTTGGGTAGATCTAGATGCCCGGGGGTTCGCGGATCCTCACATCGAAGAGGGTGCCTACACCGGAGGATTCAGAGCATCATTGCGAGGCATCGGGCTCATCCGCCCAGGCATCTCACTATGGCAGATATCCACGCCATCCGGCAGAGACCCATGCTAGAGCTCCTAGGATGATTACGACTCCAGCCATATACTGTTGTACTCATTGTCACTTTTGTACTCCCCCATATTCATGTATTCAGGTATCCATGTACTCATGTACCCCATTTTGACTAGTAGCATTAGCTTTCCCTCTACGTATTGTGGGGCTATCTCTTTTCTTTTCCAGACAGTGTATCAGATGTCACATGGTTGTAACTTTGGTCTCATAGGTCACTTTGGCCTTTTGAAGACGTTAATATAAACATTTCATTTCATTCATTTCATCTCTCTCTCTCTCTCTCTCTCTCTCTCTCTCTCTCTCTCTCATAATTTCAGTTTTGGTGTTCTCTCCATATCAACTAAAAGATTCCATAAGCTTCCACATGTAACATTGGTATCAGAGCTTTAAAATTGATCGCCTTCTCCAAAGTTCGTAAAAAAAGGAATTGTGTGGATGGTTAATTTTTTCTGTAGGGCAACCTATAAGTAACAATCCCACACATAGTGGATGGTTTACTTGCATTTTGGAAGAATCCCAAATGCTCCCACTAAGGACAAGGAAGAGGAGATTCAAGAGATGGGAGTCTAGTGCATCCAAAGATGTGCCCTCTACATCGATTAACACTAATACGACGACTCCTCCCACAGTAGTTACTTCTGCACCATAACATCTTGTGCTGACTCCCACAGTGATAACACAGGAGGAGTACAATCATCAAGTAGCAGAGGCCATGGCCAAGGTCTTGGCACAACTGCCTCCACCTTCTTCACTCTATAACCACCATCTTCTTCACAACCAGAACCTGGTGCACAACCCCAACCCACTTTTGACTGCAAAACGAGTATGAGCTTCAAATGAAGCAACTTCACATGCAATTGGACATTACCCTGGAGAGTAATCTTGAGAGAACCCGAATGTAGGAGAAGCCGTGTCAAAAGATTTTGGAAGCTCAACTCCAGGTAGAAGAGAACCGACGAAGGGACCAACAATAGGCAGAAGAGTACCGACAAAGAGAAGACGATCAATGAAGACAAGAAGAGAACGAGACCTTTCTCTTTGCTTTGAACAATCTTTTATTTCCTTGGTCTTGCGGGGCATTTATTTTCTCTCTCACAACGGGAATTTTACCCCTCTTTTTCCATGTCTTTCTTCTTTTTACCCTAGGGAAACAACCTTTCACTTTCACCTTGCGCCTTTTCTCAAATGAAGATCTAGTGGATAGAAAGGGCAGGAATTGGAAGCCTATTATAGGCTAGATTTGTCCAAGGTATTGTTGAGTCTAAGGTTTATAGGAAACTCTTTGACTCTATGATGCAGGATGTGTTGTATCTTCTAATACTTATTCCGTGACACCCTTGCAGTACAAGGGGAAGAACAGATTTTTTTTTGAGGGTCCTTGTGATTGTAGGCTACCAAGGACTGATGAGAAGGAATGATAACATGAAGTTGGATAATGATGTGTGCTTTCCAAACTTTTGCCGGCACGATTGCCATGGTTGTCATGATTGACATAGCCTACACCTTTAGATTCAGGGATGACGTCGGTTACTCCTGGATAGATTGTCCACCATGACCATGTTAGATACCAATCTGAAATCAATTGACGAAGGAGTTTCAACAAGGCTGTTACTTCAATGGCAACTAAGGTTTGTCATAGCAAAGTGCTAATGACTAGCGAAAAGTGACTATTGGTAGTTGCTATTATGTACGAACATTGATCTTGCCTATTTTGAAATTACCGATCTTACCTTAGTTCCACAATTTGGTTCCCATGATCTTATTTGTTATTCAAAGAGATCATGGAGGTGATTGGGCACATGTTTTCCTGAGTGCACAATTTGGTCTCAAGGACGCATAGTTTTGTGCATCCTCTACCAAATTTTTACAGCTTTATGCTGCGATTTCATTGTGGTTTAATATTTCGTGGTTGATCTTGTGATTCAGATGAGTCCAAGCCACAGGAAGTACACATCTTGAATCCCATTAGGATTTTCACCTGCATGATTTGATACATTGGTGTGATTTCTCCGTAATCCCATGCAATCCCTAACAGTTATCAGCATGTGGAGGGTGGGCCGTAGTGCCAATTGATTGTCCTTGAGGTGCACTAGTTAAATGTGCCAATTGAGGTTCTACATAATAGTTATTCCTTTCCAAGACCAAATGATGAAGGATGAACCGTTTGATATCGTAATAGTTTAAACCAAGCATCGTACAATTGAGGAGGAGGATGTCTATCCACGATACCTTTAGCCCACCTTTACAACGAACGTTGGATGATCTTTCGCATGACTAATAAGTACATTTATTGTATGCCTTCTCACAAGAGATTCTTTGATAGCAGGTTTTTTTATGTGCATTCCGGATGTGCACCTTAGCCTCATCTCAATATTTTTAGACAAGAGACGCTATAGCTTTTGTACGTGAGAAGACGCTCTTTGACGAGACTTAACCATCAAAGTCTCTTGGATGGGGCATGTACATTGGAGTGGGTAGACACAAAGGCTCAGCGCGATTGGGAGGCTTTGTTGTGTTAGGATTTATTGTTTCTTATGAGAAGCAATATGATACTGTTCTGGGTAACATTTTGAATTTTCTAGGACTTTTCTCTTGAGAGTTGGACAGTTGTCCACAAGGTCCTTTGATTGGCATCATTAAAACCGGGCTGGACATATTATTATTTTGGGCATGGACAGGTGGACAAAAGGAGGCGCCTACATGAAACTTGGGCAACAAGCCTAGGAAAAGCACAAAAGTTTATATTTTGGGCTAAAACTTGGCCAACAAGCTGGAAAAAGCATAAAAGTTGATATTTTGGGTAACCCAGGTCTCAGCCACTTTTGGCAAAAAGGAAAAGCACAAGGCCAAAATAAGAGCTGGTCGACTTTATAAAAGCTGGGAGGTGTTTCTCCTTGGAACATCAGCAAGCGCTCGTACTTTCTGGCCGGCAGCATCTCTCCCTCTCTTCAGCGCTTCCTTACAGTGGACTGTTCTCTCCCTTTCAGGGCTGGTCGGCTGCTACAGTTCACTCTCTCTCTCCTGCTGTGTGCTGGTCGTGCAGTTGAGCTGCAAGCTGCACTTCTCTAGGGTGGTCAACGGAGACCTTTTCTCCACAAGATTCTGGCTGTCTGCTGTCCGTACAGCAACAGTACAGTTCAGCTTCCGTACAGCTGCAGTATCATCAGCCACACGTGTGGGGTTCTCAGCTGTTGTTTTGCTCTCAGATTTGGCCATACAGTGGGCTGAGATAGAGGCTTATTCTGGGACTGTTTTGGAGGAATCTGGGACAGTTTTGAGAGCTTTTCTGGGGGTGATTTGAGGCTCTGTTTTGGGGCTGCTTTGGCACGGAGTTTGGGGCTGCTTTGGCACGGAGTTAGGGGCTGTTTTTGGCTCCGTGCCGGGCTGTTTCATGGACTGTTTATGACCTGATTCATGGGACTGTTTTGAGACAGTTTTTCAGATGGCTTTTGGTGCTGTGTTTTATCTTGGCAATGAATAGAAATTTGGGCAAGAGATTTGCTGATGCTTTGTGGAAAATCGGGTGTTGTATGCACCCACACCTTGGTTTATTATAAAAGCTTCTCTCTCAATAAAGAAGTTCCTGGGGGGCAGCTGTTCCGGCTCAATGTGCTGTTTGTTCATATTTCTGTTGTGTGTTCTCGGTCTAAATACTTGAAAAGTATTGTCTTTCTGTTCCGGGTCTCCGCTATTAGTTACAAAAACACTCTGTTTTGTCACTAGTATGGTGAAGCTTTTGCTAGTTCTCAATGACTCGAAAACCGATAGGCATGTTGATTCGGTTAGCTGACGCACGCACGTATCATATATTTTTAGAGACATGTTATCAAAGCACGTATCGTTGATATTGAGATCAGTTGATTCCTCGGGTTGATTTATTCTTCCGAGGTGATACCGTTTGTGTGCCAGATGTTGTTTAGGGAAATGCTAGCAACTTTATTATTATACCTCTAGGAACATTTTGGGTCCGCAAACTAGTATGTGATGGATTTGTAAAACGTATATGGGGCATATCTTGGTGGCATGGGATGCTAGGATCTTCCACATGTGCAGTTTTTACTCACCCTTGATAAGACATATGTTTTACCCTCTGGTGCGGCAAATATCCAAGACTATGTGGTAATGTGTTGACTAGTGGGATTATTCTAGATCTACCTGCTCCTAGTAAAGCACACTATTTTGTTAAGCACGATGATTGCCTTGACCTAGTGATTGAAAGAAACCGAAAGTTCTAGACACTTCAGCTAGTCAATGATTCACTAGGTTGCATTCCTACTTGTGATGATTGTCCTCAATTTATCAGTAGAGGCAGCAAAGAGGATCTATCAAATCTTGCTAGAATATTGAACACATTCCACACCAAGAGACCATTTGATTGGTCGGAACTGCTTATGATGATGCTAAGCATATGATTGATGGCGATAGCTAGGTTATGTTTAGTACGGGTTTTGGTAACCCAGATTTCCCTTACTATAGAGCTTGAAGGCATAAATCTAGGTGCAACTAGCCTTGGGCAAGGGCCAATGACCTACTGTATAGTCATTGCATGATGTGCACTGACAACTATTAGCTTGCACTAGAGGGTTTTATCAATCGTGTTCTAGTTTGAACACAATCCTGACATGTTTTATTAGTGGTGTTATGTTTTGAACACAATCCTAACGTGCACATTCTGTAGTGTTACTCATGATGAGAGTGCACAGATAAGTGAGAGTTATATGATTCTCGCATAGGGAAGTATTTTTTGTATCACCCTCGCTTTGATGGTGGGCAAACACAAAGGATGAACCAGATTCTGGAGGTTATGCATCGTGCATGTCTTCAGACAACCATCTGATTTGGAGGATATGCATCGTGCATTCTTCAAGCGACCATCCGATTGAGAGAGGCACATCACCATGTTGAGTTCCAATTTGCCTATACTAGTGCTAAGCATTTGGCTATTGGTTACAATTCATTTATGTTTATGTACGAATATCAACCTAATCAGTGACCTTAGGACTTGAGGATATTCAAATTGATCACATTAGAAATTTCTTGGCTGATATGCAAGAAATGCTAGTATGTGCTAGTGATGCTATCACGATTGCTCACAATAGGGCATGGTTTACGCTAATAGTAAGCGTAAATCCAGGAAAGTCTAGCCATATCAGACAATTGACTCCAAGATCAGGTTCACACATGTCTAATCTTTCAACATAGTTACTTACATACAAACCAGCTTAATCACAAGCCAATGTTCCTACATGACTGTCTCGGTGGAACAACAAATCAAGGTCATGAGGAACCCAACAGCTCCTCAATCTCCAACTCCCACAAAATTGAATAACCCAAAATCACGGGGACAATTCTCGTAGCTAATCATATTACCTATCCATATCAAGATTGTGTAATTCATCGTACCTAAGAGATAATTTTGCAACCTTCCTTGTCGGCAATGTCTCATAACCTTTGGGTACTCTCAAATACACAAGCATTCCCTCTGAAAACTCCTTTGGTGTAGTGTTGGCTAGGGGGCTTCGGTGAGAAACCCCTTGTATCTAGACATGACCCACCCTTAATTTGAATTGGATCTCATGACTGTGGCTGGGTGGTGGCTAACCCATGGGCCGGATGGGGTTAGGTATGGCCATTGGATCTTATAAATGTTTTTTAGTATTTTAGACTTCACCATAGCTTAATAATAAGTCCTGGAGTATTCCTCCTCAATTTTTATGTTGGTGGTTACTTGCTTGTTGAGCCTCGGGAAGGCGCCGAGTAACTAGCCTTCATAGAGGTTGTAGAGAAAATACCTAGGATTGGTGATAATACGGATGCTAACCACAAGGTAAGTTGGGCTAATATGGGGTTAGGGGACCCTTAGGATTAGTGCAGTAGGTTATGATTACTTGGGCTAAGGTGTTTATAAATGTTATCCTATAAGTTATAGCTACTTATGAGTCTGTGACTACTTATAGGTTGACTGGAGTTCTATAAGTGGGATGACCCTTGAATGGGGATATTCGATTATACTCTCTTGGAGAGTGCTGCTAGATGACAAGAAGCATGTGACTCGGCCTGGGACACGGTCCACGCAAGCCTTAGCCCTTGGGCTCAGGGGTGGTCTATGGATTTAGACCTACGTTTGGGAGGTGAGCTAGCCTACACCCCTTCGATTTGGTACTAATCATACTTGTTTTGTGTTTAGGAGATCTTGGGGATCTTACACCACGTTGCTAGACATGCCCACTTCTCACTTACTTCAGTATATAGGCTAGTAGTTTGGCACTCGTATGAGTAGAAGGTTTTGGCACTACTAAGAGTAGAAGGTTTTGGGACTAGTATGAGTACTAGCATTAAGTCTGAGACCTGTGGCGCCGAATTGGTCATTCAAAGCACTAAGTTTGTGCACGACTTTATGATCACTCCTCTCATAGGAGCAAGCATAATCCTCCAAATTCAATGGTTTCACGAGTTTCACCCATGATTGACTAGGAATCTAATACATTCCTCATTACGAAATGTGTCGAAGACCCAAGTCACAATTAAGTGTGAGCCTGAAATTCCAAATTTTCTAGTGATTTCGCATCTTCATGTGAAGCAGGAAACACCTAAGCTTTCTCCATCACAACCTAAGGATCACAAATCGACTTGATACAACGCATGGAGCCACCCAATAAATTCCCCTACTGCCTCAGTGCATCTATGGAGGCAAACCTGGACCACCACTATGGAGGAATTATTGCGCTCTAGATGTATTCACTCCAATGCGTCACTTTTTGCTCACAATTGTGTGGACTATCATGCGCTCAACAAGATGACAATTAAGCACAAATTCCCTATGCCACACGTAGACTATATTTTGGAACGGCTTAATGGCACTCAAGTCTTTTTGAAGATTGACCTCAAAAGTGGGTTATCCCATTCCGGATCGAGGAGGGGGAGCACCCCAAGGCAACTTATTGAATGGGCTCACTATGAGTTTGTGGTTACGCCCTTCAGATTGATCAGCGCCCCACCCACATTTAACCGAATGATGATGCACGTATTCAAGCTCTTAATAGGTAAGTGTGTCTTTATATTTTTGAACGGCATACTCGTATTTTTAGCTACCATTGATTAACATGAGGACAATGTAGATAGCAAGTGTTTAAGTTGCTGGAAAGGAATGAGTTCTTCAATCAATGATAAGAAATTAGAGTTTGTCGAGGTGTTCACTACTTTGATTACATCATTAGCCAGGAGGGTATTAAGTTGGACTCTGCAAGGTCGTTGACATACTCAATTGGGAAGCCCCACTTAGAACCTTCAATGTGTATTCTTTCGTAAGGATTTGCCAAGCACATTAGACATGCACACATCCATCATTTTTCTAACCTCTCAACAACCCTCACGGACTTGCTGAAGGGAGTTAAAACCCAAAGGCAACGCACCAAGATGACACATCCATCACTTTTCTAACCTCTCAACAACCATCACGGACTTGCTGAAGGGAGTTAAAACACAGAGGCAACGCATCAAGATGACACCAACTGGATTGCAAGCTTTTCAAACCCTCAAGAAGGCATTAGCAGAGGCACCCTTTCTATCACTCGCCTCGTGGGACAATCAGTTTATGGTTATTACCAACGTGAGTAACATCGCAGTAGGAACTGTTTTACAACGGATAGGACATCCGATAGCATATATGAGCAGAAGCTCGCTGCTCGGTACAGCTAAGAGAAACTACTCAATTTATGATACAGAGCTCCTAGTCGCGATCCAAGCCCTTAAACATCGGAAACATTTTCCTCATGGGCACGACATTATTGTTCGCTCTGATCACCAACTCGCTTAAATGGTTAAAGACTATGCCTAGTGAGCAATGGAGTGAATGCCAACACCGTTGAAGCCAGATTTTCTGGCAATTTGGCGGCATGATTGAGTGTCTTCCAAGCAAAGCCAAACACGTGGCTAACGCATTCAGCAGAAAAGGGCAGGTTTCAACTATCCATACCACACTTCTCCAACTTCAGGGACATGGAGTAGAGGACATGAAGCACTAGTACACCGACTGCAAGGAGTTTGGCACAATATGGACATGGGCATTGGAAGCCACGGGTCCTTATCATTTCATCATACAGTATGGTTGGCTCTTTTACAAAGACCAACTCTCTGTGTTGAAAACATTTCAGGCACAGCTCCATGATATGCAAGACAAATCTGTGTGGTGTCTGTTAGGACTGGACCGGACAGGGCCGCGTTCTAAAGGATCCCACCCTTCAGCCACCTAGCCACTCCAAGGGTCAAGGCACACGCATGGGGATTCCTTGAAACTATGGTTATTCCAGCCCATATACCCCTTATAGGGTTATTTTTTACTGGCATATGGGGTTAGCACACCAAGGACTGCCACGTGTCTAGAGGAGGAGGAGGATTCCTTTCCAACACCTTCCCCCTTCCCAAAAAGCGGAACCATCAGACGAGCTGCCTGCCGGGGCGACACACACATGGCCACAATACGGAATTGGGCGCCCACATTCATATGGGATTAACACACCAAGGACTGCCATGTGTCTAGAGGATAGTGATGATTCCTTTCCAACAGTGTCCTGCAGTCCCCTAGTGCATTGTTGCAACTATCTATCCCTATAATGTTGAACATCTTGTGCAGGTTAAGAGCCATGCATCTTTATTCCTCACCTGCAGCCTTCTCTGAAGTGACAATGATAACACCCTCAAATCTCATAGTATGCTGGACAACATTGGAGTGAGACCCTCAATGCAGTGAACATGATAGCCCAAATAATTACCTACTTCATATCAAGTTGCCTCAATCTACTAATGAATCACACCTTTGAAAGAATTTAAAAGCAACAATAAAGGCTTTGGGAGACGTAGACAGCCTTTTATAAGTTCCATGATGTAAGGAGTCCAAGGGAAGGAAAAAAGACCTTACATACATATGATACGTTAGAAAAGAAGAAACAAGTGAGTGAAAAGGGACCCAAAAAAAAAAGACCTTACATACATATGATACGAAGAAACAAGTGAGTGAAAAGGGACCCAAAAAAGGACCTTACATACATATAATACGTTAGAAAAGAAGAAACGAGTAAGTATCATTAGAAAATAAAAGCCAGAGACACATCTGCAGATCGGACTTTTATTTTAGGCTTTATATCTTTTCAGCAGGCATGCCCATCACAGTTATCTGGTTAAAGCTACAAAACATAGGCAAGAACAAAAATTAGACGCATGCTGACATATCAAGTCAACCATAAAAATATGTGCAAAGGGAGAGCACTCATTGGGATGCAACATGGGCAAGAAACTACAACTAGAAACATGTCATCATTTACCATATTTACCTGATGTAGTAAGGAAATTTGTCAAACGTGTCTGTTATATTCTCGCATGAAAGCCATTGTTTTCCTAGGTTCCTTATCAACTTCCCTTTTAATAACTGCAGTCTATCAAAATCTTCTAGTTTCTTGGCAGAACCTGTATCAGCTGGCACCTTTGTCCTCTGAGACCATTTCTTGATGTTCCTCTTTATGACTGGATTCTTCAATTCCTTCTTCTTTTCCTCTGAATCAGGGTGTATATTCTGGGAATGCTGTCGCCGTTCCGAGTTGTCCACCTCAGAGCTCTGGTCATGAACGATCTCTGTTTGGCAACTTTTTGATATTGCACTTGCCTCTAGTGACTTTTTCCCTGGCTTTCCCAGGGTACACCCATTCTCTTTGCCATCCTTATTGTGACCTAAACCTAAGGAAGTGGTCTTCTTTTTCTCTACGTTTTCCTTCTCGTCAGATTTGCCACTAAACAGTCTTGCATATCTGACAATAGTAACAGCATTGGTTCTCTTGATCCCGTCTGCTAAGGGCTTACTAGACCTAATTATCCACTTCCTCTGCAATTGTATGGGTAAGTAATGAATGTTGGAGGGAAAAAACTCTTTACGATGCTTGGTGTGATGTTCTGTAAGCCAGCGTCGACCTCTTGCACCAAAACTGTTGAATGCATTGAGACCTTTTGAGTTTCCAGGTTCTCTTTTTGGTGACAGGACCCTGAATGGATACGGAACTTGTTTATGGAGTTGTTTTAAGAAAACAGGGTTTGTCCTGATAGCAGACTTGTACATGGCGCCACTAAAAAAGCAACCAGACCTAGCTTTTTTTTAGAATAGATCATGGGAAGGCATAACATGTCAATTGTTGAGATCCTCGCTCTTGTATGGTGTTCGTGTATGCCGCCTGACTGCTAGTTGCCTGCTGAGAGACCTGCTCTTGTATGGTGCATACAACTGGGTTCTCTTGCACAAGCTGCACAGAAGCTGCAGCCTACCATAACTGATCAGTAGGTCAAGCCATGAACAGTACCAGACGCTTCATCCTTGCAGGTTGATGTGATTCTCCAAGACAACATTAAACCTTCCATTGAAGAGCATATGTAACTGGCATTCCTGAAGACTTGGCCAGCATGTGGGAATAATCAGTCATCACCAGCACTTCCAAAGACACTACATGATGTTGCAATACTCGATACTAATAAAATTCATGCTTTTTTCCCCCAAAAAAAAAAAACCCATATTTTTTACTTTAGAGTAAGTGCTTCTATTTTACAAATACGCCCATTATCCTCCTTATGAAACACAGAGGAAACATAAAAATCATTTTATTCTTTTGAAAGATTTGTTGAGAAAAAATGATGCACGCTCGGTGTGGGCAGGACTGCTGTTTCTTATTAGTTTTTAAATCGTAGAATCCAATCCCACCTCACTGCTGAATTTCTGTTTATCTAAACAATTAATATACATTGCTTGCGAAATGCAATGCATGAAGGGACTGCATTTTCCAGAATATGAGCTTGATGGAAAACATTTACCACGAGAAAAAAAAAAAAAAAGCGGGTCTGCAAAGGATTAAAATGCAAAACCTAGATTTTGTTGACAGTTTTTAATTCAGCCAAAAAAAAAAAGGGAGAAAATCCAGAGCTTACCTTTAGCAGGAAGAGAGAATACAGAGCCAGAGAAAAGAGAGACTGGAAGATCCGATGTTAAAGACTTTGATTTCAAAAGAAGAAACTCCCCTCTTCAATGCTACCCTGCATAATGTCGCGCCCTAAATAATAATGCTCACATACAATTCATGAATTTTCTTTATTGGGTAATTCCAAAAAAATGTCATAGGTAAAAGATTGTTTTTGGAGTTTTCCATGGCCCATGATTGACAAAGGGGAAAAATTATAGCCTTATATTATATTTGAGATAAATGGACAGAAATCCCATGACAGAAAGGTAGAGTTTCATCTTCAATACACAAATTAAAAGATTTAAACCTAATGAGTCTATGGGCCCATCATAGAAAGTATATATGCATCACCATGAGGTGAGGTTCAGATTCAGCTTTCTTAATTCCCTATTTAGGGCTTACCCTTCTTAAATTACTGCATTTTTTGCTCCTTTAAAGTTCGACATGTGCCAATGTAAGTTCCTCTAATATTTAAAAGACTTGTAGGGTATTTGAGGATTGCAAGTCTTTGCTCTCTTGAGTCAAAACTGAGGTTGCATGGATATTACAAATGCTAGTAAAATTGAGAGAGAGAGAGAGAGAGAGAGAGAGAGAGAGAGAGAGAGAGAGAGAGAGAGGGACTTCTAGTTGTTGCACAAGAAATTACCCTTGAGCCTTTATCTGTTCCAATGAGGGTATGTAACCCCCAAAGGACCATGCCAACATCAACCAAGAAGCCCCATTCAAAAGGTTGTTGGTGCATTATACAAACTGGAAGAACAAGCCCCATTATCCACCAAAAACGAATACACTCAATACAAATGGAATAAAAGCATGAGAAGGAGTAACCATAAGGAGGAACAAATTGACAAGAAAGTATAGGGACCAATATAGGAACTAGCCTAGAAATCCAAGGTGTATAAATGGACCTATAATCTAATACATAAAGGTAGTATCAGAAAGATCTTGAGCTAGAGGAGCACTAGTGTGCATCTTGTAAAACCCAAGTTCTCTTTGTTTTTCTTCTTGTGTGGTATTCAACTACAATTATTTACTTTTTTATGATGGTTTGATATGGCATCCTTGGGAATGGCTTCTAGCCCATCGTTTTTTCAAGGTCTATAATTTGATAGATCCTAAAGCAAATCCTTTCTTTTTCAAACTCAAACTCTCCTCTCCCCTATGCCATTTGAGGGAAGTTTGTCTAGGTATTGGAGACCCTATTGTCCTTCTTCTTTCTAAGGATGAAGTCCAACTACTCCGCAATCATCCAACAACCAAGGCCCTCATTCTCAAGGTACAAGTCATTGGCATTCTATCCACACTACTCACTTTGCTAGGCGGTTGTGAGGTGGAAAGACTTCCCCCTTCCCCCTGCACAGCTCTCTAATTTTCTTAATGTTGAGGCATGCTTTCCACATGGTCAAATTTTCATCAAAAGAAGATGGTATGGGTGTCCTCTAGGGGTAAACTGAGCTATCAATCATGGATAAGTGTGAAGTACCCTTCACTTGTCATTTTGTATAAAATTTAATTCCTCTCATTCATAGAGGCTTCACTTGCTTACGCTCAAATTGAGAGCTCGTTTCCCTTTTCTAATCTTATTCTTTAGTTGTGCCACTCTCTATTGTGGTATTTCATTGAATTACAAGTTCCAACGGTGTGAAAGTTACCTAGCTCTCACGAGCTCCTACTATTAGAACTCATAAAAGATTTGTTGCCATGTCTTAATAATGAAGCTCTATGTGATGTGTGATAAACATGCATAGGATATCCTAAGTGATAAGGTAAATCTATAGAGATTGAATCTATATGTTATGTGTGATAAACATGCGTGGGATATATCTTGAGTGATAAGGTAAACCTAGTTGTCAAAGCCTTTATGTTGAGTGGAGTGAAAAAAGGAAATGGTAAGTGAGTTGAGAGAATATATTTATCGAGGATAGTTGAGAAACCAATAAGAGATTGTGAAAGCTTTAAAAAGCAAAAACATGTGCAATCTCTCACTAATGTTTCCATTAAGGTAGCAAAAAAATGGATTAAAAAGCAAAAATATGGGGATGGGCACAGAGTGGGCTTTTTTTAACAACCAATCTCTCTCTATACCCATGTCTTCTCTTCTCCCTACTCCTCTTCCCACTCCCAGCCTAGCCAGGCCACTACCTCCCCCCTCCGACCCGTTGCAACCAACTCCTCTCTCTTTCCCTCTCTCTCATGCCCCCCCCCTCTCTCTCTCTCTCTCTCTCTATATATATATATATATATATATATATATATTATGGGCTACCACACCACCAAGAGAGAACTCTACACATTCACCTATTGGGTGAGCTCCACCTCCACACTGTCACCATGGAGTCGCTCACACCTTTGCATAGGGCAATCACTCTCTCTCTCACTCTCTCACACAAGCATGAATCATACAAGCATAAAAGAGGCACAATGCTAGAATGCTCTCTCCTTCAATCTCTCTCAAGACACAAAGGGAGAGCTCTAAATAGCACAAAGGGGATTGTGTCTCTTCATTTATGAGAAAATGCCTTATATATAATTGGCCCTTATTCACACTCGGGCGCCCAAAACTTACTTAAACGAGGCCTTGGGTGACAATATCTCATAATGTACAACTTTTCTAGTGCCGTTTCATGACACTTATTTAATGTCCTGGTAAAAATTTCTTCTGGATTGGAGCTTTTTAAGTGTTTGTCTGAAAGCTAAATGGGATCTCCAAAAACCAGTATCCACCATATCTTCAAACGTGATGTGCATGTAGCTTGGAAGACAACGAAGACGGTGGTAATAAAGCATGATCCATCTATCTAATGGGCCTTGGTTCATGTCAAACCTCAAGTTGCCTGCTTCATGACCATCATAATGTTCCTTTGGTTGGTCTATAAGGACCACCACCAACTTCAAAAATCTGACAATGGCTACAATGGGGGGTCGGGAATGTTGCACCATGCCCGGATCCATGTCAATAATTGTTGTCTTTCTTCCTGTATGTGGCCAAAAGTTGTTGGTACAAAGATTGGGAAATTGTAGCACACATGAGAGTCACGTCTTTTGGCTTCGTGAAACTCCAGCAGAGTCCATCTTCTCTTGATTGGCATGTACAATGGATCGACCCACAATGTGGATAGCGTGGTCATGTACACCTGGCTGTATTCTGGAATCACTAGGTACTCCTTCCTCCATTCGGGTTGAATTCCAAAATCCTCCAGGCAAGGGTGCTTTTCAGTAGTGGTGATGGTGGCATAGCCGCCTCTGGTGTGTACAGGGTTTGCTTTTCACCACCTGCGAAAATAGTAGTAGCTGATAATAAATGTTACTATTATGATCTCCAGTAAGTCAGCTAATTGTGGGTTTTCGAGCTTTGTGTGCTTGGCCACATTTGCCCATAAGGTGCCCTCTCCGCCAATGGAAGCAGTTCATCTCTCGAGATCAGGTCATGGTGCGTGGAGAGGGTATGGTACATTATGTTGCTTTGTTGGAGTGACCTCTGAGTATGCTTCAGGCATGATCTGTCATGTAGACTCAAAGGGAATAATCTCCATTAGTGCCTTGAACATCAGTTTAGGCTTCAAAAGCATATTGCCTGCTCTTATAAGTTCCTCGTATTCTGCAACAACTAACAAAGCATCCAAGACTGTTTCATCAATAAACGGTTGAAGATTATCTTATGGTGTAGTTTGTCTTACCTCTTGAGCATGCCTTGTTGGAGATGGGGTAGGTGCTAGTACCTCCTTGGGGGCGAGAGTGTTAGTGGGAAAATCAGTCTCAGGAGGAAAAAAAGATGAGAAGATGCATTTTGTCTGAGAGGTGTTAGTAGGCTTCGAGCTAGGATATGGGTTAAGTAGTTTACTAGAGCGACATTAGCATATATAGGGTAAGTGGATTTTGCCTGAGAGGTGTTAGTAGGTTTCGAGCTAGGATATGGGTTAAGTAGTTTACTAGAGCGACATTAGCATATATAGGGTAAGTGGATTTTAAAAATGAAGAAGTTTCTTCTTGAACCTGTCCTGTGCTAGGTGGCGGGTGATTAGGCTTATGAGACTTAATAAAATCCCGTAAGTCTAGAATTTCTTCTTCGTTTATAATTGGATACTCTATATGGGTAGCATCAAAATTGTATTGTATGGTTGTCCAGCATGGCTTGTAGATGTTGTTGTAAATAGTACTGTAGAGTTTTAGAATGCCATAAGGGTGGTAGAGAGTGGACTCACAAAGGTTTAGATGTTGGTGAGTGTTATAGACCTCTAACCAGCCATGACTGATGATCTACTGGTAGCTTTGTGCTACGACTTCGTAGTTGACGGGTGTCTCAGGAATGTCGTCTAGGACAAACAGGTCTAATTTTTCGACATTGTTGTCCAGAATGTCTGAGTTTTGGAGTACACAACACCAACTACGAAGGTTTAGGACAATAGGATGTAGGGGGTAGAAAAAGATATCCTGAGGGTTAGTCAATACTAAATCACCCCGCAAAATTCCCATGATTATGGTGGGATCAGCGTCTCTTTCTGTATTTGCTTAATTAAGGTTAGTTCCCCTAGGCCTATATCCTCAGCTAGATTTATATCATATTGAAGTAAAGAAAGGGTTAGTGTAGACAAAAACAAAGAGAGAGTGTGGGGAGAGGCCCGAGGAGTTACTGGCAACTATCCCAACTCGGAAGCCCGCTCAAGGAGTAGACGAAGGTCTTCATTGGGTTCTGGCACAGCTGACTTCTTTCTTGTATGGCGAGTTGGCGTTCTAATTCTTGCATGCGGGATTCTGTGTTGGTCATGAGGTTGGATATTGCAATTTCTATGACCATCCGTGCAGCATCCAGCTCTTCAAATCTGCGGCGGGTGGCTTCTTCCTGTGCTCGCCCAGCTATTGTGCTGTTAACCGCTCCGCGCCTTGAAGTTGTTCCGTGAGTTGTGACACTGTTTCCAAGTGTGCCAACTCACCTCGATGTGCTTCGTCGGCTTGGCATGCAGCTATTGTATCATTGAGGCCTTTGATTTTTTCAGCATGGGCCTTGTTGGTCTATTCTCTTTCCTGCTGCAAACGTAATGTCTCCCTGTGCGTTGAGAAATTCAGTGAGTTGTGTAACCTGATCTTGCAATGCGGCTTCTTTGGTCCTGGCATTTTCTTGGAAGATCTAAATTTGTTGCGCATGCATTGTCGTGATTTCTTTTGTGTAATTTACTTCTTTCTGGAGTTGTTCTTTTGCTTACTCCAGCTTGGCGTTGAGATCTGATTTTTCTTTGATTTTTTGTACTATTGTTTGGCTCAACACAAGGTTATTATTCTCCAGGGAGTTATACCTTCTTTATAGCTCTTCTCTAGCCTTAAAACTCGTCAAAATGACTTCCTTGTGTGTTGACTCTATTGCTTCCAGGTTGGCCTTTAACTTTTGCACTTGTGCTCATGAATCCTTCACTTGCTGCCATAGTGCATTGTTGCGGTCATGGAGCATATGTGTTGTTAGTAGATGGCATCTCCACACTTTTTGCTCCTGCTCCCACATAGCCTTTGTTCATGTTCCTGTCTCCAGCCCAGTTGGTGGCTGTTTAAGTAGCTCGTCAAGTCCCTCTACAGTCTCCTGCAAGAACTGTTGGTAATCGATGTTTTGGAGGAAGGCAAGCTGTGGTAATCCCTCCTCATCTTCCAATCTCCTCCTCTTGCTTGGACTTGATGTCTCTGGAGTTCTTTGTCGTTTGCTAGCTCCCATGGGCCTCTCAGGTTCCTATACTTGGGTTGGTGCTGCCTCTTCTTCTCTTGTTTCTTCAGCTTGTACTAGTGTTGCTGCCTCTAGAACTGTTTCTATGGGTGTGTCTATTAGACTAGAATCCTTGAGAGGAGATAAGTCGGTAAATATTGGTTGGGCAGGGCTAGCTGGTGGAGTGAGATGTTGCTGGGGTTCCTATGTTATCTGAGTAAGGATATTCTCCTTCAGTGCCTCCTAGTAAGTTCAGATTTCAGTGGCCACCTCTTCCTTGAGTCTTTGTGACTCCGCTGCAACATCAGTGAGTACCCCCTCATCCTTCTATCTGTTCTCTTCTTTCAATCTTTCCTTATCTGCTTGATTACATCCTTGGTTTCCATTAAGATGGCCTACCCTTCTTATACCTCTTTGGCTGTTAATGTGGGCTGATCTGGTAGCAGGGCCAGCTGCATGTGTTCCTCCAGTTTCCATTAAGATGGCCTACCCTTCTTATACCTCTTTGGCTGTTAATGTGGGCTAATCTGGTAGCAGGGCCAGCTGCATGTGTTCCTCCAGTTCAGGCTCCTTGAGAGGTCTTTTGGCGACATGATTGAGCACTTGAGTGAGAAGGTAAGGGTTCGAGATCTTAGATTGGTGGGCCTTCAAATAGTTTTCCATCTCCTTATATGTAGATAAAATGCCCAATCTTCTTCCTTCTCCTCATGTATTTTGGTTATTCTGTTGAGACGTACTCTATTGTATCTATCGACAGGTTTTATCTGCCCTGCATGCCTTCTCAGTGGCTTCATTTTGGATGTTTTCATATTCTGCACCATTTTAATTATAGGAATTCTTCTTTAACATGTCCTTCAAGGGCATCTTATTAATGTTGTGTAAGTGGGCTCTGACTGCACGTGGGAGTTGCAGAGCTTTCTTATTAAGTCCTCTGTGATGAGGAGCTCTTCAATAGCGCCATCTACCTGGTGATCTTCCCTCGTTTGGTCTGCTTGTCATGTCTTTAAGTACTCCTCCGCACAAAGTTCTGTTAGTCATGGGGAGTATTTCTGCCATTTTGCCTAGACCAACTTTGTCTAATTTGGCCTTCACTTCAGCATCTTCCAGTATCTGTAAACATGCCGGGCTATGGTACTGGAGAGATACCTTCCCATAGACTGTAATGGTTTCTATCCAGATGAGGGTTCCATGGAGCGATTGGGCATAAGGACCCAAGAAATTTAGCTTTGGTTTTGGTCCTCCTCGTCGTAATAACTGACTGCCTAGGGATTTAGTGGCACTGCTCGCCTGAGTGGTAGATAAGTGCTCGTGGGCTTTCCGATTCCGAAGCCGACATCTGTATCAGGCACATAAGGTCAGTTGAATGACTGGTGGGGTTGATAGTATTCTTTCTTCCCTTTTTTTGGGGGGGGGGGGGGTGAAAAAACAAGTTAGTATAGCTGAAGAAGGTGTTAGTGTATGAACAATCCATTAGTCGGTTAATGGTCAGGTAATGTGTAGGCCGAGAAAGGTGAGGCCATGAAGGTGCAGGAATTTGTTCGTGAAACACACTGGTGTGAACTGTTATGCGTGAGATGCACTGACGTGAAACGCACAGGTGTGAAAGTGTTACGCGTGAGATGCATAGGCGTGAAAGTGTTACGCGTGAAAGGGTTACGTGTGAGACGCATTGGCATGAAACGTAGAGGCGTGAAAGTGTAGCATGTGAAAGTGTCACGCGTGAAAGTGTTAAGCGTGTTACACATGAAAGTGTTCCGCGTGAGAGTGTTACGCATGAGATGCACTGGCGTGAAACGCACAGGCATGAAAGTGTAATGCATGAAAGTGTAATGCATGAAAGTGTTTCGCGTGAAAGTGTTAAGCGTGAAAGGGTTACTTGTCAAGTGTTACGCGTGAGATGCACAGGCATGAAAGTGCAGACATCCTTCCGTGAGAGTGCAGTTAAATAGGAGAGTATCTTCAATCATATGACGTGGTGTATGTGGGAACACCAATCCGTACAGATTTTTGCTATTGAATTTAGTGAATACAACATCAATCGTTACAGATTTTTGTGATTGAATACAAGCAGAGTATTTCATGCCGATACTCTTGTGTTTAAACGAATACAGAATGAGTACCAAAATATCAACCAAAATAAAGAAAAAGAAGAAAGAAATGAAAAGACAAGACAAGTATCAAGCTCCCACCTCAAAGGATTATCCGGAGGAGGATGGCGAGCTTGGATGATGCACAAGGAAGCGATGGCGACGATCATATAAACACTCAATGTGAAATGATAAAAAAGGAAACGAAAATCGATTTTATAATGTAGCCATCAGATAGGGCGGCTCTCTTAAAATGAAGAATGCCATGTGGCGTTGTTTGATTGGCTGTCCAAAAATTATCGTTTCACAGCTTGTAACGTTTTGGACCTTTTCATGGTGCGAAACTCTATAAGGTGGTTCACAGGCTGTAACAGGGCCTCAGGCAGTACCCCCTTCATCTCCTTGTAATTCTAGGCAAAACAGTCTTTAAATTCCTTAAGGAGAGCAATGAGCTCTTCTTCTTCAACCGAAGTCAAATCTTTAGCAATGTATACGGGCCGAGCTTCTCCCCCCGGTCCCGCAATATCTACCTCCTTGACTGCTGCTGCCGGGCCATCATATCATGCAAACAGCCCATCCTCTTTCACCCTAGTAGCTGTCTGTCGGACCACCCTCCGTTCGTCTCAACAGTGTAGTTCTTGAAATGGTCGGGTACAAAAAGCAAGTATGGCTTGTCCTCATTGTCACTTTTGGCTTTAGCCATGATCTTTTTTGCCTCACGTTCTGCCTCTGCTAGGGCTTTATTGCGTTTTTGGCGCCCTGCTTTTGTAAGCTTGGGTGCGTGTGGATCTTGAAGGACGACTTTCTCTTTGTGCCTCCCCTCTAACGATATCTTAACTCCTCGCCCCAGTCCTTTGAGAATTCATCGTGTACCTTAGTAGCCTCAAGGTATCTCACCCATTGGGCGTCCGTAGGTTTTCTTCGTAATAGGACATTTTGTCGGGCTATATATCGTTTCTATCTCCGCCATCGTCTGAGGCGTTGAGCACTGATATGTCTTCGTGCTACAGTTTCTTCTGTACTTGATGTTTTTCCTCCTGATTCCTCCTCCATGGTCTGCCGATTAACCATGCAGATCGAGGTCGTAGGGATGGTTCTAGATTCCAAATATTGGGTTCCCCTAGGCTGTATTACATTAATGGTAGCCAACACATGCATCTAGTTTTCACTAAAGTCCAGAGGAGGTAGTGATGCATACATTTTCATTTCCTCTTCATCTTTGGATTCTCCCTCTGCGGGTTGGCATATCTGTATGGAAATGGCTCGTTCCATTGTGACCGAATCGTTACCAAACAACTACCCTTCCATGGGGTGTGCCTTCCATGTTCTCAAATCAATCTTCAAGATTTACGAATCCCTACGTACATACACTATGTTTGTTGTTGTTGTTTATCCATTGCTTTCTTCTTTTCTGAATGATGTTTACCACCCATGCACTGTGTAGTTTGCTTTCTTCCAGTTGCATGAGATGTTGCATCCACTAGTTGACTAATTCTTATGGGCGTCTTTCAATCAGATATTTTAAGGCTAGGGACAACATATTCCATCAAAACTACTGCCTCTACACCATAGAATGAAGAGAATGGGGTGAACCATGTGCTTACCTTGTGTGCTGTATAGAACGCCCAGAGTGTGAAATGCATCTTTTCATCCAAGTCTATTCTATTTTGATTGATTGTCTTTTAGAGGATCCATTTTAGTACCTGATTTGGTGATTCTACCTGACCATTGCTTGCAAATAGTGGACAATCAATTTCTTGTGCAAGATCATATGCCGCTAAGTCAGATTCTAAATCCCTTCATTGATGAAGTGTCCTCCTTGATCACTTACCAGCTCCACTAGACATCATCCAAACCTTGTCATGATATTCTCATACAAGAATTTGGCTACTGTTATTTAATTATCCATGATGACTTTTGCCTCCACCCATTTAGTGTAGCAGTTTGTTGCCCCACGAGGATATATTTATTACCAACCCTCCTTGTTGAGGGTTTAAATGGTCCGTCAAAATCCATCCCCACTTTTGAAAGGGCTCTAGTGGGGTAGGACTGGCTGATAAGGCATCTGGATGGCTAACTGATCCTCTAACATACATCACACTACTTTGCATGATTCCATGCATCTTTGAGTATTGAGGGCAACCATAAGCCGGCCTGCAGTACTTTCCTACTTTTTGTTTCACTAGAGTAGTGTGTGGCTAACACTCCCTTATGTGCTTTTTTTAGCACAACTATTTGTTCATGGTCCACTACATAACGGGCGGACGACTTGGTCCACAGTAGTGTCCGCCTCTGACACTCCCTAATGTGCTTTTGTTATCACAATTGTTTTTGTTCATGGTCCAACGCATAACGGGCGGACGACTTGGTTTATCCCTTCTTTATATAGGGCCCCTGTAATTTCAAGGAAACTCCTACTTCTGAGAGCTAGCTTTTTCCACTAATCTCTGCTCATGTCATCACGTAATGGCCCTTATGTGATGAACAAGAACATATCAAAATATCAATTTCTTTCCATTGTACCACCCTTCTTGTGTTTGCTGCATCAACACCCTTCCGATGGTGGTTGTGTCCAATGCATCCACAAACAAATGGAACATCTTGTCCCATTCTAGTAATTGAATTATTTAGATTTTGGAATGGCCCCCTCCGTTCTTCTTACCAGAGGAATCCCCCTTCTTTGTGAGACTATATAGTGGTTGAGCCACATCATCAATGTGTATGAGAAGTCTGTTGTCTGTTGTCCCATTTTATTTGATCAAGGAATCTGCTGAGCTCCTTCAGGTTTTAAGGTGGACCTAGCTTGACTATCATCCTGACCTTTTCTGGATCAATAGTAGCAATTCCATTGTTGGACACTATGTGTTCGAGCCGTGATGCACATTTCATTGGGTTTAGCTTCAGCTTGGTTTGTCTACATCTTTTCAAGCATAGGAGTAGCTAATGTAGATGCTCCATGCACTTCCCGAATAAATTGAAGTCCCCTCAAAAATTCACATGAATTCTATTAGATAATTATAAAAAATATTGTGCCATGCGTTGGAATGTTGTGGTGTATTACGGAGTCTAAAGGTCATGACATTTGAAGCAAATACTCCCCATTCTGTGATGAATGCAATTTTCTCCTTCTCAAGTGCCATCCTAACTTGATTGTATCCACTGAATCCATCTAAGAAGGAATACATCTCATGGGACTACAACATCCAGCACATTGAGTCTGTGAAAGGCAATGGAAATGGATCTGGTATGGTAGCTGCATTTAGCTTTTTGTAATCTCAATTGACTCTTAGCGTTCCATGTTTCTTTGGCACAATCACTATTGAGCTCAACCAAGTTGCTTTCTTGATTGGGTGGATGAATAATCTTCCTTTAGATTTATCGTGCTGGTAGAAACTTGTGTCAATGCCAGGCATATCTGTATAGCTCAGGCAAAGACATCTTTGTATTGGGTCAGTAGTCCTTGAAGTTTCTTAGCTTTCTGTAATCTCAAATAGACTCTTAGCTTCCCATTTTTCTTTGGCACAATCACTATTGAGCTTAGCCAAGTTGCTTTCTTAATTGGGTGGATGAATCCTATAGCTAACAATTTGTCAATCTCCTCCTTGACTTGCTTGGCATAGTTGGGATTCATTATGTACCTTTACTACCTAATTGGACTTGGGTCAATGCCAGGCATATCTGTATAGCTCTAGGAAAAGACATCTTTGTAATAGGTCAGTAGTCCTCAAAGTTTATTTTTCATCGTCTCTTCTAGCTTTGCGTTGATCTTTACCATCTGAGGGTGCTCCTCAGCTCCCAAATTAATCTCCATGAGCTCCTATGTCTTTTGATTGTGACATTGTAGGTCCTCCCATTATGCCACTCTATGACATTTTCAAAAAAAGATAGACACAACACTTTCGTGGGCACACTGTGCTTACATTGGCATATACCTTTTTGCACTCAAAATCTTGGCCAAGTCGTTCTTTTTGAGATGTGGCTGGTGTATAAACATATTATTTGCATCGAGCCCAAGTACATGTAGATAGACAAAATACATGTGCTTACATGCAACAAACGAGTGTCAACCACTACTCTCATATGAAAATCTTGACATGTGCAACACGATAGCTTTGGAATTGTGGCATATACCTTTTTGCACTCAAAATCTTGGCTAGGTCTTTCTTTTTGAGATGTGGCTGGTGTATAAACATATTTTTTGCATTGAGCCCAAGTACATGCAAATAGACAAAAATACACGTGCTTACATGCAACAAACAAATGTCCAGTCATCTGCTCTCATATGAAAATCTTGACATGTGCAGCATGGTAGCTTTGCAATTGTGACATCATACCTCTCACCTTGCATCCTCGAAGAATCAGTCTTTACTACTACAAACACCTCATGCTCCATTTTCTTCACGACTCTTTCTGCAATTGTGACATCATACCTCTCACTTTGTATCCTTGAAGAATCAATCTCTACTATAAATACCTCATGCTACATTTTCTTCACGACCCTTTCTACAATGATTGAAGCTTACAAAGTGAGAGCATTGTCTATCCTCTTGGCTACTATTTGCAACACTCTTGTCTTGTACCTCAGGGTTGTCCTTCTTGTTGTGTTCTCTTCTTATAAACTCTCGTAAGGTTTGTGCCTTTCTGAACTGGCCAAACACTTGGAGGCCACATAGATGCATTTATGATTGTTGAGCATATGGATCATGTGTGGTCCACGCTTGTATTGTAGGACCACATGAACTGTCTACACTACCAATTGGTCCACTCGCACATTCTATTTAAGCTCGGTGCTGGGACCCCTTTTCAAGACTGTTTAATTTGCTTTTTGCATTTCCTTGCTTGGCCACGTAGCCATGCTTTTTGCATTTCCATGCTTGGCCACGTAGCCATGCTTGACAAGTGATTTTGTTGTCTATTTTCATACGACGAAATGTTCACATTGTATCACAAATTTCTACTTCCCACACTCTTCCCATTCCCTCCTCCTCCTCTCTTTGCACACCGCTGTTTGTTTGTTGTTCTGGGGGAAAATCAAGTTTTTTTCCTTTTGCCTTTCGGGGTTAATTCTTTGTAACATATTCTGGCCTATGGGAGCTATTTCCATCCTAATTATGGTTTATCGACGCCACCTACAGTGCATTATCTTATTATCTCCCATGACATTTTGGGGATGTGGAACATAGGAGTTTCTCTAATTGTTTCTCCCACCAACCTACTTGCTGCAGTTGGGCTCAATGATAATCCACCAACCTACTTGCTGCAGTTGGGCTCAATGATAATCCACCATTGTTAGCACACTTCTCCAATAACTTTTCAATGCTTGGACCAAATTCTAACTACTTCCCTTGTTTAAATGCATGCCTTTTTGCACTTTGAATTAGTGTGTTGTCTAGGTCTATCACTGCTGCATCGTAAAAGAGAGCTGGTTCCCTTGAACCCCTCTCCAACAAGCCAACTTGCATGCTTGGACTCTTCTAAGTTCGTCCTTGGAATGTGCTCGGTTGTTGTGTCATCCACATCTTGTGAAATGAGAGGAACATAAAAACAATTTCAAATAGATACATAACTACCACAAACCAACATTGATTCTCTCAGCAGCCCAAGAAGTTGTTTTCTCCAATGAGGGTATCGTACATTCCACCATCTTAGCCCTATCAATCCATAGAATATTTCTGTCTGCCACTTTGCCATTCCTCTAGCATGCTCTTAAATATATGTATTTAGGTAATTCTCGCTGATTTCCCTCTCAATGGAATGGCAAGACATCAGTCTGTGTGGTGAGAGACCAGTCAGGCAATGCCATGGGAGACGTGCAGTCACCCACCAGAGTTTTCAGGTATGAACACCAACTCTCTAATGGTCACGGGGACACACAAAGCACCACTCTATTGAACAAACCTTCACTCTCACTCTCTCAGTTCTCACTCTGCATCACACCACTAACTATCTCACTCACTCTCTCACACATAGACAACATGCTCATGAAAACAAAGACACTATAAACTTCATTCACATAGTCTAGAGAGCAACATAGAACAATAATGAGATGGCAAGCTTGCTCTTAGTTTGAAAAGAATGCTTTTTGCTTAATTTTTAGATTAATTTATATTTTTGTTGTTGTTTTTATGGTTTTTCGTGTTCTTAGGGCTTGCACATAGTTTGTATTAGGCTTAGTTTGCATCCATTCCATCAAACAATGCAAGAGAATGCATTTCTTAGTGAATATTAGCTCTTTTTAGTTTAAACATAGAACTAAGATCATTAATTTTAGTTTAATTGTGTGTTTTTTGTTGAAATTGTTTGGATTAGAGTATTAGGAGTAGCTTAATCTTTTCAAAAAAAACCATTAAAAAATCCTTGAATTTGACTAATTTCTCTTAATGGACTGGTTTTTGTCATTAAGGGTGATTAACCTTGTTCAAGAGGCCAAAATTTTAGAAAATGTGTTGATTGGGGTCTAAATTGATCATATGAGTAGTCAAAATTGGGGTTTTGAGTGTTTTGAGACATCTAGATGCATCAAAACACCTAATCACATCATTTTTTTGATCAATTGGAAAAATTTGACTCTCTTTTCTTAATTTTACCTTAAAAGAGGAGACCATAATTAAGAGTCTAATTAATCTCCTATTTTAAATTAATTTACACAATTGTTGATGCACAAAGATTAGCATTTCCTTGCTCTATCCAATGATGTACTCAATTGTATGAATTAAATAGGGATTAGTGCTTAATTAGAGTCCTTGATTAGTGAAAAAGAGAGAAAGATTAGTGAAAAGATTAATCTTAGATTAATCCTTAATCACTTTTTTACATAACTCATTAAGGCTAATGAGCATTCAATGAGTAGATGCTTATGAGTTATCAAAATTGTCCATTTTGGGAGTCATTTATGAGGGGTGTAAGGGGTGATTAAAAGGTTGACTTTTTTGATTCCCACTTACCTTTTTGGAAAAATTCTCATACCCCTTTCATTTTAAATTCAAAAATTATACCCCCTCAAAAAAGGAAAATTCATATTTTTCCACTAGACTCCCAAAAAAATAAAAATAAAAATAAAAAATTCCATGAAAGTTCCACTAGTGGAAAATTCATATTTTCCACTAGACTCCCAAGAAAAATAAAAATAAAAAATTCCATGAAAGTTCCAGCCGTGAAACACCAGGCCGTGAGCCGTGAAACATGCAACACCAGGCTATGAGCCGTGAAACATGCAACACCAGGCTATGAGCCGTGAAAGTTTAGGCCATGAGCTGTGATGAAAGACCAGGCCGTGAGCTGTGAAAGACTAGGTCGTGAGTCATGAAACACCAGGCCGTTGAAGAGTTAGACGTTAAAAAAAACGAATTTAATATTCCGTAAAAAAAAACTCTAGAAAACACCCGTTTGGAGGCCCGTATCTCCTAAACCATATATCTGATGAAGGTGCTCTAGGGCTCATCAAAAAGTTGACATCGAGCTCTTCGACTTCGGAATGTTGTCCGAAGTCAAAATCGACCATTTTGGCCTCCGACCAATAGCCTCAAAATTCGAGGCAAAAAACAGCCCCGATTGAAAAATCACAAAAATAGCACGAAAATGACGATGAGCCATATTCGGGCTACTTTTTGAGGGTCTAAACAATAAAATCACGGACGACTCAGGAAAACAAAGTTGTAGAACTCCAAAATTACTACAACTCCCTCATACAGAGTTTTTCAAAATTCCTTTTGGAACACCCTAAAAAATGTACTGCAAAACACGAAAAAAATTCTCGAATTTTTTTTCCGGTCTTGAGATAGTGATGGAAAATAGGTTTTAGGACCTCCTCTTCCATCTGAGTTCCTAGCATACGCTTTTTTGGAAAAATATCTTAAGGTCGTTCACATGCGTATAGCGCCTAAGCTAATTTGGGCAAACGGACACCCGTTTGATCCAACGAAGAGTACATCAAGCCTCTTATTAAGGCTGTATAACAGGCTGTGAGAGTATAAAAAGTTTATTAAAAAACAAACAAACAAACTATGATTGCTCATTAAGGAGAATTTAGGCACTCTAACATGGCCACAATAGAGGGATTGCCAGGGATTACACAAGGACTAAACCCAATGGTGACTGACATCTTCGAGCCATTGAGATCTATGTCGCAAATTCACCTCCCCATACCATTGGCCATACCTATAACAAGCGTGTCATCGGGTTTTACACCCCCTGTGACTTCGATCCCACCGAGCTTTGGTCCCTTGCCTAACATTCTCGCAACTCCTATAAGTACCAACCCTTTCCTGGATGCCCACACCTTGGACATACTGACTAGTCTAGGAAGGGGGGTGGCCCAAGCACTCACATAGTCTCTTCCAACAAGAGCACTCACATACGGCCTCAGTGACTCATACAAAAATGCGGCCGTACAAATTTCCAAAATTATGGGCAAATATGATGGAACCACAGACCCTATTCAATTCATTCCAATGTTTGAACAGAGATGTGAAACCTTTGGAAATCCCAACTGCCCCACTAAGGTACATGTGTTGAACTTATGCTTAGAGGGAAAAGCTAGTCAATGGTTCATTGCATTGATGCGTGTGATCAAGACCAACTTCAAAACCTTGAAATCAGCCTTTATACATGGCTTTTTTAGACAAGGTGATCGGTGGAGTGCAGTAACAAAACTCTATTCAATTGAGCGTCAACCAAATCGAATAAAGCTCTTGAACTCATGTTGTGTCATGGAAAAAATTAAACGATGTTCAATTGAGGAGATGTCTCATGATGGGCTTGAAGAATAATAGCTTACACAACTTGATCATTGTATCCAATCCAGAAACATTTGATCAATGTTGTAAAGAAGCAATACATTTAGATGACAACATGCTAGAAGATGATCATGCTACGAGATGTTCCTCATCTAAACCAAGTGAAGCAATGGCAAAAGAAAGATCAATCTTGGAATTAACATTCCCCGAATTTTATGCAGCCTTGCTTAAAACCTTACAATAAACATCTCTAAGAGAGGATGAAAACCTTCAAAACCAAACATCCTTAATGCCTCTAAAAGTGAGGAGCAAGATGCCTTCAGCATATATTATAAAACCTTTGACCATGATACTAAAAAGTGTCCCGCTTCATCCACAATGGACTTAAAACCTCCATCTCCCATGTATCAAACAGAAGCAGTACAAAGGGTAGAAATTGCTCAGGAAGCAGTTAATCAGACACCAGTGTTTCTATTGTCCTGGACCTCAGAAGGTGGTAGACTGCACAATTTGGAATACTTCCATGCACATAGTCAGTGACACCTTGCGACCCATGTGTGAACGATGTGGCATTGATCACATGTTCCAAGATTGCCCAAGATGAGTTGCTTCAAAGCAACTTATCTCACAAAATACAACTCTTAACATCTTAAGTGTATAAAATAGGCAACTAGCCATAGTGCCATTGAATGTGCTTACATGTTTACAAGCCAAGGCACGACAAACAGTCAAAAAGAATGTAAAAGACAGCACCTCAACATGGGTGTTGGAATTAGGGTTGCAGGAAAGCACATAAAGCTTGGAGAAGAAGAAGCAAGAATGCACACAACACAAAGTGTATTAGATTGTGTCAATGTATAAAAGATAAGTTAGCCCTAGAATGATGGGCATATATACAAGCGGGGGGAAAAAACCTCCTAAAGAGGGAAAAAGTGCCCCGGCGGTCCTAAGTGTGTTCACACACATCACTGCCTATGTATATGGCAACAAATCCCCCCTGGGAGTGATGGTGTGAACGAGAGCTGGCACTCATGTATAGGGGAGTGCCATGCCTAAAGTAGATCAATCCACAAAGGGGAGCAAGCCCAAAGCTTTGCGAAAAGCTTCGAACTTCTCACGAGGAAGCGCCTTTGTGAAAAGATCGGCGAGGTTGTCCTGTGTTGGCACATAGGCCAAGCTGATCTCTCCTGCTGAGAGTCTCTCCCTGACATAGTGATAATGCACCTGAATGTGCTTTGTGCGAGCATGAAAAACTGGGTTTCTTGCAACTGCCAATGCGCTCTGACTATCAGTGTAGATAGAGGTGGCAGACTCCTGTCCAACACCCAAATCAGCCATAAGCCGTCTGAGCCACACACACTCAACCATAGCTGTGAAAGCTGCCCTGTACTCAGCTTCACAACTAGAAGTGGCCACAGTAGGTTGCTTCTTGCTCAACCAAGATATGCATGAGCTACCGAGCATGAAATAAAAACCACTTGTGGACACTCTTGTGTCATAGCAACCAGCCCAATCTGAGTCCGAAAAGGCACGTAAATCTGGCGGCAACGATCCCCCCTTGGGATAAAACAACCCAAGATGTATGGTGCCATTCAAGTAGCGAAAGATGCGTTTAACTGCCTTCCAATGCTGAGACCCTGGGCTATGCATAAACCTGCTCACCTGTGAGACTGCAAACTGAATGTTTGGCCTCGTAATGCATACATAAATGAGGTAACCAACAGCTGTCTGATAGAGTGTGACATCAAAGTGATCTCCAGCATCATGAAGACTCAACTTCAAACCTGTCTCCATTGGAGTAGCAATAGGCTTGCAGTCTTCAAGGCCAAATCTCCGCAACAACGTCTCAATATACTTTGTCTGACACAAAGCAATACCTCCATCACACTGCTTAAATTGTATCCCCAAATAATGATGCAAATGCCCCAAATCTGACATCTCAAAAGAGGCATTCAAATCAGCCTTAAAATCAGCAATATGACTCTCATTTGGTCCTGTGAGCAGCATGTCATCGGACATAGAGAGCAATGATTAGATGTACATCATCCACACGTTTAACATACAAAGCGCTTTCTGTTGGAATATTCTGAAAACCATGTGCAGTCAAATATGCATGTATTCATACCAAGCTCGTGGAGCTTGCTTTAAACCATATAAAGCCTTTTTCAACCTGCACACTTTGTTTTCCTGCCCTCTTTGAACAAAACCACGAGGCTGCGATACATACACCTCCTCATGCAAATCTCCATTCAAGAACGCAGTCTTTATATCCAACTGATGTACATTCCAACCATTATGAGCTGCCAATGCACAAATGCTACGAATGGTAGTCATACGATAAGTGGGAGCAAAGGTCTCATCAAAATCAATGCCCTTTTCTTGAGCATAACCCTTTGCAACAAGCCTAGCCTTATAGCGATCAACACTGCCATCTGGCTTTCTTTTCAACTTAAAAACCCACTTATCTGATTTTTGTGCCTCATCAAATGAAAGAGGTTCTTCCGCTTCACACATACTAGACACAGCTAAAGCATAACAATCTGATGCATAAGAGGCATGCTGAAAACCTGAACGAGTACAACTAGATATAAGTGCATCAATTTTACTATCACGCAAGGTTTGCACCAGCCATTTAGGCATACCTCTAGCCTGCTCATTTTCAACCCTATCCTCATGAATTATATCCTGTAAATCTGCATCAGAAATAGGCTGATCTATGATGTCATTTGAAATCTGCATAGGCTGAATATTTACCTCATTAGGACTTACATTTGAATTCCCACCTGTAAATAGAGGCAAATACATCCCGTGAGCTCACACTTGTCTCTTTGGTACATGATAACAAAGGCTGCATAGCATCTTCCACAAAAACAACATCTCGACTAATCAAGATACGCTTTGACTGCGGATGATACAATCTGTAACCCTTGCTCTCAGCACTGTAACCAACAAAAATGCATTTGACAGCCTTATCATCCAATTTTCTGCGTTGTTGCACAGGCACTAAAGCATAGGCCAAGCAACCAAAGACACGCAAGTGACCAATAGAAGGTTTCCTACCATGCCAAGCTTCATATGGAGTAATAGACTGCAAGGCCTTAGTGGGACACCTGTTGAGTACATATGCAGCACACATGACAGCCTCAAGCCAAAACGCATGTGGCAAAGCTTGGCTCTTGACCATACATCGTGCCATCTCCATAAGTGACCTGTTTTTTCTCTCAGCAACACCATTTTGCTGAGGGGTATACGGCACTGTACATTGGTGTTTTATCCCACGACTAGCCAGAAATGCATCAAACTCTTTAGACATGTACTCCCCCCCTCGATCAGAACGGAGGGTGCCCACATTACAATTGGATACATTTTCAACCATAAGCAAAAACTGTTTGAAGCACAAAAACACTTCGGACTTTGCCTTTAGTGGATATACCCATGCATGCCTTGAGTAATCATCAATGAAAGTCACGAAGTACAAGTGTTTACCAAATGACGGAGTTTGCATAGGTCCACATACATCACTATGTACAAGTTACAATTTGCGAGTGGCCCGCACAGAACCATCCTTTGGAAACGCAGAACGCTGCATTTTGCCCAAAATACAGCCTTCACAAACATGTTTTAATGGTGCCTCAAGAGGGGGCAATGAAGCAACCATATCAAATTTCTGCAAACGTAGCAAACTAGCAAAGTTCACAGATGACCAAAACGAGCATGCCATAGTTTTGCATCTGAAACTGCCTTTTCATCAAAAACTGCATTTGCTAAATCTTCCACACACTTGTCATAATATCTAAGCCTATACAGCCTACGAAACAAGGTGCCAGATACAATAATCGTATCACCAGAAGTCAAATCATGAACAGTACATCTGTCATCCACAAATTTGACTACAAGTCCAAGTCTAGCAAGCGCAGAGACAAACAATAGATTCTTCTTTATCCCTGGCACATACAAAGCATCTGAAAGTGTGAAAGCGCTGCCATTTACAGCCGTAAGCATAATTTTACCAACGCCCTTCACTGGGTAAGAAGCATTATTGGCACATGTGACAGTATTCCCATTAGGGACAGCCTCAAGAGAAGTGAACATATCACGATGCGAGGTAATGTGCTTTGTAGCACCACTGTCAAAATACCAAACATGAGAGTCAACAGAAACTGCCAAACATGTATCATGTACAGATGGGTCATACTGGCAATACACGCTAAACGCCCATTCTGTATCTTGCACAACATTTGTAGAATCTGCATTTGTAGAAGCATCCGCTATTGTGGCTGCATTTGACTCTTTCTTCTTTGCCTCTTTAGCCTTTAGCTTAGGGCAATTCTTAATGACATGATCATTTGCCTTACAATAGTTGCACTTGGTCTTTTTCTTGACTTTATCAAGAGCCTTCTCAGACTTATTATTGCTACCTGTGGAAGGAGAAGAAGTTGCAGACCTACTAATAGGAGACAAAACAGTGGAAGGGACTGCCTTACCACTTCTTCTCTGCTGCTAGGCAGCAATAAATGCTTGATCAACTACACGCTGCTTGTTTTGCCTGGACTGCACTTCTTGCAAGAGCTTGTTGACTAAAGTATCATACTTGATAGCATCAGGTCTATCCTCAGTAAGAAGTCTCCATGTGGAAGCAAAAGTCTGGTATGTCTCAGGTAAAGCATCAAGAACAGTCTGCACAAGAGAATGATCAGGAATAATCTCACCTGTAGAAATCAACTGTTCTTTGAGATCTTTAATCTCAGCAAGAAAAACATTCATGTCATCATCTTCTTGCATAATCTTCAATTCTAGCTCTTTACGCAGGTAAGCGATTTTTACCTCGTTACGACCTGTATACAAACCAGCTAGAATATCCCAAGCTTGTTTTGCTGTTTTAGCTGAACGAATATGTGGGGTGATGTTACATTTGACAGAAAGTGCAATCAAGGCATGAGCCTGCGCATCTTTACCATCCCAAAAACGAGCTTGTTCAGCAGTGGGTAAAACAGCAGCAACAGTAGAGCTTCTAGAACCTGCAACATCCTCAACAGATCCTACATCCATAGAACCTAGACGTACATCCATACCGTGCACAATGTTCCACACTCCTTTTGCAACCAAAACATGCTACATCATGTATGCCCAAAGTGGGTAGTTGCTGTCTCCATCCAATTTGTCATCAACAGATAACATGCGAAATACATCATTGCTGTTATCAGCCATGGTGGCCACTGACTGAAATTGATGCAAAAGCTACCTGTAATGAAGCAAAGACTGAACAGAAAACAACATGTGCTATGTGGCACGATCCACAATAGAGTACATATGCCTGTTTTGCAGAAAACTGCACTGTCAAAATTTCTGGAGAAAATGACGACGAAAACACCTGTGCAGAACTTCAAATGCAAAAACGGAGCCCGAAACGACCTCAGATGTAATTTTTGAGAACGCAGAGCCCTACGGGTCTATTTGTAGAGTATGGGGACCTGCAAGCGCTTGTAAAAGCTCACCTCAATCGGAGAACGTGAGTCGGAGGGTGCTGGCGGTGTAGCCCTGAGAGCTGATGCCTGCTCTGATACCAATTGTTGGAATTAGGGTTGCAGGAAAGCACACAAAGCTTGGAGAAGAAGAAGCAAGAATGCACACAACACAAAGTGTATTAGATTGTGTCAATGTACAAAAGATAAGTTAGCCCTAGAATGATGGGCGTATATACAAGCCGGGGGAAAAAACCTCCTAAAGAGGGAAAAAGTGCCCCGGCAGTCCTAAGTGTGTTCACACACATCAATGCCTATGTATATAGCAACAATGGGTAGAAGAACATGCTTTAAAATAGAACCTAAAAGATAAAACAAAACCTTCTAAACCCAAGAAAGACAAGGGACAAAAAAACTATCGAAACCAAGGTCGAATTAAAAGACAGGAAAAAAAAGACTATATTAGGTAGTTTGGAAAAATCCCAATTTCCATTTTTCAAGATCAGAAAATGGGGGCATGGTGAATCTTTTTAAGATTTTGTCAAAACCCCCTCATGTGATATATCATTAGAAAGCTCTTGAATTCTCTGATAAATTTGGAATTGGTATGCTCAAGGTATACCAAAAAAG
The DNA here is from genome assembly GCF_041138505.1 of Cibotium barometz. Classification (NCBI taxonomy): domain Eukaryota; kingdom Viridiplantae; phylum Streptophyta; class Polypodiopsida; order Cyatheales; family Cibotiaceae; genus Cibotium; species Cibotium barometz. The sequence continues at coordinate 64,269,840 of NC_141046.1, read as the reverse complement.
TAGATTGAAAATAAAATTCCCAAAGTAATGGGATTTTCCCAAACTCCCTAATATGGTCTTAAAAGGAGCCTGTAGAAGGAGCCTGTAGAGGACATAAACCCAAAAGGGGACATAAACACAAAAGATCCAAAAGCTATACATGATGCAGAAGCATCCACCTCAAAGACCACCACACAAACCTCGACACCCATATGTGCGACATAGGATACAAAAACCTAAAAGAAAATCCGATCTTGTCACATGGGTAAATATAATGAAAAACTAACAAACCAAAGAAAGTCAGAGAATGAAACAAGTTCTAGTACATCACTAAGTGAGGATGAAACAAGTTCCTACTCTTCGTTCAGTGCACCACAGAGACCAATCAAGAAACTAGAACCCACCCAACCACCCCAAATGGATAATGATAATCACATGACATATGCGAAATGCAAAAAGCAAGCTCAGGAGAGCATGCTTAGCTTGGTTGAATGTCTTACAAGGTCACCGGTTGTGATTGAGACTCATAATGCCAAACCTAAAACAACAACCAAGAAACAAAGCCTAGAGGAGTACTGCTTTCCCTTTCAAGGAGGAAGACATACTCTCTACTACTAAATAGTCATTTGAAACAAACTGTACAAACTATAGGCTTGAGAAACCACATAAGGAATTCGATAATTCCCTTACAAGATTAAAACAGTCTCTCAAAACCTCATTTGGAGAAATGCTCTTCTCTTATAATAAAGCCAACATCACATCAACACTTGCACCTTTAATGGCTCAACCTGAGTTATATAAGGACATAATGAACTCCATAAAATAGGTTTGTGAGGATTCGCAAGTTTCCAAACAGCCCTCATTAAGAATTGTCAGAGAGTCAAGTGTGCCAGTGTACGCATTGGGTACTCTTGAAAAAGCTGAGACCCAAATGGAGGATGAAAGTGAATGGGAATATGAAACAAAAATAGGATCTGAAGTTGAAACAATAACCGAAACACCCATGGTTCCTTTGGAAGATTCTATCATGGTATGGTTGGATTTCGAATGGGAATATGAAACAGAAACAGGATCTGAAGTTGAAATAATAACCGAAACACCCATGGTTCCTTTGGAAGATTCTATCATGGTATGGTTGGATTTCCCTACATACAATGATGTTCAGCGCAAAGGCGCATTGATTAGCCCTCGAGCTAATCATAACATCGTAAGACAATAGACACTTGGGTGTCATTAGGACAACCTAAACTCATCCCTGCAAGCAATAGTCTTGCAGGAGGAGCCAATGGACAAAACATTGAAGTTTCAGGTTACTTTAGATACACTACTCAAACAATTGATGGCGATATGGAATTTACATTCCATGTTACCCTAGATTCCCTTGAGTATGACGTAGTCCTTGTGGACCTTAGATAAGTGAATCGTTGTCTTCACTAGATGAATCTATGCAAACAGTCACCTTAAACACTCTTACAAGCAATGCACAATTGCTATTATGGGAGAAAGAAACCTTGCAGGAGAGAGCTGGAACTTCCAACATAACTTACTAAAAAGATTCTTAGGATTCTAGTTGGACTGAAAATTTCAAATAAAGTCACCACAGCTCAAGCACAACTTTATCCACCACGAGAACACAATCTCATGACTCTTGAGCTATGGGATTTGTTAGGTCAACCAACACTCACGACCCATCCTGAAAGGATTACCTTTACACAAGACTTGAACATGCCATGTATGGGGTACTTTGAACATACAATGTATATTGAAACTAAACCCCTCACTTGCAAGTTTTTTGTGGTTGAGTATGTGTTGGAAGTAGATTTAATCTTGGGGCATAAATGGACTGTTGCTGTCCAAGCACCACTCTGCTTTGCTAGCGATAGAGTCATCATAATGGTCAATGACAAAAAGTTGACAATACTATATTGCAAGGAAGAGGATCCAACCTTAATGGATATCTATGATGCTAAATGCAAAAGGATATAAGCCTCTTCTAGAAAAGCCCCTCTACATAATGACCTACCATCTGGGTCAACAACCAACTCCGATCAAGCCTCTACTCCTTCAACCCCATCCTCACCTATGAAGTTCGATGCCAAAACCTTGCAATCAGCAGCTATTCCTGAAGAAGTTCCCAGAGCCCAACCATCTATATCTAATAGGGTTCTCACCTATCCATTTTCATCGACAAACCTCATCAAAAGAGACAACCACATGCTCAAAGGCCTCGTCTCATCGACAGCCACTCCACAAGAGACTCTAACCTCATCATCATCAACAATGCCCATGAGTCTCAAACCTGTAGCCTCAGCACTAGCCAAAGTCAAGGAGGGCCCCAAACCTTCCACATTAACCCTAAACAAAACTCCGCCAAGACTCCCACAATCACGATATCTTAATAGTATCAAAATGTGGGTGGAGAAGCAACTACTTGTAGCTCAAGGCTACTATGAAGGTGCCAATCAAATTTGGGTCCCTCAATAGTCCAAACCTCTTCCTCAACCCAGCACTCGAAAGCCAAGGAAAAAGAAAAGTACTCCATAACACAAGGGTACTACCAAAGAAATACCAAAGCTTGGGTCCCCAAGCGCATCACAAAGTCCCCTAAGCTTGCACAAAGAAAAAAGCCTCAACACCAAGCACATCGGCCACACCAAATTATAGTGCTCGTCAAAGATGGGTGCCTGTGCATGTACTTCAACAACACGGATACTATGATGGTAATTCCATCATATGGTTGCCAAAATCAAACAATGTGAAGAAAACCTCACCACCGACTTCAACCCCAACAACTTTACCTAAAGTTCAACAAGAATGGAGGCCTAAGCAACAGCAAAAGCAAGCCACTCAACCACTCTCGTGCATTCAGCACCAACACAAGAGCTTGTTTGTTCAAGCAAACAATCAGCAGTCTTCCCTACTACCTCGACATCATTTCAGTAACAAATTCAAGAATCAATACGGAGACTTAGGAGCACATCAAGAACAAAATAACAATACTCTTTTCACCCCTCTAGAAGTGAGAAATGAGCGCACAAGAAGTGAGAAATAACAATGCTCTTGTCACCCCTCTGGAAGTGAGAAATGAGCGTACAAGAAGCTGTTACTTACGAATCATGAACTAGATGACCCATAAAATAAATAAGTAGTCAAAATCTACAAATTCATGGAATTCCATCTCACGGAATTACAATTCACAGAGTTCCATCTCACGGCGTAAGAACCTGCACTCACGATTTCAACCCCATTACGGATTAAGCCATATCACGTAATAGCTATTTATATTTGTTAAGCTTATTGCTTACTATTCTTTTGGCTCAATTAATGTAGCACTGCTTCATGAGTACGTATCCATACTCGTGCATTGGAGAACATTTGTTACAAAGCCTCACCACCATCGACACCTTCCAGGTACATCCCTGGATGGGGGGGCCATGGTGGGTGAAAGCTTGGTCAAATGGTACAACCCATCGCCTGGAATTTTCCTTCAAATTAAAAACCTTTCTAAATGACGCCACCATCTTCACAAATCAATGATCTTCAATCCTTAGTGAAGATATCTATATTAGTCTCGTAAGTCAACGTAGTTCTTTCAATCCTCACCAACACGTGGCTACTTCAACACATAGCAGTTCAATAAGAGTCTATATGACTCAATTCTTGTACTTCATGAAAATTTGCTTCTAAGAGCACTTAAATATACATTAAAACATAAAAAGAACTTGAGTAGAAGAAAGCAAGAACAGGTCCTACTCAACAACATTTGACAAGCATCCTGCCCCACACAAAGGTATATCATTACAAGCCAATTACTTCAAATGATGAATGGCGCTTCAGTGAATCAAATGAGGAACTGAGAATCACCATCTAGTTCTGATGATTAAAGTTTACATTCCTCCAGATCCTTCTCTCTCTTCTCTCTTATTATTAACAACTCTTACTGTCCCCACTAACAAAAATCACATATAACCTTGCCAATGATTGCCAAAAACAAAGTGAGTCCCCCAAAAAAAAAGGGGGCTCACACAAATATAAAAATGTAATCATTCGCAAAAAACTCCACCCCCCACCCCGTTAGGAATTTCCAATACACCACTAACCTCTTCATTTATTACCTAGCTTTTCTTATTTCTTCCAGAGGAACAAAGACCATTGAACGTCATTCAACATCAGAGCCATCAACAAAGCTTGTTTATTCTCCCCATACAAAGGTCTTCAACACGATCATGCTGATGCGATTGCCATCAAGAAGGGGGGAATGTTAATCCAATTCTAGGATTAACAAGAGCTACTGCCATTATCTTGCATCTAGAAGTCATGGTGGATACACCAAAGAGTCATACATTCAAGATATGAAGCAATAGTGTCCAAAGCTACAACTTGTACGAGCGGCCGTAATGGTATGATGGAGTATTTATGGTGATTCCCACTTCAAGAGGGTGTGGTAGCAAGTTAGGATGAAGTCCTAAGTGATGTACTTCATGGATATATTATGAGAGTAGTCATTATAATAGCATTAGGCCTCTTATGAGCCTAAAGTGCCTAGTCGGCCATAGTTTAAGTGAGTGTGAACACTTATGGCCATTTATATAAGTGAATTTATCTCATAATACAACAGACTCTCCCATTGTGCAATTGAGTCTTGCTCTTGCTAATCCTCTTGCTGCCAATCTCTCTCCCTAATGCATGCTAGTGAGTGTGTGTGAGTGAAGTGAGGTGAGAGGATGGATGAGGACCCGTAATGCAACGCGGCGGTGTGACAACACTCGCGCGGGCACGGTGGAATTGCTTCTTAAGGAATTATAGAGCTTGGAGACCTCAAGGGTTACGAGCTTGTTGGCCATTGGAAAGATCTTCTCAATGACAATTGCGGTTCATCAGGTAATCTCTTTTTGGATGTGTTTCAAGGAGGGTTAGGGTGAACCATAACAATGGTAAAGGCATTCTGGTGACCAAGTCTTTCACTATGAATGGTCCTAACCACCGGATTTTGAATTTTTTGGGATGCGGTCCTAGCTTGGAATTGTAGACCAATACAAGATCTCCGTTCTAAAAAATTATGTGCTTGAGATGCCTATCAGTCCAAGTCTTTCTTCTCCACTGCACTATCTTCGCTCTTAGAGAGCTGATTTGCCTTCCTTCCTCTAAGGCTAGGAGTTCCTGTATTCTATGCTCCCGTAATTCTTCCATTAACAGCTTTTCTTGAATAGCCACTCTCAGACTGGGCACCACAAATTCCATAGGCATAACTGCTTCCAGCCCATACTTCAGCTTGAATGGTGTTTGCTCAGTTGAGACTTTGTAGGATGTGCGGAATGCCCAGAGGGTAGCATCTAACCTTTGGTCCCAATCATTTTTGTTAGCATTTACAATTTTCTTTAGAATTTTGGTTAAAACCTTATTGGTTGATTTCGCCTGGCTGTTGTACTGTGGGTAGTAGGGTGAGGACTTCTTGTGATTAATCAGGTATCTCTCCATCAACCCTTTCATCACTTTGTTTATGAAATGTGTGCCCTAGACTATTTCCATCAGCATGGCAACTCATGCCTAGCAATGATTTCCTTGAAGAGCAACTTCACCACCTCTTCGGTGGAGTTTCTCTTTATCGCTTTAGCTTTCGGCCAATTGGTAAAATAGTCATCAGTAGCCATCACAATGATGTACTCATCACATCTGCTGCCCTAGACTATTTCCATCAGCGTGGCAACTCATGCCTAGCAATGATTTCCTTGAAGAGCAACTTCACCACCTCTTCGGCGGAGTTTCTCTTTATCGCTTTAGCTTTCGGCCAATTGGTAAAATAGTCATCAGTAGCCATCACAATGATGTACTCATCACATCTGCTACCTTTTGTGGGTGGTTTTTTTGGTCCAACAAAATATAATCCCCACTTCATGAATGGAGATAGCAGTAGCATAGGTGAGATGGGAAATCTATCGGAATCTCCGGGTTAACCCATTTGCTAACAAACATCACAGTTCCTTGCTTCACTGTTGGCATCCCTCATGACAGTTGCCACCACAGGCCTGCTTGCAAAATTTTATGGGCTATTATTTCTCCACCCATGTGTCCTCCTGTGATACCATAGTGTGCTTCTCTTAACATTGCTTTCTGCTCATGATCCGCGACACATCTGCGTAGAATCTGGTTTATGCCTCTTTTGTAGAGATGCCTAGTAATCATGGTGGTGAAATTTTTACTTTTTAAGACAATTCTCTTTTTCCTGTCAGTGGTGTACCCTTCCAAAAAAGTATCATCTTCCAGCAACTGCATCATGTCATAATACTAGTTTTCTTCTACTTCAGCTTTGCTACTACTGTGAATAAGTTGGTATCTGGGAGTTGATCTTCTACACCCTCCAATGCAGGTTCTCCAAAATCTAGTCTCGATAAAAAGTCCACTATTGCATTTTCTTTTCTAGGTGTGTGCTTAATGGGGTGAACTCAAATTCTTGGAGTAGGTGCATCCATCTTACCATTTTTCCCATTAGAAAAGCTTTGTTCACTAGGTAAATGAGAGCTTGATGGTCCACAAGGAAAACAAATTTGTTTCCTAAGAGATAGTGCCGGAACTTGTTCACAGCGTAGATCATTGAAAGAGCTTCACATTCTGTTATGTTGTAGTTTATTTTCGCCCTTGTAAGGGCTTTGTTAGCATAATGGATGGGTTACATATAACCTTTTTGCTATTGCTACATCAATGAGCTGCCCACCGCTTTGTCTGAAGCATCTACATAAACATGGAGCATTAAATTCCATTCCGGGTTGATCATCATTGGTACGAATGACACCATGCTCTTTAGCCAATGGAATGTCTTCTGACATTTCAGACTCCATTCATAGTTTGCATCCTTCTTAGTAAGCGCATATCATGGGTAAGCTACATGTTCTAGATACTTCAAAAATCTCGCATGTCACTTCACCTTACTAAGGAACCTTTCAAGTTGTTTAATGTTCTAGGGAGCAGACATTTTGGATATGGCCTCCACCTTAGCTTGATCTATAGCCAATCCTTCGGTTGACACAATGTGTCCTAGCAGTTTTTTGGATTTTACTGCAAAAGCACACTTGGCCGGATTTAACTTTAGCCTTGCACATCCCAATTCACATGACATCACATCTCATCCATTTACATCCCGATTCACATCACATTACATCTCATCCATTTACTCACATCGACATCACATCCTCTCACATGCACATCCACATCCATTCTTCCACATACACATCCACATCCATTCTTCCACATACACATCCACATCCATACATCCACATACACATCCACATCCATTCTTCCACATACACATCCACATCCATACATCCACATCCATTCTTTCACATACACATCCGCATCCGTTCTTCCACATACACATCCACGTCCATTCTTCCACATACACATCCATATCCATACATCCACATCCATTCTTCCACATGCACATCCACATCCATTCTTCCACATACACATCCATGTACTTCCCATCTCACCCTTTCACATATCCTCTCATCTCATTATTCACATCCATATCCATTTCATTACATCACATCTTATCACATCCTATTTTCATCTTATCACATTCATTCACATCCTATCGCATCCCATACACATCTTATCACATCCATTCACATGCTATTCCCATTTAATAGCTTTTTCTAGTTTGATACCGATAATGGGACTTTTTCTAAATTTCTACCAATTGTTTGGCCTAATCAAAGGTTCTTTTTCTCGACGACTATGTCCATATTCCTTCTCAATTCCTCAATTGAATTATATTCAATATTCCTCTATTGAATAAATGAATTCATGGGATTTGTAGAAATCAATTCTACCCATATTTCCACTTTTGGTAAATAATCATAAATTGAATTATACTAAAATTTCCTCTTCTTCCCATTTAATTTCTTGGATCTCAAATACCATGGGAATTCCTCTTTTTGAATTTGATTATTTGCATTCCAATGTCATGGGAATTCCTCTTTTTTTGTCAATTATTTCTCATAAAATAAATTTATCTAAAATAAAATATCCATTTTTTCAATATGCTAGGAATTTCTCTTTTCCCATCTAAATGATGGAATTCCAAATGTCATAGGAATTCCTCTTTTAACATTTAAATATTTCTCATAGATAAAATAAATTTATCTAAAATTCATCTTTGAATTTAAATGAATTATCCAATAATTCCAATATGCTAGGAATTTTTCTTTTCCCATCTAAATGATGGAATTCCAAATGTCATAGGAATTTCTCTTTTAATATTTAAATATTTCTTATAGATAAAATAAATTTATCTAAATTTTATCTTTGAATTTAATTAAAATAGTCATTAATTCCAATATGCTAGGAATTTTTCTTTTCCCATCTCAATGATGGAATTTCCAAATGTCATAGGAATTCCTCTTTTAACATTAAAAATGAATTACTAGAAATTTCTCTTTTGTTAATTACTATTTATGCATAAACATAAAAATTAAATTTTCCATGATTATAATGAGAATCATTCAATTAATCTAGGATGATTAATCCTAGAATATGGTAGGAAGTCCTCGTTTCATAATATAAATGAAAATGATTTATGTGTTTATTTTTTAAAAATTTTACCATAGCTCCGCTGCTATTACTGATAATTCTCAATAAATTTGAAAGAATAAAGTTTAGTATTATTCATGTGACTAGAATAACCACTAATTGGATCATTATCCAATTATGGATTGATTCTTAATTTTACCATAAATTAAATAGCATAAAAGTATTAAAAGCTATTATTTTGGCCTCCAATTAGACAAGCATAGAAATTACTTTTAGATTAGAGAAATGCTTCATGAGAAGCTTCATTTGAATTGAGAATAGTTCATAGGAATGACCATTCTTTGGGGGAGAGAGAGAAATGCTTAAAAACCATTATAAATTAAGCATAAATGAAAATTTATGTATTTCTTCATTACAATACATTAAAGAACTTCAATAATATTCAAAAGCCATTCAAATTAATGCTTCTCAAGCTTGAGAAGGGCTGAGAAGAGAGACATTTGGAGATTTAAGAAAAAGAAGACAATAATCCACACTTTACCTCCTAAATTACTTGATTCTTTGATCACAGTAGAGGCCCCCAACCAATCAATTGGTTTGGTATGTTGTTGGAGTCACCAAGGAAGATTGAAAAGAGAGAGAGAAGCTCCAATCTCTTCAATTTGTAGAGAATAATAGAAAATATCATTATTTCAGTATAATACTGGCATGGTATAGTTCTCATAATTTTTTACAAAGGGCTAAGGATCTATTTATAGGTGAGGGAGGTCTCTAGCCAAGTCCAACTAGTTTTTAGAATTTTTCAGGTTCAGTTTGGCTGAATTTGGACAAGATTTGGACCTAGTTTGGCTCCCTTTTGATTTGGTTTGATCTAGGAGAGAGGAGAGATAAAAATATCACAATATTTTTGAGTTTGAAACTCCACCACACAAGTGAAATAGGCACCTCCTTGAAGAGCTCCTTTCTCCTTACAAGGTGTCAAAATTGAATCATTATACCCAAAATATCTCATTTTTTTAGTAATACTCATAGTTTTTTACTAATAAACCTTGTCCTTAGTCCACTCTTCATCTTATGTGAGCATTTACTCATTTTTGGGGGTTTTTCTTTTATAAATTGGATTTATCTCCTCCCCACACTTGGATTGATCCTATTGGTTTCCATAGGAACCTTAATTGGACCATAATCCAAAAATTTCTAAAAATCTAGACCCTTAGGTTAAGGTCCTTTATACTTCTTTTCAATTAATTCCAATTGCACATTGGAAAGTTCTTTTTGAGTTTCTGTTTCAAGGGAAACCATTTTAGACAATAGGAGGATTTTTATATCAAAAAATATCTCAATTTTGGATTATCTCTCTCTAGATATTTTCTCTCTCTAGGTCAAAACAGGGTAAAACATAATCTTTCTTTTATTTCAAAGAGGGGAATAATTACAAGATCAGAAGGGGAGGTTCTTACACCTATACACCTCAAAAGCTGGAGGGAGGAATGGGTGTTGCATTCCTATGTTTCTTATGTATTGCAGGTAGAATTGGAGAATTTTGATGTTCTGCATTAGGTCTTTCATAAGACATCGATACACCCAAGATCATCAACGAGCAGAGAAATGGTAAAATCTTCGATGTGGAAGGCATGGGATAATAGAAGGTGGAGTGGCATATGGCGGGTGATCTTAAAACTTTGAAATGTATGCAGAATGTGTCAAAGGGTGCCAATTCAAAAAGTCCCTGGTTATATTGCATGTGCAGTAAAAGGTGTTTGATAAGAGGTATTGGAAGAAGGTACCGGATAGGCACTTGAAAGACCCAAACTTCAAGCCAATTCTCGATATTCCATTGTCAAGTGTCCACATTTGTATAATGCATGCTCTTTGCAGAATCATTGAAAAACTCTTGTTTTTATACATATGTTTTGCATGGACTCTACAGCCTAATATAGCAAAGGTTACATCCATCAAAGCACTAGAGAAAGTTCTATCAGACATTGGTTTGTATGGTGGATATGCAAAAATTGAACAAGATGAAAAAAGGTCTAAGGATGGGAAGAATGTACCTAAGAAACCTTCCATTGGGGGTGTTAAAGCAAGAAGGTTTCTATTTGAACCAACACCAGAAGGTCGTAGAAGAAGACAATCAGTGTGCAGATCATAAAATACAATAAATGGAAGTGCGTTCATAATGCAGTAGTAGACCATGCAGACAATGGTCAACAAGCAAGAAAACAGAAAGCCAAGGTATGGAAATCTCTAGACACTATGTTTAAGTTCTATGACAAGAAAGTGTGGACGAAGGAGGACCATGAGATATTTCAAACAGTGCTAGATGAGTTCAAGAGATCAATGATTGATGCATGGACGGATCAACACATCACCCACTATATGGTATTAGATTGATTATGCATTGAACTAGTTTTTATACTATATACTGAAAAATATACTAATTAATGTATTCTTTTATTCTCTTGAAGCATAGTATACACCATCATACCCCTTGGTTTGCAAAGAAGTATGGTAGTTTATCAATATGGTCAACCCCCAGGGGATGGAGAAAACACATTATCAAGCATGCTTTGGGTATTTCAATCATACAAAACATGGTGGAGGAGCAGAAAAAGCTAACAGTTTAGAGGAATTACATCAGTGGACATATAGGAAGCTTGTACACAAAGCTAAAAAGAAGCAACAGTTCAAAGCATCCAAAATTAATCAAGTAGTAAAACTTGTGAATAAAGAAAGAAAACAAGATATATGGAGGAGATCTAATGCAAGTATTAAGCATGCAGAATGGCGAGGAACAAAACAAAAAAATGGGAAGATTTAGATACCCACAGATCCATGATTAACATTTCAAATTCAGAAATGATCATATGCAAAACTGTCATGACATTACATGAGAGAGAATATTATTATTACAAGAGATAGGAATATACTACTACTCCTTAACCTGCTCACTAACATCCTCGAGTGCATGAAGCCTTGCCCTTTTTGAAGATGGCTCTACAACATCTTGTACCTGGCAAACTAGAGGAACCCTCGGTTTTGTGAATCTTAGAAGCTCCCTTTTGCCATAATCACTTAACATATTGGGATCCTTAATCCCACACGCCAATCCATAAGCAGTATAGGCTAAGTAATATTTACTCCTTAGTGCATAGACTCCAGGGCCCTGCCCAAATATTTGCACTGCTTCTCCAAAAGCATGACTTTGCCTGCATTCCACTTGACGGGATATGCCCCAAGGTATCTGGATAATGTCTTGATTGCAAACAAAGGAAATTCTACATTGTCTTTCAAGAATTTCTTGTGGAATATAATGAATTGTGGAAACTTCAATCGGTTTATGTACTCTCCCAGTGCTGAGTCCATTCCGATTCCTCCCACGCGTTTGCCTGCTGCTCCGCGTGCCCGAGAAACTCATCCTCAAACACAACCAGCTGCAAAATAATATTGTCGATGAGCCAACACAACAAATAGAATAAGCTACTCAGCACGATAAAAAGTAATTAACAAGTAAACACACCTGATTTTTATCATTAACAAGTAAATCATCTGTACATATATTGATTGTTGAGTTAGTGTCCTGGACCGCCGATGAGGATGCCCCTTCCCTTCCCATGTGTGAAATATTAAGTCTTTGCTGAATAGCCTGAAATTCCCCTTCAGTGGGAAGGTTGGATTCATAGCTTTTTGCATCTTTATACATCATAGATAATGTGTCAGTAATAACAAAATGGAACTCACTATTTGAATCCAATAAGAGATACTTATCCAAATCTGGATCGACAAAATCTTCATCTTCCTCAAGATTCTGTGCAATGATGGCCAGACAGTAGTCTTCCCTTATGTTACACATAGCTTAAATATCTATAGTTAACAAATATTCTTTGTCTCACCAATAGGAAATGTGGGGAGTAGTGGTGTTGGAATGTCCCCTGCTTCCTCTATCATAGAGGGCTTCTCGTCACTTATAACCACTAAGGTGTCTTCTCTTATGAGCGCATCAATATCCAACTACTCACTTAAGTCCCTCTATCTCCTCCGCAATCTCTTGAACTTCATCTTCTACTCTTGGAGGTTCCTCTGCCTTCTCCTCAATTTCTTCATTTGTAACTTTTTCATCCTCAAGCAGCATATGCAGGTAGTAGATAAATCCATAGTGGTAAGCAACGAGACGACACTTGCGATTGTGAATGGGGCACTTACTGTGTGTCTTCTTTTTATCATCTGGCACCTTTAAAACATCCCTGTTTAACTTTTGTCTCGGGGTTGTTGAAGGCACAATATCATTCACGTGTGCATGTACTAGACGCCGTCAAACATGACTGTACCACTCAAAGTGATATGCTAAAATTGTTGCCCTTTCTCTTCAAGATACGAACGAGCAAAAACGATCATGTCTTCAATGGAGAAATTGAAATTAAACATGCGTGAGATTTCAGGATGGCGATGATGCTGTTGAACTTTATAAAAAAAGTCAAACAACTTTTCATCTGGGGTTTCTTGAAGGCCAGCATTAGACTCAACCTCAATCCCGAAAGGTTCCATCTACAAGCCAGGAAATATATCAGGACGACAAAAGTTATGTGTAAGATAATAAAGGATTAGGCAAGATCAGTATAACGTGATAAGCATTGGAGAAATCTCATCGACATCTCTAGTCGCGTTGTAGTAATTTGATGAAATATTAGTAAGAAAATAAAATTGCAAAGAAAAATGTGCCAAAATCACTGTAATGCGATACGTGTGGGAGAATTCCCAAGGAGCCCTCTCTTCACGTTATAGTGATTTGATGTAATATTTTAAAGGCAATGACGATTGTAAGAAAAATCACTACAAGAACGACAGTAGGACAAATCACTATAACGTGATATGGGTGGGAGAGTTCTCACCGACTCCCCTCTTCGCGCTGTAGTAATTTGATCAAATATTTATAAGAAAAAAATCAATTTCTTAAAAATCTAAACGACGAAATCTTTGAAAAAGCAAAAAAAAGAATGACAGTAGGACAAATCACTATAACACGATATGCTTGACAAAGTTCGCATCGAGACCTCTTCTCGCATTGTAGTGATTTCAAGAAATTTATGCAAGCAAATTACCATTGTGGGCAAATTACTACAACGCGATATGGGTATGCTAGTTCTCACCAAGATCCCTCTTTGCGTTGTAGTGATTTGATGAAATATTTGTGAGAAATAAATTAAATTCTTAAAAATCTAAAAGCAGCAATCTTTGATGTAATATTTATAAAACAATTATACAACTTTGGCCAAATTGAAACATGAAAATATTTGAAAACATACCGCGAAATTCACTGGGAGAGCAAGAAGCAAACCAACAAAGTTGACTGTAGAAGAGCAAGAAGCAACGTGAAGGTGATGACTGCGAGAAAAATTACATGAGAGCAAGAAGCAACAAATAATGAATGTTGGTCACCTTTATCCATGAAAACTAACGGTTTGTACACGTGGCAGACATGCATGATGGCACACCACGTGCTCTGTGCACGTATGATGACACGTGTCAAAAATTGATTAATTTGTAAATCATGATGATTACGGCCCCGCATCCTCCTTCGCATGTGTTGACTGCTCTTTTGCACGTGTGTCGTGTTTGTCCTTGGTAAATGTCAAGTGTCCTTATCTTTTACCCCCATTTTGTTATGCCTTCTTCAGCTGCGTGTATTCCTCTGTCGTGCCTCATCTATGCCATCTCTGCAATTTATCAAGCAGGCGTCTATCACTTCAACATTTTCCCTGCGTAATTCTTTGGTGAGTTATCAAGTAATCACTACTGGTCTTAAATGTTATATTCAATCATATATATCATGTTTTACCTACGTTCATTAGATATTGGGTCAAACGAAAGGCAATGTCTGACAAATCACCATGATGCAAAGAATGAATTACGATTTTTTATTATGTAGCCATATCGCGTTATGGTGTTTTGGACATACTTTCTTGTCCTATACATTGTTCTATGTCGTGTATGTTATCTATGAATTATTTCCATGACCTACTTTGTGAAATGAAATGCTATGTGCAAGAAATCACTACAGTGCAAGGAGGATATGACGATTAGGTCTGATGTGCCTATATTGCGTTGTAGTGATTTGGACCTATTTTATCGTCATAGGTGTTGTTATGTGTATTGTTCTTGTGTTATTTTGTTAAATGAAAGAGTCTCTTTGAGAAATCAATACAATGCGAGGAGTTGATGTAGATTTTGTTTGGAAGTACCCATATCATGTTGTAGTGATTTGAAGCTAATTTGTTATCAAAGTTAACTTTTTCAGTAGTTTTCGTATTATTGTTTTATGTATTTATTGAGAAACTTATCATGTAACATTATGACTATTTTTAGATGGCGCGTACGAAGAAGACCGCAAGGCTCTCATCTACAGATGATCCTTAATTAGGTAGAGAAGCTAGTTCAGAAAAGAAAATGTCTGCATTGCGCTCAATGAGGAGACGTAGATACGACCAACATAGATCCGTCCTTCTTGAACTAAGGAAGGTGGAGAAACATATGCATTGCACGATTCTAAAGTTACCATTCCAGCGCGTAGTCCGGTCTACATGGGGCGAGAATTTTGGCATTAATATGCGTTGGCAGGCCTCTGCCCTAGGATGTTTGCAAGAGGCTGCGAAAGATTGGTTTGTCGAGTTTTTTAAAGATAGCTATGTCCTTGCCGTGCATGCACACAGAATCACTGTGATGCCGAAAGACATGAACTCGCTTCGTTTGCTCAGGTTCAGATATGACCGTACGCTGGAGCCCGTCGTGCTTTAGTGACAAGAGAATGAAAGGAATTTTGGAAATCTGTCCTTTGACGAAAAAAGTTAATATCACAGAAGTGACAGAGGCTAGTCATTCATGTGACACAAGGCTCAACGCACAAAGGATTGGTGACCAAGCCAAGATGCAGGAGCTATAAGAATTGCGGTTGAAGAAAGCGGCTATTCAAGAAATGCATAAGTCGAATGTGAGAGCTTTGAGTTATTTTGTCCCCTCGTTTCACGTTAGACTTCAGGTGGTACGAGGCACCGGGCAATTTTTCCCTTTCGATGTGGAGGAGATTGATGTTTTATCCAATGTTTTAAGGGAGGTCAATGATAGAATTATCATAGCAGTTCTAAGGTTTGCTACGTCCTTTTCATTATCTTGATTGTAAAGTGGGTTGCTTTTCCAAAGTAACTAATATAATGTAATTTTCTTGTGCAACTTGGTTATATCAAATCTCCCATTTGATGTTCAAAATCGTGTATATATTGTAGATTCCCTTCTTTCCTCGATTCTTACTGCACAACATACTTCATTGGTTGATGTATGTCCGTAGTTTAGTTTGATAAATTTTGATGTAGCTCAAATAATTCTAATGGCATACAATGAAGAGTAAGTGACATGCGAATCTCATTTATAGTCTTAGTATTGTGACCTAAATTTACTATATATTTTTGATGTTACTTCTGATACTCCTAATTGCATGTTGTAGTTCACACTGGAGTTTGATCCTTTACGATATGGAATCCAAGACTTGTTACTTGGCCAATTCAGGTGAATAATTCCATGGCACTGTGAGACAGTAAGTCCACACATTCATTATTTATATATCGTAAAAACGAGTTGGAGAGAGAGAGAGAGAGAGAGAGAGAGAGAGAGAGAGAGAGAGAGAGAGAGAGAGAGAGAGAGAGAGAGAGAGAGAGAGAATGAGAGAACGATAAGTAGTTAGAGAACTTTCAGTATTGACAACACTATTGTTTCGTGCGCAGATAGGTTAGAAAGCTAATAACTGCTCTTGAGGCCATAATCCAGGACACACTACTAGAACACACAAGGACTGTGAGTGCGCAAATAGGTTAGAAAGCTAATAACTGCTCTTGAGGCCATAATCCAGGACACACTACTAGAACACACAAGGACTGTGAGATGCAGAGTCTCGTAGCAACAACGGGATGGCCATAGTTGCGGTTGGAGGGTGTGCTACAATGCAGAGTTGCTGCTACACTTAGTTCTTTCGTTGCCCGCAAAAAATGTAAGCAAGCTCATTTTTTTAAATGATATCTTACTTTCCTTCCTCATTCTTTGACGGCACATATCTTTTTTTTGGCTTTTTGTAGAATCCACAATTATCAGAATACATTAGGGCTGTTCAGGGAAGAGGCCATTGAGCATATTATTGTCAATATTTATAGCAGGCCGCCTAATATCCCTGTTGCGTTTGTGCCCCCTCTACCATGGCCACGACTAAGACCACCGCCCACGGTAGTACCCCCGAACACAAGTTGACAGGTTTGTTGTCGAGCTTCCAGAATCTGATGAATCTGAAGACGTCAATTTGGAAGCTTCAACCCTGCAATGACAGTAAGCTTCAGTTCTAGAAGAGCAACCACCCCAAGAGTGTCCGGAAGAGCAACCATCCCAAGAGCATCCAGAAGAGCAACCACCCCAAGAGCATCCGGAAGAGCAACCAACCTAAGAGCATCTCGAAGAGCAACCAACCCAAGAGCGTCCCGAAGAGCAAGCACCCCCTCAACGACAAGCCTCACTGCCCCAACAATAAGAATCATCCCACACACAATAGCACCCTTTGTAGGAAAAAATAAGAACATATCAATGTTTTAAATATCCAATAAGAAAATGTAGAATATTTGTCTTTGTTTCTATTGCTCTGAGAAATACAAAATGTTGTCATATTGATGTAACTATATGCTGTCAAAAATACATTTATCTCCATTTATCTCTATGTGATGGTCGTTTGCACCACGAAAACTTGCTTCCTTGTAATGTCTTTACACTGAATGGTCCTTTCTTTTCTCCTTGGTACCTATTTCCCCAAAAATCAAAGTAATGTATATAAGTAATAATGATTATGGCATAGTTTTGGAATGAATACTTTTTCGAGGTTAGATTGAATAACATACCTTATGGTCGTTGCACTTCAACACAAAATCATCTGGCACTTGTAGGTCATCCTCATTTGCCAAGTCTGTTCTCACTTGGATGCAATGAGATGTTTGACCTTATATTGAGTACTGTCAAGAGCTCATGTTTAAACCATACCTCTAATAACATCAATGGATTTTCAATGTCATCCTCCAAGTCCTGATCAATTGCTACAAGTTTTCCATTGACATAATGCCATCTCATATAATGAAAGGCCAAAATAAAATTCTGGGAGCCAATCATATATTTACAGACAACAGATTTCCTATGGATTTTGCAGGTAACGTATTGATGGCTTAATGCTTATCCATGCTTTTATTTGAACCATTAGAGCTAACATTAACCTATTAGCATGCCATTGGAGTGAATTCATGCCTTAAATTCATGGTTATATGATGCTTGGGCAATCTCGTATGCTATTTTGAAAGCATCTATAGCCATATGGATTGTCAAGTGTGATCTACATGAACATTTGGCAAGAGATTTATGCTATTTGTTGGCTCTTTGATGTCATTCTTGGGTACTAAATGCCATTGAGATTGGATTTGCTTGCTTTATTGATGGAAGCCACATACATGCTTATGTTTCCATTGGTGCTTTACGCTTGAGTCTACATTAAATTAGTGACTCTTTTGGCAATAATGGATTCACATGGCCAAGATTAATTGCATTAGGGTGAATTTAGGGTTTATTATGGCACATTGTATGCATAATGGTGCATGGGAGATATGCTACGACTCATAGGAATGGCTTTCATGTGTTTCCTTGAGCCTTTGGTGAAAGATTTGGTACCAGACACATTGAAAGCTTATGCTTACAAGTTGTAATGAATTGGCATGCATCTATAAATGCCATTTGTAAGTGATCTTTACTCTCATCCATTTCTAAGATTTTATTTGATTCTTACATAACTAGAAAGCTAGATGTGTGGTGAGGGTACCTTTGCAATAAGGAGACGAGGCCAAGGAGAGTGTGTCTTGAACTCACCGTGCCATGAGTGCCATGGTAAAGTGGTACGGTGAGGTACCATGGTGGTGAAGACTTCGCCCAAGCCCTTGCTCTCGGATTTCAAACTTGAGTAAGGGGATTGGAAGAGCTTGGCCGGGAGATTGGCAAGCTTTAACGCACTACATCGACCTCTAAATGTTCTCAATAGATGCATTTTGATGGGTAAAGATTTGGCAAGCAATGGATATAGTATTGTAAGTGAAATTCAATCGAGTTTATATTGAGATTTCGTTGCAAGTACAAAGGAGATGCCATCAATTTTTTACAAAAAGCACATATGCAAGGCACTTGGGGTTAGATTTGGATGCCCAAAGATGCAAATTGATGTGGTGCACACATGCACTAAAAAAATTAGAGTATGATCAACATCATAGATTTCTTCCTCCAAAAACCACCCTAATTATGCTCCATCATAGAGGTTTCTCTGATTGTGATGATGAGAGGTGCAAACTGGGAAGCCATGTGGCATTCGCCTCCTAGAATGCCATTAGAGGAAAGGTGGACAGATGGAGAGTGGGACGAGATATAGTTACCAATGTAAAGGGAAAGTGTGGATAGCAATGGGAGACAATCTTGACAATTTTCTACTGTGTTGCTAAACCCTAATTCAGTCCAAGAGGGTTGGAGCTATTTTCAAGGGGGTTTCATAGCTACATTCTACTCTCGAAGGGCTACATTCTACTCTCGAAGGGCTACATTTGGAGCCCTCAAGTGCTCCATTCCTACTCTATTTACTTCTCCAATTGGCAAGTCTCCCCGCCGCAAGGCAAAAGTGGTGCCAAGTCAAAAACAAAGAATTAAGTTGGAGATTTGAGCATGTGGAGGCATTGTACATGCCATTAGCTCCCCGACAAATCAAAGGGCGCTTGATTTTGGCACCGCGTGCTGACTTGGTCAAATGGCAATAGTTGACTGGTTAAAGGGGTCAAAATAGAGGATTGTTCCTGATCAAATTTGGTCAAGGCATTGATATGGATGCGTAGGTCTTGCTTAGAGCATCCCATCAAGCTAAAGACTTCCAAAATCGGTTTCCATTTGATCAAGATTTGGTCACTTTTGTGTTGAGTTGACTTTTCTAAAAAGTCAAAACAAAGAATATTACAAGGTTGACTGAGTCAAAGGTAACTATATAAGTGGATAGAGCATTGAAATACCTCTCTATAGAGCCAAAGACAATTCAATTTAGAATTTGGGAACCCTTCCAAAAGGCTTTTGAGCAATTAAGATAATGCCAAAGGCCAAACTCAACAAGGGGAACTACAAGGAGCTCTCGAGTATGTAGTAGGCACATCAAAAGTAAGACAAGAAGCAAATCAGGATGCTCAAGGAGCTATGCAAGAAGAAATTAGTGGCAACATCAATGAAGGGGTGCATCAAATGTTCCACAAATACCTAAAGAAGGCGGGGTTATGAAAACATTAACAACATGATGTATCTCATGCAAACTGTGTTTGAAAGGATGGACCAAAGATTTTAGTCCATGGTGGACAAGTTTGACTCTATGAGCAAGGAGTTGCATAATGGGATCACAAGCTTGAGGCAAGATGTGGATAAAGGCAAAGAAGCTTACAGTGGACCTATGTTGCATCCATATGCACCAAACACTTTTCCACCAATGGTGCTACAAGCTTATGGATCTTTTGCCGGACCTTCACATGCAAATGCATTGCATACTCCTCAAGCTAGTATGCAAATGCATTGCATACTCCTCAAGCTAGTATGCACCATGTTGATGGAAATCATGGTTCTATTCTTGGAAATGACATCTTGTCTTTGTTCTTTGATGCCTCAAGGTGGAATAAGTATGCTCGGTATGCCTATGCATTGTCCTATGAATGGGGCTAGGGGAATATGAACACGATGATGCACTTCATGCAAAAGCATGATTGATAAAATGGACCAAAATTTCCAACGCATAGTGGACAAGTCCAATGTTTTGATCAAGAAGAATCGTTGTGGATTATCTAGCTTAGAAGAAGAACTTGGCAAAGGCCATAAAACTTATGGTGAACCAATGTTGCATGTTTACGCACCAAACAAATTTCAAGCAAGTAGACCACAAGATGGTAAGCCTTTTATGGGTTCACAACATGTGTAAATACATTACATGCTCTTCAAGATAGTATGTATTATGGTGATCAAAGTCATGGACCTAGGCTTGGAAAGGGGAACTTACCTCTATATTCAATGCAACAAGGTGGCGTAAATGCATTTGGTATGCCTATGCATCAAGTTAATACATATGGATCAAGTATTCATGTGTATGGTTATTCTTCAATGCATATGCACAATCAAAGATACCCTTCACCCTTGTCTATCAAGGAGGATCAATGTATGTGAATTGTTGGTGCCGACTCTTGGTTTCCCTATTGCTTTGAGTGGGCATAGACTTATTATACACTCAATGTTGCTAGATTTGGGCTTTGCCAAAAGTAATGGAGGATCTCCGTTCACTTTTACATTTGACCAATGTATGAAGTGTGACTATGTGGGCCTTTATGTACACATTATGGGTTCGAATTGGAGGGCATGCTTGTTATAATTTTTGGACAACAAGAAGATGGAGATACTTTGTTGCCAAATCTTTCTTGACAAGTCACCAATGTATCCATGGTCAAAGGGGATACGCAAGTCGAAAATGGGTATGATTGGACAGCTTTCATAAGTGCTTTGATTGAGGAATTTTCAGCTCATGACATGATGCCACGAGGTTGTGAGAACATGATCATTGATGACATTTTGGATGAGTACTTGTTTGTTGATGAGACAAATGGGATGGTGACTCATTTGTTGGTGATACACGTGATGACCATGCTTTGGATGATCATGCATTGGGTGACACATTGAGTGGTTCATGAGAATGCATTGTATGATACATTTTCGAGTCCGGTTTGGGAAGACATACGATTGTCAATTGACTATGAAGGCTTAGAGGATGTGGATCATGATGTAAATAAATGAGAATATTCTCATGACGAGATTGCTTACACGATATGTTGATGGTTGATGTTGATGATCATGGTACTACCGTGTTCATCATCATGAGGACGAGGATGTCTCTATGAAGATGCAGATGATGGTAACCCTGATAATGAAGATATTCTATGCTTTGTACTGGAGATCTTCAAGAGAATTTTGAGGATGACACTAAAGATCATACGGACATGGAGTTTGAGGTGTGCACTTTTAGATGTTGTGGATGCCTAAGTGATTCTATGGTTTATGGGATTGGGGTATTCACTTTCGGATGCATCACTTGTCATATGAGACTAAAGATCATACGGACATGATATAGTGCATGTAAAGGGAGACGAGGATTATTTGCCAATTGTAAATGCTTGGGTGAACAAACACAGAGTCCCCAAGGTATATATTGATGGTGGTGCACAAGCCTATGGCCTAGCAGACAATGGAGGCTTTAAGGCTCAAGGTTGGAGCCCCATTAGAGTTTAGAGTCCGAATGGCAAATAATGCTAAAGTTAGGTGTTTGGGAATTGTTAAGAAGCTGCAGGTAAATGTTTTGGGATTTGAAGCAGAATTAGATGTTCATGTGATGCCACCAAGGTCTGAGGCATATCCATTGATTCTTGGAAGGCCATGGTTGATTGCCACCATGAGGGCAAGGCAGGACTGGTGGGGAGGACATCTAATTTTGGGTTTGGACTAGCCAGTGAGAAGACAGGTTAGATATGACATGGGCAAAGGAAAGGAGTTGATTCCAGAGAGTAGTACATCAAAAGAAGAAGAATAAGAGACTAGCTCTACAAAAGACTCTGAAACAGAGGAGGTCAGTTCAAAGGATGAAGGAGAAGAAGTTCAGTTGCTACTGGAACCTGATTTTAACCTGATGTGTCTGTCAATACAGCTCTGCATAGAAGAAGGGAGAAACTGAAGACTGAAGATGAAGTACAGTAACATGGAGAAGAAGTCTTACAAAAGATGCTAGCCAAGGACCTAACAGAAGTTGGGAGAAAGGAGTATATAAGTATGCTACAGCAATTTTTGGACCTATTCATCTCCTCTTATACATAGGTTAGGGTAGTTTCTGGAGTGCAACATGAGATCCAGTTGAAGCCAAAGGCCAAGCCATGTGTACAGAGGTTGAGAAAATTGGGGGTTGTACAACAGCAAGTGTTAAGAGAGAAAGTGGATAAATTACTAAACGTAAGGTTTATATATCTAGTTAACAATTCTGAATGGGCTTCTCCAGTAGTGAAAAACCCAAAGAAAAATGGAAAATGGATAGTATATGTTGATTTTAAACCTCGGAATGCAATGACCAAAGGAGATCATTATCCACTTCCTTTTCAAGATAAGATCCTAGAGAGTGTAGTAGGCCATGAAAGATATAGTGTATGTGATGGATACTCAGGATATTTCAAGATCTAAATTGCTCCAGAAGATCAGAGGAAAACCATCTTTGTTACCCCATGGGGTGTTTTGCTTATAGGGTTATGACCTTTGGGCTAACAAATGCCCCCTCAACCTTCCAAAGGTTTATGAATTTGGTGTTTGAACCCTACCTAGGGTCTTTTATTAGAGTATTCATCGATGATTTTTGTATATACAGTGGCAGATGGATCCATTGTGAGAAGTTGAGGTTAGCTTTGAAAATATTAGATGTTTTGGGTAGTCAGTTGAACCTAGATAAATGTCATTTAGCTCAAGCCAAAGTATGTCTACTTGGTCATGTGGTTTCAAAGAATGGGATTGAAGTAGATACTGAAAGAGTAAAATAATTGCTCTTATTGGAAGCCCCTCAAAATGTTAAACAGTTTGACCTTTACCCATAAAGTAAGATATCTATCCATGTTTTTCTTTCTTTTGTCTCAAGCATTATATCCACTACAGCATGCAGCTCAGAAGGATCCTTTTAGTTGGCAAGACAAGAAGGAAGAAGCTTTTATGCAGGTGAAGCAGATCTTGAGTAATTTGCTAGTAGTCATGCCTCCTAATTGGAGTAGGGAAACTTTGTGAACCCTAGTGTGGGAAGGATGCTGTGGGAGCAATATTTGTAGTAGGGGAAAGAACACTCTTACATGAGGTCTGTATATTTTGTTAATTAAACAAAGACTCAAGGGGAAAGGGCTTATTCTGAGGCAGAACATGTGATGGTGGCTGTAGTATTTGATTTGAGGAAGTTTAGATCCTACTTACTCCCAAAACCCTTCACAGTTCTTATTCACTATTCTTTGCTACCTCATCTGATCCAGTCAGACATCCCTTCAAAGAGGTTATCCAAGTGGTTGATTGAGTTAAAGGAGTTCCAATTTACTTGCATGGTGAAAGACATCACTAGGGCTACACTAGCTAACATTCTGATATACAAGTAGAATCCAATAGTGTTACAAGAAGAGACAGTGGCAAAGAAGAAGGTGCCCAAATGGAAGGACCCTAAAACAGGGTTGTCAAATGCTTTCACACTGTTTTTGATGGGGCTTTCAAGAGAAGCTCAGGAGTGGCCAGTGGAGGTATAGTCTTGTTGAACCTAAAAGGCAAGGAAGTATTTAATTAAGGAATTAAATTACAAGTACAGACCAGCAAGGCTGAGTATGCTACCTTAGAGTATGGGTTGCAGCAATGTATCAAAAGAGGAATCAAAAGTCTTATCATCAAAGTAGATAGCTTGTTAGTTATTAGACAACTGCAAATTGTTTGGAAAGCAAAGGACCCTAAATTGAAGGAATGGAATTTTCAAATAAGGAGGATGCTACCTAGGTTTTAGGAAGTGCGGATACAACATGTGAAGAGAGAGCACAATCAAGCTGCAGATGATGCATTAGTAAAGGAGGGGTTGGGCGAGAACTTGGATGTATATGCCATCACTGTTTGTTGCCCATCCCACTTATATTGGGAAGAGAGAATTTGCAGAAGATTCTCTCTTCCAATATAAGTGGGGTTGGGCAAGAACTTGGATGTATATGCCATCACTGTTGCCCATCCCACTTATCTTGGAAGAGGGAATTTGCAAAAGATTAAAGAGTTTCTACATATAGGTCTTGTACCTGTAGATGTGTCCAAGAAGCAGCAATATGGTTTTATAAGGAAAGCTCTACAGTATACCCTCTTGAGTGATCAACTATACATGAAAGGTAAGGACTTGATTCTAAGAAGAGTTCTAAACAGGGAGGAGATCTTTGCCATTATGGCCTCCTGCCATGAAGGGGTTTGTGGAGGGCATTTTGCCCTAAAATTAAAACTTAGAAAAGTTTTGATAGCTGTGTATGTATGACCCAGTTTGAGAAGGGATGTGTATAATTGGTGTAGAAGTTATGAGCCTTGTAAAAAACAAGGCAAGAAGGTTTTGCAATATGAATTGAGAAAAAGTATTGTAACATATGGGGCTTTTGAGAAATGGGGTTTGGATGCAATTGGTCCTCTGCCCACTAGTGAAAGGGGCAAGACCTACATATTGACTAGAGTAGACTACCAAATTGGTTGAAGCTAGATGTGTGAAGAATGTAACTATTAAAGTGGTGGCCAAATTTGTATTAGAAGACATTTGTACTAGTTTTGGCATGCCATTAGAGCTGTTGATAGACCAGAGGCTTGGATTCAGAGGAGAGGTTGTACAGAAGCTCTTGTAGAAATTACACATCACACATAGGTTTTCTACTCCTTACTATCCACCACAATGCAATGGATTGGTAGAAATATTCAATGGAGAATTATGTACCATGTTGACTAAGTGTCTAGAGGAACATCCCAAGCAGTGGGACTTGCATGTTTCCTCAACACTTTAGGCTTACAGGATAGCTGTCAAATTAGCTACCGAGTTCTCACCATATCATCTTGTTTATGGGAAAGAGGCTATGTTGCATTGAAGTTGAGATTCCCAGTTTACAGTTTCTTCTAAAGCATCACGATAGCGGCTTGGATGTGTATAAAGAAATATTGTTGGACCTACAAGAGTTATTGTTAGCTAGAAGCCTTGGACCATTATATCCAGTTAAGCAATAAAAGAGCTGAGCATTTTAATGAGATAGTTAAGGACAAAGGTATCAAAGAAGGAGACCCGGTGCTTAGATACAACAACAAGCTAGACAACACCTTCTAAACCAAGTTCCATATTAAGTGGAAAGGTCCTTTCAAAGTTGTACATATATATGAAAATGGCACTTATCAGCTAGCTAACTTCGATGACCAGCTGCATGCCAAGAGAGTCAATGGATATAGATTGAAGCCATATTGGTGCATAATAATGACAATTCAGAAAGATATAGAGATGTTGGAAACAAACCTGCCTGCTGTTGTAGATGTGTCATAGCTGATGCAACAGAAGTTTGTTGGGATTTGGATGTATTTTTCTTTGAGGACTGTCTTAGTGTGAGTAGCAGCATGTGGTTGACCATGAATGCTCTAACCATGGGGATTGGGAAAAATATGATGGGTTTTTTAAGCCCAAAGAAAAAGCCCAAATGAAATGTCTACCCTATCCCAAGAAAAAACAAAATAAATCATGGATGTATAGTTAGAAACCTTAGGAAGGGTAATTGCTACGTGGCCATTTTCCAAAAAAAAAGAAATTAGTTGTTGCTGCCTTAGCCAATAGTGGAAAAGTACACTTGTACATAGTAGAGAGGGGAGATTACAAAACAAAGGCAAAAGTTGCGGGAGGCTATGGAGAGAAGGTTGGGATAGGAGCCACTTGGAAGAAGAAGTCTGGAGATAGTGAAGATTGGATTTCGTGTGAGCTGTACATTGAGAAGAGAGTAGAGAAGAGATATCAAGAAGAAGGTTGAAAGGGCGTAGAGACGAAAAGAGTCATGAGGAGCAAAAGAAAAAGCAACGCAGGCTTTGTTTGAGTTTGCCCAGAGCAGAAGTTGCAAAAAGTGAGCAGGTCTTGTAGGAGGCAGGTTCTCTAAGACCTATGTGGTTGCAATTTTGTTAGATCTTGGAAAGCTTAAAGCCTTCATCAATAATCCTCTACAATGTATGTTGGTGGTGGTGTCTATCTGTAGTGTGTTACTATAGCTATGGTAGTTGTTTTGTTTTTTGTGAAGTTGAGAATACAGGGTTTTACTGTGGGACAATAGTACAGAGGTTCCTTGGTTTCATTCTGTTCTCTTTTTCCTGCTTTATCTCCAAAACCTCAGGGGGTTGTTGAGATTTGCTCTGTTGTATAAACACATGGAAGTCTGTTTATGTTAGACTTATGAAATCTTATGTTTTGGTTTTAGATATGTGGTTTTGATGGAGTTTGTTGAGAAGAAACAATTGTGAGTGAAGTTCTAGCTTGTGTTGAATCAGATTTGTGTTAGTTTGCTTTAGTTTGAGCCATCAAGTACTAGAAGAGGTAGTCTGATCAGTTGTGTGTCATCATAGGTCAGCTGAGGTTGTTTAAGTATTAGTCTAGTCTTGTTTAACATTTTTTGTGGTATGGGCTGACGATCAAGAGCAATCAGCACAGTCAATCTGATAGGTGTAGTATTGCTAGTGGTATAGGTGCCAGTTATAGATTGTGTTAGGTCAGAAGGGAATTTGACCTACATCATTTGAGATTATCTAGGGTGATATCCTAATTAGACAAGTGTAGCCTGAGAGTAGGAGGATGCCAGAGGAGCCTGGAGAACAAGATCATGACTGGGGATAAGAGGAAGGATTTCGGAGGTAGAATCAAACTATTCTACAACAGTTGGGGCTTGTTTTGGTCAGGTGGTGGAACTCATCGGTGGTCTCAGGAGAGGCTTTTAGGTGGATTGACAGAGCCTTTGGAGATCAGAGTTGACCTACGAGGATGTCAAAAAGAGACAGCTGTACAGTTTCAGGAGCTTAGAGTGAGCTTAAGTGTCCACTTGAGTCAGCTGACCTACGAGGATGTCGGAAAGAGACAACTATACAGTTTCACGAGCTTAGAGTGAGCTTAATGTCCACTTGAGTGAGCTGAGGATCAAGGGACATCAACTGGGTGTACAGGTGCCTTCTTCTAGTGTTGTCTGCTAGTGTTGTGGTGCTGATAATAGTTTCTCTTCACGGTGGTGTGCTTCGGACGGGGGCTATAGAGGCAGGTTCTCTCGAACACATCAACATGAGCAGGGACACCAACTTTTTTAGCTCACACCGTATAATGATTTGCACCAACCCACATCCTATAAAATCTTTTCACGTTGAATTGCTATTCTGGACATCATTTTATCATAATAAATCACGTCCTTGGCAATCAAGTGCCCAATCAACTCGTATAAAAATGGGCATGAACCCATGATACAACCATGTGGTTTGGTCTGATATGTGTCCTTGAATTCAGGTTCATCTCATGAGTGAACTTCACTCATGTTGTGAGCCAAAACATACCAAATGTGTTGGGTTTGATAGACTTCAAATCCATCATGATTCAGACCATCCAAATCATGATTCAGACCATCCAAATCATGATTCAGACCATCCAAATCATTGCCTGCATTGAAATGGTTGCCTCGTCCCAAATCATATCCCTAACTGAAACCACTGGTGGATTCGTCTCAAATTCATTGATATGGTGCTTTACCAAATTCATTGATATGCCGCTTTACTAAATTTGTGGTATGAGCAAATCCATCTAAATTCAAACCATGACCCATATATGTGAAACTTTACCCATACGTGAGGGAATTGGAAATATTTTATAGTTTTGGTATGTGATTTTCCAAGATGAACCCAACTATCTCAGCCTAATGTTAGTTATACAATGAACCAAAAAAAGACCCGATCTTTTTGAGAAAACTCTGATGCACCTTCGAATCGAAAGTTTTTTTGCCCAATTACAATACATCTTATCACACCTTTTTAAACCCAACGAGCCTTTGGTCATATCAATCAACTAATGCTCAACAAAGCACGCATCAATTGAGAAGGCAAGCTTTCGTCCAGACAACCTCAAGTGAGAAGTCTTGGGAATAGATGAGGCAAATATCCTAGACAACACAGGCGGAGGACTTGATGGTGAGTACCCAAAAACAAGGAATATTGCAGACCAACAAGCCCCAAATTCAATAGGGAACAAGTGCTACAAAGATAAGAATCGACTTTTGGGATTACTTGAAACGTCAAGAATTCACAAGGGTAAACCCTTAGTGAATCCTGAGCCACTACATAGGCTTGCAAATTCTTGACCATGCATAATCACACAACACGATATCTCACCACCACAATAATATGTTGAAGACATGTTAAGGATAGCATAGAGTGGCAACCAAAACAAATCGCAATGAGACCATAACATTTACCTTTTTACCACCCTTAGTATTACCACCTCAACCGATTTCCCCATGAACTGTGCTAGTACAACAATGGTACTCTTGCTGACATTGCAAATGGATTTTGCTAATTGATCCCACGAGCCATGAGAGCCCTAAGTAGGCGAGTTATGAGTCTTATGAGAAACTAGACCCATGTGAGTATTGACCCATATGGATGTCCCAAAGAGGCTAAGGCCATAGACTATGCCTCCTTATTTGAACCATGGTGCAACAAAGAGTGAGAGAGCTCGACAACATGTCACACATGCCACCACTTCAATGTTTTTTATACAAGGGCATGCATCTTATTGCTGAATGTCCTCATAAACCCCCCTTGCACCAAGTACCCCAAATCCCTTGTTGGATCCGAATATTGTCTTATATGGTGGCACTTGCTACTAGTGTATGTTCGAGCATGCATACAAAGATTGACCCAACAAGTGACAATTGTCCTAGTGTGATAAAAGCTTCACCTTCCACCACGAGCCTCAACTTGTGAAGTATGTAAGAAGGAGTTATCAATGTCTCCCCCCCCCACCCCCATAAGTTGTAAGAAGGCTCTAAGCCAGATGAGGGCAACAACTAAGATAGCATCCTCGGCTGCACAATAGCTAGAGGCTCAAGCTACTATGGCTTCAAAGCAACCAACTTTAGAAGCCATAGGGGTGCAAGCCTCAAAGGCTAAGGAAAGGATTGAAATTATTGGTCCAAAAGAAGAGAACTTCAAAAAACACGTGGAAATGTAATGTGCCGCAAGTTTCCAAGGACAACCACGTTGAAAGAAATTCAGACAAGAGTTTTGAAGTTGTCTCTGTTGTGGCATAAGATCTCCCACTTAAGTTAGCTCTTGACAAGAGGAAGGCACAAATAGATTATTCTAACCTCTCCAAGACATTGAAAGAGTACCAACCTAGTGTTGGGAAAAGCATGAGTAAAAAATAATCAAGACCTTGTAAGGAAAGTAGAAGCTGAACCCAATGGTCAAATAAAACCACTAACCTCCTTCCTTGTGCATCCTAGAGTGAGAATCCTAGAGAAAATTTGAGAAGTAGTAATGAGGTTGCCAAATGATATGCCTGAAGCTATGCCAAAGGACATGCTTGAACTTATACCTGAACTAGTAATTGTAAAGCCTACAAAAAGAGTATGTTCCAAAGCCTTTGGCACTAGAATCAATCCAACCAAACCAAAAATTGCTATATATAATTTTCAAGGACTCAAAGGAAGGCTATTTCTTTTGCCTCCAATGGGTCAACACACCATGTTATCCAAGGTGATCAGTGACTTTATTTTGTCCTCTTTAGAGGCACCACCTCAAAGGAAAGATGTAGTGCTTTTGCCTCCAATGGGTCAACACACCATGTTATCCAAGGTGATCAGTGACTTTATTTTGTCCTCTTTAGAGGCACCATCTCAAAGGAAAGATGTAGTGCTTATTTTATATATAATTGCACGTCCCCTTAAAAGGTACCACCTTAAAAGGAAAGATGTAGTGCTTATTTCATATATAATTGCACGTCCCCTTAAAAGGTACCACCTTAAAAGGAAAGATGTAGTGCTTATTTCATATATAATTGCATTTTTTATCCCACCTCCAAGTGAGTGTGACTGTCACTCAAGCGACATTGTAGGCCTCACCTTCTTGTTCTCTAAAAGTTTGAGTTTTGATCTTTTCTCATTTAGAAAGAAACACTTAGTTTCTATGGAGAGACTTGTCAAATTAGATGAATGGGAATCTAGGAGCCCACATTGAAGAGGCATAAGAGATGGAGCCATGCCCAATTTGAGCTGAAGACTAAGCAAGGTTTTCTTATTAAATTGGATGAATTCGGCATTGAATAGTCACATAAGAGATTGAGCCATGCCCAATTTGAGCTTAAAACTAAGAAGGATTTCTTAAAAATGCCCATGAATAAGCTTGGACAATACTTTGAGAGTGACAAAATGAATGTCGTGCTCCTCATTATGCACAGAGGAGGAAAATAGGTTATCATAATCTTGGATGGTGGTGTTGGAGTTAGCATAATCACATCGAGAGTTACAGGAAACCTAGGGAAGCTCGCCACTCATGGTGGCCACTAGTCTCATGGTAAAGCTTGCCGACATGAATCCTTCAAGATGTTAAAATCAAGAGTTGGTTGAGTTTTCATCAGTCTTTTGTGGTAATAAGGGTCTTATAGTATGATCCTTAGAAGGCCTTACATGTGAGATCCAAGACTGATTCACAATTAGAAAATCAATCACATCTAGGTATATATTCAAAGGCAACTAAACCTTCAAAGTGAACTTAAAATTGTGGAAGACTCCGCCAATGGACCAAGATATTATCACATATGAGTCGAAGGCAAGAGTTCGGATTTCTTTAGTCGAGATTTGTAGATCCTGTGGGTCAAGATATTCTCATAGATGAGTCTAAGATAACATCTCACACTGCTTTGGTCAACATTTGCAGATCTTGCAAACAAATTGTTTAGACAGTGAAGATGAGTGCCCCAAATATGAGCTACTTCTGAACTTAATGATTGTAAGGATATAATTCATGTTTTGGAATCCATGGATACTATCCCACCACAAAATCTTGGAACAAGATTTAGCTCAATGGCCTTAAGCAAGCAAATCACTTTAGGGAGAGGTAGAGAAAGCAGTCAAGCTAAAAGAGCTCACACCGAGCCTCTAGAAGAAGATCTAGGGAAAGTTCTTAATTACTTCTTCCTGATTACTCCAAGTATTATCATAGGGGACAAAGAAGTACATAACGAGAAGGCTTAGAAAGGCCTATCATTTTAGGTTAACTATATATGGCAAAAACGTGCCATAACATTTTTGTTACTGCTATATTAGGGAAGCATTCTTGCTTCCTTCACTCTTTTTTAAGTTTTGTGATTTGTAAATTTTCAAGCAGGGCAAACTGTGCTACAACATATTCTGATTTTCCTCCTTAATTCCACTCACATTTATGGATGATGGTTGGGAGGTCCTCTAATGTCCCTCTATGGTCCAATGGTTAGATGCCCTAGGCTGACCGTTGTTTTTGACTCGTCATATTTATCCTTTTCTAACTCAGGCTCACCCTTGTCTAACCTAGGTTGACTCATTGTCCGACTCACCATCCTTATCCTTTTTTGGTGGCAACACCACTATTATACAAGTTAGAGTAAAGTTGGACTTTCTCTTTGATGCTAGTGACTAAGGGCTCTCTTTTTTGTATTGGTTTGTGTGATTTTGAGATATAAATTAATGTTACCAGTATTATGCTTTCCAAACACCATGCATATTGTGCTCTTTTGGCTTGATCTCTGCAAGTAATCAGCTTGAATTGATTGTTAGTTTTTTTGTCTTTGGCTAGATGCAAAACGATTGAGATCCATCAATTCCTAGTTGAGAAGAGCAAAATCCTATAGTGCATTTGATTGTACCAAGACAGTTTTGCAGAATCATTAGCTCACATGGGGTGTACCAAGACAGTTTTGCAGAATCATTAGCTCACATGGGGTGTTCTAGCGATTCCATGGAGTTTGTTTTTATAGAAGAGGAAGAATCTTTGGTGGGTCCCATGGTCATGGTGATAGTATAAGTATAAGAAAAGAAGGTAGGGGCAAGTGCATGGTTGCAAACTTGCAAGGAGAGATTGAGAAGATGATACAACAAAATCACAGAATAGGTTTAAAATGTTGGGGGTGGTGGGGTTATTAGTTGTTGGTGGGCTGAGTTCATTGGGTGCATTTACTTCCAATCCCAAATGTCAAGGCATCATTACATGGAGATCTTGGGATTTGATGAGGTGGAGTGAGAATGATGAAATGCATGTAGAGTGATGTGACAAATGCACATGTAAAGTGATGTGACTAGTGCACATGCTCCAAGATGATATTTTGGGTGGGTGTGGTATTTTCCAAAACAAGCTATCTGGCACAAGGAACACCTATATGAATTCGACCACTATCTTTAAGAGTGTCATTTTACAACTTACCGTTGGGCATGCACCTATTTTCACATGGTACAATCGACTTCAATGTATGAATGTAATGATGAACCCATTCTCTTAGATCTACTTCAAGTGTCATTTTACAAACTACCCTTGGGCATGCACCTATTTTCACATGGTATAAATCTACTTCAATGTCATGGCACAATTACCTTGTGTTTGCCCAAAATTTTCACATTATACTCTTAGTTTAAACCCATTTACTGGTTTCTGAAGCTGTGTTCCATCTGATGTTACTAACTAAAAGGTTCCTATGTTGAATTTGTTAATGATTCCCTATGGTGTGACCCATTAGAGCTTTAGTTCCCTGCTTCATATGACATCAGTCATCCGTGCACTCTTCAATCTATCTTCTTCTAAGACTATTAAAAGTTGCATTCACTACTGAGGCATTTGGAAATTCATTGGAAATCCATTGATAGAATTGTATTCTATACAATCCACGCTCTATCTAGTGATTATCAAAATGAAGTTCCCACAACCATTTTTTGCACTATTCAATGTGAGAACTTTGAGTTTTTCTTTGATATATGTAATGAAATGTCACTTTTCTTTGATGAACGAACATTAGAAGACTCCATCCAAGTTGGGAAAAGTTTTCTATTTGTGTAGTTAAGGAACCTATAGTAGAAACTTTTGAGATTGGATAGAGTGAGCTTTGGGTAAAGGAAGAAGCAGAGTAATTTTATCATAATGGTTAACGCTTGTGAGTAAGAATGTGGATATGTTAAGCCTAGCAACAACAACAAACTCTTATATGCATTGCTGGTCTTGCATTGGAAGTCGGTTGATAGTGTGAAGATCAAGGTGCTATGATTTTGATAGCCTATTCTATTTCACAATCACTTGAGAAGCTATCTTTTGTTACATTTTTAAAATACCTTAGTCTTTCTGTGGAAGGAAGGTAGATCTTAATACAAGCATACTATCAAAAACCCAAATCTTATGCTAAAGCATGGTAGCAAGGATTTTGAAGGGCTAGAAACCTGAAGAAAAGGTCCAAGAAAGAAGTGACTTTTCAAGTTGCAATAGAATTAGACGCGCAACAATGATAGATGTGTTTTTTAAAGAAGTACGCATGTGCCTTATAGCGTGTAGATGGTTGCCTTTATTATTTTGATATCGTGCCAAGAATATATATGTATATTGATCAAGTAGAAAGTACACATGTTGACTCACACACACAAGTTCCATCGCTCGCACACGGGAGATTCGAACCCACAACATGGGGACTCTCGAACTCCATTCTAACCAGTGTACTAACACGCGATCGGCATTCTCTGGTTTTTAAAAATCCACCCATTGTAGCCAACGACAGCTCTCTCCTCAAAGCTACGATGTCCGTCCGTCTCCCTTGCAAAAGGTGTGAAAGCACCCTGAAGTTTTTAAAAAGATGACAACATGATGTTGTCATAGTTTTGTTTGGTTTTTTGTGCACCTGTGTAAGGTCTTCTGAGGTGCTGTGCTAGGGTTTCTGAGCTTGCCGTGCGCCATAGCCAGGAGTATCTCTTCGTCGCTGCAGATGGCTGATGCAGACGTAGATGTTCCTATGGCGCCAGTCGGGGAAGGCTCCAGCAGCGGCGCAGGTTCCAGCAGCAAACGTCCTAAGCGCTTCGAGATCAAGAAATGGAACGCAGTTGCTCTCTGGGCATGGGGTACCCTTCGCTGTCTCCGTCTTTTTTTGTGTAACTTTGATTTTGTCTTCGTTCGCCCTTGTTTCTTCTTATGCATGATACTAGTTCACTCATGATAGATGTCTTTTGATGTTTTTGTCCAAGTTTTGCCGAGCTAATTCCTTTTATTCAAAGCGGTGCAATTGCCAAATCAATGTTGTGCCCTTTTGTGTGTTTACCCCTTTCCTGCTAGCCTTCATTGTGGCCGAGTCTGCCCTTCAGAACCGGAGGGGTGACATATGAAGATTTCGGACATATTTTTATGCATTAACTTGCATCTCCTCTTGGAGCTGATGGCACCAGTAGGGATACCATAGCATATGGTCTGTGTTGAAATCAATGCACCACCATCGTCATTGTAACTGTGTGGATGATGCGTTGCTCTATTTTGTAAGGTCCCTTTATGAGGAGTAGCCATTTTGTTGAGCACCGGGGTGCCCGATAGTGCCCTGTTTAAACACTAGATGTTGGTTAGAAGATGGCTTATGTAGATTGGTACCATGCCAAGTAGGATGCATGTAAGTATGGGTCGATAGACTTCACTACAGGGTGGAAGGAAACCTTCCCAAGATACCTAGTTCTTAGGTTGTCTAATATGGTTCCAATTGGGTGATGTGGTCGGTTTAGTCCATGGACCAATTGTAGGGTAGCCACCGTTTGTCGGCCCGCCGACATACGATAAGACCAACCTTGGGCCATGTATATAAATGCATTTGGCACCCTCTATATTACATTGAGATCATCGAGTTTAGATCTATTTCCACTACGTTGTGCGCCCTTGCTAGTGTGTGACATTCTTTGTTGAGAGTCTACTAAGATTGCCATCAAAACTCCTTGTTGGAGCGCACGGATGTGCAGACAACATTAGTTTGTAATCTGGTTTGTAAACAATACTTTAGTATTATTCTCCTTCTTTTTTGCATTAAGGTCTTTGTGTAAAATATTTTTTTGTTTGTGTGATCGCACAAATTGTATTTTCTTATAGTCTATACTTTGGTTTTGGTTGAGTTTGGGAATAGAACTTTCGCCCTACCTACTTCATGTTAGAATAGTTTGCCGTATTTCTTGATGAAACATTTTACCCTACATAGCTTGTTGTTATTTCATGATATAACAGTTCTTGAATTTTAGATTGTTTCTCTTGCAACGTGTCTCCTTAATCTATAGATTGTCTAGCAGCTTTGGAAGAGTTTGTTTGGCAGCTCTACTTTTAGAACAGTTCACCCTATTATTGCAATTTCTGCTTGCAAACTTTTTCATTCCCTCCACCCTCAAGGGGAAAGTTGCAGGTAGAGGGATTTGTGGTCTCAAAAACCTTTCTTCCCTTTTGTATAAGAGCATTTTTTATCTTTTGAGGTGGTCCAGAGCTGCCTATCTCTAGAATTGCTTTTCTTGCTCACTCAGATGCTCTTTTTAGATGAGTCTCTGTATTTGATTTCAGGCCTCATCTTGTAACATGACTACTATGCGGAAGTGTGCTTAATGATGATTAATGCATAGCAATAAAGATTAATGCTAATCACATGCTCATGACATAGAGAAGTAGAGAGAAGGAGAAGAGAGTGACTCTTCACCTAACCTACTTCTACTATATATTACTGAATGAATGAGTAATTACAATGATTGTCATAGATCCAATGTAGATCTAGACTATGAATGCTATGAATGAACTTATGCTTACTGTCATCCACTGTGTGTTAATGGAAAACACACAGTGAATTTGGGCATGTTCCTGGATTCATCTAGGTATATATTATTGTCTTATGCTTTCTTGTAAGGTGAATTTGGAGCCTGGGCATGTTCTTGGATTCATCTAGGTATATATTATTGTCCTTCACTGTGTGTTAATGGAAAATGCTGATTTGGAGATTTACTTGGGTGATCCAAACTCTTAGACTGCATGTCCTTGGTCTTGGCTTTGCGATCTCTATCTTTGAATGATTACGAATGACCCATGACGTGCCTTTATATAGGAAAGTGATAGCAGGTCGTAATCAGGTTGGTTTTCACTTTTCAAGCATAAAAAGTAGTCAAAAATGTCATAAAATGTGTTCATATTGTGCTCGTAATATGTCCCAACCATTGGTGCATATCTTGGGCACCTCCGGGCACCTATAGAGCCACCAAATTGGCTCCAAACTGCCCATATACGACATCTAACTTTGCCCTTAAGGTGGCTGTAAGGAATAATCATGTCTACGTGGCATCAGATTAAGGTGTGCACGTGACATCCCCTCCTGCTAAACTTGGAGCTGGGGTGCACATGATGTGCCTTTGCTCCATGTTGTCGATTCGACTGCAGAGTGGATCTCTCATATGGTGTTTCCACCACTATCTCCTCGGGAACTGCAGGGAATGGAAGTTGCTCCTGTCACCAGCCTGGACATTTCCCAATATGAAAGGGGTCTGGTGGACTCCAGGATGTCTAAATATTTGGAAAGTATAAGCTTTGGGAATGGGGGATTATCCTAGAATACAAAGGACCACACTCCTAAAATTTAGGAGAGTTGCTATTTTTGGCCCGACTCCGATGGAAATTTTGTTCGCGTCATTACATCTGGAATTGAGCAGATACCAAGAGTTGGCAAAGTGCATATGACAGAATGTCTACCAGTTGGGATATTTTTAGAGAGAAAGTTTATGGAAGGACCCATCTCTTAGATTGGGACATGTGGCAAGAAAGTGGACCAAAGTGAGACAAGTGGCCTGACACTTGTTAGAAAGTGGATCAAAGTGAGACAAGTGGCCTCACACTTGTCACTTCAGCTATTGTGTGGCTCTCCACTTGTTATTGTAGCCTTCTCTTGCCATTTTAGCTCATGGGAGGCCCAAATCTATAAATTGGAGCCCTCTCTCTTCATTAATGGAGGCTCTCTTGCTGCACACTAGCCTCTACCACCGTTACAGGCTGCCCTAATGATGGCTACTCTCTTTCTCTCTCTCTTGAAGGCTGCCCATGAAGAATACCAGCTGTTGGGGACTGTTTTGGAGGCTTCCATCGCGAAGAAATACTGAAGGCAAGGGTGTTTAATCATTTATTACGATTTCTAGCCATTGTACTTGTTGTACCAGTCTTTGTACTTGTTGTACCAACCATTGTATTGGTTGTACCAGCCACCGTACTTGCTGTACCAGCCATCGTATCGACTGTACCAGCCACTGTACTTGCTGTACCGGCTGAATGGAGAGTTGTACTTGCTGTACCAGCTCTATTGCATGAAGACCCGTGGTTTTTGGGAAAGAATCAGGACCCACACGGAGGTATATGAATTATATTGTTGGCTCGGCATTTCTACAACCTATGTTCCGGCTCAGTTGCCTCGTGTTGGGCAGTGTTATGGCATTTGTATATGGATAATCCGGCATGTCCCGTGGGGAGAGTAAGGCCCTCAAAGCTTGTACATGATATTATTCTCCTTGGGTAATAAAATACTCCAAGGGGGGGGGTCGGCCCATTCCGGCCTCTATGCGGTGTCACACGTGCAGCTTCATTTTTAGCATTTGTGGATGTTTTTGTCGAGCTTTTATGTTTAAATGTTATAATATGCATTGATGGTATCAACAAGTGTGTCAAAGGCCCTAGTCCCCTGGGCGGCGTCGCGAGTTACAGCTCCTTTGTCTTTGGACGCTCTATTGGCATGGTAGACTCCATGAACGCCTCAGCAACTGAAGTACTTATCTTCTCCTCCTTATCAATGGATTCGGAGATAATTGTGGAAACCTCGCGAACTGTCACCTCGTCGATGGTTGTGATGATCTCGGGAACTCACTTGGAATCTGGAATTGTTTGTGGCTTTGCATGCTCGAACAATTGTACCTCTTGGTTGACCTCGACTTGCAGATCCGACACGGTTTCTAGTGCCTCTTGGGTATCTCTTTGTCCTTGGTCTTCTACTGCGGTACTCTTGTTCTCTTCCTTGGTCTTTACCACACTTGCTTCCACTGAGTACTTTGACTCATCATGGCGAAAAACTCCTTTATTTGTTTCTAGTACTCTTCTTCACATCTTTTGTTGTCTTTTCTTCCTTGCTTTGCTTCTTCTTCACGTTGTTCCCTTCGGTGATCTTGATCTTCACATGTTTGTTGGTAAATCTTTGTCCTTTCTTGGGATGCCCGTTCGAACATTGCCCAACTAGCTTCACTTGCCTCTTCATCAATATCCTCTATGGTTTCCATGAAAAAACGGTTGCTGGTTTTTTTAAAGCCATAATCAATCCCAAAATCCTAAATCTAGGCCTCTTCATATCATAGACGCCCTAGAACCATGCTAGATTGAAATATAGACTTTCTAGTACCTAGGCAAACGCCTTAACCACTTGATCTACCATCTCATTGGCTTTCTAGTACTATACTATGTTGACAATGAGCAAAAAGTTGATGCAAAAAGATTGATTTAATGCAAAAACGTAAACCCTAAATTGCTGATTTACATGCAAACCTTAGCATTGATGCAAAACTTTCCCTAGGAACGACCTAGACATGCTTTGATACAAATGTAACATGACTACTATGCGGAAGGGTGCTTAATGATGATTAACGCAAAGCTTAACACTAATCACATGCTCATGACATAGAGAAGTAGAGAGAAGGAGAAGAGAGAGACTCTTTATCTAACCTACTGCTACTATATATTATTGAATGAATGAGTAATTACAATGATTGTCATAGATCCAATGCAGATCTAGACTATGAATGCTATGAATGAACTTATGCTTATTGTCCTCCACTGTGCGCTAATGGAAAATGCTGATTTGTGTTGGAGGTGGCAATTCTCGTAGCTACTCTCGGGTTATCGCATGACTAGAAGTCGTGGTGGATTATCCCATATGCAAGAGCATGGGAAGTCGAAGAGCCATATTTAGGGTGTGATGGCACCTTGTCATAGATATCTCCTCCGGCCGGGTTTTTGGGGGGGGAGCAACGGCTAGGAGATGGGAGCCTAGCCACTGACGTTGCTCAGTGCCCTAGGGTGGTGTGCGTGCTGCTGTTGCGTGACTTTGACATGGTATCAGAGCTCGGCCTCTGTGGTCCTGGGCGGTC
This sequence comes from Cibotium barometz, assembly GCF_041138505.1. Lineage (NCBI taxonomy): Eukaryota > Viridiplantae > Streptophyta > Polypodiopsida > Cyatheales > Cibotiaceae > Cibotium > Cibotium barometz. Next base: position 64,230,466 of record NC_141046.1, on the reverse strand, counting down.
CTAACCTTTGTTTGATCGAGGCCCTTGAATTGAAGGAGGGTGTTGGAGGTGGCAATTCTTGTAGCTACTCTCGGGTTATCACATGACTAGAAGTTGTGGTGGATTATCCCATATGCAAGAGCATGGGAAGTCGAAGAGCCATATATAGGGTGTGGTGGCACCTTGTCATAGATATCTCCTCCGGTTGGGTTTTTGGTGGGAAGCAACGGCTAGGAGATGGGAGCCTAGCCATCGACGGTGCTCAGTGCCTTAGGGTGGTGTGCATGCGGCTGTTGCGTGACTTTGATAATTTGGAGATGTACTTGGTTGATCCAAACTGTTAGATTGCATGTCCTTGGTCTTGGCTTTGCAATCTCTGTCTTTGAATGATTATGAATGACCCATGATCTGCCTTTATATAGGAAAGTGATAGCAAGTTGTAATCAGGTTGGTTTTCACTTTTCAGGCCATAAAAAGTAATCAAAAATGTCATAAAATGTGTTCATATTGTGCCCGTAATATGTCCCATTGGTGCACCTCCGGGCACCTATAGGGCCACCAAACTGCCCATATATGACCTCTAACTTTGCCATTAAGGCGGCTGTAAGGAATAATCATGTGTACGTGGGACCGGATTAAGGTGTGCATGTGACACATCTTGTTCTTCACTCCAGCGTTTCATGATAGGATTTTTCATTCATGGTCAAACAACCTCTCCCTTATTGTGTAGTGCTGCTGCAGTGCACTTTTTTTAATAGAGATTTAAGTTTCTTAGTAATACTATTTAGGTTGTGGCTAGGAGAGGCTATTCAACCAAATATATGTCTGCTTTTTCTGTTCAACTTGTGTGAGGTTATGCACATCAATACCTAATCAATTCATGGATTATCATTCTTCTAATTAGTTGCCATGATTGCTCATTCACAGCTATCTGCAAGCATGCACTATTGGAACTGAAGGCTTCATGTAATTGTTTGATGTCTTGATTGAGGGGAAGCATCCATCCTTTGTTTTGTGTGAAAATTGTTTGCAACATATTAAAGTGTTAAAGAAAGGCTAGGCTTATGCAGCAGATTTGATGTCACATGTATAAGTTTTTAGAGCATGTGCCAAGAAGATTGAGGGCATTACAAGGTAGCACAGGACAATTAGGGTTTTAGCACAATGCACACCTTTGTGAGCCCTCTTGAAAAGGACGTGGTCAATGAGTGCTGTGTGTGTAGGTTAGGGCATCCTGTGCACATGAACGACAAGTTACAGCTGTCCAGAGGCACAAGGCCTATGAGAATGGACAAGCCAAGGAACTGAAAGGCTAAGATTAGACCCCATGGCACACCCACTGGTCTCATGTGGAAGTGCATGACATACAATGGAGCAGCATCAGCAAGAAGGTTCAAGCAAAACAGAAGCAAGTCAGCAAGGAAGATGAGTGTTCCATCTTTGGGACCGCATTGGAGGACCATGGAAGAGCCTTGGCCCCAAACAGCCGCTCAAAGACCTCATGTAGGGTTGTGGGGGCCAAAAGCCCTTTGAAAAGGGGGGAAAATAGGCTTGGAGTCCTTTTTGCCCACAACTGCAGCCTGCTGGTTGAGCAAACCAACCTCTCCATCCTCATTTGCAGGTCATTGCTATTGCGCTGCTCTGACACAATGGCCTTAAGTAGTATGCTGACAATTGATATGAGAATGAGAAAAGCAATTTGGCAGTTTCTTCTGCGATAATGTTACCCTTGCACTGGATCAACACGATCAGCTTAGATTGTCTACTATAGTCTGGCACTTGGTGTTTCTCTTATGCACGCTAGGTGGCAAGCTTTTACAAAATCTATACAAATCTGGTCAATTGGACACTTTGTAATTTGAAACAACTTAAGCAGATCGGGTGCCTGTCAAGGGCCATTGAATGTTGCTGATTTTACTAATATTGATGGCCAAGTTTGCCTAATGACTGCTTTTCTTGAACATATGTATTGCTGAAGGATTAAGAGTTTCTGATTCTCTCTCTCTCTTTTTTTTCTTCTTTCTTAGAATTAAATAAAGTCACCTTTCATTAAAATCTGCATGTTTGCATTCGCAGTGAATATTTGATCAAGTATGCTGTTGCTTTTGTTGAGATGGCCTTTTGGACCATGTTTGCTTGTGCTATGCAGATATAGTTGTGGATAATTGCGCTATTTGTCGGAATCACATCATGGATTTATGTAAGCTCTGAAAGCCTACCCTCATTTACAGTGGAGTGATGGGCTGCTCTTATAACACTATATGACACGTCTGCTTGGTTTTAGGTATCGAGTGTCAGGCTAATCAAGCGAGTGCTACGAGTGAAGAATGTACAGTTGCTTGGGGTAGGAAACAGTCCCTACATCACTTTGCCATGAAACATTTTGGAAGATTTGATGATACATTGCATGTGGATCTTTGCTTGTGTATGTGTTTGCAGGTGTTTGCAATCATGCATTCCACTTTCACTGCATCAGCAGGTGGCTGAAAACGAGGCAAGTTTGTCCACTAGGTAAGTTGATGTATGTTGCTTAAGGAGCTAAGAAGCTTTGCTTTTTTAGTTCAACATGCATAAAGTATCCATGGTTTGACAAACAATTCTGACAACTTTTTTTGGGCCTCAGATAATAGTGAGTGGGAGTTCCAGAAGTACGGTCGTTGAGGTTACAATTCTTTGGAAGATAAGTGTATGAGATTGGTTTAGCGATGTGCTTTGCAGATCAAGTCCCTTTTTTTGTGCTCTCATTAATATGGAACATAATACTTGAGGATCATACTTTTAACACAAGTAATTGCTCCTCTATTTCATCACTTGCTCAACAATGTTTGTTGAGTTTCTATGAAGATTTATTTTGTCTACTAAAATCAGTGAGTAGACTTTCATAGAGTGAAGATTGCACTTTGGTGTTTTGCTAAGTCTTGGGAATAACCTCGACTCTCGATTGATATATCTATCTGCTGAATTAGCGAACATGCAGATTTCTTTTGAAGTATTTGCCAAGAAGGGTCCAGCTGGTTTATATTATTTTGTTTTATCTGAAGCGGTGCAATTTGGGGGATGTGTGTGCGCACACATGTGTTCTTGAGTGCTAGCCTTCATCATGGCTGAGTCTGTCCTTCACCTTGGGAGAAGTGATAGAAACTCAGTTGGATGCTTTACCTATGAAGATCAACTAGGCAACTGATGACGATGTCATAGCAGCTAGCTAGTCTATGTTATGCATGATGGAGTTGATGAGTTGAGGCATGGAGTTGATGAGTTGAGGCTTTGTAAGTGGAGATCACACATTGGTTTTTTGTTACGTTTGGGAATTAACCTTAAGTTTCCATTTGTATATAAAGTTTGTTGAGTTTGTGCAGTGCTGGTCAGTCCTAGAAAGCCTTTTTTTTTTGGAGTTGCGTGAGGTAGTTACACTGTTACAGCTCGTACTGATTGTAGTGGCTCCATACTGAGTAAATCAGTCAAATCTTGTGTTTAAAGTGGTTCCTAAAGCACAGATGGAAGCCACAGCTTTGATATTACCTTACTAGGACATGATTTTTTTTTTGTGTATAGCTGATTTGAAAGGGGTTTCCAGTGCTACGGCAGGACAAGAATGTGTAAACTTAGCAATGGTAGTCCCACAGGATGTCCTAGCCTCCTAGGGGGTGCTATGGCACTAAGGGTAAGAAAATTTGCCTTAGCATGGATCTAAACAAGTTTTGGTACTGAGGGCCAAGAGGTTTCTAGAAAAATTAAGGTGTCCCATTGCTTGCCAAAAGTGCCCTTGTGGCTGCATGGCATAGGAGTCTTCTCACAAGTGAAACTGTTGAAGTATCCCTAGAGAAGGGTATTTCATTAGCAGTTCATGTTATAGCTGCCCATATGTTGTATGATTTCTCGTGGAGGGAACGGAGCTGCTGTAAAGAGCTTTTACCAACATTCACTTGAAAGCTAGATAGTGCGTGAACTATTCAGGCAGTTGTGGATGGTATCATGGTTGTTGATATCACGTCTGCAGGGTTAAGGAGCTTGTAATGAAGCTTGGCGACATGGATACGCTGATCAAGGCTCAGGTCTTTCAAAGTGTCGTCACCTTCACATTGCGGCTTGCAATTTCAGAAGCCCTTCTTAAAGAACTGCAAGCTTTAAGCCTTTTACAATGTGTGAAGGAGGGTTCAAGTCTGCACCCCAGGCTCTCAAGTCTGCTTGAGCTTTGGGAAGTTTTGCAGCTGTCCACCATTGCGCTCACAGGAAGATCTCACTTTGAAGAAGTTCCACATGCAGCTTGTTCATGAGGTTGGATAATCCCTGTTTACTCCTCAGCAAGTCGAGGTTTGCCAGCTGGAAAAATTTGCAGGCGACTTGCAATTGCCTGTTTCATGAAACTTTGTCCGTCTTTTTGTAATTTCATGGTGTATTTTAAACCCTGAATATTTTCTGCATGAGCTAGGTCTAAAGCAATTCATGTTCAGTCTGTACATTGAGAATGTCTGGGAAAAATTACGGGCTGGGAGGACATTTGTAGTGTGTATTCTCTTGGCTCTTTTACCGGGCACAGATGTGAACAGGTGCTCACATCTGTTTCTGTAAGGGCATACCTGTCAAGGCAGTTCACACCTTTGTCCATTTTTGTAGTTGGTAATTTTGGTAGTTATTATCATGTAGCTTTTACCTTGGTTGGATCAGCCAGATTTGATGGATGATTGAGGACGATTGGGATACTCAGAGGCCAGATGAGATGGGTATAAGGGGCTACTCGCCTCAATAGCATCATCGTACTTAAAGAGTGTAATTGTATGTGCATTTTGATTAAATTGATAGGGAAGTATCTCCCGTCCATCACACAAAAAGGGAATCTTCATTACAACGTTTTGTTATGTGAGAAAGTGGTGCAAGTCAACTTGAACTTTATGTCTGAGAAAGATCTGTTTTCATATCTAATCTACTTGAATTTTAAAATCTCAAAGCTAAAAGGACTCACAAGATCTGTTTGGTCACCTTAGAAGTTTGCATGGGGATCTTGCATATAGTTGGGTGAACCCAAGTCCAAAGGTTTTCTTTTTTGTTTTTTGGGTTTTTTTTATCAGAAGCCCTTTTTTTTGGTGCAAGCATTACCCCACTCACATAGACAACATTACAGCACTCACATAGACAACAGATGTCAAGGTTTGAACCTGGATCCATTCATTTGGGTAGGGGGGGCTAGACCACTCGAGCTAGAGATTGTTGACCAAGTCAAAAGCAATTGGATTGTCCCAATGCCAATGTCTAACCCTTTAACAAAAAAAGATTAATGCAATGGCAAGTGTTAATCAGCCCAATTAGCTCAAATACTCTTATTTATAATTTGGGTTATTTAGCCCAATTAGCTCAAATACTACAATTTTTAGTTGGGAAGGGCGATTGTCTCGAAGAAAAATCTGGAACTTGTCATGGAGAACTCGGTACTCCTCTGAAGTACTCGCCACCGTCCAATGACATGCATATGTAATAAGGTATATAGTGGCATTGACATTTCTTGCTATGAAATCACCTTCTATCTAGTCTCTAAGATATTTCCAAAGACTTGCAAAAGGGATCCAATGGGCATGCAAATTTTAGAGGATAAGAAGGCTAAAATGCATTTAATATCCTTAGGATGCTCTTTTGCAATTACATATCCTTCTTAGAGGTGGTTGAGGCAGTAGCTCAATCATCCTGAGATTGTTGCCATCCTTCATTAACATTTGTATCACAAGGTCGGATTTCGAGCCCATGAGACTGATCTCTCTTCATCAAGTTCTGTGATCTCATTCGATATATCCACAGGCTTGATAGGCTTTAGGATAAATGTTTACAAGTCCTTTACTAGACTTTCGGATGAATGGTTAGAAGTTCTTTACTAGACTTAAGCCTAGCCACAAATTTCTTTTGCGACTCACATAACATCATTTTGTCTTCCTCCAACTGACTCATCTCTTGGGTAGGATCAAGATATTCTCCTTTTATATTCAAAGTTTTTGGTTGAGTCTATTTTTGAGTAGTATCAACTTTAGCTTTGACCATAGTCTGCTTAAGTTGCTCCACTATAGGGTCTTTCTCAGAACTTGGAGTAGTGGAGAGATGGTAGCAACTTTAGCTTTGATCGTACTCTACTTAAGCTCCTCCACTATAGGGTCTTTCTTAGGAGGAGTAGTGGAGGAGATGGTAGTATAGCCATATTTGGCAGTGACATGTGTGAACACACTAGGACCATTCGAGACGCTTTTTTCCTCTTTAGGAGGGTTTTTCCCTCATGCTAGTATACACCCACCTTGGGGTATACTTATCATCTTTGTACATCACACATTCATTATCTATCTATCATCTCATTGTTAATGAGTGCTTCCTTGAGCTTCTCCCCTATGTGTATGTGTGCATTCCTGCAACCTTGTTTCCAACATTTGGTATTAGAGCATAGGCTCCTCGCTCCTATTGCTGCTACCTTCCCGTCACCCTGACTCGTCTATCTTCTTGAACCGGATCAAGGAGTCCTTATGGGAGAAGAAAGAGGATCGTGAAGTGTTCAATACATTGTATTATTGTTTTGTAGTCAGATTTTCGTTTCAGGCATGTTTTGGAGACCGTTCATGCAATTTTTGGTGCACTGTTCTTCATTAGATTCTGAAGTTGTATTGTTAGATCAACTATAGAAGACGGGTGTGCAAATACACGTGAAAGTATCATAAGACACTCACCGCACCGGATCTTGTCTACGTTTACTCTGCATTTCTTTTGTTCACCTTGCAAGTCTCCATTGTCAGTGGCCTTTGATGCAACCACCTTGGTTGTAGCAAAGGATCACTTAGCACTTGCAGATTGTATAGTGATTACTTGCTTGGGTATTATCAAAAATGGCAGACAATGATGTATTTTGGATGTTATCCGTTGAGGATAAGCTTCACGGGACCAACTACTCATTATGGTCCTATATGATGCAACATGTATTGGTAGCCAAAGGGCTATGGTATGTTGGTACTGAGAAACGTCCTGGTTTCTCTGATGAGCATAATGTAGAAGGCACATCTACAAACACGGACTTAGTTTCACATGGTACATTACCGCAAGATAACATACATCCTATGCAGGAATAAACAAAGTGGGATGCAAGAAATGCACAGGCACATGCGTTGCTTGCTTTGTCAGTCAAGAGGAGTATCGTTCCTCACATTCTGTCGTGTAGAACTGTTGAACATGCTTAGGATAAAATTGCATCATTGTATTAGGTACGTAATGAAGCACGTGTTTCTTATCTACACAAGCAAATAGAGTCAGAGCATATGAATGAGGGAGAGTCCATGTTGTCATGCTACAGACACAATACATAGAGGCATTGTTAAAGAGGTCCAATCTTGGAGACTGCAAACTTGTTGCTACACCTATGCTTAGTCTTGAAGATGCAGGTGATCCTTTTGATGCTGGCCTATATCAAGAAGCTTTTGGATGCCTTATCTTGTGTAACACCAAACATTAAATTAAATATGGGGTCTTAGTATTGAGTAGATTTATGCATAGCCCACGCGCAAATAACGGGTGTTCCGTTACCTAAGGGGCACCAAGCACTTTGGTTGTTTTATCCCAAGGGGGTAAATCATAAGTATATTTACAGACTCAAATTGGGCTGGATGTTATGACACATGAGTGCCTACGAGTGGTTTTTTATTTTTCCTTGGTGGTTTATGTATATTATGACTCAGCACAAGAAGCAACCCACGATGGGCACTTCTAGTTGTGAAGCTTAGTACAAGGCAACGTTTATAGCTACAGCTGAGTTTGTTAGGCTCAGACGCATGATGTTGATTTGGGTATTGGTGACAAGTTCTTAGCCACTACCATCTTTAATTGATAGTCAGAACACTATGGCAGTTGTGCAAGGAATCTATTTTTTCATGCTCGCACAAAGCACATTGAGGTACATTATCATTATGTCAGGGAGAGATGCTCTGCAAGCAAGGGAAATCAGCTTGGCTTATATGCCAACTCAGGACAACATGGGATATTTATTTACAAAGGTTCTCTCACGAGAGAAGTTTGAAGCTTATTGTTGGGGATTAGTCTAGGCTTCCTCTCATAGTCCAAAGAGCCTGACACATCTCTGTACCTTTAGTGCCAGCTTACCCCTTGTTCACAACATCACTTTTAGGAGGGGTTTGTAGCCATATTTGGTAGTGATGTGTGTGAACACACTAGGACTAGCTGGGGCACTTTTTTCCTCTTTAGGAGGTTTTTCCCCAAAATGCTAGTAGGACTATACTTATCATCTTGTATAGCACAAAGTTCATTATCTATCTAGTATCTCATTGTGTGCTTCCTTGAGCTTCTCCACTGTGTGTGTGTCTACATTCCTACGACCCTGTTTCCAATAGGTAGTAGCCTCCTCATTCGAGTTGCTTTGAAGGAGTGTTTCATCACCTTTTTCGACCTTCACTCTTCTTTTCCGTAATGTTACTCACCATTACGACGAGTAGTCATTCATGCTGCCTTTGTTTGCATCCTAGTAAGGCCATGTAAAGGTATAGCAGTCACTTTTCCTTTTTGGACACCAAGCACATTTGTTTTGGTAGCTGAATGAAACTCATAGTGGGTGCTCTCAATGAGCAACACTTAAAAAAATGTTCCATACCACATGAGCCAATGAGGATATTGATGTTTGTGAGGTTGTTAGGTTTCTCATTGGGTATTCTGCTATTCTATGAGGGTATTACAGTGATAACATTATAGAGAAACTCTACATGTTGTTGAATTTATCTCTGCACATCTAGGTTGTATACACGTGCTTGGAACACATGGATCAGAACTCCTTGATGGTCCCAACAATAGCTTGGAAAATAATCTTGCGATTTATCCACATATAGTGGATTTGGCTCAAGCTCCATCATACTCTAGATTTTTATCATTTTCCTCAACTAAGGCTCTTGGTGCTAGTACAAGGGAACCTCAAGCACCATGTACACACCTCTTTGGTTGTTCACTGCACCGACTAATGGCATTTGAGTTTGATTGACAAATGTAGTTTGGCCCTCCAGCAAATAGAACTCTCTATTGGTATGGCAATGCACTAGAGGCTCTAGGATAATAACATGAGTTTGTATCTCATGATAACCCATCGCAGGTAATTGCACAGGCAATGTGCATAATAGAAGTTCAGCGTTGGTCTCAGATGAGGGCAGACCATGATCACATAAGCCCATTTGATTTTTTTTCAACAATTGATTCATCACTCATCCTTTCCTTCTTTGATTGAGATGTTTCATACAAGATACAAACTCATCATTTCAATCTCATTTCGAGTACTGTTACTCAGCTACACCATGAATGCTCCTTTTAACATTTGTCCTGAACATTTAGAGCTCTAAACCCCTCACCTACTCTTCCTTGCATATGAGTCAAAATGATTTGATTTTTGTCAAGTCATGCATATTACCATAGGTTGCACAAACTTGGGCAAAGATTTCCAAATTCTATCTAGGATTGATATATCTCCATGAATTTTGGTCATAAGCTTAGCTACTTGAGATGGCTTGATTTGAGTTGTTTGCATTTCTTTTCCAACTTCTCTTGCAGATCTGTTGTAATCAAGGTTGCACCTGGAGGGGTTGTGGTAGGGTCACCTATTGGCATTCCATAAAATGGTACCATACGTATAATAGGTTTAGTATGCATATTGAGAACGTATAATCGAGGTTGCACCTGGAGGGGTTGTGGTAGGGTCACTTATTGGCTTTCCATAAAATGGTACCGAACGTATAATAGGCTTTGTATGCATATTGAGAATGTTTTGTATGCATATTTATTAATGCCCCACTCATGTGGCATTAATTAATTATTAGAACTTTGTCTAAGGCTATACATATTCTCTCCCCTCGTCTCTACCCTTCTTCCTCGACCTCGCCATAGCCAACTAGCAGTCGCCTTGAGAAAACGTCAAGGTGCCACACAAAGCTCACGATGCCCCCACATAGCTAGCAGGGAGCAAACAAAGCAAGGGGGAGAGACAGCTCGCCGGCGATGCCCACAGAGCTTGATGCGAGAGACAAAGGGAGCTTGCTTTGCCTTAAAAAAAATGCCCACAGAGCTCGATGCGAGAGACAAAGACAGCTTGCTTTGCCTCAAAAAACAAAAAAGACACCCATAGAGCTCGATGCAAGAAACAGAGAGCACCAAGAAAATAGAAATTACTAAATATGAGCCTAAGGCTATTCAATTTTTTTTCAATTGCTAAAAAATAAACCTTAGAAAAAAGGCTATTCAATTTGGAGTCGTCGTTTTTCATTTAATCAAATGTAAAAAAACATTGGGGGTGCATATTATGTTTAGTCCTAGGAAAAACACCCACTCCTATGGGGTCACATATGTGGGTCTTGCTATTGCTGTCTCTGCCATTATTGCTGACGTTGGAGAATAACTAATATCCTAAAAATATTATTGGATTTTGTAATGATGAGCATGGCATTGAAAATTCAAAAAATAATACCTCTTACTGAGTTGGTGCTGGTGTACTCGAGCTTCATGTCCAAATTGATGGATGACCTCTTCTCGTTAATGGTTGATTTTTGTGAGCTTCCTCCAACTCCAGTAGCCCCCCCACTGTGGAGGCCACGACCTCTTGCCTGGCTATGAGGTCCATCTAGATTGCCACAAATTCCTCCTCTAGTATATGAGGGCATGTTCTGGGACCTGCACTTGTTCTTACACCATTGGGACAGTGGTTGGTGGGGCCATTGAGTCATCGAGAGATAGGCACTTATTTTTGAGCGGAGTTGCCAAGTTGTGGTCATATGGGAAGTAGGCCTTGGTAGAAATAATCCCAAGGCACTCATCCATCCTCAATTTGTACGGCTTCTTGAAGTCATGCAAGAAGATGGACTCCTCCCCATCAACAACCACTGAGCTTAGTGTGCTAAGCTCAAACTCGAGAAAGCTGGCTTTTCTAGCCTCTGTAATGTCTGGGGCCAGTGATAGCACTGCATCGTCGTGCCTGGAAGAGGATGCCACATCCTCACCACCATGGGGAAAGGCCACAGATCCCCAATTTACCTCGAGGGGAGGTCTCCTCGATTTGAAGGTCCTTGGCATCCTGTATAAAACCACCTACTTGCAAGGCTGGCGTTTCCGCCTCCTCGTCAAAGTAGTCCACCTCACTGAGAACATAGATGAAAGTGGCCACCCATGAGAGGAAGTCGGTTCCAAATATACCCTTTTTGAGGGTTGCCGACAAGGTGCATATCTAGTCGAAAGATTGAGCAGCCTTCCCATAATCTTCAAGCCTCTGAACAAAGGGATACTCGAATTTGTTGATATAGCGGAGAAGGTCACAAGGCCCCCACTTCACTTGAGGGTAACATGATGGAGTGGGGAAACAAGGACTACTCCATGTACTAGATGGTTTCTTAATAGTCTTTGTGTGCACGACCAGTCATCTTTGGTAAGATCAATGGAGTAGCATGTAGAAACACTCACTCTGCTTGAGGTAGGTTGTATCAATGCCCATATGTGAGCATACTATGGCCACGTGTGAATGTACTATGGCCATGTCTACCTTTCAAATTATAAATAGCCACTTTGGGGTTCACTTTTCTCAGCTCATCCTCTAGAGCGCCTAGCACACCTTTGTGAAAGAACACACTAGAGCACCTCTCAAACCTTTCTCAAACCACACTCAAGATCTCCTAGTGCCATGGCACCGTACGATGCTTTTATGCATTTCCTTGCCAGAACAGACTAGGCATTCGGCGGCTTTGCTTTGGGCTTTTGGGCATCTCAACCTCACTTGATTTGTGGGATCCCACTGCCCCCTCTGCGCACCGGATTCCCGGATGGTAGCAGCAGAAGTAGCTTCCTCTTGCGCGGGGTAGGATTTCGCACTCGGGGCCTCTCCCTCGAATGTATGGGCACGAGACTAAGCTGGTGGTCATTCCAAAAACCAAAATTGGGAAAATTTTCCATGCCCGGAAAACGGGGACGATTCCACCATTTTAAAAAAAATGAATTTTTCTAACGAAGTCAAGATACTAAACTAACCTTCATCTGAATAAACCAGATAGAAGGGAAACTAGTACAAACTTAACTTGAAAGGATCAACGCTTTTTTCCTAATTGAATCTGGCACAGCCGTTGATCTATTCATTAGAGAAGTCTTCAGGCTTTTATTTAACTATTCAAGTTCTAAGCGTATTCCTATTAATCAATTTTATTATTAAAACTCTATTGATTCCAGCCTAATCCCATCCGGCCCATGGGTTAGCCACCGCCCAACCACTGGAATTAGTAGAACCAGACAAGTACTCACCCACCCATAATTGAATGCCTTTCTTAACTTTTGCTTTAGAATACAGATACGCGCACACTCCTCTTTATACTTTAACTTATAAAACAATCCATTGATAAACAATTATTGGTTACAGATATCATAACTCAAAATTTCCATCTAGTTCCTTGTTTCTCAAAAAACAAGTATCACTCTGGACTCTCCGTCGAGACCAGCTGGTCAGCAACAACGAGATCCAGTAAACAACAGATTACAATAATTTTTTGTCATCATACATATATATCTTCCACGACATACGCATGGGTGTCCTAAGCACCGGGAGCCCGTGCATCGCCTGGTCAGAACCCTCCAGGATCCTCCTTAGGTGTCCTGACACTTCACTCAGGGACCGCTTCGTCGGCCTCGCCCATCGTACCGGAAGCACACCATTTTTCACCATACCAAGGCTGGTCTCATCAAGACCTGGGTAGGTTTTTGCCGCGTGAGCCGTCCTTTGAACACTCCCCGCCAACTGTTGCAACCGAACTTCCCTTAGAAAAACACATATACTAGATGCTCCCTCCAGCATTCTGGCGTAAGACAATTCTTTAAGAAAACAGGGTTTCTATGCAAGTTTTCAGTTTTGATTTTCTTTTGAATACAATGGGTATATCTTAAATCCGTATCCCAATACTTTTAGATCGCAGGTCTAAAATTCTAACAGAATTTCCTGAATTCTGTAACCTTGATTCTCAGATCAGAATCAAGGGTCTTAACTTGATTTCAGATTCGGTGGTGGATGATTTGAGTGAAATTTTCCTGAACTGGTCACATCATCTTTTCTTGAAACTGACGAAGGAGATTAAGTCTTGGTCATAGTCTGATTCAGGGTTTGAGTCTGGAAAGGTTCTCCCTGAACTAACTTTCTCGAAGGGTAATATTTCAATTACTACTTTACTGAATTTCATTCATTGAGTATTTTGCTTAACTAATTTAAAACTAATCATGAATTCCTATGAGGAATAAATTAATCATTTATCTAAAATTCCAACTTTGATAGTTTTTCTAAATTTTCTCATTACCATCCTAGAGAATATAAAACGGTAGAATTTTCTCTTACAGAGTATTTACTTATTCATTTACGAATATTCATGGGATTTAAACATAGCAAAGAGAACTCTTATTTTGATATAAAAACTCTGTATGCATCTATTTATGCATAAAATCCAACTTCTATGGAAATAACACTTTTATATAAAAGAAAATCCTTTTATTCATCTATATATCCATAAAAAATCAATTTTGATGAAAGTAACACTTTTATAATTAAAAAAATTCTTTTATGCATCAATTTATGCATAAAAATCAATTTTGATGAAAGTAACACTTTTATATTATAATAATAAAAAAATCTTTTATGCATCTATTTATGCAAAAAAATTAATTTTGATGAAAGTAACACTTTTATAATAAAAAAATTCTTTTATGCATCATTTTATGTATAAAAATCAATATTGGTAAAAGTAACACTTTTATAATTAAAAAAAATCTTTTATGCATCTATTTATGCATAAAAATCAATTTTGATGAAAGTAACACTTTTATAATTTTAAAAAAAATCTTTTATGCATCTATTTATGAAAAAAATCAAAATTAATGAAAGTAACACTTTTATAATAAAAAAATTCTTTTATGCATCATTTTATGCATAAAAATCAATATTGATGAAAGTAACACTTTTATAATAAAAAAATTCTTTTATGCATCATTTTATGCATAAAAATCAATATTGATGAAAGTAACACTTTTATAATTAAAAAATTTTCTTTTATGCATCTATTTATGCAAAAAATCAATTTTGATGAAAGTATCACTTTTATAATTAAAAAATTATTTTATGCATAAAATTCAATATTAGTGAAAGTAACACTTTTATAATAAAAAAATTATTTTCCATATGCATCTTTCTATGCATAGAATTTAATTTTAATGAAAATCATACTTTTATAATTCCAATATGCATCTTTTTATGCATAGAATTTAAATCTAATGAAAATCACTCTTTTATAATAAAAAAATAACCAATATGCACCTTTCTATGCATAGAATTTAAATTTTAATTAAAATAACACTTTTATAATAAAAATATTTCTACTATGCATTTTTCTATGCCTAGAATGAAAATAACACTTTTAGAATACACAAATGGTGGGGATTACTCTTTTTGAATAATAAAAGATAAAACTTATTTCACAAAATTTAAGAAAATTTCGCCATAACCTCCTTTGTATGGCTAACCATTTTTCAAATTTTTCTATCCTCAAGTTACTTGAAAATTATCCCAAATGGTTTAAAGCATTCTAAACTAATCAAATTTCACTTTTAAAAGAGAAACAATATGAAAAGTTTAATTCTAACAATTTCATTACTTATCTAGGATAAAGAAAGGCTGAATTTAAGAATGAAGAGAGGGGGAAAGCCTTTCCAACAAGGCATAACATCATTTTTTTTATTTTAAAGAAAACAAAATTAGAAAACCATTAAAAGGAATAAAGAAAAAGTAGGATTTCTAGCTTACTTGAATTTCTGTGAGCTTTCCTTTGGCTTGATGGTTTGAGGGATCTACTCTTGTTTGCAACAAGAGTGGCCACCAATTCTTTTGAAGAGGGAAAGGTCAAAAACTAATGAATTATCAATAAATTCACCGTTTTTGGTTCTGGGAGGGGGAGGGGGAGTAGAGTAACAATGCATAAAACACTATTAGGCTTCTACAAAGGGGGAGGCTTCTATTTATAGAAAAAAGTGAGCTTCTAACCGAGTAAACTAATTCTAGAATTTTCCAGATCAGTTTGGTCAATTTTTGACCATTTTTGGGTCAGTTTAGCTTACTTTTTGGAACTAGACTTGAATTAGGAGAGAGAAGAGATGAAATATCTCAATATTTGAGAATTTAAAACTCCACCACACATGTGAAATAGGCACCTCCTTCATGAGGAGGAATCCCCACTCTGAGGTGTCAAAAATTCATTTTTTTAGTATTTCCTTTGGTCCTTAGTCCACTCTTCATCTTATGTGAGTATTTACTCATTTTTTGGGGGGGATTTTCTTTATTTCTTCAATTTATCTCCTCCATACATTTGGATGAATCTGATTGGTCCCTTAGAACCTTAATTTAAAATTTTCAGAAAATCTGGACCCTTATTAGGATAAGGTCTTTTGAACAGATTATAATTTGTTTCTAATGCACCTTTAGAAAATCTTTTTGAACTTCTGTTTCGGGGGAATTTATTTTAATAAGATGAGATATTTTTTCATCCAAAAATATTTAAAAACTGAATCACCTCTCTCTAGAAGATTTTCTCTCTCTAGGCCAAAACAGGTAGAAACAAGATCTTTTATATTTCTGAAGAGGGATTTGATTACAGGAGAAGATACTGGACTTCTTGAGAGGCTGGGGAGGAATCTTACATGATTAGCACAGGTGTAGTCAAGTTTTGTGCCTTGGAGGGGAATGTAGAGCCCGGTTGATTGAATAACTTCTTTGTGTAAAGATCTTCGTTTGGGTGCATGGATCCGAAGGCTCCATAGATTGCCATTTGGATGCCAATTTGATTGGGGCAAGATGGGTGATTCTCCAATGCACATCTTCTCGAAGTCCTTATGTGCCATTTATGGACAGAAGACTAGTAGCCCTTGTGAGTATGTAGATGTCGAAATGTCGATTTATGGCTAGAAAGATGACTAGACTTAGCAGAAGACTTGTTGCAAAAGACAAAACAAGACAATCGACGAATCAAAGGCAAGCATGCAAAGTGTAGCTACGGGACATTTATGTGGCTTGTCGGAATGAGATCCGATATTGGAGTGTCTAGAGCAAGGTGCAGATGAGACCATTGGGTGCAACGATAGACGAGAGGCATGGATACATGAATTGGTGCCAGATGATGGACCACAAGGTAGGACGGACTATTTGGGTCTATGTAAATAAGTGCCAGTAGCGAAATGATGTATGTGAAGAGGGTTGAATGCAAACAGGAAACTTGCAAGGGATTGATTTTCTTGCTTCCGCATTGTCATCTCCTCTTTTTCGGTGCCTCTTCTCGGGTTAATGAGCTACCGGTTGGTTCTTGGATTTTTGTCAGCTTCACGGTGGCATTGCTGGCTCTTGTCCCGGTCTTCTGCCTTGCCGGTTGCAAGTGGTGCCTTGCCTAGTGTTTTTAGTAGTGGTGGCTCGGGTCATGTTCGTTGTGTGATTCCGGCTCGGGTTGTGGCTTGCAAACTTGCCAGTATACTTGTGTTCTTTGTCGGGTTTCCAGATCGCTTTGCCTCCTTTGTTGTGCCGGCTTCTCAGGTTGGTTTCCAGGCTTCCGCTTGAAGCCTTCTTCATGCCGGATTCTTGGGTTGGTTGCCGGCCTTTTGCTTCGTGGCTTTGGTTGCGCTTCTCGGTGGCTTGTTTGTGGTGTTTGTGGGAGGTCATGCTCTCTTTCTCTCTCTCTCTCTCTCTCTTAACTGGCCACCACCGACGGATCAAAGTTGTAGGCGACAATTGCATGTATAGACGACGATAGCATACATGCAAACAAGAGTAGAGATAAAAAGATCTCATAAGTACTCTATTGTAAGGGAATGAATGTGGTTTGCTTAGTGTCAAAATTGACTTATATACAAGTGACTAGTTTTCAAAAATGGTTTGGCTACTACTAGTCTTAAACAAGTATATACAAGAAGTCATTAGACTTTTCTCATTTAACATTAAGCTCAAAATAAAGGTGCTTTATATGTTCCAACACCGTCTTACAAAAGATAAGTCCTCTTTCAAGCAGATAAGATGGCAAAGCTCCGTAAAGTAGGTCAGGCAAAGGGCAAGTGAAACTATGTCAAACCTTCAAAGTGGTTCACAGTATATTTGATGCATTCTTTAAGGAGATGGGCTTTAGACAATGTGATTTAAATCCATCATTGTATATCAAGCAAGTTGATAAACAATTAATTAGCATCCTCTCGTATGTGAATGATATACTCATTTGCAATGATGTGACAACCATCTTTGATATGAAAAGCAAGCTCCAAGGCTGGTTTGACATATGAAGAATATAGGGGAGCTTCAATACTTCCTTGGGATGAATGTGGTCAAGGTCTCAGATGTTATGTGAATGACCCAAAAACAGTATGCATACAATATGCTAGAGGTATAGGTTAACCTATGCGAACACCTAAGATGTGGATAGCCATCTGGGACATCCCAACATTAAAAGTCTCATCTATTTGATCATTAATAGGGCTGAATCGAGCTAGTTGTGAGTCAGCACATGCATGAGCTGAAGAAACCTTATCCAAATGATGCAAAGAGGAAGATTCTTACGTATATGAAGCTACAATTGATTATGGTTACACTTTACGATGAGAACTGAGGTTAATATTATATAGGTGCAGATTGGGTTGGCAGTTCAAAGGGCAGGAAAGATGAGAAGTACTCTGAGATATGCTCACTTTGGAAGTGTAAAGAGTGACATGGAAATCTAAAAAGCAACAGAGTTTCTTTGTCATGTATAGAGGCAAAGCATGGAGGAGTTGCATTGGTAGCTTGTAAGGTTGCACGGCTAAAAAATCTTACCGGGTGAGAGGTGACATGTTTAATACCCATTGCATTGTCACAACACGCTTAGCATGCAACAAAAACTACAATAATTGAACTTGAATGAATAAATTGATGGATAGATAGAACTATAAGAGGTCCAAAAATAAAAAATAAAAAATAATTGAACTTGAATGAATAAATTGATGGATAGATAGAACTATAAGAGGTCCAAAAATAAAAAATAAAAAATAAAAATAATGAAAACAATCCTTCAATTTGGCTGGACAGTATTTACCTTCCAATGAAAGGAGGTGAGGATTTCCTGGGGCTTTGAGAATTTAGAGCAATGCTATATAGAGAGAGTTTAGGGCTGGAGGAGTCTCTCATCCTCTGAGAGACGCTGTGCTCAAAAAACGGAGAGTTTCGTTAAAGGCAAATTCGATTAATTCCGGCAGTTCACCACTCACACAGCAAACTTAATAAAGTTCAATACTGCCTCCACCACCATGAGTTTAAAACTGCACACACATGCACACACGCACGCATGCACACATTAAAATTGATCCTAGATATTTCACAACTGAGAGATTGGACAGGGCCTTGAGTTAATTGAGTCATGATGCGCATGCACACACAGTTAGCCATCAGGCTTGATATGAAGACACATGAAAGTTACGCGAAACAATTTCTTTGTAATTTTGACATTGACCATTTGTCTGGATATGAAAATTTACCCTCCCGAGTGTCTGGCAGACAAAATCAAGAGATTGGTGATATAATAGTAATCGACAATTTCAGAAGTATACACTATAAAAGTCGTCAAATGATGGGTGTGTGCTTGTGCCTTCACACAATTTCATGGAGTTTGTGTTCACTTTTCCTGTAAATATGTACAAGGTTCTGGTGTACCTCTACAAGCTGATCAATGCCACCCCGTGGTGCTATATACAAGGTGTGTAGGGGTTCGATGCCACATCAGATCTATTTTGTAACAATAAATTCGTTGTTGCTGCCCATGGTCAGGTACTAGGGTGACATTTGCACTGCATGCCTTCTCTCCTGTGTGATAGTATCTCCAAACATTCTTTTTATCCTGTTTCTGTATTCAATCAATGAATCATCTGGGATCAAGGGTGTCATTTCCACCAAATCGCCCATTTTTAATCTCTCTTGAATATCATCTACAATTTTATGATTGACTCTTGGCCGCAGCTCCTCACAGAATGCAACCCCGCATGTTGCTGCGAAAGAATCCTCCATAACCCTTCTATGAAGCAAATCTGCTACAGTGGAACCTCCAGGTAACTCTTGTACTGTCATCTGATGCAAAAATCATAAACATGTCAATGTGCGCCAAAACAAGTAAGCAAGTCCAACACTGGCTGCAGCTCAGCATACCTTATCATCTTCAAGAATGACGACAAACAATGGATCAGCTTCCCTTTGAGGTGGTGTTTGCAGGAGGTGAACGTGAGGACATCCTTCTCTATGGTGGGGAAAAGGGCACGCTGATTTCAAACTGAAGCTACTGAATGGTAACCGTGATTTTGTCTCGACAATTTCACTCTGCCAAGTTAGCATCCACCTTGCCCACTCCACCATTTGCAGAATAAAAGGTGAGTGTTCAATATTATCTTCTTTATATCTCCAATGTGCCGCCACTCCAAACTCAGCTTGCTGATGCATCTCTTTGGTTCTAATCTGAACTTCTAAAGGAAATCCATCATCACCCTGAACTACTGTATGCAAAGACTGATACCTACAATGGCACACACACTAACAAGTATTAACACAATGCATTTTAGTGTTGCTAACTCAGCTTCTTTACATCTAATCTGTACTTCATGTACGGGATAATTGAGTAGTCTTCATACCCATTGGCCTTGGGCTGCATGATGTAGTCCTTAATGCTTGCAGAAGTCTGTGGCCACAGCCTGTGAACGGTTTTGAGAGCTGTATAGCAATCCTCCTCATTTGTCATAATCAAGCGCAAGCCTTGCACATCATAAACTTCATCAAAATTCCCACCCTTCCTGAAAATTGCAGAATAGCATTTTAGTTTTGCTCTACATAGAGCATTTTCTTTAAGGCAACGAAATCCTATACAAACTGCTTGCAAAAGTGTGCTAACCTTATCATCTTTGTGTAAATGCCATAGAGGTTTTTACACCTTCCACTCAAATCATGATACAAAACTCCTTCCTCAAGGAGTGTGTTCTCCAATTTCTGGATGGATTCCATAATTGTTGTTTCCCTAAACCCCCCTGTTAGCTTTGTTGCTAATTTCTGATGTTCCTGAGGTTTTAGATGCTTAAAGCACAAATCTTCCAGTTCTGCCTTCCAGCTCCATATTCCTAGCCTATTGGCTAGAGGAGCAAAAACCTGGAGGGTCTCCTTTGCTATTCGCAGTTGCTTGTGTTCAGGCAGTGCTACCAAAGTTCTCATGTTATGCAGCCTGTCAGCAAGCTTGATAAGAACCACCCGAACATCTGCCATAGCTAGAAACATTGTATGCAGTCGATCCGCCTCAAGAGTTTTGCTTGCAGTGTCATTATCCCGTGCCAACTTGCTAAACTCGCTCAATTTCGACACCTATCCAGTGCAAATACAATATTTAGTGACAGGTTACATCAACAAAGGTGCCACATGTAATCCAAATTAAATGGCCAATGGGTATGTAGCATCTAGCGGTGTGGGTTCATCACTGGGAAGGGGGAGGTCCCGAGTTTGAATTCCCACAGGCTCCCTGACAGCATCCAGGCCGTTTGCCACCATGATTGTACCGCCTTCAAATGGAAGACCAGACTGACTCAAGTTGCTACTAGAGAAGGATCTACTCAAAGGGGGGGGGGGGGGGGGGGGGAGGGGGGGCGACTGAAATTGAAATGGAAAATTCCAAACTCATTGCTGCATACCCCTTCCACTAGGTCTGCAACCTGCTTGCCAAACATCTCCTGAAGCTCCTTGTAATCAGCAGCAGAGTCATCAACTATGTCATG
Source organism: Cibotium barometz (assembly GCF_041138505.1). Taxonomy (NCBI): domain Eukaryota; kingdom Viridiplantae; phylum Streptophyta; class Polypodiopsida; order Cyatheales; family Cibotiaceae; genus Cibotium; species Cibotium barometz. The sequence goes on along the minus strand of NC_141046.1, from coordinate 64,209,664 downwards.
TAGCAACCCTGCTGCAACTACTACTTTGCTTGCACCTATTTCTGCTAAAATCATTGCAGTCTCGACACAATGAACAAGATAAAGATCACCAGTAACTCGGTACTGCAAGTACAAAATGCAAGGTAAGCTGAATAGCATGCAAATTTGAAAACGTGAAACTGAACTTCACTTGAAATAGTCTCAGAAGTTCCCAATTACCTGACCATGGTGGGCCTTTTCTGCTTCTCGAAAGGCTTTAATGACAAAGGGATCTTTGAAAATATCCTGGCAGCCTTGAGCATCAAGTAAAATGTCTTCAGCTGTTCGCCCTCCATGCACTGGTAGTGATTCTGACAGTTCTGCCGATGATCTTTGTGGCTCTGCAAATGAGCCTAGATGCTCTTCTGGCATGCTGCAAGGACCTCTGAATTCCTCTCTCCATAAAAGAGACTGCTCTAGATCTGCTGATAAGGAACAAAGTCGAATGGTGCTCCCAAGCTGTTGATCCAGCAAGAAAAGATTATTAGATCGCCTGCTAGAGCTTTGTCCACTGCTATAAGCCAAGGGTCCTTGAAGGACAGAAACTGGACTCCACTCTCTCATCTTTGAGGAGCTTGGTGAACAAAGGCTTGTGGAATCGGCCCAACTCTCGATCCCATCCCAAGAATCTGGATAAGTGCCTCTAACAAAAGAGTTTGAGGCTGAGCCCAAGTCCAGTGGGTCACTCGTACACGAGTTGCAATGCCTTGTATTAGAGTTTGCTAGCAAGGCTGAGAGGCCTGCAATGACAGGCTTAGAGACCGCATGGTGCGTGGAGGTCATCCTTGCATTGAAGTCCATCTCCAAAACTGGGCAAGTTGCAGCAGAATGTGGGGTAGAGCCAAATGTTGTTGGAGAGGAGGAACAAAGAGCCATCGAGGTCGTGATTTCCATGACCATGGGGGTTGCAAAACCGGTAAATCCTGGAGAGACTCTCTAGTATCCTTGGTAAGAACTGGCAATCTGAATGGCCCTAATAGATGTATAGATGTCTACTTCAACCTGGAAAAGAAATTAATACATGGAAAAGAATTATACTTCGATCTTGCACTAGGCAAAGATATACAACCATCTGCTGGAACCGTAGAGTAACAGCAGAAGAATGCAGGAAATATCAGCAAATAGAAAGGATTGCATATCAAAATAATACAAGTACAAGAAAATAAACCCTTTGGATCACAGGAAAAAGCCATACGATGGCAAGAAATATGAGAAACCCAAAAAAATTGTGAAGGATCAAGGGAGAAAACCTGTAGTTAGATCTGCTGTGTGTTTGCCGTATCCCTATCTTCGTTGATCTCCAGTTTCTCCATCATTATTCTGTCAGGCAAAAGCAAAGGATCCGGCAGACTTAAACTGATGCATTGGCGTAAGACAAAAGGGAAAAGGCCTCAGGCTGATTCCGGAAACCCTAGCGTAACTTAATGCCGGAAAACCTAGCGTAATCCGACTGCTTTCCTTCTCCTGATTCCAGAAACCCTATTTTCTCCTTCTGATGCCGTATACCCTAGTTTTCTCCTTCCTTCTGATGCCAAAAACCCTAGATTACCTCCAATGATGCCGTAAACCCTAGATGAATTTTCTTCCTTTTTCCTTGCTGATGCCCGAAACCCTAGAAGGCGTCTGCGAGAAGCCCTTGCGTGGCTGCTAAGGCACCTGTTTTCCGATGGCGGGGATCGATGGCAGCAAGGCAAAGGAAGGTAGAAACTAAGGCGAAGGAGAGGAGAAGCCCGCCATAGCCCTTCTTGGGAACGAAGATTGATTAGACAAGCATTATTTATTATTTTATTATTTTATTATTATTTGCTAATTCTAACGCCCCCTTCAGCGCAAACTCTGCTTTTTATACTTTTTGCTTTTTCGATTCTCGCGACTCTTCGGCCACGTCGGCCGGCCCTCGCATCCGCCACGTTAACTTCCACGTGGCCCTCCACAGCCGCCACCAACGTGACCAGCCACGTGGCAAGGTCCACCTTGTTTAAATTATTGAAGCCAATTAGTTCATCGTTTCGTCCCGACAACGTTAAGTATACGTGTCTACCCACGTGCTAGTCATTCATGCAAACGTGTTAAAGGATAAGTACAAGGAATCATTACATCATTCACAACCTTGGTTTGCAAGTTCCCTTCAAACATTTTTCCTTAAAAATTCTCAAAACCCTCGAGCTCAAGAAATTGAAGGTTTTTTAAAAGATTTTATAGGTTTTTTTTTTTGGGACCAACCAACTCCCATCTATCATCCTCAAAAACAAAAGATGACTCTCCCCAAGAAATCTAGTACCCAAAGCAAGATGCAAGCTTCAACCATAGCTTGAGTAGAATAGCCCCTAGGGGCCTGCTTCGTTGGTCTAGTACCTACTAGATTCTCGATAAAAGCAACAAAGATGTAACTTGCTTGCTTGACCTTCTTGTACCATCTCTTTGTTTTAGGCCCATATCTGACTAGTTTGGCATCCACTTTCAGCTTTCTAAGACCCTGCAATCCAGAACACCACATCATTAGGCACAGCCTAGTATGTCTGTAGGTAACACCCATAGGAGGAGGGTCAGATGATGGCAGATTTCAGAGCCTGAATCAACTGAAACAATTCAGCTCCACTCAACTTGTTAACCAAGCATATAGAGCAGCACATACATATACACTTATACATCAATCCACTCACATCAATTCCTGTGTCACAAGCTTTTTGAAAAACAATGTAGTTTCTCGAATTCCAGATCTCCCACACGCAATAGAATCTGATAATATTAAAAATTAAATCAATATGTCCACCATTTGTTGTCCATCTCCTAATCAACCAATCCCCCTATTGACTTTGCACCCCTAAGTTGCTATGGACCCATTTCCCAATCTTGACCTAGGCTCCCCTAATGGCAAGGCAATCCCAAAATGCATGCTTCCCATCTTCCAAGCTAGTCTTACACCAGGGCAACATCCACTTGTGAAGTTCCTTTGAACCAATGGGCAGAGCTCCCATACACACTCTCCACAGAAAGACCTGAGATTTAGTAGGTATTTCACATATTGCCTTCCATTTCCTTCTCCAACAGCTGGAGCTCCAGCTCACTTTCCAGATTCTATTACAGTAGATGACATTATCCTCACTTATTCTCAAAGCATTATACAAGACTCTAGTTGTGCCTCTGTCTAGCTTAGATCCATTAAACCAAGACCAGTCCCTAATCCAGTAAGGCTCATCCACTACTATGGATGTTCAACCTTTTTGCACCTCCTCCAACACATGTCTTATTAGATAAGGCAAGATCCATCTCCAGTTGCTCAAGCTCTTTCTAGCCCATTGATGGCCCATCCCAGCAGTCAGTAAATCTCCTCAAACCTTTGTTGTTCAACCTTTAGCTATTCTATGGTCTTGTAAAGCTAAAGGGGGGTTAAAATTATGAGTCCACCAAATCCCTAGACACATCAAAGAATTCCTTGAAGCTCTACCACACCCATCCCAGACCATAAGTTCCAGCACCTCTTTCCATTTAGTATAAAACATCCTGCACCGTGAGGACCCTGTTACTTTGAGAGGGGCATGAGAAAACAATTTATTTTTCCAACCAAGACCTTGCCAAACTCCATCAAAATAAACAGTTGAGCAGTCCACTAGTTCCCCTAACATCCTTTCCAAATTTCCTTTTGTTGAAGACACTTGGGTAAAAGCACTACTAGTCTGGAAATATTATGAGAAGGGAGATGAAGGATGCCTAAATCACCTTCACTCTTAGGCAAACTAATTTTTTCCCAAGCCAGCCAAGCCAATGCCTTTTTATTGGAGCCAACATTCCTCCACACAAAATCTCTTACAAGTTTGACTATCTTCTGGCTAGTGCCCTTTTCCAAAATCCAACACAGGGCATAGGAACATTATATAGACATTGAAAACAGTGTTGCATATAGCCACCCTATCATTAAAGGGGACCCTGATACCCTTCCATTTCTTGAGTTTCACAAAGAATATGTCCAGTGCCCAATCTATCAACTGTTTGTTGGTCACCTCAACCCCAAGGGGAACCCCTAAATATTTGACAATTGGACCTCTCTTCACCACCTCACACCCCAGTCTCTCTAAATCAAAGTCATTGTTCTCAGAAAGATTGATTAGTTTAGACTTGTGAATATTAAATTTTGAGCTTGAAGCATCAACAAACTCTTGTGTAATGCTTAAAGTCATCCTCCTGACATTATCATTATCAGTTTTCAGAAAGAGTAAAGAATTATCAGCACAACATTGAATGACCAAATGCTCCCCACTACTAAATTTTAACCCAGTTACACTCCCTTCAGTAGTAGAGGCCTATTATAGGGCCGTAATAATCAGGGGGTGAGAAGCAACAGCAAAAAGTAAGGGAGCAAGAGGGCAACCCTATCTAACATATCTATTTACCTCTCAAATCCCCCAACAACTCTCCCATTCAACAGTAAATTGGACTTACCCCCCAAGGTAAGAGTGTATATGCAAGAAGACATTCTGAAGCTAAACCCCATTTTTTCCATCACCCTAGCCACAAATGACCAATGCACCCTATCACATAGGCCTTTTCCAAGTCAAGCTGCAAGAGAATACATTTCTTCTTAGTCCTCAAGGCCACATCCCTCCCCAGCATAGCAACATAAATATTGTTATATATGGACCTCCCCTTTATAAAACCATGCTACTTTTCAAATATAACCTCTTGGAGGGCAGGGGTGATTCTAATGGCAATAACTTTGGCTAGAATTTTGTATATAACAGTTAGCAAAGTAACAGGCCTCCAGTGATTAAACTTGTTACAAGCATTCTGCTTAGGAATAAGCTTCACCAACCCTTCCTTTAAGTCTTTATCCAAATTGTTTGATTTAAAACACATTCTCCAAAGCATTTTGCTTAGGAATAAGCTTCACTAACCCTTCCTTTTAGTCCTTATCCAAATTTCCCGATTTAAAGGCATCTCTGCACATTCCCCAAACTCAATAAAGAACTCCACAGACAATCCATCCCAACTAAGAGATTTCTCTATCCCCAGCTTTAAGAGGGCCTTCCAGCATTCCTCAAGTTCTATATCTCTTTCTAACCATTTAGCCCCGTTTCTTGCTAACTTGCTCAAGTAATTTAGTCTCAGCTTGGAACCTTCTGGTTGAGTAGTCCTCCTTGAGACTAGGGGTTGCCCACAGATACTCAACCCATTTTTTGGCTATTAGCCTCAGCCCATTTAACTCCTGCCCATTTTCATCTAGAATCCTACCTATCACCTCCTTGCTTTTCAACTTTTCAGTCAATTTAAATATATACCCGTTTGGTCTCCTTTTGTTGGTGAAGGTTTTCCAATTATACCTAACTTCCTCCCTCTTAGAGCATTTCTCATCTTCACATTTTAGCCCAGCTTGGCACTTAAAGTACCAAGTTGTCTCTTCAGTAGTTAGTTTCCCAACCTCTCTTTTTCAATGATGATTCTAAAAGATCTCCCCATCTTTTTCTCTCGTGTCTACTTTCCCGAGCTCTTAATTTCCCAACCCCCCTAATTATTTACTACATTTCATTGGCAAAGGTCCTCCAGAAAAACTACAATTTGCCTCTCCTTTTAAGTCTCTCTTTTGCCTCCTCAGTCTGCCTGACAAATAGATCATCCTTTAAAAGAAGATTATTAACCCTTAGTTTCCTAGTGGGGAACTTATTTAATTCATGTCAAGACAAGGGTAGGACTAGGGGGAGTTGGGCGGTTTAGGGGAGTCGGACATGTGTGGATGGCTAGGGCTATAGTTAGCCGGCTAGGGTCTATATCCGGCAGCACTTGGGTGGAGAGTTGCCCTATTCTTTTCTAGGAGGTATCATAGAAGTCTCACACTGGTATCAGAGCATGGTTCTTCCATCATTATCATCCTCTGCTTTCTTTGCGACACCACACAACAAGCTGCGCACAAATCCGACGTAAGAAGAGTAATCTCTCTCTTTCTCTGCGCACGGCAACATGACCAAGACACACAACGTAGCTGGAGGATGTGCTTTACCTCCAACAAGCTGCGTATATCGTCAACGTAGAGGAGAGTAACTACAGTCGCACACGCGCTTTTCTTAGCCGATGCACAATAGCCACAATAGCAACCATTACAGCTAGACGATGGCCAAGAATTAGTGTAAAGGTTGCCGCATATAGCCCATCAAACAGCTATCGTATACAACCCATCAAACACCCACAACCGGTCATCAAAAGGGAGCCTAACACGACATCTCTCTCCATCTCCTCTCCAGGCCACAACTAGTGATAGAAAGCAGCCGGTGATGACAGCTATATAACAACATTAGCAGTCGAGCCACGGACACAAAGCTAAGACAACAGCCACATGAAGAGCAAATCAGACGTCACATAAGAGGAGAGGAATTCTCTCACTCCTCTATCTTTTGCTGGCCACCTAGTCCAGGAAATGGCCAATAAGAACGACGTATGTAGCTACAGACATGGGCACATACAAGCCATATACAAGCCATGGGAGGCTTTCTCTCGGAGGCTTTCTTTAGCCGACAGAGGAGAATTTCTCTCTCTATTTCTCTACAACCGCACATAGTGAGGGGCGAGAGTGGCCAAGCCCCACACCACATAGCGAAGCTCCAAGCAACATCAATAGCAAGGCTACGCTAGACAACAAAAAGGATCGTGTGTAAGCAACATCAATAGCAAGGCTACGCTAGACAACAAAAAGGATCGTGTGTAGAAGAGCTACATCACTTCAGAGTTAGTAGCAAAAGTCTGATTTTTGATGAGCCAATTTTGGTCAGGTACTAGTCTTCATCTTGTAGGAATTTGATTTGTTACCATGACGTTTGAAGTTTCTGAGAACCCTAAGGGTTAGCAGCATGGTAGTCATCCATCTCTAGAAACCAATATGGTTGATCTAGATGTGGGTGATCCCAGATTTGTGGATTTACACGCACACACTTTATTAGAATCACGTACACATTTTATTAGAATCACAAACACAAATATTGAACAAACTTTACTTGCTCTTTCTCAAAGTTATAGATCATACAAGCGACTCTCCAGTTGGTCACTAGTTCAGGGTTTCAGAGTGTCTTGGTTGATACTCTAGGGGTATCTACCCTTGGGGGGTCAAGTCAAGACACTGAAACGCCTAGGAATCAGGAAGTGGTAGCTATACTCAAGAGCATGAAGCCTCTTGTGTTTCACGGGGAAGAGAAGGAGCGTAATGCAGTGAACACTTTTTTTACAAAAGTGGATGGACTTGCACCTTTTGAAGCGTTCTCTTGATGCTGTTTGCGCTGTCAAGGCAAGCCTCATGCTTGAGGGCAAGGCCTACAAGTGGTGGATGAGCCTTGGTGAGAGCGATCGACCTACGTCATGGGCTGCTTTTTTGAGGCACTTTTTCGGAAAGAATTCTTACCTAAGAACAAGAAGGATCGCAACTGGGATGCTTGGGACAACTGTAAGATGAAAGGTCTTATGTTGACTCAACATATTTCTAAGTATCTCGAGATAATTCTCAAGCTTGAGGGTTTGGATGATTTTCAGAAAGCATGAGGTTTTCAGTGTGGTCTAGATAATGAATATAAGAATAAGGTTAAAACTCAATACACTAAAACTTTAGAAGAGGCCATAAAGAGTGCATAGATCTTCGATGATAATATTGAGAAGAAATGCACGGCCAAGACACCTTGGATTGGGAGCATCCCACTTCCATAGTTCTAAGGGGAACAGGCCAACAAGGTAGTGATGGTTAAGAAGGTTAAGGGGCCAAGGGGTCCCTTGACTTCACAAGATTATGAGCGAGATAAAAAGGAAAAATTATGTTTTATTTACATGGCTGCTAATCACAATAAATAGAATTGTCCAAAGAACCATGGCAAAAATGTCGATAAGGGCGATGGTAAGGCAATGCACACGGTGCAAGTCTTGCCACTTGAGGCTTCTTATAAGTTTTTTGAAGTTCAAGTATGCCATACTGATGCCACACATGAGTGCTGTGTAACCTCTGCTATGTGGGTACGCTCTTTCAGGCTTTATGATTTGGTTTGGATGCATGGACACATCCAACGGAGAGTTCGTGTCATGTGATTGACGATGGGGCTACACATAACTTTCTGAATGATCACTTGTTTAAAAAAATAAAATTGCCACAAAGCCCTAGTGATCATAAATACATGGCATCTCTTGCTAATGGGCATGATAAGCATGTATGGGACACGGTATTCAGGGACATGAAATGCACTTAGATTTTCAGGTTATATATTACTAGAGCTGATGTTATTTTGGGTCGTGAATGGTTGTTTCATTTAGGACCATCTCTTTCTTGTAGTTATGTAGATAATACATTTGATTTTGAGGTCAATGGTAAACAAGTTTTTTTGCAAGGTGAGCACGATGTGCCCCCATCTCCACTCATTTATTTTGCTGAAGTGGACTGCCTTGTACATGCTCATGAAATAGAAAATCTCTTTTTGTGTTACATGTCTCCTTCAGTTTTGTCTCATGATGATGCTAGTGGTGGTGATTTTAATTCCAGTTTGAGTATTAGATCTCTCAATTTTGTCATATGTGAATAACATGTTAGTGCTATGCATAATAATGAATAAACTCAAATTTTTTCTAAGCTCACTCAACAAGTTTCTATTGGTCTACCTAATGCTCGAGCTATGTTTATAACGCTTATGGATAGCATTTTACGCCCACATCTTGGTCGATTTGTTGTTGTATTTCTTGATGATATTTTTCTCTTTAGTCATACGAGGAAGAATTTGCAACACTTACGGTTAGTGTTTGACTTGCTAAGGCAAAATGCACTTAACGCTAAAGAGAGAAAGTGTGAGTTCTTTGCCTCTTAGAGATCCATTATTTGGGTCACATAATCTCGGTAGAGGGAATTTAGATGGATCCTATGAAAGTAGAGGCAATCCTTAAGTGGTCTCATCCAACCAATATGGAGAAATTACAAATATTTTTCTTGGGTTGGCAGGATTCTATCATAAATTCATCTGGGATCATGCTAAGTTAGCGGTTCCAATGATGGACTAATTAAAATCTAAGGGTCACAACTTTGTTTGGGGTGTTGCCCAACAACAAAGTTCTGATCATCGCTAAGGTTGCCATCGCTACTGCACCTATGTTGGCAATATTAGATCTTAATCAACCATTTGTGGTTGAAACGGATGCTAGTGATCATGTAGTTGGTGCTATGTTTCTTCAAGGAGGAAGACCGATAGCTTTTGAAAGCAAGAAGTTGGATAGAGCTCAATGGAATTATTATGCGTATGTGCGTGAGCTTTATTCCATCATTTATGCTATAGGGAAGTGGAAACATTATCTCTATGGTGCTAAGTTTGAGATGGACTAATTAAAATCTAAGGGTCACAACTTTGTTTGGGGTGTTGCCCAACAACAAAGTTCTGATCATCGTAAGGTTTCCATCGCTACTGCACCTATGTTGGCAATATTAGATCTTAATCAACCATTTGTGGTTGAAACGGATGCTAGTGATCATGTAGTTGGTGCTATGTTTCTTCAAGGAGGAAGACCGATAGCTTTTGAGAGCAAGAAGTTGGATAGAGCTCAATGGAATTATTATGCATATGTGCATGAGCTTTATTCCATCATTTATGCTATAGGGAAGTGGAAACATTATCTCTATGGTGCTAAGTTTGAGATTTTCTTTGATCATGAGAGCATCAAATGGTTGCTCAAACTGATTTTGAAAGGTCGTAAAGCTCGGTGGGTAGAAATCCTCCAAGAATTCGACTTTCAACTAAGGTATCGCAAGGGTCGATACAATGCCATAACTGATGCCTTAAGTCGCATGTCTCAAGTCAACTTGTTGAGTTTCACGGAGTTGAAAAGGGTCGATACAATGCCATAACTGATGCCTTAAGTCGCATGTCTCAAGTCAACTTGTTGAGTTTCACGGAGTTGAAAAGTGAATTTTTAGATTCACTCAAAGGCAAGTGCAAACATGATCAGTCATATGCAAAGGTGTGGGAATTTTTTCAATGCAGGGATCTCCCCCACTCTGTAGTAGTAGCGAGTGTAGATGATAGTTCCACACCCAACTCTTCTCTTTCTAGGGACGAGCTTAATCGTTGGAAGCATTTTTCCATCAATAATGGGTACTTGTTACATAAAGGAAGAGTATGTGTACCCTTGGACTCAGACACACTAGACACCAAATACTTTATGAGTGTCATGATAGTCCAAGTGCAGGTCATCCTAGAATTAGGAAGGTCTATGCCGTAGTAATTCTATTAGCCTGGACTTCACAAGGACGCCCAAGAATATTTTTTGCATTGTCGAAAATGCCAAGTCAATAAGGCTGAGCATCTTAAGATAGGCAGGCTGTTACAACTCTTAGAGATCTATAAATAGAAAAGCATCTCTATGGATTTTATTGTAGGTCTACCTACAACTAGTAGAGAACATGATGCCATTTGGGTTGCAGTGGACAGATTGACCAAGATGTCTCAGTTTATTTTGACTAAAACCACAGTGAAAACAATAGAGTTAGCTCGGCTTTTTATTGAGAATATCTATCGAATCTATGGGTTGCCAGCCAATATAGTCAATGATAGAGATCAGAAGTTTAATAGTGACTTCTGGTGGGCAGTGTTCAAAAGGTTAGACACAATGCTCAGTATAAGCACTGCTTTGACCACTCCCAGAGTGATGGTCAGACAAAGAGGGTCAACCAAGTACTCGAGGTTATGATATGGGCATATGTAAGAAAACGGCAAACAAATTGGGAAGATTACTTACCAATTTTAGAATTTGCCTATAATAGTGCAAAGCATGTCGCTACGGGCTTTAGTCCTTTTATGCTTATATGTATGGCTTTCAACCCCGATCTCTAGTAGTTGTGGGGTTAGCTACTGAAAGAGTTTAAAAGGTTAAAGATTTTTTGCAAGATCATACCGATATGCTGAAGATTGCTAGGAAAATGTTAAACGGGCCCAAGATCGTTAAGCATTATGTGGATGAAGACCGTAGGGTGGTCACATTTGAAAAAGGTGACCAAGTATTTCTCAAGGTTCCCTTGAGTTTGGAAACTTTGAGGATGGGCAAAGTGCCAAAGTTGTCGCCTAGGTATTGTGGACCTTTCACAATACTTAAGCGTATAGGTGAAGTTGCCTACAAGTTAGCTCTGCCAGAACATTCCAGGGTTCACCCAGTTTTTCATGTTAGTTGATTGCGAAAACGACCAGGAGAAGATGCCAATGTGGTGGATACAGGTGTTCTTGTAGATTTAATTGAACCTCCGCTTTTACCACACGAGCCAGAGCGCATCTTGGATTTTCAAGAGAAGCAAACTCGTCACAAAATTAGACAACAATATCTAGTAGAGTGGGAAAATAGACTGGAAGAAGGCTCAACTTGGGAGGACGTTAGTACTCTCAAGACCCGATATCCTACCTTTGTTTTCGAGGACGAAAACTCTTGCAAAAGGGGGGAGTAATGTCAGGACAAGGGTAGGACTAGGGGGAGTCAGGTGGTTCAGGGGGAGTTCGGACATGTGTGGATGGCCAACGCTATAGTTAGCCGGCTAGGGTCTATATCCGGTGGTTGGGTGGAGAGTTTCCCTATTCTCTTCTAGGAGGTCTCATAATTCAGCTTCTTCCCAACCTAGGACATGCCATCCCCATTTAAGGGGCATGTGATCAGACAAAGCAGTACTAGAGTCAACAGACATTTTCAGAGTATGAGTTACCCATATAGCTTGCTGACTAAAGAACACTCTATTATGAAAGAAGACCCAAAATATTGCAGGGGCTAAAATATGTGTGTCCAGGATTTGAACCCTAGTCCCCCATCTCCCAACCATCCCTTAGGCCCAACTTTCCTCTCAGCCCTTCCCACCTCATCTTTTCATGTCGCATCAACACCACAGTGCTCCCCCTATATCTATCCCTCTATTTTTCAGCCATATTAAAATCCCCCATGAGGATGCAATGCCCTTGACAGTTTAAGTTAGCTATCCATTCCCACATCCCACTCCTCACCTTATGGTTATGAGCCCCGAGCTAGTCGGCTCTGAATCAGCCTGTTGGCTATGTGAATCAGCAAGAGATAGAGAGAGAGAAAGTATTGTCGGTTGTCATTTTTTTGTGTGTCAGGTCGACTGTGCGTGAGAAAACGTGTCGGCGACCTTGCGATCAGTCGGGCAGCAGCGATTTCTTTCGATTCGCTGTGCTATTCCCTAGAGTCGATGTGTGGCGGGCAGCCGATAGGTGCTTTTCGGCGTTTTTAGTTTACGTTTTTTTTGTTCCTTGATGCTTTCCATTTTTTTGTAATGAAAACCTTACGTTTTTTTAAAAAACGTAGCATATTCATAAAAATAAAAGCTACATTTTGTTTTAATAAAACAAAGCAAAGTGTTTTTTTAAATAAAAACGACGATGGTAGTGTGGCTTTTAAAAAAAAGCCTTATGCGTGGCTTATGTGTTTTTTTGGTGTGGCTTTTACAAGCCTATGTGTGACTTTTACAAAAGCCATTTCACATGGTTTTTTTTGAAAAAATAAAAAAAAACAAAAGTAGCACACAAAAACAAATGCTTTTGGGGGGCTTATAAAATACGACTAAAGTGGGCTTCTAGCCACACATCTCTTGGAGTTCTCTTGCTCCATCTCTTTCTTGCAACTAGGCTTTTCTCTCACTTTAAAAAATTTCCACTTCACGATGTCGACCCAAGCTCCCTGAGGCCGCCGATAGTGATCTTTTTGAAGATTTTGTAATAACTAAATCTGATTTTTAAGAATTTAAAGGTACTTTCAACTCTTCTTTTGTGGAGCATTAGGCACAAGTCACCGTGCAGATGCAGATTTTGTAAAATTCCATCTCTCTATTGATCACTACCCTATTTATTCTCTCAGGCATGGATACCTTGGCGTCTGCTTTAGGCCCCAACATTACTCCGAAATAGTGTGGGGGCGAGCAAAATTTCAATTGGCAGCAGGTTTCCTCTGGGGCAAGGCTTTGCTCTGGTGGAAAGAACTCAAACCTAAATCAATAACCTTGGTGCAGTTTAAAGAAGTCTTCAAGAAAGAGTTCCTTAAGAAGGAGAGTGACTACAGCATAGTTGCTCAGTTTGCCAGTTTGACCATGACCTCGTAGAACCTCACTTATGAGGTTCTACGAGACCATGACCTCGTAGAACCTCACTTATGAGGTCTACCTCTAGAAAGTTAGAGACTTGCAGATGAAAGCTACAAGATAGATTCTACTACTCTTTTGGGTTTCTTCGTAGCAGGATTACCTAACTCATAACATTTACAGGTCAAGAATAACAAATGTAAAACTTTAAATGAGGCCATTCACTCTGCGCGTATTTATGATGATACGATGGTCTCTTCCAAAACTAAGCCCGTAATCGAGCAGGGGAACAAGCATAAAAGGAAGTTCCTTGTGTTGATGACTAGCATGACAGAAGGAAAGTCTTCGGATCAACCCTCAAAGAATTCTACTTTGACTCCAGTGGAAAAAAACTGTCTCCTCAAGGCTTTGAAGCGCTCAAGAAGGAGGGAGTTGCTTCATCTGCGAAGAAAAAGGACACATGCATAACGAGTGCCCGAAGAAGAAGGGTACTAAGCCCCACGTAGGACTCAAGACAAAGGCAGCCAACCAATTGTCTTTGACAGGTACTTCAGTTTATTGTACTTTCTCGCTCTAGTTCATGTTCTGATTGCCTGTTCAACTCTAAAGTTTTTGGCTTGCATGATCTTCTCCGAGTTTATGGAGAAGTGAATGGCCATACAATCCACATTCTTCTGGACCCTAGAAGCTAACACAAGTTTGTTAATTACAAACTTGTGTAAAAATTGGGTTTGGACACGACGCCTAGCGATCATACCTATGAGGTACGCCTACCTGCAGGTCGGCAAGTGTGGGATTGAAAGGTGGAGAAGCTATCGATCCGGATTCAAGACTATAGAGATATTCTCAAGTGCTATGTTATGCACCTAGAGCATGTAGAATTGCTATTAGGGATTGAGTAATTTAAGACCCTTAAGGTCCAGAGATAGATTGGTCTAGTCATTCTTTTTCTTTTAAACATAAGAACACCTAGTATTGTATCCTAGGTGATTGTATACATCCCTCTCAGTGTCACAGTTTGTCCGTCCATCCTTCTGTGGTTAATTGGGGATGCCTAATTACCGCTATGTTCGAAGCATGGCATTTGGGTGATTCCAAATATTTCATGTGTAGGACATATGAAATTAGGGATAGCTAGAATTAAGTATTAGATCTATTACTTATGTGCTGTCGTGGACTTGTAGCATGTGTTGCTAACTCGTAGTGTGTTTGAATGGACAACCTTGTAGGTTGGTGAGATTGATGAGCCTTGTGCTCATAAGCCGGATTGGATGGGACGTGATGGCGACGATATGGTGTGAGCTATTACCAAGATGGTTTCTCATGTTTAGTATTTTTGTCGTAGTTTCTACTACGAGATTTTGTATTGTTATTGGCCGTCCCATTTTGATGTATTCGGGCGTGGACCTATTGAGCCGCCCACTTTTGTTATATTAGGCATGGATTTATTTAATTGCACTAAGAAAGTAAAGAATCTTGCTTTTTCTATTGCACAATTTTCGGATGAACGAACTGTCTTAGTAGCACCTTTGCATGGTATTGACATGATTTTGGGAATGCCTTTTCGACATGAGTACACACCACATATTGATTATGCAAAGTACACAATATCTTTTATACATCATGGTAAGAATGTTTGTTTACAAGGAATGTTTGAAGGAAAGGATCAACCACTTTTGAGCCATACTCAGGCAAAAAGGGCTTTAAGGAAGAGGGAGAAAACTTTTTTAATTTTGGTTAACCAGCTTAGTGCTCAAGAACCACCTCCTAGAGATACATCTCATGGCTCTTTCATTTCTAAATTCTTTTACTGCTTTCTCAATGAGTTACCTCCTGGACTCCCTAGATCACGTTCTTGAAGATCATCACATAGACATTATTCTTGGTAGTGCACCACCTTGTAGAGCACCTTCTAGAGTTAACCCTCTTGAGCAAAGAGAAATTCAGACTCAAATCGAGGAATTGCTTTCTTGGGGACTTATCAGACCTAGTAGTTCACCATAAGGAGCACCAGTTCTTCTTGTAAAAAAGAAAAATGGTACTTATCATATGTGTGTAGACTACAGGGCTCTCAATAAGAACACTATCAAGAATAGATTTCCAATTCCTAGAAATGATGATCTAGTTGATAAATTAAGGGGAGCTAGCGTCTTTAGCAAAATTGATCTCAAATATGGATATCATCAAGTAAGAATGGCCGAGCAAGATATCTATAAAACTGCTTTTAGAACTTAGATTGGTCACTTTGAGTTTTTAGTGATGCCATTCGGTCTTACTAATGCTCCTGCGACTTTTAGTCGTGTGATGAAGAGGATCTTTCTTGAACATCAAAGCTTTGTAGTTGTCTTTTTCGATGATATCTTAGTTTTTAGTAAATCTAAAGAAGAGCATGAAAAACACTTGGAAACTGTATTTAATTTGCTCAAGGAAAATGAACTTTACATTAATCTCGAAAAGAGTAGTTTCTTCTAGAGTGAGATTGAGTATTTGGGACATATAGTTTTGCTAAAGGCATACATGTTGATCCCTCCCAAGAAAATAGAAACTATTGCAACATGGCCACGTCCCAAGAATCACGATCTTTTCTAGGGTTGTATAGCTATTATCACAAATTTGTCCGTAATTTTGCATATAAGGTGCACTATCTCACTGAACTTCTTAAGAAAACCAACTCTTTTGAATGGACCGAACTTCAAGAGAAATTTTTTCTTGCATTAAAATATGCACTTACTCATGCACCTATGTTACAATTACCTGATTTTTCACATCCTTTCTTTGCGGTTGTAAACCGATGCTAGTAGTAAGGGAATTAGTGGTGTATTAATGCAAGATGGTCATCCTATTGCTTTTGAGAGTAGGAAATTTCATCCTATTGAAAGTCAGTATAGCACCTATGAGACAAGGAGTTGTCTGTTGTAGTCCATGCATTGAAAATTTGGAAACATTATCTGATGGGCTCAGAATTTCTTATAAAAATTGATCAGCAGAGTATCAAACACTTGCTTTCTCAACCACTTATTTCGGATAGACATATTAAATGGGCAGTTTTTATTCAAAGTTTTCAATCTATTATTCAATACAAACCTGTGGTAAAGAAAATGTATTTGCTAACGCTTTGAGTAGAAGACCTTCCATTCAAAATATTTCTATGATTGAGAATACATCTTTTGACTCTATGCGTGAGACTTATGACCAATACACTGACTTTAGTGATATTTGGTTTAGATTGAGAGAAAATCATTGGACACCTTTTGTTGAGTATTCCTACGATGATGGATATCTTTTCTTCTAGAAAAGATTATGCATTACTCGACCTTTTAGACATTCTCTTTTAGCGGAATTACATCAGCCACCTTATGCGAGGCATCGAGGTGTTTCATCTACATTCCAGACTATCTCTAATGACTTTTATTGGCCTAAAATGAAAAATGATGTAGCTAAATTTGTGTCTGAATGTGATGTTTGTCAAAAAGTGAAAAGTTATAAGGGTAAGAAACTTGGTTTACTCATGCCACTTCATATTCCTAATGCTCCTTGGGAACAGATTTCTATGGATTTTATCACTTGTTTTCCATTGACTTACGAACCATAATGATATGATTTAGACCATTGTTGATAGGTTTAGCAAACAAGAATATTTTTTTCCTTGTAAAAAGGCTCTTACTGCACATCAAGCTACACATTTGTTTGTTAAACACATTTTCACACATCATGGTTTACCACCACAAGTGATTGTTTTTGATAGAGATTCTAAGTTTTGCAGTGATTTCTGGACTACATTGTTTGATAATCTTGGATTTTTCCACTACATTTCATCCTGAATCTAATTGTCAAACATAAGTGACAAATAGCACAATATTGGATTTACTTCGTGCATATGTTTTATCACAACTTAAACAATGGGATAAGTATATCCATATTTTGCAATTTGCATATAACAACACACCGCATTCATCCATTGGAAAGGCACCTTTTGCAATTGTGTATGGAAAAGCTTTATCTACTCCTATCACTCGTTTGTCACACACTATTGAAGCTGCAGATCAATTCACCATTGATTTCACTTCCATTCATGATCATGTTCGTAAAGCTATTTCTAATGCACAAGAGAAATACACTAAACAAGGTAATAAGAAAAGAAAGCACATGGTTTTTCAAGAAGATCAATATGTTTTGCTTCGAGACGTCTTAAAAGTGTTGAGACTAACCCTGTTGTTAAGTTAGCTCCTCATTTTTATGGTCTTTTTAAAATTACTCATAAGATTAATGACCTAGCATATAGGCTTTCACTTCCGTCTCATTGGAGAATTCATAATTCTTTTCATATTAGTCTTTTCATAATAGATATCTTTTGACCTTCAAAAATCATCCTCCCGAGAAAATGGATGCCTAAGCAGTTTTTCTACGCCTATCCTGACATCATCCAATCTTACTTTTAAACACGGGCCAATTGATATGATACAACTGAGGACAGTTGTGCTATCCCGGGCAGGAGGGATGTTACAGTTTGTCCCTCCATCCTTCTGTGGTTAATTGGGGATGCCTAATTACCACTATGTTTCGAAGCATGCCACTTGGGCAATTAGGGATAGCTGGATTTAAGTATTGGATTTATTACTTATGTGCTATCGTGGACTTGCAGCATGTGTTGCTTTGAATGGACAACCTTGTAGGTTGGTGAGATTGACGGGCCTTGTGCTCGTAAGTCGGATTGGCTGGGACGTGATGGCGGCGGCGATATGGTGCGAGCTATTACCAGGATGATTTCTCATTTTTGGTATTTTTGCTGTAGTTTCTACTCTACGAGATTTTGTATTATTATTGGCCACCCCATTTTGATGTATTCGGGCGTGGACCTATTGAGCCGCCCACTTTTGTTATATTGGGCGTGGATTTATTTATTTGCACGTGAATTAGCCGTTGGGGTTCATTTTGTAATTATCCTTTAGTGTTTAGATAGGAACACTTTACCTAAGCTTGTGTTAAAAGGAACCCCCATTTTTGTAACGGGCAAGCACATGCATAAGCATGCATTTATTTTTGGCTTATGGGCTATTTTTTATTAATAAAGCATAAATACTCAAGAAGTGGAAGGAAGTCGACACTTCTTGAGGGGGGATAGATTACACCCAATGATTCTCTCGTGTTTTTATGCTATGTTATGCTTTTATGATTATTTATTAATTTTTCGGTTATGGTAATTTGATTGAAGTGATGAACCAGTTGGTATTTGGTTGGATGGAGTGTCTCCCCATGATCCTAGTGGTTTCATTCAGGGACCTCTTATAAATACCATTGATTTTGAAAACATACTGGATTCTTCTTTGTATATTGCTTTCCATTGTGTCTTGATTCCACTTTCTTCATTTCTCATACATACTATGGATGGCAATGAATTAAGTATGTTTGAAAACAAAGAATTAAAGAAGTTACTTGACTCATTTCAATATGTATTTCCTAAGGAGCTACCATCGACCATCGGGCTTACCACACGAAAGGGTAGTGGATCATCTTATTGATCTAGTCCCTAGTGTTCAAGATGAGTTGGCCAAACAACTCGTAGATTATTTGAGGATGGGCCAGATCCGTCCAAGTAAATCACCGTAGGGTGCGCTTGTGTTACTTAGGTGAAAGAAGGACAACACTTAGTGAATGTGTGTAGATTACAAGAGATATTAAAAGTGACAGTCAAGAACCGTTATCCTCTCCCTAGATCAAATGACTGCAGGATCGACTGATAGTTTTTTTGTGATATGGTGCTTGAGTTGCCAGTTCCCCTACTAGACATGTATGTGAGGGGTGTATTGGTAAAATGCATCGGGCATCATTTCCAAAGGATGGATCTATGAGAGCTATTAAGAAATTACACCTTATACATAGTGATGTATGTGGTCCTATGAGGACACCATCTATTGGGGGATATCTCTACTTCATCACTTTTATTGATGATTACTCCAGATATAGCTGGGTGTATCCATTAAAGCAGAAGTCAGAGGTTTT
Organism: Cibotium barometz; assembly: GCF_041138505.1. Classification (NCBI taxonomy): domain Eukaryota; kingdom Viridiplantae; phylum Streptophyta; class Polypodiopsida; order Cyatheales; family Cibotiaceae; genus Cibotium; species Cibotium barometz. The sequence goes on along the minus strand of NC_141046.1, from coordinate 64,190,577 downwards.
TATGTGCTTTAGGCACTTCGTATCCATGGCTGAAAATGCCTCTGAATGTAAAGTTGGCACCCTTCATTCAGATTGAGGGGGGGAGTATATGTCCAAGGAATTTCATGCATATATGGCTAAAAAAGGCATAAGGCATCAATGTACAGTGCCATCCACACCTTAGCAAAATGGTGTGGCTGAGAGGAAGAACGGGTCTCTCATGGAGATGGCACGAGGTATGGTGAAAGCCCAAGATTTACCTCATGGTTTTTGGTTAGAGACAACTATGTGCTCAAACTATGTGTTGAACAAATGCCCTACCAAGGCCTTGCAGTCTAAAACTCCTTATGAAGCTTGGCATGGCAAGAAGCCTTATGTGGTTCATTTTTGTGTTTTTAGTTGTCTTGCTTATGCTCTTGTGCCTGAGCAACAATGCAGTAAGCTTGATGATAAGGTAGTTAAATGCATATTTGTGGGATATAGTTCAGAAAGCAAGGGATATAGACTCTACCATCCGGCCTCAAAGCAGATTTTGGTAAGTAGAGATGTTGTTTTTGTCAAAAACTGAGTTCAGCCCATGCTTTCATGCAAAAAATAGCAGAATGTATGCTCACAAGACATGTTTAAATTGCTCTTAAACCAAGTGTTGAAATTCAGCCTTTGTAGGTGCAAAATCAACCTGCAAATTAGCCTTTTGATGAGGCAATTATTGAGGATGTAGTGGATGGGGAGAGAGCAGCCATAGAAGAATCTAGGCGTATGGCAAAATGGCTTGTGCAGACATTGAGGGTTAGCAAGTTGGTAGCTCCTTTATCTAGCAAAACTCGTGCAAGTTCTCATCATATGCAGATTATTCTCATGTGGATCATGTTCTTATTTCTACTTTGTATAATGAGGAGGAACCTATTTCCTTTGAGGAAGCACAGGATGATGATCATTGGATGCATGCTATGCAGGATGAGTATAACTCTATACTCAAGAATGACACCTACTATTTGACAGATCTACCTCATGGTAAGAAGGCCATTGGTACTAAGTGGGTTTACAAGTTAAAACACAAAGCAAATGGTAGAATTAATCGCTATAAGGCAAGACTTGTTACAAAGGAGTATGCCTAGCAAAAGGGTATTGATTATGATGAGACCTTTGCACCTACATCTCGTATGACTACCATTGGGTAGCTCATTGCTTTGGCAGCACATCATGGGAGGAATGTACATCACAGTTGGACATTAAGACTACATTCTTGAATGGTGATTTACATGAGGAGGTGTATGTATCACAGCCTCCTGGTTTTGTTGTGAAAAGAGAAGAGTCTAAATTATGCAGGTTGAAAAAGGCTCTTTATGGCCTTAAGCAGGTTCCTAGATCATGGTATGAGAAGATTCATACATACTTGGTTGCAAATGATTTTTGCAACAGCCTAACAAAGAGTACCCTCTATGTGAAGAGGAGTAAGGACACATTTTTGGTCGTCGTTCTATACAGTGATGACATGCTGCTCATGAGACCCGATATAGAACAGATTTCAGCCTTTAAGACTGATTTGCAGTCATACTGACAGCCAGAGTGCATTAGCAGTTGCGAGGAACCCAGTGTTTCATGCTCGCACTACCATTTTCACTGACAGTCGTTTAGCACTACCATTTTCAAGCACTACCATTTTCACTGACACACAGCCAGAGTGCATTAGCAGTTGCGAGGAACCCAGTGTTTCATGCTCGCACTAAGCACATTGAGGATCATTACTGTTAGAATTACAGCAATGTGATGAGCTATGGTGTATCAAATGCTAGAATCAACATCATTAATAAAGAGATTAGAAGATAATTAAGATATGATTAGTGAACAATTAACTGATAGCTTAATGTAGGCATGGATAATCAAAAACCAGCAAATTCTCATTAGGCTATGTTAACAATCCTAAAATGGGATTGATCATGGTGATAGACATAGATTAAGCAACATAAGGTGGATTAAACCACACTAAGAACTCCATGAGAGAGAGAGAGATTGCACACTCAACACTCAATTCTATTGCATATCTCAAATGAACCATACAATGATATAGGCTCTATAGCCTTATCCCACTTTACATGTCATCATCCATGTGGCACTCCCTTTTCCACTTCTTTTGGTCAACACTCACACACCATTCAATATTACATGTGGCATTCTTATCTTGCCACAATATCTTGCACCTTTAGGGTGCTTTCCCATATACACACAACACCACGATTATATCTCTCAACACCCCCTCTTAATCGAGGTGTTCCACAACTTACCCACACACCACTGAGTCCAATTTTTGAACATAGAAGTTTGGGTGGGAACCAACCCATGCGCATGCACTTCACACGTGCATCGCTCATGCACACATCACGCAACAACCATTTCGAGCTTCTAGGTGAGCTCGGGCAAGGCGACCCCCCCTCATACCATGGGTGATTATAATTTTTTTTGTTTTAAGCACGTAAGCTCGTGGGTGATTGTCCATCATCAATTGTGGGTGAAAAATAAAAATTACAAAGCCTTTTGGCCAAAGCCGAGTAGCGGACCCACGTGTGAAGTAACTTTTGCTGTTACATCATCTCACAAAACAAAAACCAATCCAAATTTACAACTCCTTACACCATCTGGACAAGGCTTTCAAAAGAAGCATGTGTGTGAATGAACCCTTGTTTAAGTGTGTTTTATACCACACATGAAACCTTATCTTTCTATCCTCTTTTTTTTTTGTTCCACAAAAAAATGTGAGGTGTCCATTGCATTTCCAATGAGCTCCTGTGTAATCTCTCTCATCACCGCCCTTGAGAGGATGACTGGGCCTATCTTCCTTGCTTGAAACAATCATCGCTTGCCGTCGTTGGACTCAAGCAGTGGCCATGTTAATAGCACGTCACAAATCTATCATAGTTGCATGCCAACAGAACCGTGTTGCCTATACCTTCTTATCTTGACATGCCTTGCTTTCTGCTCAGCAGTCATCTTACTGCTTATGCAAAACTATGTTTCTTCATATGCTTCATCACCTGTGCACTAGGGGGGTCACCGCCTCTCTCTTCTTAGATCTCTACGAACAGTTGCACTGCCCAGCACGCCTTGTCTCAATTCAGTGGTCTCTTTCTCAAACTCTCATTTACCCACCACTAAATTTCTTCCTGGGCTTCAACGCAGCTGAGTCATGTAGTCCACGCTTCTGTGTGCTTTGTGTTTTGCTCACTACTCTTGCCATAGCTATATGTTATAGCCTGGCTACCTTATCTTTTTCTCAAAGCCTTTGCAGCTCTCATGGCACCCTTCAATTACTATGCTCTATGCATTCTGCCTCTACTGGTCTCTCTTATTTCCCAACATGTCTCTTCTTGCATCACCAACTAACATCTTTGTGAGCTTCCATTTTAGCTCCAAATGAGCTATGTGTGCAACTCCACTTGCTGCACCTTGTTGCCTCCCCATATCTCTATCTTGAGGTTTCAAGTAACCATCAACATGGCTACACTAAGCTCTCCATTGAGCTCCTCATAAGCATGCATCCATTGTTGCATGCCCCAAAGGGTGCTTCTCCAAACACAGTTTCTCTCAAGAACCACAAGGTGCATAAACCAAAAAAATGAATGCTCCAACAACAACCACAACCAGCTCATCTTCCATGACCAAATCAATGAGCACAATCATTCCATCATGCTCCACTTGGTCTCCAACTAGCTCGATTGACTGCTTGTTTTCACATGAACAAGCATGCACCTCACATCCTTGCCAAATTGCAAGGTACCAAGGGATTCACACATCCCAAAATAGCAACCCTTTTCCAAAATTTCATGAGGCAAAACTCACAAAACCAACCTTCTTGAGACACCTTTGTCTCCTTGGCAGCTTCCTTGTTGATACCGAAGACTTCATAGCCTTCATACTTGCTAAAAATCCTTATTTCAACTTCTTTGATGAGCAGGCTCTTCATGTTGCAAAACTCCCATTTGAAACGCTCTTGGGTAGCTTCTATGATCTCCAAATCTCCATGAGCACAATCTCTCTCCAAATGCAATACTAATGACAATGAGTGTGCTAATTTTTTTCATAAAGAACTGAAAATAATGCTTAATCAAAGAACTCATAACCAAGAAAAACTATACACTAATATTCACCATGACCAAGAGCCCACCCAAGCTCTGATACCATGTTAACAATCCTAAAATGGGATTGATCATGGTGATAGACATAGATTAAGAAACATAATTAAGGTGGATTAAACCACACTAAGAACTCCATGAGAGAGAGAGAGATTGCACACTCAACACTCAATTCTGTTGCATATCTCAAATGAACCATACAATGATACAGGCTCTCTAGCCTTATCCCACTTTACATGTCATCATCCATGTAACACTCCCTTTTCCACTTCTTTTGGTGGTTAATACTCACACACCGTTCAATATTACATGTGGCATTCTTATCTTGCCACAATATCTTGCACCTTTAGGGTGTTTTCCCACATACACACAACACCACGATTACATCTCTCAACAGGCCAATGCCTCAATTTATAGAGTTTACATCCAAGCATCCAATCCCACTGATTTCTCCTTGATTCACTCCACCTTTTTTGCTTGATTCTCTCCACCTCTCCCAGAATATCTCCACACCTCCTAAATCTCCTCATGCTACCCTTTATTCTCTCCCAGTAGATTCTTCTCACCTTTTTACATGTTCTCTCACATTTACAGATTCTCTTTTACAACCTCTAGCCAAGGGCTTGTTCCGACACACACCATATTCACTTGTACATTTCAACACCTCCCCTCAAGTGAATACTCCTAGCACACCTAGACCCTATACCAAGTTTCCCTCTTACTTGATAGTCCGCAACCAGTGTCTAGCACACCTCCCCTCAAGTGAACAATCCTAGCACACATGGACCCTATACCAAGTTTCCTTCTTACTTGTTGATAGTCTGCGCGACCAGTGCCTCAAGTCCCTAAACTCATAGTCCTTGACACTCTCTCTCTCTATGTGTCCAAGGCTATTACAAGTGCTCGTGACCTTGACTAAAGTGCTCACACATACATCTACCACATGGCCTACATCATCTCAATGGCTCAGAGGTGGTTTTACTCTGTTGGGGCAGGTTACATTGGGTTGTGGAGTTTCTCTCTCTCTCTCTCTCTCTCTCTCTCTCTCTCTCTCTCTCTCTCTCTCTCTCTCTCTCTCTCTCTGAGATTTTCACATGGCTCCTCACTCTTTGGAGCCTCACATCTTCTCTTGTCTTCAGCCTTCTTGCTGTGGTGGCAGCTTCTCTTCACGCATCCATGTCTTCCTCTTCTTTCAGTCTTCTTGTTGTGGTAGCTTCTCTTCACGCGTCCATGTCTTCCTTCAATGCTTCCTCTAGCTTTTCTTCTCGGTGTGGATCCTCCTCTTGGAAAGAGATGTTCTTCTTCTTTCATGGCTAGGGCCATGAGCTTGACCATCAATTCTTGCTCCATGTGAGCAACATGTTTTAATGTATTGTTGACAGTTCCTTTGGGCTTTTGATGTTTACCTTGTGTCATTATGCAATGCAAACCCAAATCTATGTGAGAGGTCTTACCTCTTGCCTTATTCTAGGACAAGGGCAGTGTCTGATCCCATTTTTACACTGATGTAATGTGTCCAATACATAATGCATATAGCATTCATTCTTATGCACATTCCCAAATGCAACTCTGGCTGTGAATAATCTTGAATTTGAGTGTGATTTGCAGGCATTAACCAAGGGTAAATGAAAAATGATGATTACCACAAATTTATCAGCATAATTTTACCAGAAATTACATTAAATCAAGGGTAACCAATTTTTGTACGGAATGGTTGGAGTATCAAACCATCTCCGAATTGCAATCTAAAGTTATAGGGATCTGTATCAGACACCTAATGGTTAATTTGAACTCTCAATTACACCAAAAAATAGTGATTAGCATTGATTAATCATTGATTAGCAAATTAATTCTTTATTTTGTGTGCGAAAAATAGAGTATGCAGGGAGCCCAGATCTGAGGCCTTAGAGTTCAAATGAGCTCAAATGCTTTCAAGGCCATCAATAGCAATTAGTCTAGTAGAGGATTAAGCTAAGAAACACAAGATTTGACCAAATATTGAATGCTTAATCTCTGTTTTACCAAAGTCACTTGTAGATTTGATGAAGAGCTTGGATCTCACTGTAGACTTGATCAAATCAAATTTTGTCTTCACCAACTTGTAGAGCACCCTTGAAAACCCCTAGGGCCAAGAGGAATTAGAGCCATTGCATTTGATGAAGCAGAAATCTCAGATTTTCTCCAGAAAAATGGCGTCTGCTAAATTGCATGGAACTGTATCTACGCTCGGCGGTTTGAGGTTTTGTCTTGATGGGCTGAATCGTGGGGAGGCTGGCTATGCTTGCCTAGAAGCATTTGCCCTAATGTTACTCCTGGAGGGAGATCAAGCCCCTCCATTGGCTGGGGGTATAGTGGGCTAGTTGAAAAGAGGTAAAAAATACTAATTATCTACTAATCCTAATTAGCCAAGTGATTAACAAGATAATGGGCTCACAAATTGATGGATTTTAGGCTAGGCTCTGATACCATGTTAGAATTACAACAATGTGATGAGCTATGGTGGATCAAATGCTAGAATCAACATCATTAACAAAGAGATTAGATGATAATTAAGATGTGATTAGTGAGCAATTAATTGATAGCTTAATGTAGGCATGGATAATAATTAAGATATGATTAGTGAGCAATTAATTGATAGCTTAATGTAGGCATGGATAATAAAAAACCAGTGAATTCTCATCAGGCCAATGCCTCAATTTATAGAGTTTATATCCAAGCATCCAATCCCACTGATTTCTCTTTGTTCACTCCACCTTTTTTGCTTGATTCACTCCACCTTTTTTGCTTGATTCTCTCCACCTCTCCCAGAATATCTCCACACCTCCTAAATCTCCTCATGCTACCCTTTATTCTCTCTCCTAGTAGATTCTTCTCACCTTTTCACAGGTTCTCTCACATTTACAGATTCTCTTTTACAGCCTCTAGCAAGGGGGTTGTTCCCGCACACACCCTATTCACTTATATATTTCAACAATTACCACTATGTTAAGGAAAGACTCTCTACATCAGAGATTAGCTTGGTCTATGTGCCTACACATGACAACATGGCAGATTTATTCATGAAGGCTCTTCCTCGTGAAAAGTTTGAAGCTTTTTGTAAAGCTTTGGGCTTACTGTCTTTTCACATAATTGATCGGCCATACCCTGTACATGTTCACATCATCACTCTAGGGGGGATTTGTAGCATTATATGATAGTGATGTGTGTGAACACACTTAGGACTGCTGGGACACTTTGTCCCTCACTAGCAGGTTTTTTCCCCCGTGCATATGTACACCCTCTTATCTACTAATTTTGGGGTGTATACTTATCTTTTGTATCTGGCACACATTTGTTTATTCTAATCTAGTGATTTTGTGTGCTCTCAAGCTTCTCTATCTTGTGTGTGTGTGCATTGTTGAAACCCTAACCCTAATTCCAACACCTACGTTGTTTAGGGATGCCATAGAGTTTGTAAAAGGTGCGAAGAGTGTCAGCGATTTCCCATTCTACAACAAAGGGACATGATGCCACTCACCCCTGTTATTGTACGACAACCTTTTGAGAAATGGGGAATTGATTTTGTTGGACCTATTAGTCCAGCTATACATCCATCACAAGCTCGACATGTGATCATGGCCACAGACTATTTTACAAAATGGGCAGAGGCTAGAGCCTCTAAGCGAGTTAAAGCACAGACAAGAGCTAAGTTCTTATATGAACAAATCATTTCGAGATTTGGCTGCCCATTAGAATTAGTCAATGATGATCGCGGTTCACACTTCATTAATGAGGTGATTGATCACTTACTTGCTGGATTCTTTGTAGTCCACTGGAAGTCATCCCCTTATTATCCATAGGCTAATGGTTAAGCGACCAGTACAAATAAGATTTTATGTACTATCTTGACACAAAAACATTAGAAGTAAATCGAACGGATTGGGAACATAAGCTAATGGCAACTTTATGGGCATATCGAACATCGTAAAAGGTAGCGACGGGATATACTCCCTTCCATCTAGCTTATGGTGTTGAAGTGGTAATGCCTATGGAGTACCTAGTTCCAAGCCTGAGAATTGCAATGCAAGAATGATTGACTGAGAATGAATTAGCTGAAAGGCTAATTGACTTAGAGAAACTTGATAAAACCCAAATAATTACATCACATAGTTTTATGGTTGAAAAATTACGAAGAAAATGTTGGTTTGACAATAGCTTGAAACAAAAGAAACTAGAAACGGGGGACCTTGTCCTCATGTATGGTGTAGGAAGCACCAGAAAAAAGAAACTCAAGTACAGAGGATTAGGACCTTTCTGAGTGTCTGAAATCACACCGCAAGGGTCAGTTAGAATTAACACAATTGAGGGTTACGTCAATGGAAGCAAGCTTAAAAAATATTTTGGACCACTGACCCAAGAAATGCTCATGCAAGAGAATCTTTTAAAACAATAGAAGGAGCTCACAAAAGAAAATAAAAAGTAAGCTCAGGAAGAAGCTAAGGAAAGAGAGGCTAAGGCCAAATAGATACTCCAAAAGAGGGTATTGCATGTGAACATGGCTTCACTAACCCTCCTTGATGAGGATGAACTGGACATTGAGCTAGCACGGCTCAGCGTGGAAGTCTCTATGACTAAAAGTCATACGACGAGCATTGCGTTAATAGATATGGGATCAAGTCATAATTTGATCTCATATGAGACATGGGTAGCTCTAGACAAGCCACACCTTGAGGTCACCAATGCACAAGTACGAAGTGTGTACTTGTCAACTACAAAAGCAGAGGGATTTCTAAGTGCTAATGTTTCCATCAGAAATAATCCCTTGGTTGGAGACAGAAATGATCCTGGGATGATCTTGGAAATAATTGTAATATTCAACGGGAAAAAGAACAACACAATTGAATGAGGGAAATAATGTCATTGCCATGCCCTTATAGAGCCCAATAAATAAACGAAAACAAGCTATGATTGAGGGAGGATATGGAAACACCAAGGACGATAACAAATAGCTCACGTACTAGAGAAGGCATCAACCCCACAATCTATACACAAAAAATAGCTTAAGTCACTAAGTACTCAGCAGTGGGTGCCTAAGGGTTAACTTAGAAAAACTAGCTATACAATAATGCGAAGGGAGTAAATGAGGAATCAGGGAAAAAAGTTCAAATTACAGACAAGGGGAAGAGATGGCCTTCAAATGTTAGCCAACAATATTCCAAACGAAACCGCACTCCACAAGGTACTTGGAAGTAATGGATTCAAAAGGAATTGCTAGTGGCACAAGGCTATTACCAAGGCAATACAACAATATGGGTGCCCAAATCCCATCATTGCAAATACCTTCAAAAACAAAGAAAAGGATAGTAAGAGTAACCAAAGCCACATCTCGGGCGGCTAAAACAAATGCTAGGAATGCACAAACATTGGTGTGGAGAAAGAAGCCAATTTAAACCCGCTACTTGTACCCACCACAATAGAGGAGCTGGGCAATGTTATTGAGAAGAAGAAGGAAAAGGTGAAACAAATGGACACAGATACAAATCCCAATCAACATGATTCAGTAGAAGCATTTTTCAGTTGGATGGAGGGAAAGATTAAGCACTTTCACACATGGAGTTAAAACGATTGCAACAACAAATGCCCATAAGTGCCAAAGTACCACCTTGGTTCCCATGGAAATAAATAAATGGAAGTACAAAGGTATCCATTACTAAAAAATGGATACAAGATAAAGATGGGTTAAAATGAAAAATGATCGTTCACTTCATCCAACCAACTTTTGAATGCATGATTGAGTGTTTGAGCATGAAAGGAATGTAGGGTATCAACCTTGCACACACTCTATACAAAATAGTTCATGTCGTGAATTGGTTCCAAATGGTTCACGTCGTGAACAGGTTCCAAATGGTTCATGTTGTGAAATAGTCCAAACAGTTCACGCCGTGAACCGGTTCTCAATGGTTCACGCCGTGAAATGGTCACTTTTGCTTCGGCTAATCATGGGACACCACATGGCATACTTCATTAAGACAGCCACCCCAGTGTGACGGCTGGGCCATAAAATCAAATTTATTTCCCTTTTTGTGCATTCTACGTTCATTATTCTCCATCATGTGTGCGATCCCTGAGCTTGCATCTCCAAGCTTTTGATTCCTGTCTAATCATTTTCCTGCAAAATCGACATATCCGAGTTAAGGTGGGAGCTTGTACCTTGAGCATAATCGTAATTGCATGATAGGATATTCATACAAATACATGAGTTTATTTAATTGCAATTGTGTGTTTGATTGCTTTTTGTATCTACAAAAACCCACATTTTCATCGTTTCACAAAACCCCGCAATCACGTTGGTAACTCACACCCTGCACTCTCACGGTACTACATTTTCACAAAATCTAAGCATACGAGTCTTGTGTTCCCTTGACCTACACACTTCATAAACTACACTCATCAATTAACTCTCAAACATGGTATATGCACAGACAACTTCATGGGATTGCACCCTACAATTTCATGGGAATATAGTTTCACGAGTTTACACCCTACACTTTCACGGAAGACTGTTTCACGGTTTTAAATTAACTCATGAAAGACTGTTTTACGATTTTAGATTAACTCATAGAAAACTATTTCACGGTTTAAGACCTTACATTTTCATGGAAAACTATTGCACTTTCATGGAAAACAACTTCACGGGTTTACACCCTGCACTTTCATGGAAAACAGCTTCACGGGTTTACACCCTACACTTTCACGGAAAACAGTTTCATAGTTTTAGCCCATCTCACGGAAAGACTGTTTCACGATTTTAGACTAACTCACGGAAAAACATCTCATGGCTTTACACCTTGTACATTCATGGTTTTACCCACCTCATGGGTTTCGTACCCTTTCATCTCACAATACATAAACCTGCACTTTCATGATGTGCACCTTCTCGCTTAGAAATTCATACCTCCTTATTTTCTCACACCATTAACACACTTCTCATCAAATATAACCTTACACACACTTCAAAAAAGAAGAAGAAGAAGAAGAGAAAACAACGAGGCATGTCACATGCTCTCACCAGCCATCAAGCTGACCTTCTTCTCATTCTTACAGATGTCGACCTTAGCTACCTTTGACCCAGAAGCCGAAGAAACTTTGGCAGTGACACAAGCCAGTGCAACTAGATCACTAGTTAGCATAAAGAAAAGGCCCTCACCGAAATTGAGCTATTTGGGTCAGTATGCACATGCATTTCATGGTTCCATCATAAACAAGGTAGTCCAGGCTGCTTATGGAAAGATAGCTCTGCAGTACCATAGCCTTGAGTGCTTTTTGCAGATCTTGGAGAATGCAAAAGTCAAGGACAAACTAGAGAAAGTTGGCCTAGGGCGGATGGCAGAATGTCTCCCTCGAACCATCGATACAGAATTGTGTGCGAAGTACCTCAAGTCCTACGCGACAAGGCAACTAAGAGGGGAAAGGTGACTAAAGCAAATGGAACCACATAACAGGTATTAATTTGATACGGGAGGCCCTACAATTACCACCATCTCTTAAAATACACTCTCACAATTACGAAAAGATGCCCCTTGGATGCCATGTTGAAGAAAAGTTCTTACAACTCCAATGGGGCTGAGTATGACAACATCAGAGATGAGGTAGTAAAGAAAATTATTTTAGGAATCGTCACATTATGAATTTTGAGAGTATTGGATTGTTTACCTGCTTGTTGCCCACTCTGAAATGGAAGTCAGAATGTAGTTTTGTTTGGCTCTCATCCATGATATCTTGGTGTAATTGTTGTAGAATGCAATTTTCACCAATAGTTGTCGTTTGCAATCACTCTATATCATTGAGTTTAATTGCAATTTCAATAAGAGCATTTCCATCCATCTCATCCATGTCTTGATCCATTGGCACTAATTTGTTATGCACTAATTTGTTATGCACTTATGTGTATATGTCTGTAGTAGAAAGACATGATGAAGTTCTAAATATGAACGACATACTTGCAACACATTGTCTTCATTACCACAGAGCAAATTACATTTCTCTCGTCCTTTGTATCCCATCCTTTGTCAAGGATTTCAAGCATATCCATGTTTTGCATGTTTTCATAGATAAACATGGTTTTTGTAACTCTATTCTTGACTTTGCACACAAATCCACAAATACCGTTTTATCGGCATTGCGAATGCTACTCGAACGAGTCTTGTAGAGATCTATGGTTTGAGATTACATTGCACCTCCTAGAAAAGTTTTGCTCGATAACTTTCACTTATCGCTGCACTTGGTAATTCCCACTTTGGACTTGTGAATTCGGGCAGAGGAGCCTTACTTAATGTGCCAAAAGCTACTGTTCCATTATGAATTTGGAAATAGTGGTCATAAAATAATATACCTGCCTCAGCCAATGATCTTGGAGAGTGACCTTTGTATTGTTGCTCTCCAATATATGCATGCAGAACATAAAGGATGCCAATTATTGATTCCACTATTTGCCATTCAATATATGTTGAAGGATATACATCTAAAAAATTAATCAAACAATCAGATTAAAAAAGCTGTGTTGAGTTTAAAATGAAGCTACAGTGGCGTACATTTTAGAAGCTTACAATTTGGTCTGTGTCGTAGAAGATCGTGTGGCCACCTTAACTTGGAAAAAACCTCCTAAAGAGGGAAAAAGTGCCCTGGCGGTCCTAAGTGTGTTCACACACATCACTGCCTATATATATGGCAACAAATTTCCCCTGGGAGTGATGGTGTGAACGAGAGCTGGCACTCATGTATAGGGGAGTGCCATGCCCGAAGTAGATCAATCCACAAAGGGGAGCAAGCCCAAAGCTTTGCGGCGGAAAGCTTCAAACTTCTCACAAGGAAGCGCCTTTGTGAAAAGATCGGCGAGGTTGTCTTGTGTTGGCACATAGGCCAAGCTGATCTCTCCTGCTGAGAGTCTCTCCCTGACATAGTGATAATGCACCTCAATGTGCTTTGTGCGAGCATGAAAAATTGGGTTTCTCGCAACTGCCAATGCGCTTTGACTGTCAATGAAGATAGAGGTGGCAGACTCCTGTCCAACACCCAAGTCAGCCATAAGCCGTCTGAGCCACACACACTCAACCGTAGATAGCTGTGAAAGCTGCCCTGTACTCAGCTTCACAACTAGAAGTGGCCACAGTAGGTTGCTTCTTGCTCAACCAAGATATGCATGAGCTACCGAGCATGAAACAAAAACCACTTGTGGACACTCTTGTGTCATAGCAACCAGCCCAATCTGAGTTCGAAAAAGCATGTAACTCTGAGTTTGAAAAAGCATGTAAATCTGGCGGCAACGATCCCCCCTTGGGATAAAACAACCCAAGATATATGGTGCCACTCAAGTAGCGAGAGGGTGGCCACGGAGCGAGCCCATTACAGCGAGCCAATTTGCAAATTATTTTCAAATCAATACGAGATGCGAGCAGTTTCTTGTCATGTATCCATTGAAAGTGAGCAAGAATGACACATGACATACCAAAAAAAAAAGCAGGCTTACTACATGACATGCCATACCACCTTCAAGACATACCACCTTCAAGACAATGTATTCAAGACACAAAATAAAAGCAGGCTTACTACATCCACCAAAAATGCTACATCCAAACTGTCTTTAAATAAAAGTTCAAATATCACGCTACATCCACCAAAAATGCTAATATATAAAATGTCTTCTGTATCCACCAAAAATGCTACATCGAAACTGTCTTTAAATGTCTTTAAAAAAAAGTTCAAATATCACGCTACATCCACCAAAAATGCTAATATCCAAAATGTCTTCTGTCTTCACAAAAAATGCTAAGATCCAAAATGTCTTTAGTCTTCTTCAAACTGCAAAAAAGTAAGAAATTAATGAACATTGCATTTATAGAGGATTATGGGGTATTAACAGTGCCTTGTCTTATTAATTTGGGAATTACCTTTGTAGAATATGGCTCCAATAGCTTATTATATATGCGATGGTCCTTTTCAAAGATAATAACATTACGTTCCATGACCGCTGCAATAAGTCCAAGAGTTCCAGTCCCAGCAAACAAGTCAACAATAGTATCCCCTGTCTTTGAAAAGAGAGATACTATGTACTTGCATAGCCTCTGCCCTCTCTGGCAACCACCTCTCCAAGGCTTTCCCTTTCGTTTTACCATATCCTCTTCAGGAACACTACATAAACACAGAGATGAGAGACCCAAAAACCTAAACCCTAAATACATAGACATTGTTTTTAATCACAGATCCAGAGTCGATCCCTTACATATCTTGAATGAGGTCTTGTTCCAGATCTAATTCACTCCCAAGATTTTGCTCTTCCACCTTATCTCCATACATCCGTAAATACTGCCTTGGTGTACTTGAGCGTACAAAAACAGATAGAATAAGACATGCAACCTGTAATGAAATCCATTCAAATAGTAGTGAATTCCTTAGGCTATAAGTTGAAATAGACATAGACATAAGAATTTTTGTAGAAGAGAAGTGTGCAGCTACCTTTGTTACAAGTTGTCCCATCTTCTTTCCCACTGGTGGAGTGCATTTGACCACTTGTCGATGAAAGACCACAAATCCTCTAGATGTTGCCTCATGCTCTATCTTCACTCCTTCTTCCATTGTATAAAGGCATGTTATGAAGCCATGATCATTAAGACAAAAGTCTACAAATTGAAAAGTTGCCTCATATAGACTTTTGCTAACCACATTCCAAGGTGGCACTCTGTGTCCCAAACAACCCTCAACAACGAGGTTTGAGGGGAAGTCTACAAACACCATCTCCACACAATAGTCAGTCCTTTTCCCATGGACTTTTCCTTTATTACAAAGCACATTCATGGCTTCCAAAACATGTTTGAATAGAGGGGATGGCCCTTCTATGTTCTTACAGTCCCTTGCAAGGTCCTCGATGGAGGTATTGAATGCATATACCATGCCTGCGAATTCCCACAATGCAAGAAGAAACACAGAAGAAGATTGATTGGTAAGAGAAAAATATTTATCACCCCAATAAACATACACTACTGTTAACGGCATGATATCACCTTTCAAAGGTGCTGGTTGGATCATAGACGAGACTACATGTACATTGCCCGAAGTACTTGTTGTTTGATGTACTTCTCTTTGTCTCCTATTTGCATCCAATGCTTGACTCACTATATCCCTCCCTAGGTTAACTGGTAGAGGGTGCATTCTAGATGTAGAGGCTATAGATGTGGCATGAGAGCTCGTAGAGCAGCCACGTACTGCAGTCAATGGTATACTCTGCACAAAGACAACTTATGGTTATAAATTACCTCATCAAAAAACTTTATCATCGTGCAAAAATCAGAGACAACTTATGGTTACCTCATCAGAACCCTCCACTATGGTCATCTTAGCCAATATAGCTAAGTGTTGATCATGTAATTGAATTTCTTCATCTGGCACAACAAACCTCTCCATGTCTAGCCACCAGGGGCATCTTGTCTTTTCAACACTTGATAGAGGCTAACCATGCATTTCAAAAATAGATAACATACGTTTTATCATCATACATACATTTTATCATCATGACCATGATTACAGAAAACACTTACTCTCCCAAGGTGCAGATCCGCATATATATATCGTGGAGTATCCTCGCAAATCCATAACAACACAAGAGGTGGTATGGCCTGTACTACACCACTATCCACCTCTTTCAGCAGCCATCTAAATTCCAAATGGAAAGGAAAACTAAAGTCAATAGGCTATATAAGAAGCATAAGGAGAAGAAATAAAATTGACCAAGTTTTTTTTTTACCTATAAACAACTCGATGTGTTGCAGAGCGTAGCCCTTTTTGTGTGTCCATATCATTACTAAATTTTATATCCCCCTGATGAACTCTGAAAGCTTTTTTGAAATACTTTCATCGATGAAAGACGACATAGTTTATAAAGGAATTAATGGAAGGTAAGGAGATTCTATCACAATTTTCAATCTCCTCCAGAAGCTTGGAGCCATAAGAACTTATTTGTAGCCAGAACACAAATGAATGTAGCCACTCTCTAGCTTTTGCTTTGTCTTTAGGCAAGTACTCTATCTCTCGAATGCTAGCTTGTGAATTATCCAACATTCGAACTAAGAATGCCTTATCTTCATCCCTAACTTGTGCAGCCCCAATCATGTTTAGTTTCTCTTCTGTCGCAATATGGGTCCCTGCTGCATGCCAAGGAAGTGACAAAACAGCACGCCAAAAGTATTCTCCATTGGCAGGGTCTGCTATGCGGGCAAACTTTCCCACCCTATTCTTATACAGAATTTCTACCTCTCTTATCACCTTAGCCCTTCCGTCTACATCCATGCCCTTAGCCTTGTCCTCGATTTTCATCTCCATATCGTCCTACAGAGTCCATTTAATTACAAAATTACTCTTGCATACATTAAACATATTTCGCATAATTAAGTAGATCTTGCACACCTTTAATATCTTGCATACCTTAAAACACAAGCCATGCCAATATATTTATTGGAACAGAAAACCAGCTTTTTTTGCCACGAGTGGGGCACTTTTTCATTTCATTCTCCATCCAAGCCTTGTCCTCATCATCGAGCTCTGCAAGGAGGGTAGTCTTATCGGACTCACCAATTCTCCTTATTTGGAAGAGCCTATCCCCAAAAGTTGTTGGTACAAAGGCATAGTCATGCATCCTAGTACAACCAATGCAGAGAGTTGAAGCAACATCATGCAATCAATGCCAAGAGCAAAAAAGAGAAAAATAATAAAACATATACTTATTCAATCTGGAAAGAGAAAACATCAGCTCTCCAACGTCAGCCTTCTCGAATTGTAGAAAGTCACAGGCCACCAGACAATGCTTAGAGATGTCATTTGGAAATTCTGAGTAAAAGGAAAGAAGATGATAAAATTATATTAGATGCATACATAAAATTGTATAAATAGATAAAAACATTTCAAATCACCCTCACCTTGAGCAATCAAATCCATCCAAGATTTATAGCGGTTGTTTCCATCCAGTACATGTATCATTTTACCCTGGATGAACGGTCCCCATTCTGGCATATTTCTGAGAGACTCTTCAAAAGTTCCATTCACATCCCTCCATGTTGAACTCCATGACAATGTTGTTTCTTCAGTCAGAGGAGTCTCCTCTCCATCCAAATCAAACATGGACACCGTGAACGCCCCCTTGCTTTCAAGATACCCACCAAGGTTCTTGAATGCTCGACCAAGGTTCTTATCAGTACTGGGGCATAGTCTCCTTATGGCCTCTGTTGGAAGAAGCCTACACAAGGGGATCTTGGGGGGGGGGGTGCTGAATCTAACTCTAATTCGATCGATGAATGCAGTTGGAGTAGAGGTTTTAAGGATCTTTCCGAAAATTTCTGCTTTGATGCTCTCTGTTTTTCTTGTCTCAGTTGTCAATGTGTCTCCACCTTCTTCTTCTTCATTATCATCCTCTCTATCATTCCCATCTTCTTGTCTATCATCACCCTCTCTCTCATCCTCCTGTCTATCATCCTCTCTATCATCATGCTCTCTCTCATCCTCCTCTCTATCATCCTCTCTATCATCCTCTCTGTCATCATCCTCTCTCTCATCCTCCTGTCTATCTTCCTCTCTATCATCATCCTCTCTCTCATCCTCTTGTCTCTCATCCTCTCTATCATTCTGTCTCTCATCCTCTTCTTGTCTGTCATCCCTGTCTCTCTCATTCTCATGTCTATCATTCTCCATCAACACTTGGCCTTAACTCTGAACTTCCTCATCAAACAATCCTCGAGACACCCTCTCGGTTGTTCTTGCCTGTAATTTTTTGGAGCGTTTAGAAGGAGGTAGTAATGAATCCATACCAGCAAAACAACAATCTTTTTGAGAACAAGAAGATCTAGTCACATAACGTTGGGAGTTGGTGTCCATTTTCAAAGATATAACTCTTCCCACAAAAAGTAAAGTAAACTACACGAATTATTCTAGGTAGTATAATCATGGGTTGGCATGGGTTGGCACAAAGTATACGGATTATTTAAGGTTGTATAATCATGGGTTGGCAGGGTTGGCGCAAAATATACGGATTATTCAAGGTTGAAAATAATCTCGGGTTGGCACAAAGTATACGGATTATTCAAGGTTGAAAATAATCTCGGGTTGGCACAAAGTATATGGATTATTCAAGGCTGTAAATTCCTAATCATTAATAACAAAGTGCTCGAAAAAACCTTTTCCCAAAAAGGATTTCATTCCTCTGCAACGGCTGGAAGGAAAGGTACACTCGTGCAACTATCTTCTACAACCATTTTCTACGACTATCCTCTGCAGCTATCGTCTTCTACAACTATCTTCTACTCTATTCTCTGCAGCTGTCGTCTACAACTATCCTCTTCTACAATTATCACCTGCAAATATCCTCTGCGTGTTTGCAAGCATGTAAGTCCCCCTCTCTCTATCTCTCTGTGCTTGCAATAATGTATTGCTATTGATTACAATCTGGATTTTTTAATTTAATGGCCAATGTAAAAACTCCTTCTCTACAATGACTATGATGGCATAGTCATGGCTCTGCAGATGAAGTCTCGAGATAGCTCTGTAGTGGCCATGTTTAGCTCTACAGTGGCCATATTGAGGATCAAAACATGTCTATGTAGGGCCTCCAGGATCAAGTGCGCTGAGCGCACTTGATCCTGGAAGCTCTACAATGACAAGGATGGCATAGTCATGGCTCTACACATGCAAGTCTCGAGATAGCTTTGCAGTGGCCATGTTTAGCTCTCTGCTTGTAATAATGTACTGCTATTGATTACAATCTGGATTTTAATGGCCAATGTAAAAACTCATTCTCTACAATGACTATGATGGCATAGTCATGGCTCTGCAGATGAAGTCTCGAGATAGCTCTGTAGTGGCCATGTTTAGCTCTACAGTGGCCATATTGAGGATCAAAACATGTCTATGTAGGGCCTCCAGGATCAAGTGCGCTGAGCGCACTTGATCCTGGAAGCTCTACAATGACTATGATGGCATAGTCATGGCTCTGCACATGCAAGTCTCGAGATAGCTTTGCAGTGGCCATGTTTAGCTCTACAGTGGCCATATTGAGGTGTAAATTTTCTGCTGGATCAAGACATGTTTATGTAGGTCCATGTTGACATGTTTATGTAGGTCCATGTTTATGTAGGTCTGTCTATGTAAGGCCTCTAGGATCAAGTGCGCTGAGCGCACTTGATCCTGGAAGCTCTACAATGGCTCTGCAGATGAAGCCTCCAGATAGCTTTGCAGTGGCCATGTTTAGCTCTACAGTAAGTAGCCATGTTGAGGTGTCTATGTAAGGTGTAAATTTTTTTACTGGATCAAGACATGTCTATGTAGGGCCTCCAGGATCAAGTGCGCTGAGCGCACTTGATCCAGGAAGCTCTACAATAACCATGTTAGCTCTGCAGATAAAGCATAAGCCAATGTTTAGCTCTACAGTGGCCATGTTGAGGTCTAAATTTTTTGATGGGCATGTTGAGCACTTATTTTTAATAAAAACATAGACATCTTTTGCTAATGTGGATGCCTCCATGGATAGACAAGACATGCCTGTGTAGGGCCTCCAGGATCAAGTGCGCTGAGCGCACTTGATCCAGGAAGCTCTACAATAACCATGTTAGCTCTGCAGATAAAGCATAAGCCAATGTTTAGCTCTACAGTGGCCATGTTGAGGTCTAAATTTTTTGATGGGCATGTTGAGCCCTTATTTTTAATAAAAACATAGACATCTTTTGCTAATGTGGATGCCTCCATGGATAGACAAGACATGCCTGTGTAGGGGCCTCCTAGATCAAGTGCGCTCAGTGCACTTGATCCTTAAAGCTCTACAATGACCATCTTGTGCCAGTACGTGGCCATCTTTAGCTATACAATGAAGAGGAGGAGCCAGTAGACATTCATGGTCTTGGCCCCACACACAAAATACAAACGCAAGGAAAAAACGCACATTTAAAAAACGTAAAAGAACATACTCTCTTTCGGGCAGGTGATGCTCGGGCAGGTGATGCCCTTTGTCGTGAGGGTGAGAGTTGCAACATGAGCGCAGCAGACATCTTCATCTTCAACGTTGTTGTACTTTAGCGATATATTTAGGGAGTACAATGTGGATGCCCTTTTATAGAGGTATTCCAGTCGTGGTCTTCCAATAGATTACAGTCGTGTGCATAAAAAGTCGTGTAAATATTTCTAAAAGGACTTCTTCTAAAAGTCTAAAAAGTCTAAACCACTGCTTAAACCGCTGCAGTACACATTTGACCACTAAAAAGTCGTGTGAATATATATTATTGTGCTTACTTGAACATTAAACCACTGTAGTACAAGGAAAAATGTGCAAATTATACTTCAAAATCGTACTGGGAAAATTACAAAACAAAATCCTTCTGGGAAAATTGCAGTACAAAATTACAAAAACAAAATCCTACTGGGGAAAATTACAAAACAAAAACGTACTGGGCAAATTTAGTTGGAGTCCTACTGGGAAAATTACAGGGCAAAATCGTTAAAATCCTACTAGAAAAATTGCAGGACAAAATCCTAAATTTATGTGGGGAAATTTATGCATCCCCATCTTCCTCACTGTCATCTTCTTCACTGTCATCCCTATCTTCCTTATTGTCATCTTTCTCACCGTGGGAGTCGGGGATGTTCTCTGCATCTGCATCATAGCCTGTGCCTGTGTCTGCCTCGGGCATTTCTTCAGGCATTTCTTCATCTTCCTCCTCTTCCTCCTCTTCCTCCTCTTGTATTTCCTCTTCCTCTTCTTCTTCCTCGAAAGGAAAATTGTACCAGTCCACCCGAGAATATTCTGTGGTGGAATCGCTATCTGCGATTCCATCATGGCAGCTCTCATACCATTCAGCGGGTGGGGTATCTGGCTCCTCTGGAGCCATTTCACTATTTTCACTAATTTCACTATTTTCTTCTTCAGAGGTATCACCCTCTGAAAATGTTGAGAAAACTAGAAAGACAGAGCAGCTCCATTGTATCTTAAGAGGAGGGTGGTCTGAGAGCAGCTTGAGGGTGAACTAATAAGAAGCAATGGCAACCTAATAAGAAGCAATGGCAAAACAGTGCATGAGAAATAACATATAAAGAGAAGAAGGAGTTTTACCACGAGTTGATTGATTGCAACATCTATATTTTTTTTTGTGATGGGTTGATAGTCTAGAAATAGTCTGTTTTAGTAGTCTTTCAAACTAGTGAGTAAATATACTAAAAAATAGCTTTTCCAGCTTGTCCTTTCATTAGACTTTCATTCCAAAGGAAGCCTATGCCTTTTTCTCACGTAGTCGTTTTATTAGCTTTAGTGTAATGTATATAGTATTACTTTGTTTTGAATATTAATGGATATGTGTGCTCACATTATACTTTCTTTTGGAATGTATTCCTGAAATGTAGGGATTCTGAGTCAGATGTTCAGATTTTTCTACACAAAGTTGGAGGCCCTCTTTTTAGACTGTCATTTTCACATGGGAAATGTTTATTATCAGCCGAATTAATGAAAGAAAAACTAGGTGCAGAACATGAAATTTTTATTGAAGGTCTATTGCAAACTGATGATGGTTTTGAGAGCATAGGGACAATTCCCTTGTACCATGGGATTGGTGAACATGGGTATTATATCTTAGATAATACCCTGTCATCATTTTATGTTGCAAAAGTAGCCATTACATCAACACCACTCCCTACCCCTGGGGATATTCCTTCTGGATCTGGCAGCAAGACCTCACCTATGTGAGTGACATTTCAACTTTTGAAACATGGTAAAATATAGTGAGGTTATCTTTCTTGTTTCAATTGTTGACTTTGGATTGTTGATTTTTTTCCTAGTGACTTGGATGAAGAGGACATGGAAAAGGTGGTGCATGCAGATAATTTAATTGACATTGAGGAAGGTGATCCTGCATTTGACACTGCAGTATCTGCCTTCCAAATTGTTCGTACTTTGCCGCCCAATGACATATTCCATAATATTATAAATGAATGCACATTCAAAGGAAAAGTCAAGGAGCTCCCTAAGAAGTATGAAGAAAATTGCATTTATGAGCTTTTAGATGGGAAGGGCATGGAGGGTATGGAGCACAAATATGAAGGAAATGCATGGACAAAACCCCAGACACAAACAAGAACTAATAAATCTTTTATTTTGAGAAAGAGTTTTTGTGGGGGTACCTTCCAGTGTATGAATGAAAGATGCACTTATCGATTTCGAAACAAATCACCGAATAGGCTCCATTGGAATGGCCAATTATTGAAATCCCCAAATGAAGGATGTTTGGCTTTGGGAAGTTATGGAAACTTAGAGTGTTTCTTTTGTAAGCATGTTCCAATGTGCATAAAAACATGTTCAGTGTCTGCCTACTATTTTATGCCTAAAGATCACTCCCATAGTAGATTGTTCCTTCACTATGGGAAACATACACACACAATTGCTAGAGGCATGTGTCGAGCATCTATGCGAAACATTAAAGCCTTAGTAGCTCGTGTTGTTCAGATGGACCATAATGCGGGTCCACGAAAGGTACAAATGATTGTTGCCAGGGAGTTGGTTTTGAAGGCTTTCACTGACGATGATAAAGTGATTGGAGAGTTTATGTCAGAGAGGGAACTCCAGGAGATGTCTCAAGAGCTAATATCTTTAATAAATCTCAAAAAGTAAGTTCTTCTCTATTGAATATATATATATATATATATATATATATATGTAATTTCTTAACCAACTTGGTAAATGTAGGGTGAAGATGGTAATGCAAAGTTGAAAGACAAGTCGAGCACTAGGTGATGGATTTGAGGCTATCCTAGAGTTAAAAAGAAAATGCCACTTTCAGTTCTTCCACGGATCAAGGTTTCCCTTGCAAGCAACCAAAAGTGATGAGAGGTGCTATCTTTTCAAGATGTCCACAACTGGCCCTGGCTCTGGCGTTGATATTGTCAATAGAATGGATGCTGCGGGGGATCGAGACCTTCGACATTCATGGGTTTGTTTTGATCATGTACACCGAGTGGAGAATGATTGGCACACAATGGGTGCACATGTGTATGATCACACGTATGTTTTAATTTTTATTCTCTTTTCAAAATGAAATGACTGTTCGACTGAGTTGTTACAATACAATAATCTTCCAAATACTCTTCTTGCAAGATTGGAGAGCTACTCACAATTGCAACTTGTGAGTTTAGAGAGGAGGATGAGACAACACAGATAATGTTTTGGGAAAATTTGAATGCAGTTATGATCGACCATACTGGGAAATCAGCAAACTTTTTTGGCTTCATGGCCGACGAAGCAGGTGCAAATTGGAATGCTATTAGGTCAGTATATAACAATGGAGATGAGATGGTAGGAAAGGAGAGATCTTGCCTTTTTCATTGGAAGGACAATCTTTGAGTGCATACACAAAAGTATATATATGCTCAACATATGGAAAAACACAATGAAATGTGTGAGAGGTGGAGGACTGCACCAACCAAAGAGGATGCTTTAGTGCAATTCCGTAAGATACGTGCATGGTGGGCAACAGGAAAGGCAGCAGACAGAAACATTCCCAAGCTAGATAGTTGGCTTAGTTGGTGGCACTATAGAGCAAGTCGTTGGGGTCATTTTATTATTAAGGTATGTTATGTATGTTTTTTTTTTCTATGAACTTAATTCAATAGCAGTAATTAAAAAACCTACTGGTTTGGGTTTATCTTTGTGCAATGGGTTTTCAATGAACAGGATGGTGAGCCTATTGTAAATGCTCTGGTACCACGGACGAACCTCTCTGAAGCCAAGCATGCTAGTTGGCTAGCAGGAGAAGGATACAAACATAAAATTAGTTTGTACGATGCATGTGTTTCAGATCTCATCAATGCTTACTTCCAGTGTGCTCGTCAAATGGCTTTTATGGAAGGAAAATATATAGGTGGAGGGCCTGACCTAGAGATATTAATTGAGAGAGCTCTTTCCAGACAAACTTCAAGCCCTTCTCCAGCTGCTACTTCAAGGGCAATTGATGATGCAGTGATGGGCACTCCAATGTTTACAAACAGGATAAATTTCAAGGGTGAGAAAAAGACTATTCGAGCTAAACGTCCACTTCATGAGGTCCATGAGGGGAATGTAGGGAGCTCTAGCCACCGACCAGAGTTTGTTTATGTGACAGTGGATAAGCATGAAAAAGGGCAAGCATCAATAAATCCAGAAGAAGGTGACGTAGCACTTCAATCATTAGAGCAAGATATTCATCAGACAAAGTGGGCATTGCGCAGGATTCCGATCTTCAATAGAGTAGAATGTAACCATTGGGTAGGAGGAAAAAAATGTAGCAGAAAGCTACGAGGCGGAGAAGTGGCACCATGCTTTTGGAGTGATTGTCAATTATCTTCTTGGAGGAAAGAAAAGTACTGCTATTTCTGTAATAATGATGTTCGACACACTTGGAAGCCTACAAAGACAATCTTACATCCACCTGCAAGTGTTCCTAATGTTTGGCCAATAGCAACAGGTACACACTTGAAAGTCAGGGAAGCTCATGATTTAGTAAAAGCTGGATTTGAGATTGGTGTACAGATTCCAAATAGTTTGCTTCAAGAGAGTGAACAAAACAAGCAAAAAATTCTTGAGGAAGATAAGCAAAAATACCCCTATCGAAAAGGTATATCGAAAGCTGCATATGCACAGATCAGTGCTGCGTTAGATATGAATGTAGAAATTATGGGAGGACATGTTCAAATGGAAGGGCAGAAGGAAATATTTAAAGTGAGGGAAATCCAGAACAAAGAAGCCCTACCGATTGAAGTAACCATTTAGAACCACCCAATATGTTCGTGTGCAGAATTCAATGATAGGTTGGTCAAAAGAAAACCATATCTTGCCTGCAAACATATCTACTTTGTTTTCCTGATGATTCTTGGACAGGATGTGAACAATAATATGCATATCCATCAGCCAAAGATTCCTAATTATATTTTGAAAGAGATGCTCACAAGATCTCAGAGGAGCCACCCACAACAATTATAGGATATACTTATAATGTTTTGAGAATATTTTGAGAATATCAATTAAACTTTTTGTACTCTGTGCGCTATATAAATAACACACTTATATTGATTGATTTAATTAAGTTCAGTGTTATGTCAATGTTTTCAGTCATTTAATAATTAAGTTCAGTGTTATGTCAATGTTTTCAGTCATTTAATAATTAAGTTCAGTGTTATGTCAATGTTTTAGAGAGCAGCACAAGCACAAATCTGCTCGCTTGAAGGGGATAATCTATTTTTATATTCTGTGTGATTTTTGCTCTTATTTTTGTATTCTGTGTGATTTTTGCTCTCGGCTCGCTGCTCTCGGCTCGCTTTATTGACGCACTCGCGAGCTGAATGGCCGGCCTCGTAATGCATATATAAATGAGGCAACCAACAGCTGTCTGATAGAGTGTGACATCAAAGTGATCTCCAACATCATGAAGACTCAACTTTAAACCTGTCTCCATTGGAGTAGCAATAGGCTTGTAGTCTTCAAGGCCAAATCTCTGCAACAATGTCTCAATATACTTTGTCTGACACAAAGCAATACCTCCATCACACTGCTTAAATTGTATCCCCAAATAATGATGCAAATGCCCCAAATCTGACATCTCAAAAGAGGCATTCAAATCAGCCTTAAAATCAGCAATATGACTTTCATTTGGTCCTGTGAGCAGCATGTCATCGACATAGAGAGCAATGATTAGATGTACATCATCCACACATTTAACATACAAAGTGCTTTCTGTTGGACTATTTTGAAAACCATGTGCAGTCAAATATGCATGTATCTTTTCATACCAAGCTCGTGGAGCTTGCTTTAAACCATATAAAGCCTTTTTTGTTGGAATTAGGGTTGCAGGAATGCACACACAACTTCAAGAAGATGAGGAAGCTTGAGCACAACACTGTAGTGTATTATGAGTGCCAAAAATGAAAGATAACAAACCCTAAAAGATAATGGGCGTATATACAATGCACGGGGGAAAAAACCTCCTAGTGAGGGAAAAAGTGCCCCGGCGGTCCTAAGTGTGTTCACACACATCACTACTATAATATGGTAACAAATCCCCCCTGGAGTGATGCGGTGAACAAGAGCTAGCACTCATGTATAGGGAAGTGTCTAGCTATGTGGACGAATCCACAAAAGGGAGTAAGCCCAAAGCTTTGCGAAAAGCTTCGAACTTTTCACGAGGCAGAGCCTTTGTGAAAAGGTCTGCAAGGTTATCCTGTGTTGGCACATAAGCCAAACTGATCTCTCCTGCAGAGAGTCTCTCCCTGACATAATGGTAGTGCACCTCAATGTGCTTCGTACGAGCATGGAACACTGGGTTCCGCGCAACTGCCAATGCGCTCTGACTGTCAGTGAAGATGGTGGTGGCAGATGGCTGCCCAACACCCAAATCAGCCATAAGGCGTCTGAGCCACACACACTCAACCGTAGCTGTGAAAGCTGCCCTGTACTCAGCTTCACAACTAGAAGTGGCCACAGTAGGCTGCTTCTTGCTCAACCATGATATGCATGAGCTTCCAAGCATGAAGCAAAAACCACTCGTGGACACGCGTGTGTCATAACAACCAGCCCAGTCAGAATCTGAAAAAACATGTAAATCTGGCGGCAATGTTCCCCCCTTGGGATAAAACAACCCAAGATGCCGAGTACCACTCAAATAGCGAAAGATACGCTTCACTGCCTGCCAATGCTTAATGCCTGGGCTATGCATAAATCTACTCACCTGTGAGACTGCAAACTGAATGTCTGGCCTCGTAATGCATACATAAATGAGGCAACCAACAGCTGTCTGATAGAGTGTGACATCAAAGTGATCTCCAGCATCATGAAGACTCAACTTCAAACCTGTCTCCATTGGAGTAGCAATAGGCTTGCAGTCTTCAAGGCCAAATCTCCGCAACAATGTTTCAATATACTTTGTCTGACACAAAGCAATACCTCCATCACACTGCTTAAATTGTATCCCCAAATAATGATGCAAATGCCCCAAATCTGACATCTCAAAAGAGGCATTCAAATCAGCCTTAAAATCAGCAATATGACTCTCATTTGGTCCTGTGAGCAGCATGTCATCGACATAGAGAGCAATGATTAGATGTACACCATCCACACGTTTAACATACAAAGTGCTTTCTGTTGGACTATTCTGAAACCCATGTGCAGTCAAATATGCATGTATTTTTTCATACCAAGCTCGTGGAGCTTGCTTTAAACCATATAAAGCCTTTTTTAACCTGCACACTTTGTTTTCCTGCCCTCTTTGAACAAAACCACGAGGCTGCGATACATACACCTCCTCATGCAAATCTCCATTTAAGAACGCAGTCTTTATGTCCAGCTGATGTACATTCCAACCATTATGAGCTGCTAATGCACAGATGCTACGAACAGTGGTCATACGACATGTGGGAGCAAAAGTCTCATCAAAATCAATGCCCTTCTCTTGAGCATAACCTTTTGCAACAAGCCTAGCCTTATGGCGATCCACTGTGCCATCAGGCTTACGCTTCAATTTGTATACCCACTTAGTGCCAATGGCCTTCTTGCCAGGGGGCAAGTCACATAAAGACCATGTACCATTCTTCATAATAGCATCGTATTCTGCTTGCATAGCAGCCATCCAATTTTCTGAACTTTGTGCCTCATCAAATGAAACAGGCTCACTTTCATCGCACATACTAGAAACAGCCAATGCATAACAATCTGACGCATAAGAGGCACCATGAGAGCCAGAACGAGTGCGACTAGACAAAGGGGCATCCAACTTGCTGTCATGCAAAGTCTGCACCAGCCATCTAGGCATATTCCTAGAGCCCTCAATCTCTTGTCTCTCATCCTCAAGTGCATCATGCACATCTGCATCAGATATAGGCTGATCTGTGCCATCATTTAAAACCTGCATAGGCTGAAAAACTGCCTCATGAGGTATTGCACTTGACTGTGCACCACTGAAAAGAGGCAACAATGTATCATAGACATCACGTGAGCTGATATCTGTCTCCTTAGTACATGAAACCAAGGGCTGAACTGCATCTTCCACAAATACAACATCACGGCTAACCAAAATGCGCTTTGTCTGTGGATGATACAAACGATAGCCTTTGCTCTCAGCACTATATCCAACAAAAATACATTTGACAGTTTTGTCATCCAATTTTCTGCGATGTTGCACAGGCACTAATGCATATGCCAGGCAACCAAAAACACGTAAATGGCCAACAGATGGCTTGCGGCTATGCCAAGCCTCATATGGAGTGACAACCTGTAATGCTTTGGTGGGACACCTGTTTAGTACATAAGTGGCACACATGACAGCCTCAAGCCAAAAACCATGTGGTAGACTTTGACTCTTAACCATACATCTTGCCATTTCCATGAGAGACCTGTTTTTTCTCTCAGCCACACCATTTTGCTGTGGTGTATACGGCACTGTACATTGGTGTTTTATCCCACGCTCAGCCAGAAATGCATTAAATTCTGAAGACATATACTCCCCCCCTCGATCTGAACGGAGGGTGCCCATCTTACTTTCTGACACATTTTCAGCCATAACCAAAAACTGTTTGAAGCACAAAAACACTTCGGACTTTGCCTTCAAAGGATATACCCATGCATGCCTGGTAAAATCATCAATGAAAGTCACGAAGTAAAGGTAGTTTCCAAATGATGGTGGGACCACAAACATCACTGTGAACAAGCTGCAATCTGCGTTCAGCTCTCACTGATCCATCTTTGGGAAAGGAAGCACGCTGCATTTTACCCAATATGCAGCCCTCACAAACATGCTTGACAGGTGCCTCAAGCTTAGGCAAAGAAGACACCATTTCAGATTTCTGCAGGCGCAGCAAACTTGCAAAATTCAGATGACCAAAACGTGCATGCCACAGTTTTGCATCTGAAATAGCCTGCGTATCCATAATAGCACATGCTGAATCCTCTACACATTTGCCATCCATATTGAGCTTATACAGCCCTCGACATAGTGAACCAGATGCTACAATGATGTCACCACAAGAGAGATCATGAACAGTACATCTGTCATCCACAAATTTTACAACCAAACCTGTTTTGGCAAATGCGGAGACTGACAGCAGATTCTTTTTGATCCCTGGCACATACAATGCATCAAAAAGTGTAAAGGTGTTGCCATTTGCAACATTCAGCACAATCTGTCCAACTCCTTCAACGGGATAAGAGGAGTTATTGGCACAAGTGACAGTATTCCCTGTGGGAGCAGACTCAAGGAAAGTGAATAAACTGCGCTGCGAGGTGATATGCTTAGTGGCACCACTGTCAAAGTACCATACATCTGAATCTACTGCAGACATACATGTGTCATGCAAAGATGGGTCATAACTGCACTGCGCATTGAATGCCCATTCTGTATCTAGCACAACATTAGCAGATTCATTGTTAGAAGGAGAGGCATCTGCAACAGCCATACCAGCCTCTTTCTTCTTAGCCTCTTTCGCAGCCAGCTTAGGACACGCTTTGATGACATGATCATTTCCCTTACAGTACTTGCAAAATGTCTTCTGTTTGTCACCCTTCTTCTCATCTTTGTCTTCCTTCTTTGGTTGCGCAGCATTTGCAGATTTCTGCTTACTAGAAGAAAAGCCAGCTTTACCTTTCCCGCTTCTCTGACTAGCAACGAAAGCTTGATCTGCGACACGCATAATATTCCTGTTTTGCCTTGACTGGTCTTCTTGCAGCAAAACAGAAACTAACTCCTCAAACGATAAGGCATTGGGATTGCCTTTCATCATCAAGCGAAGAGTGGAAGCAAAACCCTGATAAGAATCTGGTAGACCATTCAAAACAGTCTGCACAAGTGAACTGTCTGACAGGATTTCATCTGCAGAAATGAGCTGCTCTTTGAAATCCTTGATCTTTGTCAAAAAGCTATCCATAGAATCACCTTCGTTCATATGCTCACTCTCCAACTGTTTTCGGAGATAAGCAACACGAGCCTCATTTCTTGCCTGATACAATGTGGCAAGTACATCCCAAGCATCCTTAGAAGTCCTGCAGGAGCGAATATGTGGGATAATGGTACGTTTGACAGACAGCGCAATCAAGGCATGAGCCTGCGCATCTCTACCATCCCAACGAATCTGCTCTGCTGAAAGTGGTGGTTCTCGAACAGCTGCTACAGCACTTGTGCCTGCACCATCATCAACAGTACCTGTTTCTGATGTGTTTGCAGCATTCCCAGCCACAATAGGACGTGCATCAATACCCTGCACAATGTTCCATAACCCCTTTGCTACCAATACATGTCGCATCATATATGCCCACAATGGATAGTTGGTGCCATCCAACTTATCCTCAGCAGCCAACATGCGGAATACATCATTGTTGTCAGCCATGGCCAATGACTGTACTACTAGATGTAAATGCTGTCTGTAAGAGGTAAACCTGTATAAAATCGACCTGTGCTATGTAGCACAGCCCAAAACAGACGAATGGGCACCTGTCCTGCAGATTTTAATCTTGACAGAAAATCTGCACAGTAGGACGATTTTGCCTGCGCAGTACTTGGAATGCAAAAACGGAGGGCGAAATGACTTCAGATCAAAATTCTGAAACGATCAAGCCCTACGGGCCGTCCCACGGCATATACTAACCTGCAGACGCTCGTGAAACCTCGTTGCAATCGGAGGAGATGAAGCGGCAGGTGCCGGTGATGCTGCCCGGGAGGAGGAAGCCTGCTCTGATACCAATTGTTGGAATTAGGGTTGCAGGAATGCACACACAACTTCAAGAAGATGAGGAAGCTTGAGCACAACACTGTAGTGTATTATGAGTGCCAAAAATGAAAGATAACAAACCCTAAAAGATAATGGGCGTATATACAATGCACGGGGGAAAAAACCTCCTAGTGAGGGAAAAAGTGCCCCGGCGGTCCTAAGTGTGTTCACACACATCACTACTATAATATGGTAACATTTTTCAACCTGCACACTTTGTTTTCCTACCCTCTTTGAACAAAACCACGAGGCTGTGATACATACACCTCCTCATGCAAATCTCCATTCAAGAACGCAGTCTTTATGTCCAACTAATGTACATTCCAACCATTATGAGCTGCCAATGCACAAATGCTACGAATGGTAGTCATACGACAAGTGGGAGCAAAGGTCTCATCAAAATCAATGCCCTTTTCTTGAGCATAACCCTTTGCAACAAGTCTAGCCTTATAGCGATCAACACTGCCATTTGGCTTTCGTTTCAACTTAAAAACCCACTTACATCCAATGGCCTTTTTACCAATAGGCAAATCACACAAAGACCATGTACCATTCTTCATTATAGCATCATATTCACTTTGCATTGCAGCCAATCAATTTTCTGATTTTTGTGCCTCATCAAATGAAAGAGGTTCTTCCTCTTCACACATACTAGACACAGCCAAAGCATAACAATCTGATGCATAAGAGGCATGCTGAAAACCTGAACGAGTACGACTAGATATAGGTGCATCAATTTTACTATCACGCAAGGTTTGTACCAGCCATTTAGGCATACCTCTAGCCTGCTCATTTTCAGCCCTATCCTCAGAAATTACATCCTGTAAATCTGCATCAGAAATAGGCTGATCTATGATGTCGTTTGAAATCTGCATAGGCTGAATATTTGCCTCATTAGGACTTACATTTGAATTCCCACCTGTAAACAGAGACAACAATGTATCAAATACATCCCGTGAGCTCACACCTGTCTCTTTGGTACATGATAACAAGGGCTGCACAACATCTTCCACAAAAACAACATCTCGAGACTAATCAAGATACGCTTTGACTGCGGATGATACAATCTGTAACCCTTGCTCTCAGCACTATAACCAACAAAAATGCATTTGACAGCCTTATCATCCAATTTTTTACGTTGTTGCATAGGCACTAAAGCATAGGCCAAGCAACCAAAGACACGCAAGTGACCAATAGAAGGCTTCCTACCATGCCAAGCTTCATATGGAGTAATAGACTGCAAGGCCTTAGTGGGACACATGTTGAGTACATATGCAGCACACATGGCAGCCTCAAGCCAAAACGCATGTGGCAAAGCTTGGCTCTTGACCATACATCGTGCCATCTCTATAAGTGACCTGTTTTTCCTCTTAGCAACACCATTTTGCTGAGGGGTATATGGCACTGTACATTGGTGTTTTATCCCACGACTAGCCAGAAATGCATCAAACTCTTTAGACAAGTACTCCCCCCCTCGATCAGAACGAAGGGTGCCCACAGTACAATTGGATACATTTTCAACCATAAGAAAAAACTGTTTGAAGCATAAAAACACTTCGAACTTTGCCTTCAGTGGATATACCCATGCATGCCTTGAGTAATCATCAATGAAAGTCACGAAGTACAAGTGTTTGCCAAATGACGGAGTTTGCATAGGCCCACATACATCACTATGTACAAGTTGCAATTTGCGAGTGGCCCGCACACAGAACCATCCTTTGGAAATGCAGAACGCTGCATTTTGCCCAAAATATAGCCTTCACAAACATGTTTCAATGGTGTCTCAAGAGGGGGCAATGAAGTAACCATATTAAATTTTTGCAAACGCAGCAAACTAGCAAAGTTCAGATGACCAAAACGAGCATGCCATAGTTTTGCATCTGAAACTGCCTTTTCATCAAAAAATGCATTTGCTGAATCTTCCACACACTTGTCATAAGAATTGAGCCTATACAGCCCACGAAACAAGGTGCCAGATGCAATAATCATATCACCAGAAATCATGAACAATACATCTGTCATCCACAATTTTGACTACAAGTCCAATTCTAGCAAGCACGCAGAGACAGACAATAGATTCTTCTTTATCCCTGGCACATACAAAGCATCTGAAAGTGTGAAAGCGCTGCCATTTGCAGCAGTAAGCATAATTTTACCAACGCCCTTCACTAGGTAAGAAGCATTATTGGCACATGTGACAGTATTCCCATTAGAGACAGCCTCAAGACAAGTGAACATATCACGATGCGAGGTAATGTGCTTTGTAGCACCACTGTCAAAATACCATACATTAGAGTCAACAAAAATTGCCAAACATGCATCATGTACAGATGGGTCATACTGGCAATACACGCTAAACGCCCATTCTGTATCCTGCACAACATTTGCAGAATCTGCATTTGTAGAAGCATCCGCTATTGTGGCTGCATTTGACTCTTTCTTCTTTGCCTCTTTAGCCTTTAGCTTAGGGCAATTCTTAATGACATGATCATTTGCCTTACAATAGTTGCACCTGATCTTTTTCTTGCCTTTATCAAGAGCCTTCTCAAACTTATTGTTGCTACCTGTGGTGGAAGGAGAAGAAGTTGCAGACCTACTAATAGGAGAAGAAACAGTGGAAGGGGCTGCCTTACCACTTCTTCTCTGCTGTTGGGCAGCAAGAAATGCTTGATCAACTACACGTTGCCTGGCCCTGTTTTGCCTGGACTGCGCTTCTTGCAAGAGCTTGTTGATTAAAGTATCATACTTAACAGCATCAGGTCTGTCCTCAGTAAGAAGTCTCCACGTGGAAGCAAAAGTTTGATATGTCTCAGGTAAAGCATCAAGAACAGTCTGCACAAAAGAATGATCAGGAATAATCTCACCTGTAGAAATCAACTGTTCTTTGAGATCTTTAATCTCAGCAAGAAAAACATTCATGTCATCATCTTCCTGCATAATCTTCAATTTTAGTTCTTTACGCAGGTAAGAGATTTTTGTCTCGTTACGACCTGCATACAAACTAGCTAGAATATCCCAAGCCTGTTTTACTGTTTTAGCTGAACAAATATGTGGGGTGATGTTATGTTTGACAGAAAGTGCAATCAAGGCATGAGCTTGCGCATCTTTACCATCCCAACGAGCTTGTTCAGCAGTGGGTAAAACAGTAGCAACAGTAGAGCTGCTACTAGAACCTGCAACATCCTCAACAGATCCTACATCCACAGAACCTGGACGTACATCCATACCCTGCACAATGTTTCACACTCCTTTTGCAACCAAAACATGCTGCATCATGTATGCCCAAAGTGGGTAGTTGCTGTCTCCATCCAATTTGTCATCAGCAGATAACATGCGAAATACATCATTGCTGTTATCAGCCATGGCCACTGACTGAAACTGATGCAAAAGCTACCTGTAATGAAGCAAAGACTGAACAGAAAACAACTCGTGCTATGTAGCACGGTCTACAATAGAGTACGTATGCCTGTTTTGCAGAAAACTACACTGTCGAAATTTCTGCACAAAATGACGAAAACACTTGTGCAGAACTTGAAATGCAAAAACGGAGCCCGAAACGACCTCAGATGCGATTTCTGAGAACGCTAAGCCCAACGGGCTTATTTGCAGAGTATAGGGACCTGCAAGCGCTCGTGAAAGCTCACCTCAATCGGAGAACGTGAGTTGGAGGGTGCTGGCAGCGTAGCCCTGGGAGCCGATGCCTGCTCTGATACCAATTGTTGGAATTAGGGTTACAGGAAAGCACACAAAGCTTGGAGAAGAAGAAGCAAGAATGCACACAACACATAATGTATTAGATTGTGTCAATGTACAAAAGATAAGTTAGCCCTAGAATGATGGGCGTATATACAAGCCGGGGGAAAAAACCTAGAATGATGGGCGTATATACAAGCCGGGGGAAAAAACCTCCTAAAGAGGGAAAAAGTGCCCCGGCGGTCCTAAGTGTGTTCACACACATCACTGCCTATATATATGGCAACACTTTTGTGTCTGAATCCTTGGATTCTTCCTTTCTAGCATGATATAAAATCATTTGCTGATGATCCTCTTTGCTTTCTCTTCCATGACAGTTGTAGTAAAATTCAAAACTGTCAGAGAATTCCATGTGTTTTGTGCATCTAGCATGTTATGAATCATAATAGATTGGATTTGTGAAGATGGCCTCCTGGGGCGCGTCAACATTTTAGTTGGAGGGTTGTTTGCTGGTGACGAGAGAGCAAAAAATTGAGAAATCAGTGAGATGGTATGTTGTCGGAGGAGAGCGCAAGAAAGAGAAGAAATTGGGTGTGTGTGAAAAAAAGAAGAGATTGGGTGTATTCCCAAATGTATGCAATAGGCAGGAAAGGTAAATTTATTGCTTCAAACTTTAATGTTGACACTATCAAACTTTAATGTTGACAATATCAAACTTCAATATGGGAGGAAAAAGAAGAGAGAGAATGTTATTTTCCTTATTTCTTTTTGGAGCAACAAATTCGATCTTTTT
The DNA here is from genome assembly GCF_041138505.1 of Cibotium barometz. NCBI lineage: Eukaryota > Viridiplantae > Streptophyta > Polypodiopsida > Cyatheales > Cibotiaceae > Cibotium > Cibotium barometz. The sequence goes on along the minus strand of NC_141046.1, from coordinate 64,155,207 downwards.
CAAAAATTTTGCTCTTTTTTTGAGGAATTTCTACGTACGTAGCCTTCGCGCTCATTGGTTGGGCGCCTATTTTTCCTTTCTCTAAAAGGCCTAGTAAACAAGTCTCGTTTTCCCCTAATGGCCTATTGAAAGTTGTTGGGACATTAGTCAAACCAATTGGTATCACGGTGTATTCATAATGTGCGTATCTGAAGTTGAATATGCTATCTTTGGGATGTTTTCCTCCTTGACTCTAATCTGATAGTTACCAGACTTGAAATTAATCTTTGTGAAGCCCTTGTCTTTGTGAAGTCAATCTAGAAGTTTGTCAATCCTAGGGATTGGATACTTCTTTTTCATAGTGAGTTGATTTAGACCCCTATAGTCAATACATAACCGTTCTTCTAAAATAGGACCAGAGCTCCACAAGGCGATATACTTGACTTATTGAATCCTTGCTCTAACATCAGTCAAAGTTGTTCCTTGAGTTCTATAGACTCTGGTACAAAAATTTTATATGCCCTTTTTGGTTGTGCTCCACCATGAATAACCTTTATCTAGTTGATTTCCCTATATGGATGGCATCTGAGTAAGCTCTTCTAGGAAGAGATTCTCAAACTCTTTTTGTTAACATGGGTCCCTCTTTTTTTCCTAAGGCCCTTTTACAATTTGCCTATTTTTATTAATTGTGATTTGGGTCTGCTAATTCTCCTTGAGGTTACTACCTCTTAAGACTTTTCCAGTCTCATAATTGAGGTTGGCATTATTTGCTTCTAACCAATCCATGCCAAGATTACCATTATAGATACCTAATGGCGTCATGTGAAAAGAAGTCTTGGGTTGGTTTTTTAATCACCTCTGCTGCTCCTCTAAGGTCTCATCCACTATAAGGACTCCAAAAATACAAAGTATTTCAAAACCCTAATTTTTTTCGAAAACTCGAAGCATGTATATTTTGGCATCTAGGTTCCTACTTCTACTTGCATTAACAAATTGATGAGAACAATAAAAATTCAATTCTTGTTGGAAATTGGGGACCACTTCCCGAGAGGTTACCCATCCTAGTAGTGTTCATGCCAATGTATGCTTAACCTCCACCACTCTAATCCCATGCAAGCCATGAAAATTAGTGGAGGAGGGATGAGAATGGCCGTAGTCTTCTATTACTTATAGATGATCCCATTGCTTAGGACTCTATGCATATGGGATGTAGGAAGCCACATGCCACGACCTTCCAACACCCTCCCTCGGTGGCCAGGACGTGGGCTATCCAGAGACTCTAATGATACAGGGCTCAGTGGATTCTTGCATTGTCAATGATGTCATGGTTGGTACCCTTAGGATTTACCCACACAACCTTCTTTTTGGCCCGTGATTCCACACAATATGTTAGCAAGCTTGTCCATCCGCTTATACACACATTTGGCCTTTGTTCAACTCCATGAGAAGAATCGGCAAGTCAACTAGTTCCGCTAACAATCCCACTCCCAATGTATTAACATAATCCAAACGTGTAGGTGGATCGACTTATCGAGTTTCCCTTGAAGTCGTATCTGTGCATAAGGAAAAGCTTTGGCTATCCGATGGTTATTGATCGCGTGTCAAAAACGTTCAGGTGGAAGTATGGCTTTAAGATTGAGTGATGAATCAATGGATGCTGCCAAAAATTCTAGTAGTGCCGTATACGGAAGAAAGAGGAGACCCATAAGTGGCGGAAGCTAACAAAGCTTTTGCCCATTTTCGTTAATTTCAAATTTGTTTCAATCCACAATTTTTTCATCATGGATTGGAACCAGAGCGAAGGTTATTGGGAATCAAAATACGCCATAAACAAATGGATAAGTAAAAATTGGATGATGAATAAGAGATATCTAAGCCAGTGCCTCTTCTAGACAATCCGATTTAAGTGATCTCCACAAGGTGGGGAGGTCCAATATGTCAAAATATATTATTTTGGTTTCTAGTCTCTTTTAATGAAACACTTGAATCATCAGGTCTGTAAGATCCCTGACCCCACTGCGCAACGAATTCTGGGGTGCTAGCAGCGGAAGTAACACTTCTTGCGCGGTGTAGGGTCCCACACTCAGGGCCTCGTCCCCACGGGTATCCGGACAAGAGACTAATCCATCGGTTTTTCCAAAACCGAACTCGGAAAAACTTCCTTTGCCCGAAAAGCACATGCGATTCCACCAGGATAACTTTTTCTTAACATAGTCAAAAGCCTTAACTAACTGAACTGATCTGACCGAACTCGTAAGTTCCATAGTCAGATCAAGGGACAGATTGCACTTGGATCATAGAGACTAACGCTTTTTTCCTCATCGAGAGGCACAACCGTTGATCCTTTTTCCATAGAACAATTTTTGTCCGGGATTTAATTCATATATCGAACTAAACAGAAATTGAGTCTCGATTTACGGATCCATCAGTCGAGCCTAACCCCATCCAGTCCCATGGGTTAGCCAACCGCCCAATCACTGTAAAGATGGGATCCAATTAGGAATTTGGTTAGGTTTTGTCCCGAGTACAGGGAAAAGAGTTCCCAGGCCCCCTAGCCGGATATTCATGCAAATTTAACACCAGTCATGCCAGTTACACACCCAATATGAAATTGCCTTTTCATAGATTCAGCTGTTGAAATTTGAGCATAATGATGAGCTATGGTGGATCATACACTAGAATCAACATCATTAACAAAGTGATTAGCAAATGATTAAGATGTAATTAGTCAATAATTAGCAAATAGATTAATGTAGGCATGGATACTCAAAAACCAGCAAATTCTCATTAGGGCTATGCCTCAATTTAGAGAGTTTACATCAAGCATCAAATCCCATTGATTTCTCCATGATTCACTCCCAGAATATCTCCACCTTTTGCCTAATTCTCTCCACCTCTTCTCTTTTCCCAGAATATCTCCCAGAATATCTCCACACTCCTAAATTCCCTCATGCTACCCATTATTCTCTCCCAGTAGATTCTTCTCACCTTTTCACAGGTTCTTTCACAATTACATCTCCTCTTTTACAGCCTCTATCCAAGAGCTTGTTCCCACACACACCCTATTCACTTGTATATTTCAACACCTCCCCTCAAGTGAATAATCCTAGCACACCTAGACCCTATACCAAGTTTGCCTCCCCTTACTTGATAGTCCGCGACCAGTGTCTACTCCTCCCCTCAAGTTATCTCAGCACACCTGGACCCTGTATCAAGTTTCTTTCTTACTTGACAATCCGCGACCAGTGCCTCAAGTCCCTAAACTCCATAGTCCTTGACACTCTCTCTCTCTATGTGTCCAAGGCTACTATAAGTGCCCGCGACCTTGACTAAAGTGCTCACACATACATCTACCACGTGGCCTACATCATCGGTGGCTCAGAGGTGGTTTTACTTTATTGGGGCAGGTTACATTGGGTTGTGGGGTCTCTCTCTCTCTCTCTCTCTCAGAGATTTTCACATGGCTCCTCACTCTTTGGAGCCTCACATCTTCTCTTGTCTTAAGTCTTCTTGTCGTGGCAGCATCTCTCCACGCGTCCGTCTCTTCTTTCAGTCTTCTCGGGGCAGCTTCTCTTCTCGTGTCCATGTCTTCCTTCAGATCTTCTTGGTGTGGATCCTCTTCTTGGAAAGAGATATTCTTCTTCTTTCATGGCTGGGGCCATGAGCTCGTCCGTCAGGTCATTTTGCTCCATGTAAGCAACATGTTTCAATGTTTTGCTGACAGTTCCTTTGGGATTTTTATGTTTATTTTGTATCATTATGCAATGCAAACCCAAATTTATGCGGGAGGTCTTACCTCTTGCCTTAATCTGGACAAGGGCAGTGTCTGTTCCCATTTTTACACTGATGCAATGTGCCCAATACATAATGCGTATAGCATTCATTCTCATGCACATTCCAAATGCAACTCTGGCTGTGAATAATCTTGAATTTGAGTGAGATTTACAGGCATTAACCAAGGGTTAAATGCAAAATGATGATTTTCACAAATTTATCAGCACAATTTTACCAGAAATTACACTAAATTAAGGGTAACCAATTTGTACGGGATGGTTGGAGTATCAAACCAACTCCGATTTGCAATCTGAAGTTATAGGGATCTGTATCAGATACCTAATGATTAATCACTGATTAGCAAATTAATGCTCTGGTTTGTGTGCAAAAAATAGAGTATGCGGGGAGTCCAGATCTGGTGCCTTCCACTTCAAATGAGCTCAAATGCTTTCAAAGGCATCAATAGCAATGAGTCTAGTAGAGGATTAAGCCAAGAAACACAAGATTTGACCAAATATTGAAAGCTTAATCTCTGTTTTACCAAAGTCACCTGCAGATTTGATAAAGAGCTTGGATCTCACTGTAGACTTGATGAAACTCAATTCTGTCTTCACCAGCTTGTAGAGCATGCTTGATTACCCCTTGGACTAGGAGGAATTAGAGACATTTGAACTGAGCAAGTAGAAATCTCAATTCTCCTCCAGAAAAAACGCGTCGACGAAATCGCTGATTTCTGCTTCGTTTCTACGCGGTTTGATGCGCCGTCTTGCTGAGCATGAAGCTAAGAGTGTTAACTAGCTTGTGTTAAAAGCTCAAGACCTAATGTTGACTGTGCAAGAAGAATGAAGTCCTCCACTGGTTTGGCTGGGGGTGAAGGGGAAGGTGAAAAACTCACTAAAAATTGATTTTTTTGGCTAATTATCTACTAATCCTAATTAATTAACTAATGGGCTCATAAACCTAATTGATTCTAGGCATGGCTCTGATACCATGTTGAAATTTGAGCATAATGATGAGCTATGGTGGATCATACACTAGAATCAACATCATTAACAAAGTGATTAGCAAATAATTAAGACGTAATTAGTGAATAATTAGCAAATAGATTAATGTAGGCATGGATACTCAAAAACCAGCAAATTCTCATTAGGGCTATGCCTCAATTTATAGAGTTTACATCAAGCATCAAATCCAATTGATTTCTCCATGATTCACTCCCAGAATATCTCCACCTTTTGCCTGATTCTCTCCACCTCTTCTCTTTTCCCTGAATATCTCCCAGAATATCTCCACACTCCTAAATTCCCTCATGCTACCCATTATTCTCTCCCAGTAGATTCTTCTCACCTTTTCACAGGTTCTTTCACAATTACATCTCCTCTTTTACAGCCTCTATCCAAGAGCTTGTTCCCACACACACCCTATTCACTTGTATATTTCAACATCAGCCATCTTTAAAACAATCATTTAATGAAACCATAGTATCACTGATCACAATCCTCCAAAAATATCTGGTTGAATGTTAATTTCCAATCATTCCTTCATCGGAGTATCTATGGCATCATTGGCAACCAGAGCGCTCACCACCTGTCCACTCAGGGGCCTTTTCAATAGTTCCTAGCTCATAGTACCCGGTAATATAATCACTTATAAAAATCAAGATGGAATCTCTGTTGAAGATCAGCAAGATCAACCAACAGATCCATATAAAAAAGCCATGGACTCATCCGTTGAGGACCAGCAAGGTCAATCAACCAGATCCATACCCGGTTTCAGAAAATAACTCTTACTCCTTGTTCCAATATCTTCCACGATGCACGTGTGGGTATCTTCGGCGACCCAAAGCCCGAGCATCGTATGGTTAGCACCCTCTAGGATCCTTCGCAGGTCACCTAGCGCTTCACTCATAGGCCGCTTCCTTGGTCCCTCATCCACCGTACCGGAAGCTCACCATTTAAATCGAACCGAGGCTGGTCAAGACCTCGGCTGACCTTGCTACGCGAGACGTCCTCCATTGACTCTCCGTCAGCAGTTGTGACTTTATCAATTAAGTCTCCATGATCTTAATCACAAGATGGTCAAAATGCTTCCCCAGCATTCTTGACATAAAACAGTCATTTACAAACAGTTTACAAATACAGCTTCTATATTGAACTCTCGTCTTTCCACATTATCCCTCATCAGTCCACATTACTTATTCCACATTCCATTCATATGTGTACTCATTCTCATCCAATCACATCATTTTCCATCTCATCACCACCACCACAGATTCATTCACATCACATATCATATATTCACATCCCAATTCACATGTCATCACATCTCACCATTCACTCATATTGACGACACATCATTTCACATACACATTCGTATTCATTATTCTACATACACATCCACATTCGTACATCCACATCATACATCCAATTCCACATCCGCATTCATACATACACATCCATATCCACATCCATACATCCACATCCACATCCATACATCCATTTCTACATCCACATGCATACATCCATTTCCACATCCACATTCATACATCCACATCCATATTCCATATCTACATTTATACATCCACATCCATGCCCACATCCATACATCCACATTCACATTCACATCCCATACATCCATATCCACATTCCACATTCATACATCCATATCCACATTCCACATTCATATATCCACATCCACATTCACATTCATACATTCATTTTCACATCCTCATTCATACATCCACATCCACATTCCATATCTACATCTATACATCCACATCCATACATCCACATTCATACATCCATATCCACATTCCACATTCATATATCCACATCCACATTCACATTCATACATTCATTTTCACATCCTCATTTATACATCCACATCCACATTCCATATCTACATCTATACATCCACATCCATACATCCACATCCACATTCACATTCACATTCACATCCCATACATCCATATCCACATTCCACATTCATACATTCATATCCACATTCACATTCATACATTCATTTTCACATCCTCATTCATACATCCACATCCACATACATACATCCATACATCCACATCCATTTACATCTATCTGATTCCTATCACATCTTGTCACATCTATTTATAGAATGTAGGAGAATTCTAATTTTTTGATATAAAGATTCTTTACGCATCTAATTAGGCATAAAGACAACTTTAGTAGGAATAACACTTTTATAAAAATTCTTTTATATATCTATTTAGGCATAAGTTCAATTTCAAGGAAAATAACACTTTTGAATTAAAAATAAACCTTTTATGCATTTTACTATGCATAAATTCCATTTTAATGAGAATAACACTTTTAAAATAAAAATAAATCTTTATGCATCTAACTATGCATAAATTTAATTTCAATGAAAATAATACTTTCGAAATAAAAATAAATCTTTTATGCATCTTTCTATGCATAAAATCAATATTGATAAGAATAACTCTTTTGAATTAAAAATAAAATTCTTTATGCATCTTTCTATGCAAAAAAATCAAAATTGATGAAAATAACTCTTTTGAATTAAAAATAAAATTCTTTATGCATCTTTCTATGCAAAAATCAAAATTGATGAAAATAACTCTTTTGAATTAAAAATAAAATTCTTTATGCATCTTTCTATGCATAAAATCAAAATTGATGAAAATAACACTTTTTGGATTAAAATAAATTCTTTATGCATCTTTCCATGCATAAAGAATTTATGGAGTGCGTCAATAAAGCGAGCCGAGAGCAGCGAGCCGAGAGCAAAAATCACACAGAATACAAAAATAAGAGCAAAAATCACACAGAATACAAAAATAGATTATCCCCTTCAAGCGAGCAGATTTGTGCTTGTGCTGCTCTCTAAAACATTGACATAACACTGAACTTAATTATTAAATGACTGAAAACATTGACATAACACTGAACTTAATTATTAAATGACTGAAAACATTGACATAACACTGAACTTAATTAAATCAATCAATATAAGTGTGTTATTTATATAGCGCACAGAGTACAAAAAGTTTAATTGATATTCTCAAAATATTCTCAAAACATTATAAGTATATCCTATAATTGTTGTGGGTGGCTCCTCTGAGATCTTGTGAGCATCTCTTTCAAAATATAATTAGGAATCTTTGGCTAATGGATATGCATATTATTGTTCACATCCTGTCCAAGAATCATCAGGAAAACAAAGTAGATATGTTTGCAGGCAAGATATGGTTTTCTTTTGACCAACCTATCATTGAATTCTGCACACGAACATATTGGGTGGTTCTGAATGGTTACTTCAATGGGTAGGGCTTCTTTGTTCTGGATTTCCCTCACTTTAAATATTTCCTTCTGCCCTTCCATTTGAACATGTCCTCCCATAATTTCTACATTCATATCTAACGTAGCACTGATCTGTGCATATGCAGCTTTCGATATACCTTTTCGATAGGGGTATTTTTGCTTATCTTCCTCAAGAATTTTTTGCTTGTTTTGTTCACTCTCTTGAAGCAAACTATTTGGAATCTGTACACCAATCTCAAATCCAGCTTTTACTAAATCATGAGCTTCCCTGACTTTCAAGTGTGTACCTGTTGCTATTGGCCAAACATTAGGAACACTTGCACGTGGATGTAAGATTGTCTTTGTAGGCTTCCAAGTGTGTCGAACATCATTATTACAGAAATAGCAGTACTTTTCTTTCCTCCAAGAAGATAATTGACAATCACTCCAAAAGCATGGTGCCACTTCTCCGCCTCGTAGCTTTCTGCTACATTTTTTTCCTCCTACCCAATGGTTACATTCTACTCTATTGAAGATCGGAATCCTGTACAATGCCCACTTTGTCTGATGAATATCTTGCTCTAATGATTGAAGTGCTACGTCACCTTCTTCTGGATTTATTGATGCTTGCCCTTTTTCATGCTTATCCACTGTCACATAAACAAACTCTGGTCGGTGGCTAGAGCTCCCTACATTCCCCTCATGGACCTCATGAAGTGGACGTTTAGCTCGAATAGTCTTTTTCTCACCCTTGAAATTTATCCTGTTTGTAAACATTGGAGTGCCCATCACTGCATCATCAATTGCCCTTGAAGTAGCAGCTGGAGAAGGGCTTGAAGTTTGTCTGGAAAGAGCTCTCTCAATTAATATCTCTAGGTCAGGCCCTCCACCTATATATTTTCCTTCCATAAAAGCCATTTGACGAGCACACTGGAAGTAAGCATTGATGAGATCTGAAACACATGCATCGTACAAACTAATTTTATGTTTGTATCCTTCTCCTGCTAGCCAACTAGCATGCTTGGCTTCAGAGAGGTTCGTCCGTGGTACTAGAGCATTTACAATAGGCTCACCATCCTGTTCATTGAAAACCCATTGCACAAAGATAAACCCAAACCAGTAGGTTTTTTAATTACTGCTATTGAATTAAGTTCATAGAAAAAAAAAACATACATAACATACCTTAATAATAAAATGACCCCAACGACTTGCTCTATAGTGCCACCAACTAAGCCAACTATCTAGCTTGGGAATGTTTCTGTCTGCTGCCTTTCCTGTTGCCCACCATGCACGTATCTTACGGAATTGCACTAAAGCATCCTCTTTGGTTGGTGCAGTCCTCCACCTCTCACACATTTCATTGTGTTTTTCCATATGTTGAGCATATATATACTTTTGTGTATGCACTCGAAGATTGTCCTTCCAATGAAAAAGGCAAGATCTCTCCTTTCCTACCATCTCATCTCCACATTGTTATATACTGACCTAATAGCATTCCAATTTGCACCTGCTTCGTCGGCCATGAAGCCAAAAAAGTTTGCTGATTTCCCAGTATGGTCGATCATAACTGCATTCAAATTTTCCCAAAACATTATCTGTGCTGTCTCATCCTCCTCTCTAAACTCACAAGTTGCAATTGTGAGTAGCTCTCCAATCCTGCAAGAAGAGTATTTGGAAGATTATTGTATTGTAACAACTCAGACGAACAGTCATTTCATTTTGAAAAGAGAATAAAAATTAAAACATACGTGTGATCATACACATGTGCACCCATTGTGTGCCAATCATTCTCCACTCGGTGTACATGATCAAAACAAACCCATGAATGTCGAAGGTCTCGATCCCCCGCAGCATCCATTCTATTGACAATATCAACGCCAGAGCCAGGGCCAGTTGTGGACATCTTGAAAAGATAGCACCTCTCATCACTTTTGGTTGCTTGCAAGGGAAACCTTGATCCGTGGAAGAACTGAAAGTGGCATTTTCTTTTTAACTCTAGGATAGCCTCAAATCCATCACCTAGTGCTCGACTTGTCTTTCGACTTTGCATTACCATCTGCTTCACCCTACATTTACCAAGTTGGTTAAGAAGTTACATATATATATATATATATATATATATATATATATATATATTCAATAGAGAAGAACTTACTTTTTGAGATTTATTAAAGATATTAGCTCTTGAGACATCTCCTGGAGTTCCCTCTCTGACATAAACTCTCCAATCACTTTATCATCGTCAGTGAAAGCCTTCAAAACCAACTCCCTGGCAACAATCATTTGTACCTTTCGTGGACCCGCATTATGGTCCATCTGAACAACACGAGCTACTAAGGCTTTAATGTTTCGCATAGATGCTCGACACATGCCTCTAGCAATTGTGTGTGTATGTTTCCCATAGTGAAGGAACAATCTACTATGGGAGTGATCTTTAGGCATAAAATAGTAGGCAGACACTGAACATGTTTTTATGCACATTGGAACATGCTTACAAAAGAAACACTCTAAGTTTCCATAACTTCCCAAAGCCAAACATCCTTCATTTGGGGATTTCAATAATTGGCCATTCCAATGGAGCCTATTCGGTGATTTGTTTCGAAATCGATAAGTGCATCTTTCATTCATACACTGGAAGGTACCCCCACAAAAACTCTTTCTCAAAATAAAAGATTTATTAGTTCTTGTTTGTGTCTGGGGTTTTGTCCATGCATTTCCTTCATATTTGTGCTCCATACCCTCCATGCCCTTCCCATCTAAAAGCTCATAAATGCAATTTTCTTCATACTTCTTAGGGAGCTCCTTGACTTTTCCTTTGAATGTGCATTCATTTATAATATTATGGAATATGTCATTGGGCGGCAAAGTACGAACAATTTGGAAGGCAGATACTGCAGTGTCAAATGCAGGATCACCTTCCTCAATGTCAATTAAATTATCTGCATGCACCACCTTTTCCATGTCCTCTTCATCCAAGTCACTAGGAAAAAAATCAACAATCCAAAGTCAACAATTGAAACAAGAAAGATAACCTCACTATATTTTACCATGTTTCAAAAGTTGAAATGTCACTCACATAGGTGAGGTCTTGCTGCCAGATCCAGAAGGAATATCCCCAGGGGTAGGGAGTGGTGTTGATGTAATGGCTACTTTTGCAACATAAAATGATGACAGGGTATTATCTAAGATATAATACCCATGTTCACCAATCCCATGGTACAAGGGAATTGTCCCTATGCTCTCAAAACCATCATCAGTTTGCAATAGACCTTCAATAAAAATTTCATGTTCTGCACCTAGTTTTTCTTTCATTAATTCGGCTGATAATAAACATTTCCCATGTGAAAATGACAGTCTAAAAAGAGGGCCTCCAACTTTGTGTAGAAAAATCTGAACATTTGACTCAAAATCCCTACATTTCAGGAATACATTCCAAAAGAAAGTATAATGTGAGCACATATATCCATTAATATTCAAAACAAAGTAATACTATATACATTACACTAAAGCTAATAAAACGACTACGTGAGAAAAAGGCATAGGCTTCCTTTGGAATGAAAGTCTAATGAAAGGACAAGCTGGAAAAGCTATTTTTTAGTATATTTACTCACTAGTTTGAAAGACTACTAAAACAGACTATTTCTAGACTATCAACCCATCACAAAAAAAAAATATAGATGTTGCAATCAATCAACTCGTGGTAAAACTCCTTCTTCTCTTTATATGTTATTTCTCATGCACTGTTTTGCCATTGCTTCTTATTAGGTTGCCATTGCTTCTTATTAGTTCACCCTCAAGCTGCTCTCAGACCACCCTCCTCTTAAGATACAATGGAGCTGCTCTGTCTTTCTAGTTTTCTCAACATTTTCAGAGGGTGATACCTCTGAAGAAGAAAATAGTGAAATTAGTGAAAATAGTGAAATGGCTCCAGAGGAGCCAGATACCCCACCCGCTGAATGGTATGAGAGCTGCCATGATGGAATCGCAGATAGCGATTCCACCACAGAATATTCTCGGGTGGACTGGTACAATTTTCCTTTCGAGGAAGAAGAAGAGGAAGAGGAAATACAAGAGGAGGAAGAGGAGGAAGAGGAGGAAGATGAAGAAATGCCTGAAGAAATGCCCGAGCAGGAAGAGGAAGCAGAACATAAAGAAATGCCCATTGAAATGCCCGAGGCAGACACAGGCACAGGCTATGATGCAGATGCAGAGAACATCCCCGACTCCCACGGTGAGAAAGATGACAATAAGGAAGATAGGGATGACAGTGAAGAAGATGACAGTGAGGAAGATGGGGATGCATAAATTTCCCCACATAAATTTAGGATTTTGTCCTGTAATTTTTCTAGTAGGATTTTGCCGATTTTGCCCTGTAATTTTCCCAGTAGGACTCCAACTAAATTTGCCCAGTACGTTTTTGTTTTGTAATTTTCCCTAGTAGGATTTTGTTTTTGTAATTTTGTACTGCAATTTTCCCAGAAGGATTTTGTTTTGTAATTTTCCCAGTACGATTTTGAAGTATAATTTGCACATTTTTCCTTGTACTACAGTGGTTTAATTTTTAGTGGTTTAATGTTCAAGTAAGCACAATAATATATATTCACACGACTTTTTAGTGGTCAAATGTGTACTGCAGTGGTTTAAGCAGTGGTTTAGACTTTTTAGACTTTTAGAAGAAGTCCTTTTAGAAATATTTACACGACTTTTTATGCACACGACTGTAATCTATTGGAAGACCACGACTGGAATACCTCTATAAAAGGGCATCCACATTGTACTCCCTAAATATATCGCTGAAGTACAACAACGTTGAAGATGAAGATGTCTGCTACGCTCATGTTGCAACTCTCACCCTCACGACAAAGGGCATCACCTGCCCGAGCATCACCTGCCCGAAAGAGAGTATGTTCTTTTACGTTTTTTAAATGTGCGTTTTTTCCTTGCGTTTGTATTTTGTGTGTGGGGCCAAGACCATGAATGTCTACTGGCTCCTCCTCTTCATTGTATAGCTAAAGATGGCCACGTACTGGCACAAGATGGTCATTGTAGAGCTTTAAGGATCAAGTGCGCTGAGCGCACTTGATCTAGGAGGCCCCTACACAGGCATGTCTTGTCTATCCATGGAGGCATCCACATTAGCAAAAGATGTCTATGTTTTTATTAAAAATAAGGGCTCAACATGCCCATCAAAAAATTTAGACCTCAACATGGCCACTGTAGAGCTAAACATTGGCTTATGCTTTATCTGCAGAGCTAACATGGTTATTGTAGAGCTTCCTGGATCAAGTGCGCTCAGCGCACTTGATCCTAGAGGCCCTACACAGGCATGTCTTGTCTATCCATGGAGGCATCCACATTAGCAAAAGATGTCTATGTTTTTATTAAAAATAAGTGCTCAACATGCCCATCAAAAAATTTAGACCTCAACATGGCCACTGTAGAGCTAAACATTGGCTTATGCTTTATCTGCAGAGCTAACATGGTTATTGTAGAGCTTCCTGGATCAAGTGCGCTCAGCGCACTTGATCCTGGAGGCCCTACATAGACATGTCTTGATCCAGTAAAAAAATTTACACCTTACATAGACACCTCAACATGGCTACTTACTGTAGAGCTAAACATGGCCACTGCAAAGCTATCTGGAGGCTTCATCTGTAGAGCCATTGTAGAGCTTCCAGGATCAAGATCAAGTGCGCTCAGCGCACTTGATCCTAGAGGCCTTACATAGACAGACCTACATAAACATGGACCTACATAAACATGTCAACATGGACCTACATAAACATGTCTTGATCCAGCAGAAAATTTACACCTCAATATGGCCACTGTAGAGCTAAACATGGCCACTGCAAAGCTATCTCGAGACTTGCATGTGCAGAGCCATGACTATGCCATCATAGTCATTGTAGAGCTTCCAAGATCAAGTGCGCTCAGCGCACTTGATCCTGGAGGCCCTACATAGACATGTTTTGATCCTCAATATGGCCACTGTAGAGCTAAACATGGCCACTACAGAGCTATCTCGAGACTTCATCTGCAGAGCCATGACTATGCCATCATAGTCATTGTAGAGAATGAGTTTTTACATTGGCCATTAAAATCCAGATTGTAATCAATAGCAGTACATTATTACAAGCAGAGAGCTAAACATGGCCACTGCAAAGCTATCTCGAGACTTGCATGTGCAGAGCCATGACTATGCCATCCTTGTCATTGTAGAGCTTCCAGGATCAAGTGCGCTCAGCGCACTTGATCCTGGAGGCCCTACATAGACATGTTTTGATCCTCAATATGGCCACTGTAGAGCTAAACATGGCCACTACAGAGCTATCTCGAGACTTCATCTGCAGAGCCATGACTATGCCATCATAGTCATTGTAGAGAAGGAGTTTTTACATTGACCATTAAATAAAAAAATCCAGATTGTAATCAATAGCAGTACATTATTGCAAGCACAGAGAGATAGAGAGAGGGGGACTTACATGCTTGCAAACACGCAGAGGATATTTGCAGGTGATAATTGTAGAAGAGGATAGTTGTAGACGACAGCTGCAGAGAATAGAGTAGAAGATAGTTGTAGAAGATAGTTGTAGAAGACGATAGCTGCAGAGGATAGTCGTAGAAAATGGTTGTAGAAGATAGTTGCACGAGTGTACCTTTCCTTCCAGCCGTTGCAGAGGAATGAAATCCTTTTTGGGAAAAGGTTTTTTCGAGCACTTTGTTATTAATGATTAGGAATTTACAGCCTTGAATAATCCGTATACTTTGTGCCAACCCGAGATTATTTTCAACCTTGAATAATCCGTATACTTTGTGCCAACCCGAGATTATTTTCAACCTTGAATAATCCATATATTTTGCGCCAACCCTGCCAACCCATGATTATACAACCTTAAATAATCCGTATACTTTGTGCCAACCCATGCCAACCCATGATTATACTACCTAGAATAATTCATGTAGTTTACTTTACTTTTTGTGGGAAGAGTTATATCTTTGAAAATGGACACCAACTCCCAACGTTATGTGACTAGATCTTCTTGTTCTCAAAAAGATTGTTGTTTTGCTGGTATGGATTCCTTACTACCTCCTTCTAAACGCTCCAAAAAATTACAGGCAAGAACAACCGAGAGGGTGTCTCGAGGATTGTTTGATGAGGAAGTTCAGAGTCAAGGCCAAGTGTTGATGGAGAATGATAGACATGAGAATGAGAGAGACAGGGATGACAGACAAGAAGAGGATGAGAGACAGAATGATAGAGAGGATGAGAGACAAGAGGATGAGAGAGAGGATGATGATAGAGAGGAAGATAGACAGGAGGATGAGAGAGAGGATGATGACAGAGAGGATGATAGAGAGGATGATAGAGAGGAGGATGAGAGAGAGCATGATGATAGAGAGGATGATAGACAGGAGGATGAGAGAGAGGGTGATGATAGACAAGAAGATGGGAATGATAGAGAGGATGATAATGAAGAAGAAGAAGGTGGAGACACATTGACAACTGAGACAAGAAAAACAGAGAGCATCAAAGCAGAAATTTTCGGAAAGATCCTTAAAACCTCTACTCCAACTGCATTCATCGATCGAATTAGAGTTAGATTCAGCACCCCCCCCCCCAAGATCCCCTTGTGTAGGCTTCTTCCAACAGAGGCCATAAGGAGACTATGCCCCAGTACTGATAAGAACCTTGGTCGAGCATTCAAGAACCTTGGTGGGTATCTTGAAAGCAAGGGGGCGTTCACGGTGTCCATGTTTGATTTGGATGGAGAGGAGACTCCTCTGACTGAAGAAACAACATTGTCATGGAGTTCAACATGGAGGGATGTGAATGGAACTTTTGAAGAGTCTCTCAGAAATATGCCAGAATGGGGACCGTTCATCCAGGGTAAAATGATACATGTACTGGATGGAAACAACCGCTATAAATCTTGGATGGATTTGATTGCTCAAGGTGAGGGTGATTTGAAATGTTTTTATCTATTTATACAATTTTATGTATGCATCTAATATAATTTTATCATCTTTCTTCCTTTTACTCAGAATTTCCAAATGACATCTCTAAGCATTGTCTGGTGGCCTGTGACTTTCTACAATTCGAGAAGGCTGACGTTGGAGAGCTGATGTTTTCTCTTTCCAGATTGAATAAGTATATGTTTTATTATTTTTCTCTTTTTTGCTCTTGGCATTGATTGCATGATGTTGCTTCAACTCTCTGCATTGGTTGTACTAGGATGCATGACTATGCCTTTGTACCAACAACTTTTGGGGATAGGCTCTTCCAAATAAGGAGAATTGGTGAGTCCGATAAGACTACCCTCCTTGCAGAGCTCGATGATGAGGACAAGGCTTGGATGGAGAATGAAATGAAAAAGTGCCCCACTCGTGGCAAAAAAAGCTGGTTTTCTGTTCCAATAAATATATTGGCATGGCTTGTGTTTAAGGTATGCAAGATATTAAAGGTGTGCAAGATCTACTTAATTATGCGAAATATGTTTAATGTATGCAAGAGTAATTTTGTAATTAAATGGACTCTGTAGGACGATATGGAGATGAAAATCGAGGACAAGGCTAAGGGCATGGATGTAGACGGAAGGGCTAAGGTGATAAGAGAGGTAGAAATTCTGTATAAGAATAGGGTGGGAAAGTTTGCCCGCATAGCAGACCCTGCCAATGGAGAATACTTTTGGCGTGCTGTTTTGTCACTTCCTTGGCATGCAGCAGGGACCCATATTGCAACAGAAGAGAAACTGAACATGATTGGGGCTGCACAAGTTAGGGATGAAGATAAGGCATTCTTAGTTCGAATGTTGGATAATTCACAAGCTAGCATTCGAGAGATAGAGTACTTGCCTAAAGACAAAGCAAAAGCTAGAGAGTGGCTACATTCATTTGTGTTCTGGCTACAAATAAGTTCTTATGGCTCCAAGCTTCTGGAGGAGATTGAAAATTGTGATAGAATCTCCTTACCTTCCATTAATTCCTTTATAAACTATGTCGTCTTTCATCGACGAAAGTATTTCAAAAAAGCTTTTCAGAGTTCATCAGGGGGATATAAAATTTAGCAATGATATGGACACACAAAAAGGGCTACGCTCTGCAACACATCGAGTTGTTTATAGGTTAAAAAAAAAACTTGGTCAATTTTATTTCTTCTCCTTATGCTTCTTATATAGCCTATTGACTTTAGTTTTCCTTTCCATTTGGAATTTAGATGGCTGCTGAAAGAGGTGGATAGTGGTGTAGTACAGGCCATACCACCTCTTGTGTTGTTATGGATTTGCGAGGATACTCCACGATATATATATGCGGATCTGCACCTTGGGAGAGTAAGTGTTTTCTGTAATCATGGTCATGATGATAAAATGTATGTATGATGATAAAACGTATGTTATCTATTTTTGAAATGCATGGTTAGCCTCTATCAAGTGTTGAAAAGACAAGATGCCCCTGGTGGCTAGACATGGAGAGGTTTGTTGTGCCAGATGAAGAAATTCAATTACATGATCAACACTTAGCTATATTGGCTAAGATGACCATAGTGGAGGGTTCTGATGAGGTAACCATAAGTTGTCTCTGATTTTTGCACGATGATAAAGTTTTTTGATGAGGTAATTTATAACCATAAGTTGTCTTTGTGCAGAGTATACCATTGACTGCAGTACGTGGCTGCTCTACGAGCTCTCATGCCACATCTATAGCCTCTACATCTAGAATGCACCCTCTACCAGTTAACCTAGGGAGGGATATAGTGAGTCAAGCATTGGATGCAAATAGGAGACAAAGAGAAGTACATCAAACAACAAGTACTTCGGGCAATGTACATGTAGCCTCGTCTATGATCCAACCAGCACCTTTGAAAGGTGATATCATGCCGTTAACAGTAGTGTATGTTTATTGGGGTGATAAATATTTTTCTCTTACCAATCAATCTTCTTCTGTGTTTCTTCTTGCATTGTGGGAATTCGCAGGCATGGTATATGCATTCAATACCTCCATCGAGGACCTTGCAAGGGACTGTAAGAACATAGAAGGGCCATCCCCTCTATTCAAACATGTTTTGGAAGCCATGAATGTGCTTTGTAATAAAGGAAAAGTCCATGGGAAAAGGACTGACTATTGTGTGGAGATGGTGTTTGTAGACTTCCCCTCAAACCTCATTGTTGAGGGTTGTTTGGGACACAGAGTGCCACCTTGGAATGTGGTTAGCGAAAGTCTATATGAGGCAACTTTTCAATTTGTAGACTTTTGTCTTAATGATCATGGCTTCATAACATGCCTTTATACAATGGAAGAAGGAGTGAAGATAGAGCATGAGGCAACATCTAGAGGATTTGTGGTCTTTCATCGACAAGTGGTCAAATGCACTCCACCAGTGGGAAAGAAGATGGGACAACTTGTAACAAAGGTAGCTGCACACTTCTCTTCTACAAAAATTCTTATGTCTATGTCTATTTCAACTTATAGCCTAAGGAATTCACTACTATTTGAATGGATTTCATTACAGGTTGCATGTCTTATTCTATCTGTTTTTGTACGCTCAAGTACACCAAGGCAGTATTTACGGATGTATGGAGATAAGGTGGAAGAGCAAAATCTTGGGAGTGAATTAGATCTGGAACAAGACCTCATTCAAGATATGTAAGGGATCGACTCTGGATCTGTGATTAAAAACAATGTCTATGTATTTAGGGTTTAGGTTTTTGGGTCTCTCATCTCTGTGTTTATGTAGTGTTCCTGAAGAGGATATGGTAAAACGAAAGGGAAAGCCTTGGAGAGGTGGTTGCCAAAGAGGGCAGAGGCTATGCAAGTACATAGTATCTCTCTTTTCAAAGACAGGGGATACTATTGTTGACTTGTTTGCTGGGACTGGAACTCTTGGACTTATTGCAGCGGTCATGGAACGTAATGTTATTATCTTTGAAAAGGACCATCGCATATATAATAAGCTATTGGAGCCATATTCTACAAAGGTAATTCCCAAATTAATAAGACAAGGCACTGTTAATACCCCATAATCCTCTATAAATGCAATGTTCATTAATTTCTTACTTTTTTGCAGTTTGAAGAAGACTAAAGACATTTTGGATCTTAGCATTTTTTGTGAAGACAGAAGACATTTTGGATATTAGCATTTTTGGTGGATGTAGCGTGATATTTGAACTTTTTTTTAAAGACATTTAAAGACAGTTTCGATGTAGCATTTTTGGTGGATACAGAAGACATTTTATATATTAGCATTTTTGGTGGATGTAGCGTGATATTTGAACTTTTATTTAAAGACAGTTTGGATGTAGCATTTTTGGTGGATGTAGTAAGCCTGCTTTTATTTTGTGTCTTGAATACATTGTCTTGAAGGTGGTATGTCTTGAAGGTGGTATGGCATGTCATGTAGTAAGCCTGCTTTTTTTTTTGGTATGTCATGTGTCACTCTTGCTCACTTTCAATGGATACATGACAAGAAACTGCTCGCATCTCGTATTGATTTGAAAATAATTTGCAAATTGGCTCGCTGCAATGGGCTCGCTCCGTGGCCACCCTCGAATTTATGCATCTTTCCATGCATAAATCCAATTTAGTAGGAATTACACTTTTAGAATAAAAGAATTTCTCTTATGCATCTAATTTATGCATAAAATTCATTTATGATGAAAATCACACTTTTAATAAAAAATATATATCTTTTATGCATATGTTTATGCATATAAATCATTTATGATGAAAATCACACTTTTAATATAATAATTATATCTTTTATGCATATGTTTATACATACTTGAAAATCACACTTTTAATATAAAAATATATCTTTTATGCATATGTTTATGCATACAAATCATTTATGATGAAAATCACACTTTTAATATAAAAAATATATCTTTTATGCATATGTTTATGCATAAAAATCATTTATGATAAAAGTAACACTTTTATAATAAAAAAATATTCTTTTATGCATACTTTTATACATAGAAATCAATAATGATAAAAATAACACATTTATAATAAAAAAATATTCTTTTATGCATACTTTTATACATAGAAATCAATAATGATAAAAGTAACACTTTTATAATAAAAAATATTCTTTTATGCATAAAAATCAATATGATGAAAGTAACTCTTTTTGTAATAAAAATTATACTTTTATGCATTATTTTATGCATAAAAATCCATAATGAAGAAAGTAACACTTTCATAAATTTTTTTTATCAATAAGTATCTTTCATAGAATTTAATTCTATTGAAAATCATTCTTTTATAAAAATTAATCAATATGCATCTTTCTATGTATGAATGAAAATGACACTTTTAGAATACTCTAACGATGGGGATTACTCTTTTTGATTAATAAAAGATGAGTGTATCTGTCGCGCGACGACCAGGCTTGTTGCAATAATAGTAGGTCAAGCTTTCTCTTCGTTAACTTAATCTTCCAACTCCTCCCTACTTGATGATGTCCAATGGTAGTTGCTGACATTGTTGTCTCTCTGCTAACCTAGATTTTCTGATTCGTGGTGTAATAGCAGTAGTTATCTGTAGT
This sequence comes from Cibotium barometz, assembly GCF_041138505.1. NCBI lineage: Eukaryota > Viridiplantae > Streptophyta > Polypodiopsida > Cyatheales > Cibotiaceae > Cibotium > Cibotium barometz. The sequence goes on along the minus strand of NC_141046.1, from coordinate 64,134,615 downwards.
CTGGTTGGTCTGGTTGGAGATGACACACATCTAAGCCAACACTCCTCCTTAGTGTGAACCTTATTCTTGCATTTTGTACACTATATGACGACTAGGATTGTTGCAATAATAGTAGGTCAAACTTTCTCTTTGTTGACTGAATCTTCTAGCTCCTCCCCACTTGATTGATGTCCAATGGTAGTTGCTGACATTGTTGTCTCTCTGCTACACTCGATTTTCTTATTCGTGGTGTTATAGTAGTAGTTATCTGTAGTCTGGTTGGTCTGGTTGGAGATGACACACATCTAAGCCGACACTCCTCCTCCTTAGTGTGACCCTTATTCTTGCATTTTGTACACTATACATTCCATCTCATTCTAGATCCATTCTTTCTTGTGTCCTCCTCTGACAACCTTGACTAGGGAAGCCTTTAGTTCTTTATTAACATCCATTGCCTGCTTCTTGTCTTTCTTCTTTTGGGGCTTCCTATCTTCTTTGGTATATCCAAATATGATTTAGAGTCTAAGTTAGAAGTGTCTTTGTGAGACCCCTGCTCCCTCTGCGCACTAGAATCTGGGAAGCTAGAAGTAGAAGTAGCAACCTCACACGCGAGGTAGCGTTTCCCACTCGGGGCCTCGCCCACGAATGTCCGGACAAGAGACTAATCCCTCGGTTCTTTGAAAACCGAACCCGAAAAAAACTTCCCTCACCCAGAAAGCATAAGTGATTCCTCCAAGAGAATTATTCTAACGTAGTCACCTTAACTTCCCTTTTTCATTCCGACCGAACCCGCGGATCACATGGCTGGATCAAGGGAGGAACTTGCACTTGGATCATAGAGATCAACGCTTTTTTCCTCGTCAAAGAGGCACAGCCGTTGATTCTTTTCCATAGAACAAGGATTATCCGTGATTTACTTCAACTATTGTAACTTGAACAAAATTGAATTTTAATTTTAGGGATCCATCAGTGCAGCCCACCCCATCCAGTCCTATTGGTTAGCAAACTGCCCAACCACTGTATTGATAAGATCCATTATGAAAATTTGGTTATGTTTTGTCCCTGGTACCAGGGAAAAGAGTTCCCAGGTGGCACTCATGCAAAATACAATTTAGACACACCACTTACGCACCCAATATAAAATTGCCTTTTACATATTTAGCTATCTTTAAAGCAAACTTGAAATGAAACCATAGTATTACTGATCATAATCCTCCAAAATATCTAGATCCAATTTCTAACTTTTCCACTTTCCAACCATAAAATCTAATTTCTGTCATTCCTTCCTCAGCGTACCTATGGCATCATCGGCAAACCAGAACGCTCACCACCTGCTCACTCAGGGGCCTTTTCAATAGTTTCTAGCCCATAGTACCTAGGAGTTTAATCACATAAAAACCATATGGACTCTTAGTTGGGAATCAGCAAAGATCAATCAACAAGATCCATGTAAAAGAGCCATGAACTCATCCGTTTGAAGACCAGTAAGGTCAATCAACCAGATCCATGCCCGTGTTCAGAAAACAGCTCCAACTGATTTTCTTCCCCAACGCACATGTGGGTATCTTCGGGGACCCCCCAGAGCCCGAGCACCGTATGGTCAGCACTCTTTAGGTTCCTTATTTTTTAGCAGGTGACCTAGCGCTTCACTCATAGGCCGCTTCCTTGGTCCCTCATCCACTGTACCGGAAGCTCACCATTTTAATCAAACCGAGGCTAGTCAAGACCTTGGCCGACCTTGCCACGTGAGACGTTCTTCATTGACTCTCCGTCAGCTGTTGTAACTTTTTCACTTAGGTCCGCACGACCTTATTGACAAGATGGTCAAAATGCTTCCCCAGCATTCTTGACATAAAACAATCTTTACCGCACGACCTCATTCACAAGATGGTCAAAATGCTTCCCCAGCATTCTTGACATAAAACAATATTTAAAAAAACAGGTTTCATCTACAAATACAGTTCTAAATAGAATTCCCATCTTTTCTTATCATCCACATCCTTTCACATTATTCCTCATCATCTCTCGTCATTCCACATCATTTCTCATCGTCCTATTCCATGTCATTTCTCATTATTCCACGTCATTTCTTATTATCCCATTTCATGTCATTTCTCATTATCCCACATTTTCTACATTAAGTCACATCCAATCACATTATTCCTGTATCAACTCACATCCATTCACACCATTCCTACATCCATTCACATCCATTCTCATCATTCCTACATCCATTCACTTCCATTCACATCCATTCACATCATTCCTACATCCGTCTATTCACCTCCAGTCACATCATTCCTACATCCATCCTCATCCATTCATATCCATTCACATCCATTCACGTCTATTCACATCATTCCTACATCCATTCACATCATTCCTACATCCATTCACATCATTCCTATATCCATTCACATCCATTCACATCATTTCTACATCCATTCACATCCAGTCACATCATATAACATCCATTCACATCAATCCGTTCACATCCATTCACGTCATTCCTACATCCATTCACATCATTCCTACATCCATTCACATCATTCCTATATCCATTCACATCATTCCTAGATCCATTCACATTCAATCACATCATATCAGATCCATTCACATCATTCCTACATCCATTCCTACATCCATTCACATCCATTCACATCATCCCTACATCCATTCATATCTATACACATCCATTCTCATCATTCCTACATTTATTCACATCCATTGAATGATTTTATAAAATTTATGCATAAGCTTCTTTAATTTTTTGACTATTGAATAATACTCAAAACTCCACTTTTAGCATAAAAATATCTATGCCTAGAATATGATAGGAATTCCTCTTTTTAGTTTATTAAAATTATGCATAAAAATAAGATTTATCTCTTTTCCGAGAAAATTTGCCAAAGCTTCACTACTGCAATTACTAAAAATGTTCAATTTTCTAATTTGAAATGAAAACTTGTAATGAAAATATGATAGGAATTCTTCTTTTAGAGTAAAATTAAATTATGCATACATAGCATAATTATGAATAAATCTCTTGATTATTCTAAAATAACCATTCCTCATTTCTAAAAATGTTAGCATAACCCTCTTTCAATTTAGAATGAGTTAATATGATTTGTCTTACTCATAATCAAGCTAAAAAGAATTACCCATCATTTTTACTAGATTAAAAATCATAAAAATATCTAATCTCTTTCTCTAGCTTATCAAGCCTAGAGTTTTGATTAGGATAAAGAGATTATCATTGAGAATCATCCTTCTTCTACCAAGGATCTAACCATAAAGATGATTAATCTTTCCAAAAGAGAGATTTATTAACAAAAATACTATAATTAAGCATAAAAATTAGCATTAATCTAATTAAACATTATGAATCATTGGAGATCTTGATTTTAAGAGAAAACCATTCCATTGAAAGCTTCTCAAGCTTTAGAGGGGTTGAGAAGAAGAAAATCATTGAAAGAATTGAAAAAAAACCATTAAATTAGGTTTACCTTTGAATTTGGCTTGATTCTTTGGCTAGAAGTGAAGCCCACAAGCAAGTCTTTGGCCACCAAGAGGGGGAGGGTAATCTCCAGAGGATGGAGAATAGAGAAGATCCAAAGCTCCCAAGAGAAGAGACAATTAGAGGGATAATAGAAATTACACTAAAATAAAAGATAATAATGGCATGTAAATTCACAAAGATGAAAATATAAAGGAATAAGGGTCTATTTATAGGTAAGGGAGGCCAATAACCAAGTCCAACTGGGTTCTAGAGATTCCAGCTTCAGTTTGACCCAATTTGGACAAGATTTGGATCAGTTTGGCTCCCTTTTTGATCTAGTTTGCATTAGAAGAGAGGAGAGATAAAAATATCACATTTTTTTGAATTAAAAAAGCCAAGCAATGATGATAAAAAAGGTGCCTACCTCAAATGGCTTTCCCTCCTTACTGAGGTGTCAAAAATGCATCATTTTACCAAAATATCTAATTTTTTTTACTAATATACCTTAATTTTTAACTAATAAACCCTGTACTTAGTCAACTCTTCATATTATGTGAGCATTTACTCATTTTTGGGGTATTTTCTTTTATTCTTTGCATTTTTGTCATCCCAACACTTGGATTAATCCTATTGGCCTTTTGGAACCTTATTTGGACCTTAATCCAAAAATTTCTAAAAATGTGGACCCTTAGGCTAAGGTCTCTTATACACATATTCAATTAATTCCTAATGCACATTGGAAAGTTCATTTTGAACTTATATTTCAAGGGAATTCATTTTAGATATCAGGAGAATTTTTGTATCCAAAAATATCTCAACTTTGAATTATCTCTCTCTAGACATTTTCTCTCTCAAGGCCAAAACAGGGTAAAACAAGAACTTTTTCCATTTCTAAGGGGGGATGATTACAAGATACTAAAGGGAAGGTTCTTACACATGTACATCTCAAAAGCTGAGGGGGAGGAATCTTACAGTCTTCTTCAGACTCACACATGGATAACTCCTCTTCTTTCTCTTTTCCTTTCTCAGACGTCTTACAGTCTTCTTTAGACTCACACATGGATAACTCCTCTTCTTTCTCTTTTCCTTTCTCAGACGTCTTCTTCTTCTTTTAAGTATCTTTCTTGCTTTTCCTCAAGATCCTCCGTGCTTTCATTGTTCCTCCTAATACTTACTGAAATGTGAGAGTTTCCAGGTTAGGCGATGCCTCAACTGTCTAGAGTGTTGTTTGCAATCCTCCCATAAGCCCCATTGGCTCAGAGGAGCTGTCAGCTTGATCCAATCTCATCAAGAGTGATCCAAACTCAGTAGCATAGTTTTTCGTGGGCATTTTATTTTGGGCGAGCCACAATACTCATAGTCTTTTCATGGCACGTTTAGACCAATCCATTTATCTATACCTTTCCCTGCAGGTTTCTCTTGGTGCTTCTAAATGCCGAGCACTTCCTAGATTCCTAACAATTTATTTCTAGAAGAGAGAGATTTCCTACAAGTAAGTCCCCACCATGAGTAAGAAAATCCCTAGCAAGATCGCCAAAAAACTTTGTTGTCTCGTTAAGACCCAACAGTTCAATGATTCTAAACCTCCCTAAATGGCATCATCATGTAGCTGAGCTATCCATATGTGCCCAAAGCCATAAGTGGGCAAAATGTGCCAGCACTGTCTACATGAATTGGGGACACTCTTGAGGTTAGTCCTGATGAACCAGAGATGATGAGCCAAAGAACAATTCGAAAGGTTCCCAAACAAAAGCCATGAAAGGCTACTTCTAGTCCTGGTGTAAGGAAGACTTAGTTATGTGAATTACAGTACCCATTTTCCCTTGTATTCACATGAGAAGGTGGCCTACGAAGCCAGACGGTTTAGAGATGGCTTGGATTAGATTTGACACACTCCACCAAATAGGCTACCTGCTGCTACACTAGATTGTTATCGCATAACATTCCACACATGGAGTAGGTAGGTTTTACTCTTATACACCATGTCCTGATATTATGGGGCCCAAGATGAGCTCAAATGGTTGCGGGAGGTGGGATAGTTGCTATGTAGATACTAATACATCTCTATGGCCGAGTCTACACCCTGGATAGTGGCATCGAAGTATGAAGTAAGTAAACGTTCATAAGCTTGATCTCTAACTCTCCACATAATTATATATAGTCCAAAATATCTTGGTGATATTTTCTTGTACTTTTCCAAGAAGAGTGGACTTCTCTTGGTTGTACACGAAGAAAAAAACATATCACCTTCATTAAACTTTCCTGGTAGCCCATTTTAGATCGATATACTACTTTTATCTATCCTCGATAGCTTTAATATCTTGCTTTATACTATGAATTTGATGATCCATTTCATTTAGCATTTTTTTTGACACTTTCACTCTGATCAGTGGATTGAACCAATTCAATGGTGTAATACAATATTGTCCATAAAGTGCCTTAAATGGACTCATCCCTATACTATGAATTTGATGATCCATTTCATTTAGCATTTTTTTGACACTTTCACTCTGATCAGTGGATTGAACCAATTCAATGGTGTAATACAATATTGTCCATAAAGTGCCTTAAATGGACTCATCCCTATGCTTTTATGATGAGATGCATTATAAGATAATTCTACCAAATGTAAATAAGTCATCCATCTCCTAGGTTCTCATCCATAGAACACTTGAAGAATATCTTTTATCACCTGGTTTACCCTCTCTTCCTGACCCCATTAGTTTTCAGATGATAGGGAATACTAAGATCCAGAGAGCTATCCCTAGATTTTCGAAGAAATCAATGCAAACGTAGGATGGAGTATGGATATTTTCTTCAAAAAGACTTTAACAACATAAAGTGATCTATCCCACAACCAAGATGGAATTATATGTTGCATTAACTGAAGGTAATCGAGTAATAAAATCCATGTTTATGCACTCCCATTTCATTTGCAGGATGTCTGAAGGATGCAACTTTCCTATCTTTTTTATTCTTTCAACCTTGACCTTTTGGCAGACTAAGCATTGAACATGCTATAGTACATCCTTCTTAAGTCCTGGCCAAAAGAAACTTTTCTTTATAGCCATGAAAGTCTTTACATAGCTGGGGTGTCCTACTATAGGGTCATCTCATGAGCCTCGTTAAACATCTTTCTCTTATAGTAGTAAATGGGGTGTCCTACTATAGGGTTATCATGAGCCTTGTTAAAAATCTCTCTTAAGATCTCCTTCTTCAGGAATACACAACCAATTATTAAAGTACAGACATATATTCTCTAACCTAGATCCTTGAACTTTCTTCACTTCTTGGGCCATCTTACTTTCCTACTTAAGGAAGGCAATAAAAAGGGTGAAGAATTTATATGATCTAATCTTCTCCTTAATCTTAACGGGTAAGGGATTTGAAATCATAGTTATCAACTTTCCTGCTAAGCTCATCGACGTGACCACATTCTCTTTTTATCACCTATATTTGATTTCAAAATCAAACTCTTGAAGGATTTGTATACATCTTCTTTGCTTCTCGTGTTGTTAAGATCATTTTGAGAAAAATCCACCTTAAGCTCTTATGATCAGTAACTAAGGTGAACTTCTACCTCAGATGATAGTGTTGCTAAAGCTTCAAGGCATAAACTATTGTAAGCAACTATAAATCATGGACAACATAGTTCCTTTTATGGGGACTCCTATGGGGCGTCCTTCCTACATTAGGATTCCAGTCCGCTAACATCAATGATGACTTTGAAGGACTTTTAAAATTTTGGTAACTTCAACACATGATAATGCAAATTTCATCTTATTAAGGCACTTCTCAAGAAGGACATTCCATTTTGATGGTCTCCAATGTGGGAAAAAGCTTGTGGTTTTTTAGGGTTTCTAGGACTTTACACACATGCTTCTCATGATCTAAAACATTCTTGGTGTAGACCAAAATATCATCAAAGGAGAAGAAATATTGGCATATCATGGAATAAAGATTCCATGTTAAACCTAATATTCCTCTAACTTCCTTTATCATCTTTGGTTTTGGCTAATCAATAACATATTATACCTTCATCTCGGATCAATTAATATTCCATCCTTTGACACTATGAACCCTAGATATTCCATCCTTTGACACTGAGCCCTAGATATTCAATTCAATTGGTAAAGAAGGTACACTTACTTTTCTTAGGGAAAAGATTGCCTTTTTCTAAGGGTTTCCAAGAATTTATGCACATACTTCTCATAATATGTAGCATTCTTGGACAACGGTTGAACAAAAAAATCTGATGCAAGATTGCAAAGGAGAGCTCAAAACCGCATGGTCTTCAATGAGTGACGACTCAAGCGGACAAGAACAAGGTCTCAATGTTCCCCCCAACTTCACACAGTACACTCTTCAAGATCGAAAGATTGTTCTTCAACAGCCCATGCGACAAAAGCCAAGCGTGCCAGGGGTTTCATATGATGGTCCAGAAGATGCAAAAAAGATTGATATCGCTAAGCCAGGAGAAGAGCCTCGCTATGTGTGGATTGCCACAGACTTGTCCTTGGATGAGGAGAAGTTATTAATTCAAACAATAAAGGAGTATCGTGATGCTTTTGCTTGGAGTTATAAAGACCTCAAAGGAGTTGATCCAAGCATATGTCAGCATACAATTCCATTGCGAGAGGATGCAAAGCCTTCCAAGCAACGTCCTTATACTTACAATGAGAATTTTGCACGAAAGATAAAAGAAGAAATAGACAAGCTCTTAGAGGCAGAGTTTATCTATGAGATTGAACACACTGAATGGGTCTCCCCTATTGTAGTGGTGCCCAAGAAAAATGGAAAACTTCGAGTATGTGTAAACCTCAAGAAGGTAAATGCAGCTACTATACGTGATCATTACCCACTTCCAATCACAGATCATGTTCTAGAACGAGTTGTAGGGAAAAAGGCACATAGTTTCTTGGATGGATTCTCCGGTTACAATCAAGTGTCAATTGCTCCAAAGGATCAACACAAGATAGCCTTTGCTACTGAAGATGGCATCTTTGCCTATCGTGTTATGCCATTTGGTCTAACAAATGCACCAGCAACCTTTCAGCGGTTAATGAGTCATGTATTCAAGGAGTACCTTAGGCAATTTCTTGAGATCTTCATGGATGATTTATGTGTTCACTCACAAGAGCGTGATGATCACATAGAAGACCTCAGACTTGTGTTTCAAAAGTGTCAACCTTATGGTATATGCTTGAATCCTGCCAAGTGCAAATTCATGGTAAGACAAGGGAAAATTTTGGGCCATATTGTTTCTCGCAATGGGATTTCAACAGATATGGATAAAATTGATGTCATTGTCTCATTACCTCCGCCTATCAACCCTAAAGGGGTACAAACATTCATGGGACATTGTGGCTATTATCGACGATTCATCTACATGTACGCTGTCCTAGCCAGACCATTATATGCTCTTCTTGTAAAGTTTAATTGGACTGATGAGTGTGAGAAATCCTTTGAAAAGTTGAAGCAAGCATTAGTGACTGCACCCATCTTACGGGCACCAGATTGGAACCAAATCTTTCATGTCCATATTGATGCTTCAAACTTTGCAATTGGATGTATTTTGGCTCAATCGGGAGAACATAATAAGGATTTCCCAATCTCATATGCTAGTCGACAGTTGAACAATGCTGAGAAGAATTATACCACAACAGAAAGAGAAGGTTTGTCCATGATATATGCAGTGAAAAAGTCTCGCCATTACCTTTTGGCAAACAAATTCATATTTTTTGTGGACCATCAAGCATTGCTATACTTGGTGAATAAGCCTTGTGCAACTGGAAGGATTGTGAGGTGGTTTATCATCCTTCTTGAGTTTGATTTTGAAGTGGCAGTCCGAAAAGGAACAACTCATCTTAGGGCAGATCATTTGTCTCGAATCACCTCTGGTGAAGCTCCTGTGGATGTGGATGATGATATGTTAGATTCAACACTTTTCCTTGTAGAGACAGCTCCTAAATGGTCTGAATCCATCTTAGAAATTTTGACAAGTGGGCATATACAACTAGCGGGTCCTAATGTGGACCTATAGCGACCAAGTTAATCTCAGGGAGATTATATCGTCAGGGTAATGATGGAGTGTTGCGGCTTATACCTAACCCTGACCAATATGAGGAGATCTTGGAATGGGCACATGCAGGTATCGGTGGAATCCATGCATCAGCTACTACTTGTGTGCGACGTATATCTCAGGATGGGCAATGGTGGCCTACCATGCATGCGAATGCTGAAAAATTTGTTCGTAACTGTGCTTCATGTCAAATTCAACAGCCAATTCATAATGTCACATTATTCCAAATTTCAACTACACCAAGTTGGAGTAAGTATATTGTGGACTATCTTCAGCATGGTCATACTGATCAAAAAATTCCTAGATATCGAAAGCATGCTATTGAAGTTGAAGCGGCCAACTATCTGCTGATAGAGAACCAACTCTACAAGAGGGGCAAGGATGGTAACTTACGCATATGTGTATGTGAAGCTGACTACTTGAAAATCTTGACTCATGCACATGCAAGTGTTGGGGGTGGACACTTTTCGGGCAATACCACAGCTAAGTTGATTAGGTGGTCTGGGCTTTGGTGGCCAACCTTACAAATGGATGCCGAAGAATATGTAAAACCTTGTGACGATTGTCAAAGGACCAATCCTCCCATTACTAAGGACAATATGCCATTGCGGCCTATGTTAAGCACACGTGCTTTTGCAAAATGGGGTATTGATTTTGTCGGTCCCATTAAACCTCCAGCTCGTCACACGCATGCCGAATATATTATAGTCGCAACTGACTATTTGACCAAATGGGTAGAGGCAAAGGCTACAGTCAAAAATGATGCCAGAACCACAGCCAAATTCTTGTACAAGTTGAGAACCAAGGGGAGCTCTCTAAAAGCGAGTTCTTAGACTTATCAAAGCTTTCCAGAGCAAGGGAGTCTAGAGATGATTGGCTCATTGAGCCGGACATGCTTGGACCATCCAATGCCCAGTCCTCAAAGCCATCCATAGATGATTTACTTCTTGTAGATCTAAATTTGGAAAGGGATAGGAAAGGCAAGAGCAAAATGGATCAGGGGGCTGAGAACCGATGGGAGTTTGTACGACAAATTCCTGTGACAAAGGTCTTATAGGATGACCCACTTCAAGAGGTCTATAAGGACTCTTTAGAAGGATATTATGCCACAACTAGAATGCCAGAGCTAGATCTTCCTCTAGCACTTGTGGTGATAGTTGAGAAGCTTGCAGGACACATGAACCAAATCGTTGATAAATGGGCCAATGAATACCGAACCTTAGATTGGAAGGAGATTCGGGAGCTCACGTGGAAAGGACAACCATTATTCATGGAAGTGTTCTCAATAAATACAGCTAAACCACGAGAGACAGCCTTTCATGGAGAAATTGTTGCTCCTCCCCTACGAGAGTTCATTAGAGAAGGAACCCTCAACATCAAAGTGGACCACTGCAAGTAGCCCAACTCTAGCACCAAGACATTATCCTACACCAAAAGTGCGACCACAGATCACACCACAACAACGTTTTTCTCAGTATGACAATTGGAGGGTAGGGGAGCCAACTCGGCCTCCCATAAATGCACCTCCTGAAATGCGGGTAACAAGATCTTTGGAAGGGGTTGGTGAGGCAGGTAATAGGGGACCCACAGCAATTTGGGATGCATGTGGACCATCTTACCAAAGAGAGGAACAATTCCCACTGAGAGTGAGAGGCCGTAGGCCCTATGATGAGTATTCAAGACAAGTAAGACCATCAACTCTTCAGAAACTGGTAAAGAAGTACGAAGGGTCAGGAGATCCATATGACCATGTAGCAGCATTTAGGCAAGCAGTTTAAGCTGAGCAAGTGGCTGACAAGTATACGCAAATTGAAGGATTTGGGCTCACTCTTGAGGGAAAGGCCCTTGCTTGGTTTCAGGCACTAGAGGCTTCAGACAAATCTTCTTTACGAGTTCTGGAAGACAGATTCATTGCTGCTTTTTCCTTGATGGGGATTCAACATGACACGGTAGCAAACATCTACTCCTTCAAGCAAGGCGAGAATGAGAGTGTTAGAGATTGTGTAAATAGGATGAAGCAGTACATTAATCGTTGCCCAGAAGATGAGAAGCCCACCCAGAGTTGATTAATTTCTCTCTTCTAAAAGGACTCAAAAATTCAACACTGCATACACATCTCTATGCAAAGAAGCATACAAATTTCAATGAGTGTTGCCATGATGCTATGGATTTCACAGATAACTTCAAATTCCAAGATGGTACTGGCCCTGAGGTGAAACCTAGAGATCAGTGGGGTGATGACCAAAGTTCAGGGTCTAGCGCGCTAGTAAATCCAGACCAGATAGCTAACCTAGTACTAAGGAGATTGGGACAAACCTAGCGCCCACCCATGCAGCCACAACAACAGCAGCGACGAATGAGGAGTGTACTACCTACAGGTCCTCATCTTTGTGGAGCATGTGGCGCGGTAACCATAAAACCGAAGAATGTAATACCTTTTCTCCTCTAGTCACAAACCAACCCACGAAGAAGTGGTGCCAGGCCTGTGCTTGGAACTTTACCCACACCACACAGGAATGTACTCGCATTGCAAGAATGAGACAGGAGCGTGAGCAGCAAAGGGATGGAGTGACTCCACAAATGCATCAACAGTATACTAATTTTGAACGTAAGCCACCGATGGCACAAGAGCAAGCACGACCTGTTCTTGGAGCTCAACCTCCTGCTCCGGGGACTGCTCTTGTGAGGGTTGTTGACTACGACAATTCAAATATGTGTAGAGACTGCTCCGGGGACTGCTCCTGTGAGGGTTGTTGACTACGACAATTCAAATATGTGTAGAGACTTGGTAAACCCAGGCTATGTGGAGGAGGAATATGCATCATATTCATCCAAGGAAAATCTCTTTGAAAGTCCCGCATATCCAAGCCAAGCACTGGAGGCTCAACCAGGGGAACAAAATTCTTTGATGTTGCTAGGCGGCTACCAACCTAGGACTCCAGGCCCCTCAGGTCAATGGCAGCAAAGGAAAGTAGAAGCCAAACTAATGGGCCCCTGTTTTATGAGTGCGGAGAACCCCATTGGGCTCGTGATTGTCCCCATCGCTCAAGGCAAGCATCTCGATCCAATACAACAGTACCACAGTTTCCACCAATTGAAAGATATTGTCTAGGGTGTTGTGTAGAACACTTCCCAAAGGATTGTTTGCTGAAACCACATGAAAAAGGCACCTCTCAACCAAAGGTCTCACTCAACCTTGTAGGGGCAGTTCCATCGCCACCTTCATCTGAGAATGAGGATGTCGTGCCACTTAGAGTCATGACTAGATCACAGACACGAAATGCCGAAATGCAGACTGATGGACAACCTCGAACTAGGGATGCAAAGGCAAATCTAGTGGACAAGACCCTACATTCCAATAGAAAAAGGACCACTGGAGGAAAAAGAACCGCAACAAGCAAACTAAAAGTGTATCCACTAGTTCTCAAGAAGTCTCTAAACAAAACATGAGGGATCAAACTTTTACATCCCAAGAAGTGCATAAGGAGCATCAACCTCAACCTGGGCCTAGTGCTAAACAAGATGAGGCTAGTACGACCGAGGATAGTTCTGGGGGTTCTGTTTTTGTGGATAAGGTGAACGAGACTCTAGATGCCATCATTGATGCTCATAGAAGTCGCATTGCAGCTTTATCTGAGATACCCAAGAAGCTTCAAGAATACCCAAACCCTCGTGAGGAGAAGATCAATCTAGCTGTACATCAGCAACTCATTAGGGAAGCTCAATCAATACTTGAGGAACCACCTCCACCTATCCCTCGAGGCCCAACCTCTCTTAAGCCAACATTAGAAACCATACCAAAAGTGTCATCAAGTCGGGAAATGAAAAGTGAGCTCATCTCACAAGCTCATAGTGAGAGGTCTGCACCAATTGACACCCCATTGAAAGAAGGTATTCTGCCATCACCTAGCCTTGCCTTCCCATGCAATGATGAAGTTATTGATGCTAACGAGGACATGGCAAATGAGATGTGGGCAGCAGTTCATGAGAAAGTTAATGAGAATATGTCCTCTATTATTTCACCTCCATTCTCTGAGGTGGATTTTACCAGGGGCACAGAAAACAACTCTAGACGCCTAAGCATCCAGGAGGAAGTTCAAACAATTGTTTCTCCTAGAAGTAAGCATACAATGAAAACCTTACCATCATATTTGGGAGAATATGAGAACTGTTCTCAAACCTTGAGGATACCCTCCATGCATAGAAGGTTGACAAAGGAGATGGATATGGGTATCGTGCAAGCTATTTTGTCAGCACCAGTGGCTTGTACCTTACCTTTGCTTGATTTGATAAAGCTTCAACCTGAGTTGTGGAATGATATTGCCACATGTTTGTCAGAGCAGGTATTGCTTCAAAAGGGTCACCATCAGTGTACTATACACCCTGAGACAAAGCATGTTATGCCAGTTCCTATCAACAAAGCAGGAAAATTTTGTGAGGACGATCAGGGAAATGCTACCCTCCCATTAGAAGTGCGAAAAGTAGCTTCAACTGCAATACTTGATAGTAGTGCAGGAGTGGGCATTGTGACAAGGTCCATTTGGGAAAAGTGGGACAAACCTGCTATTAGGAGTACCAAGATGCGCTTGCAGCTAGCAGATGGAAGCTTAGAACATCCCCTTGGGCTGCTTGAGAACATATTGGTCATCACCACATGTGGGATTGAATATGAGCACACCTTTGCAGTAGTGGATTTTGGAAAACATCCAAACTATGAAGTGATATTGGGTAGACCATTCATGCGACAATTTCAAATGATTCAAGATTGGGGATACAATTATTTGTACCTCCGACATGATTCTGTCATCACAAGGGTCAACCTAAAGAATCACTCATATCGTGATGTAACAAGGTCTCCAATAGATGAGTTTGATTCTGCTTCATCTGAGGGCTCAAGAGTTACATTGTCAGATGGGCGAGAAGATCTATGGATGTGTGGAGCCTCATGTAGGGATTTCAACACTGAGAGACTTAAGGGTAATCGAAGTGTATCAAATGAGGCATACATTCCACAACCCTTCCCTGAGCACTTAATTGATCCACTAGAATGGAGTCATATCCTTGCAACATTATCGACATGTGCTTTACCTAAGCCAATTCAATTTTGTGACTCAGATGGATATGACATTATTCCTATACGAATGGTACAACCACGTGGCCTTCTAGATGTTTTGTACTATGGGGATGCATCCACAACAACACTGCATGTAGAGGAAGTCTCAGTGGAGGATTTAACACTCGAATCTGCTAATGATGCTGATAAGGAAGATGGATGGGACTCTGATTTTGATAATGATGTGATAATCGCTGAGGAAGAGTTATGAAAGGCACGCCTACTCTTGAGAGGAAGAGAGGTTCAAGTAGAGATCCCTCCAAGCCGACGTAAACATAAATGCTGTAAGAGCCATAAGAGAATCCGTAAACAAGATGAGAGCGAACGACGTGAGAGAATACAAAAAGAAAAGGAGGAGTCTAAGAATGAACACTCTCGACCACCACCTCACTTCTCAGGAAAGAACGGATATCTTTACTATGTCCAAGCACAAGATAGTATCAAAGACCAAGTAAAACGATCAGATGGATTCCAGGCAGGAGATAAGCTAAAAACTGTTAGCAAAAATCGTAAAAAAAACGAAGAAACAAAAACCAAAACTCAAGTCTAAAACCGATTCAAAAGAGAATGTCGGAAGTGCAAAGATAACGGTTGAACAAAAAAATCCGATGCAAGATGGCAAAGGAGAGCTCAAAACCACATGGTCTTCCAATGAGTGCAGACTCAAGTGGACAAGAACAAGGTCTCAATGTTCCCCCCAACTTCACACAGTACACTCTTCAAGATCGGAAGATTGTTCTTCAATAGCCCATGCGACAAAAGCCAAGCATGCCAGGGGTTTCATATGATGGTCCAGAAGATGCAAAAAAGATTGATATCGCTAAGCCAGGAGAAGAGCGTCGCTATGTGTGGATTGCCACAGACTTGTCCTTAGATGAGAAGAAGTTATTAATTCAAACAATAAAGGAGTATCGCGATGTTTTTGCTTGGAGTTATAAAGACCTCAAAGGAGTTGATCCAAGCATATGTCAGCATACAATTCCATTGCGAGAGGATGCAAAGCCTTCCAAGCAACGTCCTTATACGTACAATGAGAATTTTGCACGAAAGATAAAAGAAGAAATAGACAACCTCTTAGAGGCAGAGTTTATCTATGAGATTGAACACACTGAATGGGTCTCCCCTATTGTAGTGGTGCCCAAGAAAAATGGAAAACTTCGAGTATGTGTAAACCTCAAGAAGGTAAATGCAGCTACTGTACGTGATCATTACCCACTTCCAATCACAAATCATGTTCTGGAACGAGTTGTAGGGAAAAAGGCATATAGTTTCTTGGATGGATTCTCCGGTTACAATCAAGTGTCAATTGCTCCAAAGGATCAACACAAGACAGCCTTTGCTACTGAAGATGGCATCTTTGCCTATCGTGTTATGCCATTTGGTCTAACAAATGCACCAGCAACCTTTCAACGGTTAATGAGTCATGTATTCAAGGAGTACCTTAGGCAATTTCTTGAGATCTTCATGGATGATTTATGTGTTCACTCACAAGAGCGTGATGATCACATAGAACACCTCAGACTTGTGTTTCAAAAGTGTCAACTTTATCGTATATGCTTGAATCCTGACAAGTGCAAATTCATGGTAAGACAAGGGAAAATCTTGGGCCATATTGTTTCTCGCAATGGGATTTCAACAGATATGGATAAAATTGATGTCATTGTCTCATTACCTCGGCCTATCAACCCTAAAGGGGTACAAACATTCATGGGACATTGTGGCTATTATCGTCGATTCATCTACATGTACACTGTGCTAGACCATTATATGCTCTTCTTGTAAAGTTTAATTGGACTGATGAGTGTGAGGAATCCTTTGAAAAGTTGAAGCAAGCATTAGTGACTGCACCCATCTTACGGGCACCAGATTGGAACCAAATCTTTCATGTCCATATTGATGCTTCAAACTTTGCAATTGGATGTATTTTGGCTCAATCGGGAGAACATAATAAGGATTTCCCAATCTCATATGCTAGTCGACAGTTGAACAATGCTGAGAAGAATTATACCACAACAGAAAGAGAAGGTTTGTCCATGATATATGCAGTGAAAAAGTTTCGCCATTAACCTTTGGCAAACAAATTCATATTTTTTGTAGACCATCAAGTTGCTATACTTGGTGAATAAGCCTTGTGCAACTGGAAGGATTGTGAGGTGGTTTATCATCCTTCTTGAGTTTGATTTTGAAGTGGCAGTCCGAAAAGGAACAACTCGTCTTAGGGCAGATCATTTGTCTCGAATCACCTCTGGCGAAGCTCCTGTGGGTGTGGATGATGATATGTTAGATTCAACACTTTTCCTTGTAGAGACAGCTCCTAAATGGTCTGAATCCATCTTAGAAATTTTGACAAGTGGGCATATACAACTAGCGGGTCCTATTGTGGACCTATGGCGACCATTCAAGTTAATCTCAGGGAGATTATATCATCAGGGTAATGATGGAGTGTTGCGGCTTATACCTAACCCTGACCAATATGAGGAGATCTTGGAATGGGCACATGCAGGTATCGGTGGAATCCATGCATCAGCTACTACTTGTGTGCGACGTATATCTCAGGATGGGCAATGGTGGCCTACCATGCATGCGGATGCTAAAAAATTTGTTCGCAACTGTGCTTCATGTCAAATTCAACAGCCAATTCATAATGTCACATTATTCCAAATTTCAACTACACCAAGTTGGAGTAAGTATATTGTGGACTATCTTCAGCATGGTCATACTGATCAAAAAATTGCTAAACATCAAAAGCATGCTATTGAAGTTGAAGCGGCAAACTATCTGCTGATAGAGAACCAACTCTACAAGAGGGGCAAGGATGGTAACTTACGCATGTGTGTATGTGAAGCTGACTACTTGAAAATCTTGACTCATGCACATGCAGGTGTTGGGGGTGGACACTTTTCGGGCAATACCACAGCTAAGTTGATTAGGTGGTCTGGGCTTTGGTGGCCAACCTTACAAATGGATACCGAAGAATATGTAAAACGTTGTGATGATTGTCAAAGGACCAAACCTCCCATCACAAAGGACAATATGCCATTGCAGCCTATGTTAAGCACACGTGCTTTTGCAAAATGGGGTATTGATTTTGTCGGTCCCATTAAACCTCCAGCTCGTCACACGCATGCCAAATATATTATAGTCGCAAAATTGACTATTTGACCAAATGGGTAGAGGCAAAGGCTACAGTTAAAAATGATACCAGAACCACAACCAAGTTCTTGTATGAGTACGTGTTTACACGCTATGGCTTACCTATTGAAATCATTAGTGATCAAGGTGTGCACTTTGTGAATGAGGTCATAGAGTTTTTGCTTCAAGAATTTATGGTAATTCACAAGCGTTCTGCACCCTGTCATCCCCAGACCAATGGACAAGCTGAGAGTACTAACAAGATTCTCTGCACAGCACTCACAAAGATTGTTGAGGGACATAGGACTGATTGGGAGCAAAAGTTGCACTCAGTTCTTTGGGCATATATGACAGCCTATAAAACATCTGTGGGCACAACCCCATTTGAGCTTGCTTTTGGGCTAGATGCAATTCTTCCCATTGAATTTCTTGTACCTACTCTACGAGTAGCTAAACAATTGGACTGGACTGGTCATGAGCTTTCTCAGCGCATTGATGAATTGGAAAAGCTTGATGAGACCCGCTTATTGGCAGTAATGGGAATGTATGCCGAGAAGAGGAGACAAAAGCAATGGTATGATAGAAATGTAACAACTGGCCGATTCAAAAAAGGGGACCTTGTGCTCTTGTACACACTTAAGAAGCATAAGAGAAAGCTCAAGAAACGTGGCCTAGGACCATTTGTGATTAATGAGCTTACTCCAAGTGGTGCAGTGCGTTTAGAGACACTAGAAGGTGAGCAAATGCCTAACTTTATTAATGGAAGTCGTCTCAAGAAATACAATGAACCATTAACTGAAGCCATGCTTCAACAGATGCATGTTGCACACACACGGAAAGAAGCACATGACCTACTTAAACGTCAGGCTCAAGAAGAGGCTAAAGCTAGAGTTGCAAAAGCCAAGGAGCGTCGCAAGGCTTCTATGTTGGCCTTACAGTTGGCTACTAATGAACTATATGTCGATCCTTTCAATATTCAAGTGTGTCTTCATCTTCATGAGACTACCTACTTTGTCTCTGCCTTAATTGACTCTGGTGCAGATTATAATGTTCTCTCGTTTGACACATGGATAGCCTTGGGACAACCAACACTTGTGCACATTCCTATTGACTTACGAAGCTTCTCAAGTGAAGATAACCCTATAGAGGGAAAATGTGTCATTATGATGTCCATTCAGGATCAGTTCCCTTTTATGTGGCAAGTAAGTCCAAGGCAGTGGTAGAGGCTGTTCTCGGTCGATCATGGTTAAGTGCTACCAATTGTTCATTAGATTGGAAGAATAGACAATACAAATTGTAAAGTGATTCTGATTGCATCTTGGGATCTGCTACTCCACGAGCTTTATCATGTCAAAAGGGTGGTGTTTCTACCTTACACAACCCACTTTCAAAATCTACTTTTGAAGCTCCAACACAAATGATGTGGATAATCGATGAGTCCTCAAGTGAGGGCCATGGCTGGCATGTTCCAACTACTTTAGTCACTGCTCAAAGAAGGCCAGGCAAGAAGGAATTATCAATTTGGCTACCCAAAGATGCGTACAAACTGGTACCATCTAGCCTAGTTGCTAAGCCTCCTAAAGAGCACATCTTTTCCAAGCCTAAACCTCATATTGTTACTCGTTGGGTCCCAAAGCATGTTCTTAAAGCACAAGGCTATTATGAGGGTGCAACAGCACTTTGGCTTCCCAAATGCCATGGTTTGTTAGAGGTAAAAGAGTGTATCAGTAAGATTCCAAAAGCCACCCTTGGTTTTCCATATCAGTGGGTGCAAAGGAAATCAACACAACCTCTTCAAGATAGGATAGATGGTTGTGATAGCACCTACAAATCTCCTTGTGTTGATCTTCCCTCCAAAACATGTATTGAATCACCAGTTGTCCCAATTTCTCCTGGTTACACAATTCCACCATCAACTTGTGTACCTAAGACAAGTCCAACTTTACATGAGTCTCCTTTGAGCATAGATTCTAGCACTTCAATGCCTAAATCCTCTTATCTTGCTCAAATTCCTCGACAATTGCTAACCTTCCCACCTCTTAAGAAGGACATACCCAAAACCAAAGATAAGGCATTAACACTACAATTGAAGCTCTTTGGTAGATCAATGTTTGAATAATGTGGTTCCTTATGCCTTTAGAGGATTGTGTTCTTTTTGAGATGATCTTGTCTACAATGTTTTTGATTGGGATTGTAATGATGGATATGATTGTTTCTAAATTTCATTGTTCTACAACCAGATACCTCCTGATGGATACTTGGCGAGATACATGTCCACCATGCATTGACCCTGATAGTACTCGACCTGAACATCGCGAGGGTTACAGTGCTCCTCCTTTTCAAACCCATTCTAGGTACTTTTATGCTCCCTTAGGTGAAAATTGCTGTGGGCATCACTTTGTGACTTTATTCTATCAACAGCATCACCCATTTCCGAGTTCTATATATATATAAAACAAAACAAAACAAAAAAACAAAAAAGAAAAAACCAAAAAAAAAACCAAAAAATATTTGACCTTATGCATTTGCGGTCGGGACGTCTTATAGACTCTGCCACCATAGGGCCTAGGGCACCTTCTAGAGTACCTACGCAAGAAAGTGGGACCCAATCGGTAGGAAATTTGGCAGATATTGTTGAAACCTTTTTCGAATCCCAATCTGATACCCTTTCCTCCAGAACAACTAGCTCATTGTCCATGGACAATCTAGGGCCGTCAAATAGTCATCCCTTAGCCCCAAATAGGACACCCACAAGATCTTTTAATCCATTTGAAGCCGACACCATGGGGTTAACACTCAATGTGAGACTCCAATATGTCTACACGAATGCTCAAGGAGCTGAGATCTTTAGGGATCCACAACAACAATATCTTGTTAAGATCGCAGACTTTCTCTCAGAACTTGATAGAGCACCTCTAGTCAATGACCAGGGTAACATGTACATGGGTGGAGATGGTGTTCGCTACGAAGTCACCTATCATCCAGAGAATGTAGACAAATTAGGGGAGCTCTCTAAAACCAAGTTCTTAGACTTATCAAAGCTTTCCAGAGCAAGGGAGTCTAGAGATGATTGGCTCATTGAGCCGGACATGCCTGGACCCTCCAATGCCCAGTCCTCAAAGCCATCCATAGATGATTTACTTCTTGTAGATCTAATTTTGGAAAGGGATAGGAAAGGCAAGAACAAAATGGATCAGGGGGCTGAGAACCAATGGGAGTTTGTACGACAAATTCCAGTGACAAAGGTCTTACAGGATGACCCACTTCAAGAGGTCTATAAGGACTCTTTAGAAGGATATTATGCCACAACTAGAATGCCAGAGCTAGATCTTCCTCTAGCACTTGTGGTGATAGTTAAGAAGCTTGCAGGACACATGAACCGAATCGTTGTGATAAATGGGCCAATGAATACCGAACCTTAGATTGGAAGGAGATTCGGGAGCTCACGTGGAAAGGACAACCATTATTCATGGAAGTGTTCTCAACAAATACGGCTAAACCAGGAGAGACAGCCTTTCATGGAGAAACTGTTGCTCCTCCCATACGAGAGTTCATTAGAGAGGAACCCTCAACATCAAAGTGGACCACTGCAAGTAGCCCAACTCTAGCCCCAAGACATTATCCTACACCAAAAGTGCGACCACAGATCACACCACAACAACGTTTTTCTCACTATGACAATCGGAGGGTAGGGGAGCCAACTCGACCTCCCATAAATGAACCTCCTGAAATGCGGGTAACAAGATCTTTGGAGGGGGTTGGTGAGGCAAGTAATAGGGGACCCACACCAATTTGGGATGCATGTGGACCATCTTACCAAAGAGAGGAACAATTCCCACTGAGAGTGAGAGGCCATAGGCCCTATGATGAGTATTCAAGACAAGTAAGGCCATCAACTCTTCAGAAACTGGTAAAGAAGTACGAAGGGTCGGGAGATCCATATGACCATGTAGCAGCATTTAGGCAAGCAGTCCGAGCTGAGCAAGTGACTGACAAGCATACTCAAATTGAAGGATTTGGGCTCACTCTTGAGGGAAAGGCCCTTGCTTGGTTTCAGGCACTAGAGGCTTCAGACAAATCTTCTTTATACGAGTTCTGGAAGAGAGGTTCATTGCTGCTTTTTCCTTGATGGGGATTCAACATGACACGGTAGCAAACATCTACTCTTTCAAGCAAGGCGAGACTGAGAGTGTTAGAGATTGTGTAAATAGGATGAAGCAGTACATTAATCGTTGCCCAGAAGAGGAGAAGCCCACCCAGAGTCGATTAATTTCTCTCTTCTTAAAAGGACTCAAAAATTCAACACTACATACACATCTCTATGCAAAGAAGCATACAAATTTCAATGAGTGTTGCCATGATGCTATCGATTTCACCGATAACTTCAAATTCCAAGATGGTACTCGCCCTGAGGTGAAACCTAGAGATTAGTGGGGTGATGACCAAAGTTCAAGGTCTAGTGTGCTAGTAAATCCAGACCATATAGCTAACCTAGTACTAAGGAGATTGGGACAAACCTATCACCCACCCATGCAGCCACAACAACAGTAGTAGCGAATGAGGAGTGTACTACCTACAAGTCCTCGTCTTTGTGGAGCAAGTGGCGGTAACCATAAAACCGAAGAATGTAATACCTTTTCTCCTCTAGTCACAAACCAACCCACAAAGAAGTGGTGCCAAGCCTGTGCTTGGAACTTTACCCACACCACACAGGAATGTACTCGCATTGCAAGAATGAGACAGGAGCGTGAGCAGCAAAGGGGTGGAGTGACTCCACAAATGCATCAACAATATACTAATTTTGAACGTAAGCCACCGATGGCACAAGAGCAAGCACGACCTGTTCTTGGTGCTCAACCTCCTGCTCCTGGGACTGCTCCTGTGAGGGTTGTTGACTACGACAATTCAAATATGTGTAGAGACTTGGTAAACCCAGGCTATGTGGAGGAGGAATATGCATCATATTCATCAAAGGAAAATCTCTTTGAAAGTCCCGCATATCCAAGCCAAGCACTGGAGGCTCAACCAGGGGAACAAAATTCTTTGATGTTGCTAGGTGGCTACCAACCTAGGACTCCAGGCCCCTCAGGTCAATGGCAGCAAAGGAAAGTAGAATCCAAACTAATGGGTCCCTATTATGAGTGCGGAGAACCCCATTAGGCTCGTGATTTTCCACATCGCTCAAGGCAAGCAGCTCAATCCAATACAATAGTACCACAGTTTCCACCAATTGAAAGATATTGTCTAGGGTGTTGTGTAGAACACTTCCCAAAGGATTGTTTGCTGAAACCACATGAGGAAGGCACCTCTCAACCAAAGGTCTCACTCAACCTTGTAGGGGCAGTTCCATCACCACTTTCATCTGAGAATGAGGATGTCGTGCCACTTAGAGTCATGACTAGATCACAGACACGAAATGCCGAAATGCAGACTGATGAGACACCTCAAACTAGGGATGCAAAGGCAAATTTAGTGGACAAGACCCTACATTCCAATAGAAAAAGGACCACTAGGAGGAAAAAGAACCGCAACAAGTGAACTAAAAGTGCATCCACTAGTTCTCAAGAAGCCCTAAACAAAACATGAGGGATCAAGCTTTTACATCCCAAGAAGTGCATGAGGAGCATCAACCTCAACCTGGGCCTAGTGCTAAACAAGATGAGGCTAGTACGAGCGAGGATAGTTCTGGGGGTTCTGTTTTTGTGGATAAGGTGAACAAGACTCTAGATGCCATCATTGATGCTCATAGAAGTCGCATTGCAGCTTTATCTGAGCTACCCAAGAAGCTTCAAGAATACCCAAACCCTCGTGAGAGGAGAAGATCAATCTAGCTGTACATCAGCAACTCATTAGGGAAGCTCAATCAATACTTGAGGGACCACCTCCACCTATCCCTTGAGGCCCAACCTCTCTTAAGCCAACATTAGAAACCATACCAGAAGTGTCATCAAGTCGGGAAATGAAAAGTGAGCTCATCTCACAATCTCATAGCGAGAAGTCTGCAACAATTGACACCCCATTGAAAGAAGGTATTCTGCCACCACCTAGCCTTGTCTTCCCATGCAATGATGAAGTTATTGATGCTAACGAGGACATGGCAAATGAGATGTGGGCAGCAGTTCATGAGAAAGTTAATGACAATATGTCCTCTATTATTTCACCTCCATTCTGTGGGCAGCAGTTCATGAGAAAGTTAATGAGATGCGGGCAGCAGTTCATGAGAAAGTTAATGAGAATATGTCCTCTATTATTTCACCTCCATTCTCTGAGGTGGATTACTAGCAGCACAGAAAACAACTTTAGACGCCCAAGCATCCAGGAGGAAGTTCAAACAATTGTTTCTCCTAGAAGTAAGCATACAATGAAAACCTTACCATCATATTTGGGAGAATATGAGAACTTTTCTCAAACCTTGAGGATACCCTCCATGCATAAAAGGTTGACAAAGGAGATGGATATGGGTATCGTGCAAGCTATTTTGTCAGCACACCAGTGGCTTGTACCTTACCTTTGCTTGATTTGATATGCTTGATTTGATAAAGCTTCGTCTCCAGAGTTGTGGAATGATATTGCCACATGTTTGTCAGAGCAGGTATTGCTACAAAAGGGTCACCATCAGTGTACTATACACCCTGAGACAAAGCATGTTATGCCAGTTCCTATCAACAAAGTAGGAAAATTTTGTGAGGACGATCAGGGAAATGCTACCCTCCCATTAGAAGTGCGAAAAGTAGCTTCAATTGCAATACTTGATAGTGGTGCAGGAGTGGGCATTGTGACAAGGTCCATTTGGGAAAAGTGGGGCAAACCAGCTATTAGGAGTACCAGGATGCACTTGCAGCTAGTAGATGGAAGCTTAGAACATCCCCTTGGGCTGCTTGACAACATATTGGTCACCACATGTGGGATTGAATATGAGCACACTTTTGCAGTAGTGGATTTTGGAAAACATCCAAACTATGAAGTGATATTGGGTAGACCATTCATGCGACAATTTCAAATGATTCAAGATTGGGGATACAATTATTTGTACCTCCGACATAATTCTGTCATCACAAGGGTCAACCTAAAGAATCACTCATATCGTGATGTAACAAGGTCTCCAATAGATGAGTTTGATTCTGCTTCATCTGAGGGCTCAAGAGTTACATTGTCAGATGGGCGAGAAGATCTGTGGATATGTGGAGCCTCATGTAGGGATTTCAACACTGAGAGACTTAAGGGTAATCGAAGTGTATCAGATGAGGCATACATTCCACAACCCTTCCCTGAGCACTTAATTGATCCACTAGAATGGAGTCATGTCCTTGCAACATTATCGACATGTGCTTTACCTAAGCCAATTCAATTTTGTGACTCAGATAGACATGACATTATTCCTATACGAATGGTACAACCACATGACCTTCTAGATCTTTTATACTATGGGGATGCATCCACAACAGCACTGCATGTAGAGGAAGTCTCAGTGGAGGATTTAACACTCGAATCTGCTAATGATGCTGATAAGGAAGATGGATGGGACTCTGATTTAGATAATGATGTGATAATCCCTGAGCTTCAACAAATGCATGCTGCACACACACGGAAAGAAGTACATGACCTACTTAAACGTCAAGCTCAAGAAGAGGCTAAAGCTAGAGTTGCAAAAGCCAAGGAGCGTCGCAAAGCTTCTATGTTGGCCTTACAGTTGGTTACTGATGAACCATATGTCGATCCTTTCAATATTCAAGTGTGTTTTCATCTTCATGAGACTACCTACTTTGTCTCTGCCTTAATTGACTCTGGTGCAGATTATAATGTTCTCTCGTTTGACACATGGATAGCCTTGGGACAACCAACACTTGTGCACATTCCTATTGACTTACGAAGCTTCTCAGGTGAAGATAACCCTATAGAGGGAAAATGTGTCATTATGATGTCCATTCAGGATCACCAGATGTCAGTTCCCTTTTATGTGGCAAGTAAGTCCAAGGCAGTGGTAGAGGCTGTTCTCGGTCAATCATGGTTAAGTGCTACCAATTGTTCATTAGATTGGAAGAATAGACAATACAAATTGCAAATTGATTCTGATTGCGTATTGGGATCTGCTACTCCACGAGCTTTATCATGTCAAAAGGGTGGTGTTTCTACCCTACACAACCCACTTTCAAAATCTGCTCTTGAAGCTCCAACACAAATGATGTGGATAATCGATGAGTCCTCAAGTAAGGGCCATGGCTGGCATGTTCCGACTACTTTAGTCACTGCTCAAAGAAGGCCAAGCAAGAAGGAATTATCAATTTGGCTACCCAGAGATGCATACAAACTTGTACTGTCTAGCCTAGTTGCTAAGCCTCCTAGAAAGCACATCTTTTCCAAGCCTAAACCTTAGATTGTTACTCGTTGGGTCTCAAAGCATGTTCTTAAAGCACAAGGCTATTATGAGGGTGCAACAGCACTTTGGCTTCCCAAATGCCATGGTTTGATAGGGGTAAAAGAGTGTATCAATAAGATTCCAAAAGCCACCCTTGGTTTTCCATATCAGTGGGTGCAAAGGAAATCAACACAACCTCTTCAAGATAGGATAGGTGGTTGTGATAGCACCTACAAATCTCCTTGTGTTGACCTCCCCAAAACAAGTATTGAAACACAAGTTGTCCCAATTTCTCCTTGTTACACAATTCCACCATCAACTTGTGTACCTAAGACAAGTCCAACTTCACATGAGTCTCCTTTGAGCATAGATTCTAGCACTTCAATGCCTAAATCCTCTTATCTTGCTCAAATTCCTCGACAATTGCTAACCTTCCCACCTCTTAAGAAAGACATACCTAACACTACAATTGAAGCTCTTTGGTAGATCAATGTTTGAATAATGTGGTTCCTTATGCCTTTAGAGGATTGTGTTCTTTTTGAGATGATCTTGTCTACAATGTTTTTGATTGGGATTGTAATGATGGATATGAGTGTTTCTAAATTTCATTGTTCTACGACCAGATACCTCCTGATGGATACTTGGCGAGATACATGTCCACCATGCATTGACCTTGATAGTACTCAACCTGAACATCTCGGGGGTTATAGTGCTCCTCCTTTTCAAACTCATTCTAGGTACTTTTATGCTCCCTTAGGTGAAAATTGCTGTGGGCATCACTTTGTCACGTTATTCTATCAACAGCATCACCCATTTCCACATTGTCAAGAGTGTGCACGACTCGTATTAGGAGAAGCTTCACACATTTGTTGGATATGCCGCTCTTACTTTAGACGATATGGCACGGGCTTAATGAAACAAATTGTGGGAGTTACACCCCAACGCCATAAACCTTCTTAATGTGAGAATACCAGAGAGAGGACCAAATCAACGTAGATTACCTGAGGAGGTTCAAGCACAACAATGGAGGGATACATGCATAAATGACTTGCAACCACCTATCTTGCAAGCCCTCCTTCCCCAAGCCTCAACATGTCAATTTTGGATCACTATGAGTACCTACATTGAGCAGTTCCAAAATCGAAATTGTCTGCTTAACCTTCCCATAGAACCAATGCCATATTTTAGCGAGGAAGCACTCCTTCCTCTACCACCTTCTCCAGAGGCTAGTTTTTGTGCAGGGTTGTCCTTGCATCCTAAGGTCATTGATACCATCTTTCCAGCAGAAGTGGACATGGATCCACCACCAGTACAAGGATAAGCTCAGCGACTCCACAATAAGATCAACAAGCCAGGGCACTTTTCTCCCACTAGGTTTTTCCCCTCAGCTATATTCGGTGATTGGCACCAATAACAAATTTTATTCCTTTCTTTTCTTTTCTTGTTTGTTAATAAAAATTTTGCAGAGATCTCAGCTAAACAAGAGCATCAACCACGCCCCAATAGTCCACCTACCGTGCAAACAAATTAGGAAGGAGGGAGACATGCAATGACTACAAAGAGCAAAGAGAAGCAATCTGCACAACATCAGCAGTGCATCAATGCAAACACACAACATCAACGAGCACTACAACAGGTGTATTCAAATCATAATCTTTTGTTCTTTATGTGCTTTTATCTTTTGGATACATTGTTTGCATGTTCACACACAGTTGGCTGGTTTAAGTTTTAAATTAGTTGTTAAAATGTGGTGAGTGATTTCTAGATTCTTAGAGGACTTAGTAGAAGGTATTTCTATTTGAAGACAGTGTAGGATATATACCAACGGAGTATGCCAAGTTTTTATGCTCTCGAAGTATATTAGCTATCCCTAGTGGTAGATACCTCTTAGGTATGGGCTAGGTGCTAGGATTAATAAAAAAATTTACAAAATCATGTCCTAGAAAATATATACAAGTGAATCGAGACATGACATGTCTACAGCCATGTGGAATGCTTGGTAGGACCTGGGGTTGTCTTAGCACCTTGGGGCCGATGCCTTGGTTTCCATGGGGTGAACACTGACGTCTAAATGATTCTGAAAAAAGACCTTCAAGGACTCTATCGCCTTGATAGATGTTGGTAGGACTCTGGGGTACATTATGGTCCCTCGAGACCGATGCCCTCATCTTTCATGGGGTACTCCTTATGTCAAAAAGAAAGAAAAGGCTCTGTCGCCCTTAAGATACTTAGCGGCCTTTAGATTCTCTTGGCGGAGGTCTCTTGGCCATTGCTTGGGTCTCATTGGGATGGAACCTTCATCTTTATCATCTTTTACACACACACCTCAAAAAAAAAAAAAGAGGTCCAATCACCATTGCTCATATTTAGGAGTAGGTTTGCCACTTAGGAATAACTTAAATACTTGTAGGATATTGAGACTGCGGTCATAACCAAAAATTTTGTAATTTTGTGCATAATTAGTATTTTTGTGTAATTAGTAAGCAATAAAAGAAAAATAAAAATTTAAAAAAAAAAGAGAAGAAAAGAAAAGAAATAGAAATAGAAATAGAAAAAATTCTATAAATTATGTATTTTTTTTATGAATCCATATTTTTTGCATATTTTGTAAATTTTTATTTCTTAAATTTCTGTAATTTTTTGCATAATTAGAGTAACTTGCATTTTTTAAAAAATTTTAAAATTTTGTGCATAATTAGTATTTTTTGCATAATTCATATTTTTGTGTAATTAGAAAAACATTAAAAAAAGTTTTAAAAAAAGGATAGGTATTTACACACCTATTCCTGATAGTTGCATTTAGTGGTTAGGTAGGGTTTAATATATATATATATATATATATATATATATATATATATATTGTTTTTAAAAAAACAAAAAAAAAAGAAAAACAAAAAAAAACCCAAAAAAATTTGACCTTATGCACTTGCGGTCGGGACGTCTTATAGACTCTACCATAGGGCCTAGGGCACCTTCTAGAGTACCTACGCAGGAAAGTGGGACCCAATCGGTAGAAAATTTGGCAGATATTGCTGAAACCTTTTCCGAATCCCAATCTGACACCCTTTCCAGAACAACTAGCTCATTGTCAATGGACAATCTAGGGCCGTCAAATAGTCATCCCTTAGCCCCAAATAGGACACCCACAAGATCTTTTAATCCATTTGAAGCTGACACCATGGGGTTAACACTCAATGTGAGACTCCAATATGTCTACACGAATGCTCAAGGAGCTGAGATCTTTAGGGATCCACAACAACGGTATCTTGTTAAGATCGCAGACTTTTTCTCAGAACTTGATAGAGCACCTCTAGTCAATGACCAAGGTAACATGTACATGAGTGGAGATGGTGTTCGCTCTACGAAGTCACCTATCATCCAGAGAATGTAGACAAGTTAGGGGAGCTCTCTAAAAGCGAGTTCTTAGACTTATCAAAGCTTTCCAGAGCAAGGGAGTCTAGAGATGATTGGCTCATTGAGCCGGACATGCTTGGACCATCCAATGCCCAGTCCTCAAAGCCATCCATAGATGATTTACTTCTTGTAGATCTAAATTTGGAAAGGGATAGGAAAGGCAAGAGCAAAATGGATCAAGGGGCTGATAACCAATGGGAGTTTGTACGACAAATTCCAGTGACAAAGGTCTTACAGGATGACCTACCTCAAGAGGTCTATAAGGACTCTTTAGAGGGATATTGTGCCACAACTAGATTGCCAGAGCTAGATCTTCCTCTAGCACTTGTGGTGGTAGTTGAGAAGCTTGCAGGACACATGAACCGAATCGTTGATAAATGGGCCAATGAATACCGAACCTTAGATTGGAAGGAGATTCGGGAGCTCACGTGGAAAGGACAACCATTATTCATGGAAGTGTTCTCAACAAATACAGCTAAACCAGGAAAGACAGCCTTTCTTGGAGAAACTATTGCTCCTCCCCTACGAGAGTTCATTAGAGAGGGACCCTCAACATCAAAGTGGACCACTGCAAGTAGCCAAACTCTAGCACCAAGATATTGTCCTACACCAAAAGTGCGACCACAGATCACACCACAACAACGTTTTTCTCAGTATGACAATCGGAGGGTAGGGGAGCCAACTCGGCCTCCCATTAATGCACCTCCTGAAAAGCGGGTAACAAGATCTTTGGAAGGGGTTGGTGAGGCAGGTAATAGGGAACCCACACCAATTTGGGATGCATGTGGACCATCTTACCAAAGAGAGGAACAATTCCCATTGAGAGTGAGAGGCCGTAGGCCCTATGATGAGTATTCAAGACAAGTAAGACCATCAACTCTTCAGAAACTGGTAAAGAAGTACGAAGGGTCGGGAGATCCATATGACCATGTAGCAGCATTTAGGCAAGCAGTTTGAGCTGAGCAAGTACAAGCATACTCAAATTGAAGGATTTGGACTCACTCTTGAGGGAAAGGCCCTTGCTTGGTTTCAGGCACTAGAGGCTTCAGACAATTCTTCTTTACGAGTTCTGGAAGAGAGATTCATTGCTGCTTTTTCCTTGATGGGGATTCAACATGACACGGTAGCAAACATCTACTCTTTCAAGCAAGGCGAGACTGAGAGTGTTAGAGACTGTGCAAATAGAATGAAGCAGTACATTAATCATTGCCTAGAAGATGAGAAGCCAACCCAGAGTCGATTAATTTCTCTCTTCTTAAAAGGACTCAAAAATTCAACACTGCATACACATCTCTATGCAAAGAAGCATACAAATTTCAATGAGTGTTGCCATGATGCTACGGATTTCATAGATAACTTCAAATTCCAAGATGGTTCTGGCCCTGAGGTGAAACCTAGAGATCAGTGGGGTGATGACCAAAGTTCAGGGTCTAGTGCGCTAGTAAATCCATACCAAATAGCTAACCTTGTACTAAGGACATTGGGACAAACCTATCACCCACCCATGCAGCCACAACAACAGCAGCAGTGAATGAGGAGTGTACTACCTACAGGTCCTCATCTTTGTGGAGCATGTGGCGGTAACCATAAAACCGAAGAATGTAATACCTTTTCTCCTCTAGTCACAAACCAACCCATAAAGAAGTGGTGCCAAGCCTGTGCTTGGAACTTTACCCACACCACACAGGAATGTACTCGCATTGCAAGAATGAGACAGGAGCGTGAGCAGCAAAGGGGTGGAGTGACTCCACAAATGCATCAACAGTATACTAATTTTGAACGTAAGCCACCGATGGCACAAGAGCAAGC
Source organism: Cibotium barometz (assembly GCF_041138505.1). Lineage (NCBI taxonomy): Eukaryota > Viridiplantae > Streptophyta > Polypodiopsida > Cyatheales > Cibotiaceae > Cibotium > Cibotium barometz. Next base: position 64,103,231 of record NC_141046.1, on the reverse strand, counting down.
ACGACCTGTTCTTGGTGCTCAACCTCCTCCTCCTGGGACTGTTCCTATGAGGGTTGTTGACTACGACAATTCAAATATGTGTAGAGACTTGGTAAACCCAAGCTATGTGGAGGAGGAATATGCATCATATTCATCCAAGTAAAATCTCTTTGAAAGTCCCGCATATCCAAGCCAAGCATTGGCCAGGGGAACAAAACTCTTTGATGTTGCTAGGCGGCTACCAACCTAGGACTCCAGGCCCCTCAGGTCAATGGTGGCAGCAAAGGAAAGTAGAAGCCAAACTAATGGGCCCCTGTCTATGAGTGTGGAGAACCCCATTGGGCTCGTGATTGTCCACATCGCTCAAGGCAAGCATCTCGATCCAATACAACAGTACCACAGTTTCCACCAATTGAAACATATTGTCTAGGGTGTTGTGTAGAACACTTCCCAAAGGATTGTTTGCTGAAACCACATGAGGAAGGCACCTCTCAACCAAAGGTCTCACTCAACCTTGTAGGGACAGTTCCATCACCACCTTCATCTGAGAATGAGGATGTCATGCCACTTAGAGTCATGACTAGATCACAGACACGAAATGCCGAAATGCAGACTGATGAGACACCTCGAACTAGGGATGCAAAGGCAAATCTAGTGGACAAGACCCTACATTCCAATGGAAAAAGGACCACTAGTTCTCAAGAAGTCTCTAAACAAAACATGAAGGATCAAACTTTTACATCCCAAGAAGTGCATGAGGAGCATCAACCTCAACCTGGGCCTAGTGCAAAACAAGATGAGGCTAGTACGACCGAGGATAGTTCTGGGGGTTCTATTTTTGTGGATAAGGTGAACGAGACTCTAGATGCCATCATTGATGCTCATAGAAGTCGCATTGCAGCTTTATCTGAGCTACCCAAGAAGCTTCAAGCATACCCAAACCCTCGTGAGGAGAAGATCAATCTAGCTGTACATCAGCAACTCATTAGGGAAGCTCAATCAATACTTGAGGGACCACCTCCACCCCCCCAACCTCTCTTAAGCCAACATTAGAAACCATACCAGAAGTGTCATCAAGTCGGGAAATGAAAAGTGAGCTCATCTCACAATCTCATAGCGAGAAGTCTGCAACAATTGACACCCCATTGAAAGAAGGTATTCTGCCACCACTTAGCCTTGTCTTCCCATGCAATGATGAAGTTATTGATGCTAACGAGGACATGGCAAATGAGATGTGGGCAGCAGTTCATGAGAAAGTTAATGAGAATATGTCCTCTATTATTTCACCTCCATTCTCTGAGGTGGATTTTACCAGGGGCACAGAAAACAACTCTAGACGCCCAAGCATCCAAGAGGACGTTCAAACAATTGTTTCTCCTAGAAGTAAGCATACAATGAAAACCTTACCATCATATTTGGGAGAATATGAGAACTTTTCTCAAACCTTGAGGATACCCTCCATGCATAAAAGGTTGACAAAGGAGATGGATATGGGTATCGTGCAAGCTATTTTGTCAGCACCAGTGGCTTGTACCTTACCTTTGCTTGATTTGATAAAGCTTCGACCTGAGTTGTGGAATGATATTGCCACATGTTTGTCAGAGCAGGTATTGCTACAAAAGGGTCACCATCATTGTACTATACACCCTGAGACAAAGCATGTTATGCCAGTTCCTATGAACAAAGTAGGAAAATTTTGTGAGGACGATCAGGGAAATGCTTCCCTCCCATTAGAAGTGCGAAAAGTAGCTTCAACTGCAATACTTGATAGTGGTGCAGGAGTGGGTATTGTGACAAGGTCCATTTGGGAAAAGTGGGACAAACCAGCTATTAGGAGTACCAGGATGCGCTTGCAGCTAGCAGATGGAAGCTTAGAACATCCCCTTGGGCTTCTTGAGAACATATTGGTCACCACATGTGGAATTGAATATGAGCACACCTTTGCAGTAGTGGATTTTGGAAAACATCCAAACTATGAAGTGATATTGGGTAGACCATTCATGCGACAATTTCAAATGATTCAAGATTGGGGATACAATTATTTGTACCTCCGACATGATTCTGTCATCACAAGGGTCAACCTAAAGAATCACTCATATCGTGATGTAACAAGGTCTCCAATAGATGAGTTTGATTCTGCTTCATCTGAGGGCTCAAGAGTTACATTGTCAGATGGGAGAGAAGATCTGTGGATGTGTGGAGCCTCATGTAGGGATTTCAACACTGAGAGACTTTAGGGTAATCGAAGTGTATCAGATGAGGCATACATTCCACAACCCTTCCTTGAGCACTTAATTGATCCACTAGAATGGAGTCATGTCCTTGCAACATTATCGACATGTGCTTTACCTAAGCCAATTCAATTTTGTGACTCGGATGGATATGACATTATTCCTATACGAATGGTACAACCACGTGACCTTCTAGATGTTTTGTACTATAGGGATGCATACACAACAGCACTGCATGTAGAGAAAGTCTCAGTGGAGGATTTAACACTCGAATCTGCTAATGATGCTGATAAGGAAGATGGATGGGACTCTGATTTTGATAAGGATGTTATAATCCTGAGGAAGAGTTAGGAAAGGCACGCCTACTCTTGAGAGGAAGGGAGGTTCAAGTAGAGATCCCTCGAAGCCGACCTAAACGTAAATGCTGTAAGAGCCATAAGAGAATCCGTAAACACAATGAGAGGGAATGACGTGAGAGAATACAAAAAGAAAAGGAGGAGGTTAAGAATGAACACCCTCGACCACCACCTCACTTCTCAGGAAAGAACGGATATCTATACTATGTCCAAGCACAAGATAGTATCAAAGACCAAGTAAAATGGTCAGATGGATTCCAACCAGGAGAAAAGCTAAAAACTATTAGCAAAAATCACAAAAAAACGAAGAAACAAAAACCAAAACTCAAGTCTAAAACCGATTCAAAAGAGAATGTCGGAAGTGCAAAGACAACGGTTGAACAAAAAAATCTGATGCAAGATTGCAAAGGAGAGCTCAAAACTGCATGGTCTTCAATGAGTGGTGACGACTCAAGTGGACAAGAACAAGGTCTCAATGTTCCCCCCAACTTCACACAGTACACTCTTCAAGATCGGAAGATTGTTCTTCAACAGCCCATGCGACAAAAGCCAAGCATGCCAGGGGTTTCATATGATGGTCCAGAAGATGCCAAAAAGATTGATATCGCTAAGCCAGGAGAAGAGCCTCGCTATGTGTGGATTTCCACAGACTTGTCCTTAGATGAGGAAAAGTTATTAATTCAAACAATCAAGGAGCATCGTGATGTTTTTGCTTGGAGTTATAAAGACCTCAAAGGAGTATATCCAAGCATATGTCAGCATACAATTCCATTGCGAGAGGATGCAAAGCCTTCCAAGCAACGTCCTTATACTTACAATGAGAATTTTACACGAAAGATAAAAGAAGAAATAGACAAGCTCTTAGAGGCAGAGTTTATCTATGAGATTGAACACACTGAATGGGTCTCCCCTATTGTAGTGGTGCCCAAGAAAAATGGAAAACTTCGAGTATGTATACACCTCAAGAAGGTAAATGCAGCTACTGTACGTGATCATTACCCACTTCCAATCATGGATCATGTTCTGGAACGAGTTGCAAGGAAAAAGGCATATAGTTTTTTGGATGGATTCTCCGGTCACAATCAAGTGTCAATTGATCCAAAGGATCAACACAAGACAGCCTTTGCTACTGAAGATGGCATCTTTGCCTATCGTGTTATGCCATTTGGTCTAACAAATGCACCAGCAACCTTTCAGCGGTTAATGAGTCATGTATTCAAGGAGTACCTTAGGCAATTTCTTGAGATCTTCATGGATGATTTATGTGTTCACTCACAAGAGCGTGATGATCACATAGAACACCTCAGACTTGTGTTTCAAAAGTGTCAACTTTATCGTATATGCTTGAATCCTGACAAGTGCAAATTCATGGTAAGACAAGGGAAAATTTTGGGCCATATTGTTTCTCGCAATGGGATTTCAACAGATATGGATAAAATTGATGTCATTGTCTCATTACCTCGGCCTATCAACCCTAAAGGGGTACAAACATTCATGGGACATTGTGGCTATTATCGACGATTCATCTACATGTACGCTGTCCTAGCCAGACCATTATATGCTCTTCTTGTAAAGTTTAATTGGACTGATGAGTATGAGGAATCCTTTGAAAAGTTTAAGCAAGCATTAGTGACTGCACCCATCTTACGGGCACCAGATTGGAACCAAATCTTTCATGTCCATATTGATGCTTCAAACTTTGCAATTGGATGTATTTTGGCTCAATCGGGAGAACATAATAAGGATTTCCCAATCTCATATGCTAGTCGACAATTGAACAATGCTGAGAAGAATTATACCATAAAAGAAAGAGAAGGTTTGTCCATGATATATGCAGTGAAAAAGTTTCGCCATTACCTTTTGGCAAACAAATTCATATTTTTTGTGGACCATCAAGCATTGCTATGTTTTGTGAATAAGCCTTGTGCAACCGGAAGGATTGTGAGGTGGTTTATCATCCTTCTTGAGTTTGATTTTGAAGTGGCAATGCGAAAAGGAACAACTCATCTAAGGGCAGATCATTTGTCTCGAATCACCTCTGGCGAAGCTCCGGTGGGTGTGGATGATGATATGTTAGATTCAACACTTTTCCTTGTAGAGACAGCCCCTAAATGGTCTGAATCCATCTTAGAGATTTTGACAAGTGGGCATATACAACTAGGGGGTCCTAATGTGGACCTATGGCGACCATTCAAGTTAATCTCAGGGAGATTATACCGTCAGGGTAATGATGGAGTGTTGCGGCTTACCTAACCTTGACCAATATGAGGAGATCTTGGAATGGGCACATGCGGGTATCGGTGGAGTCCATGCATCAGCTACTACTTGTGTGCGACGTATATCTCAGGATGGGCAATGGTGGCCTACCATGCATGCGGATGCTGAAAAATTTGTTCGTAACTATGCTTCATGTCAAATTCAATAGCCAATTCATAATGTCACATTATTCCAAATTTCAACTACACCAAGTTGGAGTAAGTATATTGTGGACTATCTTCAGCATGGTCATACTGATCAAAAAATTCCTAGATAGCAAAAGCATGCTATTGAAGTTGAAGCGGCCAACTATCTGCTGATAGAGAACCAACTCTACAAGAGGGGCAAGGATGGTAACTTACGCATGTGTGTATGTGAAGCTGACTACTTGAAAATCTTGACTCATACACATGCAGGTGTTGGGGGTGGACACTTTTCGGGCAATACCACAGCTAAGTTGATTAGGTGGTCTGGGCTTTGGTGGCCAACCTTACAAATGGATGCCGAAGAATATGTAAAACGTTGTGACGATTGTCAAAGGACCAAACCTCCCATTACTAAGGACAACATGCCATTGCGGCCTATGTTAAGCACACGTGCTTTTGCAAAATGGGGTATTGATTTTGTCGGTCCCATTAAACCTCCAGCTCGTCACACGCATGCCGAATATATTATAGTCGCAACTGACTATTTGACCAAATGGGTAGAGGCAAAGGCTACAGTCAAAAATGATGCCAGAACCACAACCAAATTCTTGTATGAGTACGTGTTTAGACGCTATGGCTTACCTATTGAAATTGTTAGTGATCAAGGTGTGCACTTTGTGAATGAGATCATAGAGTTTTTGCTTCAATAATTTATAGTAATTCACAAGCGTTCTGCACCCTATCATCCCCAGACCAATGGACAAGCTGAGAGTACTAACAAGATTCTCTGCACAGCACTCACAAAGATTGTTGAGGGACATAGGACTGATTGGGAGCAAAAGTTGCACTCAGTTCTTTGGGCATATAGGACAGCCTATAAAACATCTGTGGGCACAACCCCATTTGAGCTTGCTTTTGGGCTAGATGCAATTCTTCCTATTGAATTTCTTGTACCTACTCTACGAGTTGCTAAACAATTGGACTGGACTGGTCATGAGCTTTCACAACGCATTGATGAATTGGAAAAGCTTGATGAAACCCGCTTATTGGCGGTAATGGGGATGTATGCCGAGAAGAGGAGACAAAAGCAATGGTATGATAGAAATGTAACAACTGGCCGATTCAAAAAAGGGGACCTTGTGCTCTTGTACACACTTAAGAAGCATAAGAGAAAGCTCAAGAAACGTGGCCTAGGACCGTTTGTGATTAATGAGCTTACTCCAAGTGGTGCAGTGCGTTTAGAGACACTAAAAGGTGAGCAAATGCCTAACTTCATTAATGGAAGTCATCTCAAGAAATACAATGAACCATTAACTGAAGCCATGCTTCAACAAATGCATGCTGCACAAACACGGAAAGAAGCACATGACCTACTTAAACGTCAGGCTCAAGAAGAGGCTAAAGCTAGAGTTGCAAAAGCCAAGGAGCGTCGCAAGGCTTCTATGTTGGCCTTACAATTGGCTACTGATGAACAATATGTCGATCCTTTCAATATTCAAGTGTGTCTTCATCTTCATGAGACTACCTACTTTGTCTCTGCCTTAATTGACTCTGGTGCAGATTATAATGTTCTCTCATTTGACACATGGATAGCCTTGGGACAACCAACACTTGTGCACATTCCTATTGACTTACGAAGCTTCTCAGGTGAAGATAACCCTATAGAGGAAAAATGTGTCATTATGATGTCCATTCAGGATCACCAGATGTCAGTGCCCTTTTATGTGGCAAGTAAGTCCAAGGCAGTGGTAGAGGCTGTTCTTGGTCGATCATGGTTAAGTGCTACCAATTGCTCATTAGATTGGAAGAATAGACAATACAAATTACAAATTGATTCTGATTGCATTTTGGGATCTGCTACTCCATGAGCTTTATCATGTCAAAAGGGTGGTGTTTCTATCTTACACAACCCACTTTCCAAATCTACTCTTGAAGCTCCAACACAAATGATGTGGATAATCGATGAGTCCTCAAGTAAGGGCCATGGCTGGCATGTTCCAACTACTTTAGTCACTGCTCAAAGAAGGCCAGGCAAGATGGAATTATCAATTTGGCTACCCAAAGATGCGTACAAACTTGTACCATCTAGCCTAGTTGCTAAGCCTCATTAAAAGCACATCTTTTCCGAGCCTAAACCTCAGATTGTTACTCGTTGGGTCCCAAAGCATGTTCTTAAAGCACAAGGCTATTATGAGGGTGCAACAGCACTTTGGCTTTCCAAATGCCATGGTTTGCTAGAGGTAAAAGAGTGTATCAGTAAGATTCCAAAAGCCACCCTTGGTTTTCCATATCAGTGTTGGGTGCAAAGGAAATCAACACAACCTCTTCAAGATAGGATAGGTGGTTGTGATAGCACCTACAAATCTCCTTGTGTTGACCTTCCCAAAACATGTATTGACCAGTTGTCCCAATTTCTCCTTGTTACACAATTCCACCATCAACTTGTGTACCTAAGACAAGTCCAACTTTACATGAGTCTCCTTTGAGCATAGATTCTAGCACTTCAATGCCTAAATCCTCTTATCTTGCTCAAATTCCTCGACAATTGCTAACCTTCCCACCTCTTAAGAAGGACATACCCAAAACCAAAGATAAGGCATTAACACTACAATTGAAGCTCTTTGGTAGATCAGTGTTTGAATAGTCTCACATTTACTAATGTGGTTCCTTATGCCTTTAGAGGATTGTGTTCTTTTATCTACAATGTTTTTGATTGGGATTGTAACGATGGATATGAGTGTTCTAAATTTCATTGTTCTACGCCCAGATACCTCTTGATGGATACTTGGCGCGATACATGTCCACCATGCATTGACCCTGATAGTACTCGACACCTGAACATCGCGGGGGTTATAGTGCTCCTCCTTTTCAAACTCATTCTAGGTACTTTTATGCTCCCTTAGGTGAAAATTGCTGTGGGCATCACTTTGTCACGTTATTCTATCAACAGCATCACCCATTTCCACATTGTCAAGAGTGTGCACGACTCGTATTAGGAGAAGCTTCACACATTTGTTGGATATGCTGCTCTTACTATAGACGATATGGCACGGGCTTCATGAAACAAATTGTGGGAATTACACCCCAATGCCATAACCTTCTTAATGTGAGAATACCAGAGAGAGGACCAAATCAACGTAGATTACCTGAGGAGGTTCAAGCACAACAATGGAGGGATACATGCATAAATGACTTGCAACCACCTATCCCTCCTTCCCCAAGCCTCAACATGTCAATTTTGGATCAAAATTCTTTCTCTCAAAAATTATGTTGAGAGAGATAGATGTGGAGGAGATGTGTTTTACCCGGAAATCACAGGATGAGGTGGAGTGTACTGAGTATGGGAGATACCTCTTGGAGAGGGGGACTGCACATGGGCTGGCCATTTTAAATGGCCTAGAGAGGTATCCACTTGCCAGTGGCTTTACTTGCCTTCCACACAGACATGGGGCCTGCACAGTGGATTATGTTCTAGCCTCACCAACCTTCATCCCAAGTATCCAGGATTTGACGACATATTAGTATTTTTAGCACGGTTGAGCAGCATGACATTGATGTGGAGAAAGTCCTTAAGTTGCTAGAAAGCAACGAGCTCTACGTCAATGAGGGAGCATCAAACCATATGACTTGTCATGGTGAATGGTTTGAGCATATGAAGCCTATGCATGTGAAAGGCTATGTGGAAACAGGAGATGATACCCAACATGCTATCACACATGTTGGAAGTGTACCATTGGTTATGCACAATGGTGAAACAAAGTCTATGGTAGATGTATTGTATGTGCCTTCTATTACAAAAAGTTTGGCCTCAGTTGGTCAAATGGTGGAACAGGGATTACAAGTTCGTTTCAACGAGCATGGTTGCTTCGTTGAGGATTTCAAAAATGGATGTAGAGTCATTGCCAAAGGAAAGAAAGAAGGCAGGTTGTTTCAACGAGCATGGTTGCTTCGTTGAGGATTTCAAAAATGGATGTAGAGTCATTGCCAAAGGAAAGAAAGAAGGCAGGTTGTTTAAGCTCGATGTTGGGATTCTTGAGTTGAAATCAACCATGTTCTCTAAAAGCCGAAATGTGGTACAGGACATTGACATGTGGCATAAAAGGATTGGACATGTGAATATACAAAGGTTAAAGAACATGCAGGCAAGAGGCATTGTTAGTGGGTTGCCGGTTGCCTAGATTCAAGTATGATGGAAATATGCATGTTTGTGAAGCCTGTCAGTTTGGAAAGCAGGCGAGGTTGCCTAGATTCAAGTGGGTTGCCTAGATTCAAGTATGATGGAAATATGCATGTTTGTGAAGCCTCTCAGTTTGGAAAGCAGGCGAGGTTGCGGTTTCCTAGAGAAGGCAACATGAGTAGCAGGCCACTTGAGATAGTACATAGCGATGTATGGGGTCCTGCACAAAACCCATCCATTAAAGGCAGTTTATATTATGTGACATTCATTGATGATTTCAGCAAAATGACATGGATTTACTTTGTGTTGGGAAAGTTTATGGATTTCAAAAATTTTGCAGAGAAGCAATATGGCTCTTGGATAAAATGTTTGAGGACAGATGGAGGTGGTGAATACACCTCACATGCTTTTGAGCATTTATTGAGAAAGCATGGCATAAGAAGACAATTAACTTGCAGGTATACACCTCAGCAAAATGGTGTTGCTGAGAGAAAGAATAGAGTCGTTTGTGAAGTGGCCAGGGCGATGCTCAATGAAAAGAGCATACCAAAATATTATTGGGCAGAAGCATGTGCCACTGCAGTGTATATACTGAATAAGACACCCACAGCAGCCATACATGGAAGTACGCCAGAGATGCGGCTTACAGGTTTTAGGCCAGACATTGGACACCTCAAAGTATTTGGATGCATAGCTTATGTACATGTGCCTGACAAGAGAAGGAGGAAGTTGGATCCTAAGGGCAGAGAAGTGTGTGTTTGTTGGTTATGCACAGGATCGAAAGACATACAAATGTTACAATCCACAAACTAGGCAAGTGGTTATCTCACGAGATGTGGTGTTTGATGAACTTGCTAGTTGGTACAAAAAGCAAAGGATGAGGGTGTCATTGAGTCACTTGATGCTGATGTGCATGTGAACTTGCCACAAGCAAGTTCTAGTTCTACTTCTATGTCTGGGGCCAGCAGAGTCTGAGAGTAGCATTGTACGTCCATGGTCAGGACGCTTGAGGCGTGATAGTGTGAGCACTGGGAGTAGTGCTGTGGATAAAGGGAAAAAGAAAGTTGAAGGAATTGGAATTACAGGTTATGAGTCGTCAAGTTCAGAGAGTTTGGACGGGGAACTTGGCATACCCGTTTTACGCACACCTGGTGCTAGGCAGGATAGATATGTGCCACCACATGCTAGAGTGACAGGTGTTCAGAGTGATCCGCATGCATTGCGGAGATCCCAAAGGGTCAGATATCCAGTTGTTGACAGGTTGACATATCGTGATTTTGCTATGCATTACACATATATGACGTCTTTGGTGAAGCATGTGGAACCTACATGCTATACAGAAGCTATTGGAAAGCATGTATGGGAGAAGGCAATGGATGTTGAGATGGACGCATTGGTTCATAAATGACACATGGGATTTGGTTGCATTACCACAGGACAAAAATGTCATTGGTTGTTACAAATGGGTTTACAAAGTGAAATGCAAGTCAGTTCCATTGAACAACATAAAGCGAGATTGGTAGCTAAGGGTTATGCACAAACCCAAGGCTTGGACTATGATGAAACATTTTGTCCAGTGGCAAAGATGGGAACAGTGAGAGCAGTCATTGCTATGGCTGCAGCAAATGGTTGGAAAATGCATCAAATGGATGTCAAAAATGCATTTCTAAATGGTGATCTACAAGAAGAAGTGTATATGGCACAGCCAGAAGGTTATGTACACCCAAAATATCCCACTCATGTATGCAGATTGAAGAAGGCATTATATGGTTTGAAGCAAGCACCTCGTGCTTGGAGTGATAAGATGAGCAGATATCTTATCTCCCTTGGATTTCAGGTTTTTACAGTAGATTCTTCACTCTATGTGAAGAAAATAGATCATGGGATTGTTTTACTTTTCATCCATGTGGATGACTTGATTATCACAGGAGATCATGGTACAGATGTGATGCATGTCAAGAAAGCATTGAGTGGGCAGTTTGACATGAAAGACTTGGGTGAGTTGAGATACTTTCTTGGAATTGAAGTGATCAAAGACCATGCAGGTACATGGTTAGTGCAGCGCCAATATGCATTGGATATGTTGGCAAAATATGGCATGATAGGGTGTAAGCCAATGAGTACACCTTTGGAGTAGAATGTGAAGTTCCGGGCCTATTTTGGTGAGGAGTTGGATTATCCATCTATGTACAGAAAGATGGTTGGGTAGTCTCATTTACATGACGATCACATGCCCGGATTTGAGTTATGCAGAGCCCCAGAAAACCTCATTTGGATGCAGTGAGACGCATTATGCGATATGTAAAGACCACTGCACATTATGGTCTTCTTTATGAGCATGGTAAAGGCTTGGATATACATGGCTACACAGATGCTGATTGGGCAGGTAGCTCATATGACAGGAGGTCTACTAGTGGTTATGCCTTTACACTTGGAAGTGCCATGGTGAGTTGGAGCAAGAAGCAACCTACTGTTGCTTTATCTAGTACACAGAGGCTGAATACAGGGGTGCAGCCATTGCTACATGTGAAGGAATATGGTTAAAGAACCTCTTGGCTAATTTGGGTGAGCTTATTGATAGCAAAGTTGTCATTCATTATGACAACATGAGCAGCATACAGTTGGCCAAGAATCTAGTGTTTCATGCGCGAACCAAACACATAGAGGTCCATTATCACTTTGTCAGAGAGAAGGTGCTGGATGGTACAGTGGATCTACAGTATGTGAAGACTGAAGAGCAGGTGGCTGACATCTTTACAAAGCCACTTAGCAGGGAGAAGTTTGAGTACTTTCGTACTATGTTGGGAGTACGTGGGATGAGCTTGAGGGGGAGTGTTGAGAGCTTTGATAGCCCAAGCTCATCTACATCTTCATCTATGGCAGTACATCATGAGCTTGAGAGGGGCTGTTGAGATTCAAGCTCGATGTCAGTGTGTGCCAGCTGTGCTAGCTGTGCTATGTGCTGGCATGTTAGGTAGCAGCATGTGTGAGACACATAAATGACCACGTCCAGCTGGTCATAGTGTATGGACATTAGCTAGGGTTAGATGTGTGTGGACACAACACATAGTGTGTCTTGTGTATTAGGGATTATGGCTTTATGCATTGTGTGAGAAGGGAGATGGCTTCCCTCTATGGTTAGGGTTTGCAATATACATTAGGGTTTGCTCCTCTGTGTGTGTCTCCTCTCCCTCTACCTGTTTTTCATCAAGTTGGACTATGCACGATGTGTTTCACATCAGTTGGTTAAAGCCATATGCAGGTCCAATCCCTTCAGAAGTTAAAGACGAGGTAGAACCAGATATTATTGAGATGAAGCAGAAGTTATGGTTCCAGAACAGATCCTTTTGCACCGTTTCAAGCATGGCTCAGGCCAAAGGCAAAGACAATTCCTCACAAAGTTTCAGGACCGAGGGACCCACCAAGCGGTATGGCTTGACAAAGAGTTTTTCGAGGACTATCCAACATTATTGATGGATTATTTGGAGGCTATGCAGTTTTCGTCAAGTTAAGCAGAAGGGGATGTCACGTGCATCCCGCACTTGGATGCCACGTAGACATATCTGTACACAAGGTGCAGGACCTGGGATGGAAATCTAGTCCCATGTGAGGCCAATTCGGGAGGACGAGTCAGCCAGGGTTCCATTCCAGTCATTCGAGGTCAGGTGTGCATTCCAGTTGTCCGAGTTCAGGTGTGCATTGTCCTGCACATGAGTCCAAGGTCAGGTGTGCATTGTCTTGCACATGAAATAGTGCCAATCCACGCTGTGAGTCTCCCTTTGGAATGATGTCAGTGATTCTGTGTATCTGGTATGATACCGGATGCGAGATTACTGTGTAGACAATTAGGGTTTGTATATAGAAAAGGGGCTAGCCCATAGGGCTACCCCAAGGACTCTTGTGGGCATGGGGAAAGTGTAAGACAACCCCCATAAGGACCAGGAAGGCCCTGGCTATACCCACTAGCCATGGGAGGGCCATAGGAGGGCTATAGGACAGTCCTAGGGGCTTTGCAAGGGTAGCCGCGACTGTTTATCCAACCCTAAAGGGGCTGTAGGGCAAGTGTGGGGCAACCCATACAGGCTGCCTAGCCTCCAAGATAACATGCACATAGTGCCTAGCCTCCATTTACCAATGCGCCTAAGTGCCCAGCCCTATTTTTAGTCATACATAGCATTAATTATGATTTTATGTTGTATTATTTAGTCATGGAGCATATTTGTGATAGTCGACTGCTTTTGGGCCAACCGACTGTTGTCCTAGAGGGTATAAATACCGAATGCTCAAATCATTTCAATCATCTCATCATTTGCCAGGTGTTGAAGCTAAAGCAAGGGCTAGGACAGCCTAGATCAAGCTAGCAGAAGGGGTGAAGGATTTAAGGTCAAGGGCAGAGATACATCTCAGCCAAGAAGGTTCACTCAGACTTTTATTTCAGTATTTTACATCATTCTAATAATAGAAAATACACCATTCGTGGTGGGGGCCCTACAGAGGGTATTCGGGACCCAATACTGTGTCCTCTTCTCCCTCTCCCTCTCTCTCTCTCTCTCTCTCTCTCTCTCTCTCTCTCTCTCTCTCTCTCTCTCTCTCTCTCTCTCTCTCTCTCTCTCTCTCTCTCTCTCTCTCTCTCTCTCTCTCTCTCTCTCTCTCTCTCTATTTTTCTGCACATCTATATTAAACTTTGTGCGTTAATTTTGTCCTCGCGATAAGTGTGCTATTTTTTTGAGCATTGAAGTTAGTGATCTCCCCTGAAGCTTCCGCATGTTACAACTAATGTACTGATGTTGGTGCTGAAACAGCCCCATACATATGCTTATGCTGATATATGCGTGAGTAATACTTGGATTAATACTTAACTATCTTGATTAATGTTTTTGGATGCTTGATGATGCCATGTCACTTGTACACCTAATGGGTGTGCATATGACATTCCCCTCTGCTAAACTGTTTGCTGGGTGGTACACCTGGTAACCTTTCGACTCCTCTGCTAATTCTCCTCCACTAAAGCCACTACCCCCTTCTAACTTCTTCTACCGAGACTGAGGTCAACTATAGGAGTTGAATCCTTTGAGCCCAAAACTTGTCTACTATGGGAACTGAATGGAAAATGCTGCTAAACTGCTTGGAAATACCTGAGTCACCCCTAACCTATCTGTGGAATCCTTTCACACACCATCTCCGTCGTTCCTGAACCTCTGAACCCCCTGAGGTGATGTTGGAGCAGACTTCCATCTTCTTCTATGGAAGAGAACTCCCTACTGCCAGCAGCAGTTGAAGCCCAAAACTCCATTTACTCCTTTGATGATGGATGTCATTCTTCCCCAGAGAACTCATGGGTCAAACATGCATGCCTTGCACATGTGAGATTGACTACATGCTGATGCAAGCCTTGTGCAACCCTATATGTTGTGCAAGATGCAATGGATGGGTTATTGATGCATGCCTAAGGGAAAAACCCTAAGGATGGCTTGCAAGATCTTGAGAATTGGATTTAACTGAGCTGAAAAGCGACTAACATGCTGACTTGCTGAATGAATGATGGAATGAAAATTATCTAAGGCTGGTTACCCTGTAACGCTCTAATATACCAATGTGACATGCGGGAGATTGATCGTAGTAATCACAACCTTAGGCTACACTAATCTACACTTTTAATGATACTTAAGAGGAGATAAGACAGAGTTGTCAATGCAATGCAATGCAGCTATATTAAATGCAATGGTTACAATGAAGATGTAGAAATAGATCTATGATGCTATCCTAGAGGAAGATCCTTCTCGCGCGATGAGAGGGATAGGTTGAATGCTAATGACGAGGACTATTCCTTGATCCAATGCTAAGGTCCACCGCTTGAATGTCGGCTTTCCTCTATGTAGGAGGTAGGAAGATGACTTGAGTGCTGAATATGCTACCTATGATGCTGCTGTGATTAATATGCTGATTTGATGACTATATGCTGGGTGAATTGCTGTCGCACTGACTTCCCTTGTCACCTAGGAAGGAAATGCTGAAGAGAAGATGAGATGACCATGCTGAAATGATGCGTAGCTTATATAGGAGAGCATGGTTCCTGGTCGGCTAGTGTGCTACAGTCGGCCAGCCTGTCTGGGACCTCATGACCTCATAAATGCATAATTGCTGCTGTGTCAGCTGCCCATAATATGTTGTCGGTTGGTGCTAATAGCCCCGACCTGATGCAAATAAATTTCCTACATGCTGATGAAGACTAAGGTACTGATGTTGGTGCTGAAACAGCCCCATACATATGCTTATGCTGATATATGCCTGAATAATACTAGGATTAATGCTTAATTATCCTGATTAATGTTTATGGATGCTTGATGATGCCATGTCACTTATACACCTGATGGGTGTGCATGTGACAATTCATGCATGTAGAGTCAGAAGAATCCTTAAGGTTTGCATCAGCTCATGGTCTGCATTTACATAGCATTCACTTCATGTGTATGTGAACCATTGCAGAAGCCTTAGAACTTTATTCCACCATTATTCAACGTTATTAGCATATTATTACCATTATTATCACCATTATTCAGCATAAACGCTTTACCAAGTCGTGTAGCATTTAATGCACAATCGACCAGCTCTGTAGCTAGCCAACCAGCCACCTACTTCATATAAAAAGCAATTGTTTTGCATCATCGATTCAGCATTCAGCCATTGGATCATCATTGCTTGAAGCATAAAGGCATTCATCAGCAAAAAACGCATCATCATCAATCAGCCAAGGAAGAAGTGTTTCTTAGCCTACAGCAGATTTCAGCATTCATACACTTCATCATTTGCTCCATCCTCTCGGGTGAAGGTAAACGCATCATATTCATCCATTCATCTTCCATATTCATAGCCTAGAACAATCCCAATTCAGTCCATCTCTCATCCACAGTTTGCAGCCTTCCTACAACCCCTTGGAAGAGTGCATTGGCCTTGAGATAGGACATCATTGGTGCTTCTACAACCGTGTACAGTCAACCTGAGTCTTGGTCTTCCAAAGGTCTTGCGTTTGGCTTATCTATAGTCCCAAGTTAGTTATTCTCTTTAAAGTAATAAAGAAAATACTCCTGGCAATAGGAGGGGGCCTTTTAGTGGGTAATTTGGGACCCAATAAGGTGTACAAAGCTCTCTCTCTCTCTCTCTCTCTCTCTCTCTCTCTCTCTCTCTCTCTCTCTCTCTCTCTCTCTCTCTCTCTCTTTCTCTCTCATCTCTTTAAGTGTGAAGTGATAAAGTGGATTGCTAAAGACTCACATGAAACTCACGATAAAGAAGGTAGTGTGAGACTTTGTGTGAAAGGATTCTACATCTACGCATAATTCTACTGCATGTTACACTTGATGATCGAAAAATTTCTCAAGCGTAGATGTTCTTAAAGAGCAAGGCTTATATCCTGTTATGTACCTAGACACTAATCTACAAATTAGGGAACTAATCCAACAAGGTTAGGTGGCCTCGAGAATAGGGATTAATAGGTTGATACTTGGCTAGGGTTCCTAGATTAATAAACAAGCTTAATGGCCTTTTATAGTGAGTTAGCTATTTATGGCATAGTTATAACTATATAAGTGAGAGCTTGGATTATTATGAGATATAGTTGTGCGGATACACCACTCACAATCTAGCTTGGACCAATAGAATAAACATGCTTATGCCACGCACATGGTGAGTACATAGGTTGGCATGTCGAAGGCCTACAGGCAAGCTTTGGTTGTATGGGACGCAGGAGTTAGACACAAGCCTATTGGATTGTGCAGGGAGCCGTAGCCTTGGCTTGGGGAAGATCAGTGGATGTCGGTCGTGGTGGATGGGAGGTGAGCTAGCCTATTACTCTCATGATTTGGTTTAAGACTAACTTTGGTTTTTCAGCTGTGTTTAGGGAGATTAAAGGAAGGACTTTACAATTGGTATCAGAGCAACCCTAACGTAGAGGCTCAAGGGGTGTAGCATGCACTGAGCTAGGACCGTGTGGAACAACGAAGCCTTTCTTTAAACCTGAGTTTAGTGAGTCTTTAGCAATCCTTTAAACAGCATACATGAATCTCAAATAGATGTAGGGATGACACTAGATGGGGTCCCGAATTACCCCCCCTGCAAGCAAGAGTATTTGCTTTATTTCTTCTTCTCGAGAACTGAAAACAAGCTGAACTGTGTCCACAAGACTAAGCAGACAAAACTGACTGACTGATCGCCAAATGCAAGGACAAAGCAACCAAACGCTTAGCAGAACTATGCATGAGCTTTAGGAAACTTTGCAGCTACCTTCGAGAGAAATACACCAGCTCGAGACTGAGGGAGGGTGTGCTGTAAGTGCTAATGTTGATCTCTAATTTTCTGACTGAGGATTTGGGACTGAATTGAACTGGCCTTTTTATATGCTTCAGGGGATCAGGTCAGCTGCCCCTACAGCCTGTTGGCTGGTTGAAAAGGTACACAACTAGCATTTAATGCTAGTCGACCTGCAGCATGATGTTCACGACTAGCATTAAATGCTAGTCGACTACCTGGAATTGTTTGGTTGGCTGGTCGGGTAGTTGTTTGGCTGGTCAGCAGGCTGCCTGACTTGGCTGACAGCTCTACAGCCTCCAAGGGCTGGTTGGTGGGCCCACATGCATGGCTAGGGGATTGTCTACCCCTTGCAAGGCTTGCCACCTGTTGGGGCTGGGGCCTTAGGGCTAGCCCCCTTCTAAATGAAGTGCAACTACATGCTCCTGATGCATCTACTGCTATGGGTGACCTCTCCATGCTCTCGTGAATGATGAACACTTGCTAAATTCTCCACAGTGGGTTAAGAGGGTTGACCTGACACTCTAAAGCTGGGAGACTGACCTACGTAGCTTGTGCCTGACATGTCCCCGACTAGGCTCACAAAGGGGTCATGGAATATGATAAATAAATCCTAAAAGGTACTTATGTACATGATTCTTGCATTGTTGATATGAGCCAGTTTGTTACCGTGTACCACAGTGCATGGGTGCACGTGACATTCCCTCCTGCTTAACTTGGCGGCAGGTTCATAGCTTCGAGGTAGTCCGCCAATAACTGAGGATACTGGAGAAGGAATTCTTCATCTAGCCAAATGGCTTCATGGGTCCCTTGATCTTTGAACTTTGCTTAAAAGTGGCAAAGACATCGTCCAGAACCATGCTTCCAGTGATGTAGAAGGATCTGCTCAAGCTCTATCACATCTACTTTATCAACCATTTCTGGGTGCTGCTCAAGGATCTGCTCAGGCTCTATCACATCTACTTCATCAACCATTTCTGGCTCTGTTGCTCTTATGGAACATTCTACAATAAAGGTCCAATATAAGGCTTTAACCAAGAGACATGGACGATGTGCATTGTCCAACTATCTAGCAATTTGAGTTGCATGGCAACGTCGCTTATCTTCTTTATGATGGGAAAAGGACCAAAACTTCTGAAGGACAACTTTGGACAATGCTTGCCCACTTGCTTGAGCCTTTGCTTCATGATCCTTAAATATACCCATTCACCTTCTTTGAAATTGACCTCTCTGTGTGACTTGTTTAACTCTCTTGTGTAAGCCTCCTAAGCTTTGGTAAGACACTCTTTGACGAACTCAATGATGGCTGAAAAAGTTTTTGTCGTCTTGTTGGCTCAAAGAAAGGAGAGATCATCCTCGTAAGAAGAGATGAAAATCTTCAACCAAAGGCTTCCTCGTACAGAGTTCTGCCAACACTGGATGAGCTCCCACTTTGATTGTTGATCATGGCTTTTTTTAGTTGATTAAAGTGAATGATGATGTTATGCCTTGATAAAAAGGCTACCCCCTTCTCTTCCTTAAGAATTCAGCCTTTCTTTATCCTAGATTGAGTAATAAATAAATTGATTTAAACTTTTCTTATTGTTTGCTCACTAGAAAGTGAAAATTGAGTAGATTAGAGTACTTTACTTCAAATGGGGATTAATTTTAAAGTGATATTAGAATGTAAAAATTGAGAAATGGTCAGCCATACAAAGGAGGTTATGGCAAAATTTTCTTAAATTTTGTGGAAAATAAAGTTTATCTTTATGTTATTCTAAAAGAGTAACTCCCACCATTTGTGCATTCTAAAAGAAATATTTTTATTTACTCCATGTACATATTCACCTATGAATATGCATGGATATCATTGATATTAATTATTGAAATTAATTTCTATGCATAGAAAGATGCATATTGAAATTTTTTTTTATTATAAAAGTGTAGTTTCTATTGAATTTAAATTCTATGCATAGAAAGATGCATATTGGAAATTTTTATTATAAAAGTGTTGTTTCCATTGAATTTAATTTATAGGCATAGAAAGACGCATAATGGAAATTTTTTTATTATAAAAGTGTTATTTTCATTGAATTTAATTTATATGCATAGAAAGATGCATAATGGAAATTTTTTTATTATAAAAGTGTTATTTTCATTGAATTTAATTTATATGCATAGAAAGATGCATAATGGAAAACTTTTTATTATAAAAGTGTTATTTTCATTAAACTTAATTTCCATGCATAAGTAGATGCATAAAGAAATTCTTTTTATTTTAAAAATGTTATTCCTATTAAATTGATTTTATGCATAAATAGATGCATAAAAGGATTTTCTTTTATATAAAAGTGTTATTTCCATTGAAGATGGATTTTATGCATAAATAGATGCATAAAGAATTTTTTATATCAAAATTAGATTCTCTTTAATTCTATGTTTAATTTCTATCATGGCTAGTGAGATATTCTGCCTGAGTCTTTGAAGCTTATTGGTATTGACGTTAATACATCGCCCTCCAGAGAACCACATGTGCTAACGTCGTTCTACTGGATCAGGGAAGTATAGATCCTCAAAGTGACGAGCGAGCCTCGCTCTGCTTTCTCAGGTTGTAGCAGAGATGATGAGATTTTCGAAGGAAAAGGCGATCATATCTTGACTCTAGGAAAGTCTATGAATGCTAGACAGATTTGGGGTATCTATCTAAAAATCCAATTCAATTTATGAGTTTTCAATTTATGAATTCATTTCAAACATAATCTTAGTAAGTGAAAATATTTTTTTCGTAGATTTACTTTAAAATTTTAGGCAATTTCTGATGCTGTTTTATAAGTTTACAATAGCGCTCTGATACTAGCTGTTAGATCTCTCTCCGTGCACCGGATTCCCGATTGATAGCAGAAGTAGCATCTTCTTGCACGGGGCAGGGTTTCTCACTCGGGGCCTCCCCCTCGAATGTCCGGACACGAGACTAATCTCGTGGTCATTCTGAAACCAAAACTGGGAAAATTTCCCTTGCCACCCAGAAAAAACGGGGACAATTCCACCTTTTTGATTTCCTTAACGAATTTTCTAACGAGGTCAAGAGACTAAACTAACCTTCACCTGATTAAACCAGATAGAAGGAAAACTATTAGAGACTTAACTTGAAGAAATCAACGCTTTTTTCTTAACTGAATCAGGCATAGCCGTTGATCTATTCATTTGAGAAGTCTTCAGTTTTTTTTAAAACTACTCTAGTTCTAAGCGTATTCCTATTTTTCAATTTCATTATTAAAACTCCACTGATTCCAGCCTAACCCCATTCGGCCCATGGGTTAGCCACCACCGCCCAACCACTGGAATTGGTAGAACCAGATAATTAATCACCCACCCATAATTGAATGCCTTTCTTAACTTTTGCTTTCGAATACAGATACGCACACACTCCTCTTTAAACTTTAAGCCCATGGGTTAGCCACCGCCCAACCATTGGAATTGGTAGAACCAGACAATTAATCACCCACCCATAATTGAATGCCTTTCTTAACTTTTGCTTTCGAATACAGATATGCACACACTCCTCTTTAAACTTTAACTTATAAAACAATCCATTGACAAACAATATTTGGTTACAGATGTCATAACTCAAAATTTTCATCCAATCCTTATTTCTCAAAAAAATAGTATCACTCTAGACTCTCCGTTGAGACCAGCTGGTTAGCAAATCCAGTAACAAATTACAATAACCATTGGTCCATCATACAATTATCTTCCACGATATACGCATGGGTGTCCTAGGCATCGCGAGCCCGTGCATCGCCTGGTCAGAACCCTCCAGGATCCTCCTTAGGTGTCCTGACACTTCACTCAGGGACCGCTTCGTCGGCCCTCGTCCATCGTACCGGAAGTGCACCATTTTAACCATACCGAGGCTGGTCAAGACCTGGGCAGGCTTTGTCGCGCGTGAGCTGTCCTTTGAACACTCCCCGCCAGCTGTTGCAACCAAACTTCCCTTAGAAAAACACATATATCAAATGCTCCCTCCAACATTCTGGCATAAGAGAAAACAGGGTTTCTATGCAAGTTTTCAGTTTTATTTTCTTTTGAATACAAAGTGTATATCTTAAATCAGTATCCCCAAAACTTCATAATCGTAATACTGAATTTCAAAACACAATTCCTCGAATTCTATAACCTTGATCAAAAAGAATTTCCTAAGGTGCATTAGAAATAAATTATAATCTGCTCAAAAGACCTTAGCCTAAGGGTCCAGATTTTTTAAAAATTTTGGATTAAGGTTCTAAGGGACCAATAAGATTAATCCAAATGTAGGGAGGAGATAAATTGAAGAAATAAAGAAAAACCCCTCAAAAATGAGTAAATACTCACATAAGATGAAGAGTGGACTAAAAACCAAAGAAAATAGTTAAAAAACTGATTTTTGACACACCTCGGAGTGGGGATTCCCCCTCATGAAGGAGGCACCTTTTTTCTCATCATTGCTTCCCAATTTTAAATCAATTAAGTGAGATATTTCATCTCTCCTCTGTCCTATTCAAGTCTAGTTCCAAAAAGTAAGCTGAATTGACCCAAAAATGGTCAAAATTGACCAAATTGATCTGGAAAATTCTAGAATTAGTTTGCTTGGTTTGAGGCTCACTTTTTCCTATACATAGAACCCTTTCCCTTTGTAAATGCTTAATAGTGTTTATGCATTGTTACTCTACTCCTTTCCTAGAGCCAAATACATTGAATTCACTTAATAATTCAATTGTTTTTTACTAAATCCTCTCCAAAAGAATTGGTGGCCACTCTTGATCCAAACAAGAGTAGAACCCTCAATCCCTCAAGCCTAAGGAAAGCTCACAAAACTCCATGCAAGCTAAAAATTCTACTTTTTAATTTCTAATCTATGTTTTTTTTTAATTTCTTTCCTTTTTTTAGTTGATTAAAGTGAATGATGATGTTATGCCTTGATGAAAAGGCTACCCCCTTCTCTTCCTTAAGAATTCAGCCTTTCTTTATCCTAGATTGAGTAATAAATAAATTGATTTAAACTTTTCTTATTGTTTACTCACTAGAAAGTGAAAATTGAGTAGATTAGAGTACTTTACTTCAAATGGGGATTAATTTTAAAGTGATATTAGAATGTAAAAATTGAGAAATGGTCAGCCATACAAAGAAGGTTATGGCAAAATTTTCTTAAATTTTGTGGAAAAAAAGTTTATCTTTATGTTATTCTAAAAGAGTAATTCCCACCGTTTGTGCATTCTAAAAGAAATATTTTTATTTACTCCATGTACATATTCACCTATGAATATGCATGGATATCATTGATATTAATTATTGAATAATCATCGCGTTGTGGCATGGATAGAGGAGATTAGTAAATGTGTCATCTTAAATTGCTAACTTTTTGAATGCGGTGTTAAGTTTTTTAAAATAGCAATAAACTAATTAGGCTTGCATTGACTGTAGCATTCAAGAATGTTGTATCAAGGCATCCATGTGTTAACGCCACTATCCTTATTTAATTCAATGATGATAGCGAGGGGGGAGGTCCTCACAGTCATAGCTCACTTAAACAGGTAAGGGAATGTACACATTATGAGAATATATGTCTTAAATCTATTTGCCTTAGAATGGTCCAAGTGCAATATGTTTTATCTTTCTTCATAACTCATAATTTGTTTGCCACATAGGATAAATGAAGTGGGCTATGTTTTGTCATCTCTTGTGAACAAAGTGTACCTCATTAGGGTGCTCAGATTAGCAAATAAAGAAACAATTATGAAGCACGCAAGAGTGATGAACAAGGTGTGGATAGAGAAGCATGTCTCGATGCATTAAAAAAGGGTCGCCATCCTGGTACATCATTCATTTATTAACATCGTACACATAACTTCATTTAACTGCTACAGATCCTTTGAGTCTACAAACTTAACACTACTTTATTCATCTACACAATACACACAATGTCAATACTTTATTAGTTTATTTGACATGTTGAGCTCAAACATTGTGGAAACTCTCATTCTTATTTTATTTTAAACCCCAACATGCATCTCTCTCTCCCTCTCTCCGTCTTTATTCATATGTAAAATAAGATTATGACATTATCATAAACAATTGTTAAACCTAATTATTTTAATATTTGTAAACAAATATGTTCATTGAACTACAATGATATCTTATTCAAGACACCCTTCATAACCTCCTCTTCAGGATCAATACAAACTATGTTCATGCCTAATTTTTAGGCTACCATAGCATAATCTCCACATCTTGCATAAAGATCTACAATCACTTGCCCTTATTTTGCATGGCGCTTCAAGACACTATCCCAAAACTCATATCCATGTTGACATCCACCTGCAAAGAAAACATTTCTCTAAATTCCACATAATATGCAACACCCATCATTTAGAGTACTCATATGTTTATGCCTTACCTTGCAATAATTTTGGAGTACTCATATGTTTATGTCTTACCTCGCCATGTAGTCCTATTTGGGTATCTTCCCTAGTGCATACTGGTGCAAGGATCAATGACATAATCAAGTGAAAATGGCCATACATGCTTTATTCCAACTACGCTCAAGAAGGTAGCACTGAACGAGGGTATATGAGTATCAAAAGATTTATTGTAATAGAAAAGTGTTGTTTAATGGAAACCTTTTATGAGAATCATAAGCACGTCTATGGTTAGTGTTACTCACCAAATACTTTTTCATTGTTTCTTTCAAAGTAGTGTTCCAGCTTGTTCATGGGAACTTTTGGCTATTAGTTTTGGTTATGGAGAGAGGCTTCACTGCTCAATAGCGACGCTAGCAACGAAATTTTGCTGCTGAGTAGCGACTTGCAAACTGTTACTACTGAGTAGCGACTTGCAAACTGTGACTACCGCCTAAATCGTCACCGATGGGTGTTAATACCTACCTACTTCCCCTATCCATAAAACTCTCTCTCTCTCTCTCTCTCTCTCTCTCTCTCTCTCTCTCTCCTCCTTATTTTAAGAAAGCCCTTATTTTTTAATTTATTTAAACAATAAAAACATTTTCTTTTAAAACAAAATATTTTTTATTTTTTCCATTTATTTAAAATAAAAAAACTTTTATTTATAATTAAAAAACATTTCTTTTAAAAAACAACATAAACACATTTCTTTTAATTAATTTTGCTCTCTCTCTCTCTCTCTCTCTCTCTCTCTCTCTCTCTCTCTCTCTCTCTCTCTCTCTCTCTCTCTCTCTCTCTCTCTCTCTCTCTCTCTCTCTCTCTCTCTCTCTACAGGTCTCCCTACACCTCAGGCGAGGCCCGGACGAGGTTGAGTCTGTCTTTATAAGTGGGACAGGTCACAACAAGTCAAATGGCGGGTTTAGGTGCTCTACACACTCACAAGTCTTTAGGCGGCCGGTTTAGATGGGGCAGGCATGATCGTAGCTCCTTGCTTAAGCTTGAGCGGGGGAGTTGGTAAGATGCCACATGGCTAGGCCTCGTGCATGCAAGTGGCATCTCTCACCCATAAGAGTTTAAAGATAATCGGAATATTCAAATGGGAAAGGTACCCTTGGCCTTTAAAATTCAAAAAATACCACCCTCCAACTTAGCTTAAAAGTGCATGAGAGAAATTCTTCTTTTGGAATTTAAGAAGTCTTTATGCATCTACTTATGCATGGAAATTAAGTTCAATGAAAATAACGCTTTTATAATAAAAAGTTTTCCATTATGCATCTTTCTATGCATATAAATTAAATTCAATGAAAATAACACTTATAATAAAAAAAATTCCATTATGCATCTTTCTATGCATATAAATTAAATTCAATGAAAATAACACTTTTAGAATAAAAAAATTTCCATTATGCGTCTTTCTATGCCTATAAATTAAATTCAATAAAAATAACACTTTTATACTAATAAAAATTTCCATTATGCATCTTTCTACATCTTGCTGGACTTAAGTGCTCACTCAGTGTCTTTGATCACATTCTTGAACTCCTCGTTTTTCATTTGCCATGTGTCAACATGTACTAACATCATCCTACGATACTTCTCTGACAGGATTGTGAGATGAGAAGAGAGCAAATGAACTTGCATCGATCAGCAACATAGCCATTCATGTAGAATTCCCTTGCTAGCTTCTTATACCTAAACTGCACTCTTGATATAGAGGGATTAGGCACAAGTCTACACAAGGGAATATGTGGCAAAGGAGTGGATTTCTTCGAGATTTAATTACATGTTGGGTTTTCATTGAATGTGGATCAATCTAAATACAATGACATATACAAGATAAATTTATCTTAGTAAAACCCCCAAAAAAACATAATTGCAAAGGTAACAAATAGATATAAAAACACTTACGCAATCTCTTGCTGGCCATACAATGATGTAGCCTTTGCTTTGATTTAATGTGGAGATATCACCATCTTCAAGGGAAATAAGAAGGGGTACTTCTCCCACTTTGACATCTTTAATCGACATGCCAACATACCCACGCGGAAAAGGAATTCCATGGACAATATCAACAGTGGTATTTACATGCAACATAGTGCCTATAGCTACTTTTGTACTGTTGAACATTAAAAACACCCGTGCCCCTTTTTCAAGTTGAGGAGGCGCCATGTAGAAAAGAAAAAAAAGCACGAGAAGAGAAACAAGAAAGAGAAAAGTTAGTGGACAAGCAAGAGAAGAGAGAGAAAAGTTAGTGCACAAGCAAGAGAACAGAGAGAAAAGTAAGAGATTGCTAAATAAAATAGAAAGGAAGGAGATTGGGAGAGAAAAGAAAGAGAAAAAGCAAACAAAGTGAACAATATAGAGAGATTAAAAAAAGAAAGAGAAGATAAGCAAAAAGAAAAAAGAAAGATATAAATAGAGAAACAAAACAAACTTTTAGGGTAAAGAGAGAGAAAAATAGGCAAGCAAAATAAACTTTTATGGTTTTTTTAAAGAGAAAAGGACAAGAAATAGAAAAGAGAAGAGAGGAAAAGGAAAGAAAAACAAGCAAAAAAGGAAGGAGTGAGAGAGAGAGAGAGAGAGAGAGAGAGGAAGAGGAAGAGGAAGAGAAGGGGAGGTGTAGAGAAAGAGAGAGAGAGAGAGAGAGAGAGAGAGAGAGAGAGAGAGAGAGAGAGAAGGAAGGGGGGAGAGAAGATGCATGAGAGAGAGAGAGAGAGAGGCGAAGGAGAGACAAAGGAGAGAGAGAAGCGAAGGAGAGACAAAGGAGAGAGAGAGGGGGGGGAGGCAAGAGAGCGAGGGAATGCTCCTGTTGATGAAGAAATTGCCAGAACCCCTTTCCCCTTTTGATCTCTACAATTGAGGCGGGCCATGATCTACACTCTTGGCGACTATACCTCCATCCTCGGCTTCTCAAATTTGGTGCTGCTTCCAAAGTTGGCGCTTCTTCTACAACACATGGATCCTTTCTCCACCAACTTCTCTAAATGCTGCTGTACACGCAGCTCCGACCATGCCCAAGAGTATTAAGAGTATACTGGTCGACCTCGACAAAGATAGCAACTCTATTCGTGAGCGTGTACTTGCTTGCTTAGCTGTTCATGAGCATGTACTTCATGCATTGCTTGCTTTTGTGCAAGGGTTCTAGGCTACCCAAGGTAAATAAGACTACATGAAAAAGATTATAGTTTGGTAGTCTTTGACAATACAATTTGTTAGTATTGTATTTAGGTGTATTCTATGTGTTTGGTCCCCTCACTAAGGGCGACGTCACCCTTAGATCCCCCCCTCACTAAGGGTGACATATCCCTTGGTTGGAGAGTTCCCCCCCTGGTGGCCCCGGTTCACCCCCCTCATTAATAATGTTAATTTTATAATTAAAATTTTATTAATTAAATCTATTTAATTAAAATATCAAGGGGAAAATAATAATATTTATAATTAAAATAATTTATATTATTTTTTATAGATAATATTGTTATGGTGTCATGGATGTGTAAATTTCATACAATGACCCCAATGTCATAAACCTAACCCACAATGGCACCAATGTCATAAACCCAACCACCATGGTGGGTATAAATTAGCATAGCCCTACATGGACCAAGGTGCTCAATCGAACAATGATGTATTATCAATGAAAGATGTATTGTACACTAGTTGATCATCGAGACAATCAAAACCCTAATCATCACTGAACTGGCCTAACTAAAGAGTGAAGATAATCTACAAGATTGTGGGCCAAGTAGAACCATGTAATGGTAGAACGGACACTTGGTATATGACTTCCTAATTAACAAGTGTGATTTTTATACTAAGTTAATGCATTTAGAGGATGCATTTAAATTCAAGGTCTAATACAGAAAATAAAAGTCTTATACTAGGCCTCACATAGCATCCATTAAGAGTGATTGTAAAAGAGGAATAGATGCATTTAGAATCTCAATTATTAAGTTAATCTTTTGTTATGGGATGTGGTTGGAGCCCACAACTTGGATTCTCATCAATTAACTTAATCTCCTATTTTATAGGATGTGGACACCACCACTTTATCGTACATGCTGACCACCACTTTATCGTACATGCTGACCACCACTTTATCGTACATGTTGACCACCAATCTAGCAAAAACTAAACATGCACGTTAGTTAGCAAGAGAGGGTTTCAAGTAAACCATCTCTTTATATAATGTTGTTGTTTCAGATCTCGCTAATGCCCTCTTGCAATCCACAAAGAAACATGCATTCATGCAAGGTAAATATCACGGAGCAGGCCTTACAACAATAACAAAGTTGATGGAGAAGGCTAGAACGTCAAAAGCTCCAAGTCCATCAACCACACTAGTAGATTGGTGAGGGAAGTAGTGAATGGCACACCAATGCATGTGCAACCAAACTATGTTAGTGATAACAGTTAGCCGGTGTTGAAAACCCATAGTTATAAACCTTGAGGAAGATAACTCATCACATCGTCTCCAGAGTATGTCATAGAAAACCAACCATGCAAGAAACAAGGTAGGAGATTAAACTTTCCACCCACTATTCCTTCAGCTACAGAAGGTGGTCAACACAATGTAGAGGGATTAGTAACTGAAACAGAGATGCAGGAAATTATGGAGAATGACATTCACGACTCAATGTGGGGTATACGTCAAACACCACTACACAACAATGTCACTTGCCAAGGATGGTTAGGTGGCCAAGATGGCAAGTGTAAGAAGAGCATTAAGAACTACATGCAAGGTGTTCCAGCTCCATCTTTCTGTGGTATGAGAGATCGGTCAAGGGCCAAAGGCATAAGTTCATGTGGTTTAAATGTGGTTTAATAGCAGCATGGATCATACTTGGAGAATATAT
This sequence comes from Cibotium barometz, assembly GCF_041138505.1. Taxonomy (NCBI): domain Eukaryota; kingdom Viridiplantae; phylum Streptophyta; class Polypodiopsida; order Cyatheales; family Cibotiaceae; genus Cibotium; species Cibotium barometz. The sequence goes on along the minus strand of NC_141046.1, from coordinate 64,074,516 downwards.
AATACTATCTGCTGTCAATCACCTGCTAGACCCTCGGTTGTATGGCCAGTTCGACGAGGTACAAACCTTACTATGGATGAGATCCGAGCTTTGGAGGCTACTGGATTTGTGTTGCAAAAGGGACTACACCAAGAACCAAATGATGCAGTCCATCGATCAACAAAGTACAAAAGCGGCATATTGGATATGGCAACCAAGAGAATAGATTTGGCAACTTCAAACATAACTACAGCCTTTGAGCATTTGGTCATTAAGGCCGAGAAGATGGAATTATTTGTAATTAATATTATAGGAATTACTACTATGCAATGAAAAATATATATGGTGATTATGGGAAAGAATCCATCATGCACATGTCCTGATTTTCAAATTAGGGTAGGGGCTGGTAGACCATATTATGCATGCAAGCACCTTTATTTTGTGTATTTGTGTATTTTTAGGTTAGATGCGAACCATAATATGCTTATGCATCAACCCACTCTAAAAAAGAAGGACATAATGAGAACGTTCAGCAATAGGATAACAATCTGAAAAGGACCTTATACTATCGATGACATTGTATTGCTTTTTTGAAAATGTCCTTCATTTTGCGATAATAAAACATCCTTTATATCATGGTTCTATCAACTCTCTATGAAGGTCTATTTACTTTTTTGTTTTTTTAATGTCTTAGTAGGACAATCAATATGGTTGTATGTCAATGGTTGAAACATCTTCATTTATTATTTTAAGGTCTTCTCAATGTTGATGTCTACATTGATTTTCTTAAATATAGCACTTATTCATGCAATTGCTTTTCCTACACAAAGCACTTATCTATGCATTTACTTTTCTAAATTTAGAAAATATCCTTACAAAATCCCTTTTTGCTTTTAGCATGATGTATCTATATATATGACCCCATAGATCTTACTGTAACCCTCACTGCCTCCCTCTCTCTCTTATTATATTTCTCTCCCTCCCTATTTATCCTTCTTCACTTCACTCTCCCTCACCCTCATTCTCTACCTCACCAACCCTCACCTTCTCCCTCATCCTCTATCTTTGTTGATCTCATTATGTCTTCTTCAAATGGCCCCAACTATACTCTCAATGATACCCTTGTTGTTGTTTGCAAAGATTTGTGCATGAAATCAGATGAAGATGTGAAAGAACATTTAAAAATCACGACAGAGGCCTAAAATCTTTAGAGAGCAAGATCCTAGCAGATGAGCCCATTGATTTCAGAGATCTATATATCTGGAATATGAAGATTGGAAACGCCATTGGTGCTTGGCAGAGTTACGGATACATTGCTGAAGAAAAGAAGGAGTCCCTTTGAGAAGAGTTAAATAATAGAGTAGCCCATGAAAGCACATAGGTGTAGGAACCCTTATGTAGTCACATGAAATTGAAAAGGATAATATTGCAACCAATTATGGGCAAAAGATATGAAGTCACATGCAAAGGCATCAAATAACATACACATGCACATAGAGACGTGCAATAATCGTGAAGTGCATGCAATGAATGGTATTCATGTTACGAGCACCTATGTATATGAATCACATGAATCCTTATCTAAAATGAGATGTACAAAAAAAACAATACATACTCGCTCTTCCCCAAAAAAGTGCAAAAAGATGCCTTCATTATTGGAGTGTAGGATTTTGAGGGAGTATGCCTTTATTATTGACATTAAAAAGGAACAAAGGCAAAAAAAAATGAGGGTACAAAAGTAGAGAACATCTCTCCCACTACTATAAATATAGAGATAACCTCTATAGAACTTTGTTAACCACCATTTAGCTAAGCCTTCTTAGTAGAGTACACCACCCACAACCCTCCTTCATATTGTTTGTGATGGCCTCATCAAATATTAGCATTAGAGGAAGGAGAGAGAGGGGGAAGAGGGTGGGAGAGAGAAAGGGAAGAGGGTGGGAGAGAGAGAGAGAGAGAGAGAGAGAGAGAGAGAGAGAGAGAGAGAGAGAGAGGGTAGGTGGGAAAGGGAGAAAGAGTGAGAGAGAGGGAAGGAGAGATGATGTATAGGAAGGGTGAGGGAGAGGGAAGGAGAGATTATGCATAGTAAGAGTGAGGAAGAGGGCAAGGAAGGAGAGAGGGAAGAGGGTGGGAGAAGGGGAGAGGGAAAAAGAAAGTACGAGGTTGGGGGAGAGAGAGAGAGAGAGAGAGAGAGAGGGTGTGTAATATTTTGTGCACATGTGAGTACCCAAAATAAAGGACAAGGTTGGGAGAAGGAGAAAGGGAAAAGGGTGGGAGAGGGAGAATGAGAGTGAGAGGGAGAGGGAGAGGGAGAGGGAGAGTGAGAGGGAGAGGGAGAGAGAGAGAGAGAGGAACGCAGTTGGGGGATAGAGAGATAAAGGAAAGGACAGAGATTGAGAGGGAGGGTGGATAAGGGAGAAAGAGTGAGAGGGGAAGATGGTGGGAGAGGGAGAGACATAGGGAAGAGGAGAGGAGAGATTATGCAGAGAGAGAGAGAGAGAGAGAGAGAGAGAGAGAGAGAGAGAGAGAGAGAGAGAGAGAGAGAGAAATGGAAGGAGAGATTATGCATAGGGAGGCTAGGAGAGGGAGGGAGAGGGAAAGGAAGGAGAGAGGGTGGGAGAAAGAGAGAGAGAGAGAGAGAGGAAGAGAGAAAGGGAAGAGGTTAGGAGAAAGAGAGAGATAGAGGGAAGTAGAGAGAGTGAGAGGGAGGGTGGATAAGGGAGAAAGAATGGGAGGGGGAAGAGGGTGCAAGAGGGAGAGGGAGGAATGAGGGTGGGAGATTGAGAGAGAGAAAGAGAGAGAGAGAGAGAGAGAGAGAGAGAGAGAGAGAGAGGAGCTAAGTTGGGCTAGAGGGGAGAAAGTGGACTGGGCTGAGAGGTGGTGGGTGGAGGTTATGCTTGGCCCACTCATGTTTAGAGAGTCAGATCATATCCATCTATGGAAATCTCTTCCTTTTCTCTTCCAAATTTGCTGATGTCTTCATCCTAACTTGGGATGCCTTTTGGATTTCCTAGATGACCTCTTGGGGATCCGATGTAGCCATCGTAGTAGCCTTGAACAATGAGTAGGTTCCTTGGCACCCACCATTAATTGTTTTGGTAATAGTACGAAATTGGGGTGCTTGTTGATGAATGGGCTCGGTTAGGTGGCTCCCGGGAGGTTGAGGAAGGGACCTTGGTGATAGAGGCCTATGAGTTGGAGATAATGGGCAAGGTTAGATTGTCTTGAGTGCAAGGGTGCTAAAGTTTAATGGGGGTGCCAAAGGTTTCCTTGGCAAGGCCCATTGAGGTTCATGGGAGCTTTATATTTTTGCAAGTGAGTCCCTACGAAGATGATCAAGTGATGTTACATGGGGTTAGCAAATAGCCATTTCTTGGCTAGGGTGTGGTCAATGGGGTTAGTGAGGTTAACTGTCAACAAGGTTAGCAAACAAATAGCCATTGCTTGGCTAAGGTATGGTCGATGGGGTTAGCAAGATTAGCAGTCATTGCTTGGAAAACACTTTTCACAATTAAAACTTCATCAATAATTCCACTTTGCTTTTCCCATGCTCTTTTTTTGTTTTAGTGAGATCGACACAAAGAGACATGCCTTATCCATTAATTGTAAGTTTTTTTGTTTTATTTTTACATGCCCATTTTTTACATTTCTTCCTTGGTGGCAATGGATTTTCTCCATGAGTTAAAGTGTCATCTTTGTTTACCAAGTATAATTTCTGAGAGCTTCTCAAATGGAGGTGTTGCATCTGTCTTGGACTTATAGTAGACTAGATATATATTTTGAGGAGAGTCTTTGAGATTATAATAGGATAGCTATATAGTAAGTATCAAATCAAAATTTGAAGTTATAAAGGAGAAATACAAAAAAAAAAATCAATTCTTCTACACTACAATTATTCTCTACATAGCTGATGTCTTCATCCTATACATTCTAATTTATCTTATTTCTAGAAGCAACTGGACTACATGGAATACCTTAGAAGGTGTTTTGAGCTAAGAATACAAGAGAGGATTAGGAATAATTGAATATCAACTAGCCCTATTTAATCTTTCCATGCATTAAACCAGGATCTTTCTCTCATATATGTTTGGAAAAACTCTCTAAGCAAATTTAGGTGACATGATTATAGAAATTAAATAGAACTACAATTAAAAAAGGAATGTTTAGATACATGTTAAACTTCATAGGTGAATGATTAGAGGGATCATAGAATAGAATAAGCATCACGACCCTTACCGCATTCAATTTCCCTTTATTACGTTAACTTAAGGATTATAACCCTTCAATCACATTTAGGATTTGGTAATGCTAATTATAATTAAGTTCCCTCCCCCCAACACATGTGCGTGCACCCACACATGCATACACACATGAGAGAGAGAGAGAGAGAGAGAGAGAGAGAGAGAGAGAGAGAGAGAGAGAGAGAGAGAGAGAGAGAGAGAGAGAGAGAGAGAGAGGGAGGGAGGGAGTGCTAATGTGGATTGACTAATTAGATCATTGATGGCCAAGGTTTAACAAAGTATAGTTTGTTTGTTATAAAGATAATCCATAAGAAGTCCAGTAAACATTACTGCAACATTATGACCATTAGAAGAGGAAAAGATGTATGGTGCTACACAACATTCGTCATTGTGGTTAGTACACATGACTAGTGTGAAAGTGATGTGATGTCATTACGCCACTTTATGCCATTGTTACACATGACCATCGTGAGAGTGATATGATGTAATCCCTTTATTCTTCACAAAAAATTGCTGGGATTAAAAAAATTTGGAGAAGGTCCAAAGATATGCCATTTTTCACATATTCAAAATGAACACATAGGCAAGGTTCCATGATTTTATTTTTGTTTTTTACATTACTTGAGTATGGGCTATTCTATTATTAGGACCCCTCATTTTGCCAACCTCTATAACCCTAAAGTGGAAGAACTAGGCTAATTTCGGCTCTCACAAGGTGAGGGTGGGCCCTCACCTTGTGAGGGCCTCACCCAACCTTCTCTTCCATGAATAATTAGTTTAAAAAAAGGTGGCTTTAATGCACTTCCACAAAAGTAGTAGGACAAATGTTGTGGGGACCATTTGTGCCACTCAAGCAAAATCATATGCAAAATTAATATGCATTTTTCAAAGCTTCGAAAAGTAGCCCTATGTCAAAAAGCATAACAATCTTATCATTTTTATAAGAAAAGGGTGGGTATCCTACATGATCAACTAGTTCTTGTAAGTGGCATCTCAAAAAGTGGAAGAACAAAAAGCACATGCCATATTGCAATTGACTTTCAAAGCCAATCAAACTTATTTTTGAAGGGTGATGTGGTCATTGGTAACAAAAATGCGCAATAATCCGCACTTAAATTAAAGGAAAGACACAAGTGGGTGCCCTTATTGAGTGCGTACTTACATGGAGGAATCCACTCCTTAATTAAAGGAAAGGCAAAAGTGGGTGCCCTCATTGAGTGCTTACTTAAATGGAGGAATCAATGTAAAAAGGAAGGCTAAAAAGTGCATTATTATTGCCACGAGGAAGAGCCATCACTAATAGATTACTGTATGATTTTACATGTTTGCACAAATAGATTCATGCCATTTTTGACATTGTGTTATTATATGCCATTTTCGACATTGTGTAGTATGTTATATGTATCATTTTGGGTAAGTATTCACAGATTTGTGCATATGATTTTATGAAATACAAAAAAATCCTTCACCAATCACACACTTGTTTTATTCAAAAGGCTCACAAAACATAGTCCCATTGTGTCATCATGCCTCTTTGTTAATGAAATGCTTCACAATGGAAAGTCAATTGGCATATTAAACCTAACATATACTTATTCTAACGTCCTATTAATTTTTATACTCAAGTCCACAAATTGGTGTTCTAAATCTAGCTAGTTTTCACAAAACATTGTGAATAATATGGCATTGTCAATTGAACAAGGCAAATTGTATCACCATATTCTTATAATTACTTCACATGCCCATTGAAGACCATGTGTAAATTTTGATTTTCCATTAATTAGTCCCCCTTGATCATATATGTTAGATGACTCAAAACCTACCCTTCTACTAGTACATAAAGGCCCTTATGGGTGGACAAAGATGGATGGTAATGTAGATGTTAGACAAATGGTATAAAGGGCATGGTATACATCCACATGATCATCATCATTGGGTACACCCCTTGCTTATTGACATGTTTCTATTTAGTTGTCTTAGATCTACATGACCTTGTAGCTACATATGCATAGGTATTCACATAGAATGCATCTATCAAGCATTGGAGCCCCTGCAAGGTAATATTATCCATGAGCAAGTCCTTATCGCGCTATTGCACTAATAATTAAGATTGCAGACATTAATGCGATACCTTGTTGATTACAGAAATTTCCTTGTCGATGACAAATGAGCAAGGAATAGCATGAGAGTGTTTGAGAACAAATGAGGTGGTCCTCATGAGCCGTAGATTTACAAGCTCCCAATTGAGCAAGGAATAGCATGAGAGTGTTTGAGAACAAATGAGGTGGTCCTCATTTGTAAGCCCCCAATTGAGCAAGCCTATATTGTAAAAGCCTAAACTTATTATCGAGGTCGTCTCAAAACAATCAGTTTGTTAATATAGGTGGTGTAACCAAGGGAGTTTAGAGTCCCTCCCCATAGAAAGGGGTGGAGGAGGTTCTGGTGGTAGGAAGTTATCCCCATAACATGTTATGCAATCTATCAAGGCTTATAGTAAAGGTTACAAATAGGATTTGGGAGGTGCCAGGCATATCCCCCATCTCTTTTTCATAGGCTTGTATCCTACATGGCAATTGTAGTCCCCTTCCTACTTTATAGATGGCAAGCCAATACTATCTTATGATTGAAAGGTTGATTAAGTAGTTGAAAAGAGGATTTAAGAGGTGTTGCATGATGACAACTCGAGTCGCCTTCCTACTAAACAATTGTCAGGCCAATGCTACCTTCCATGATTCAAAGGGTTACCAAAAATTGTTGTTGGTCTTTTGAAGTGCATGGGGTCGCACAAGTGTATGTAGATTGAGGTGCCTCTTCCAAGGAGGTCTCGCCTTGCATGAGGAGGTCCTCTTCTCCACACTTACAATGGGCCTCACACTCCTGGGAACTTGGAAGTTGGAGAAGTCCATGGATGAAACGTTGTAAAGTATAAAGAGCATGTGCACCATCACACTCTTCATGGGGTCGGTTGGTTGGATGATGATTTGTAAATAACACAACCTGTGCTTAAAGCGAAGAAGGACGCATTTAGTTGAACCAGTTAGGGTTTTCGTTCCCAAGCACAATGCTGGATGTGTCGCGAGTGCAGAAGGAGCTGGTGGATGTGGAGCGGGACAAGGAGTCCGGCGTCAACATCCAGATCTGCGGCGATGACCTCGCCCACATGACAGGCACCATCGAAGGCCCCTCCGGCACCCCCTACGAGGGCGGGGTTTTCACCATCGACATACATCTGCCATGTGAGTCCCTGCTTAGCACTCTTCTCAAAAGAACTTGCATATGTTTAGACCATCTCATAGTCCTAGGTCAGGGCTGTCTGTTTATGCCATGATTAGGTGCCTATGCGATGGTTCGGCCATCTCATCTGATTAGGGCACCTGTTTATGTACTCGCATGCATATGCGATGGTTAGGCCGTCTCAGATGACTAGGGCATCTGTTTATGTAAGAGAAGCTCATACTGTGCATATTTTGCAGCTAGAGTTTTGTTCTCTTTGAGAAATTTGAGAAATATTTTATATATTTATTTATGGGCATCCTTCAGGTGTAGGCTAGCGGGATTAGAACCTGAGTTCCTGCCCAGTGACCGCATATGTGATAGATCTTTTGTTTAATTTATGATTTTTGAGCAAAATAGGCTAGCTAAGCTCCTGTTGTTCTCCAAAACGTGTTACAATATTTTTGAGCGAAATGGACAAGCCCTAGGCTAGCTAAGCCCTATTTGTTTTCCAAAACCTGGGGTAGGGGTCTCGTCAATGTCAATTTAAACATGATCTTACTTGTACGTCTCGTCTTGGAGAAGCAATTAAACTATTGCATTAGTAATCCTCACCCAACACTCTCATGGAGGGTCTTGATCAGGTCTGGATGGCTGCAACATTGATGCTTTGGCTGAGAGGCCCATCCCCCCAGTTTGTTGGGGGGTGGGTTCCCAATTTATGAAGTTCCCACCCCATCCACCCACACACATAAACACACCCACCCACAGTCCCACCTATCCCACCAACCAACACATTGCTGATGGGACTGTTAGCCAGCAGTTAGGGCCCAAACTTGAGGGATGACCTGCTTTTGACTCTCTTAAATGGGATTTTTAGTGAACCTAGCCCTATCCAACTAGGGCACCTGGCTTGGGTTTGTTTTGGTTGTACAGGGCTCCTCCAAAGGCCTGAGAATCTCAAACGTGCATTGTGCTATGTGTAAAACGTGTCTTTAGTTGCTCATTTATTTCTGGTCTTCTCATTCTCCTAGGCCAATGCCTTTGGGCACTAATTTGTTGGAGGTGGCAATTCTCGTAGCTACTCTCGGGTTATCGCATGACCAGAAGTTGTAGTGGATTATCCCATATGCAAGAGCATGGGAAGTTGAAGAGCCATATATAGGGTGTGGTGGCACCTTGTCATAGATATCTCCTCCGGCCGGGTTTTTGGGGGGAGCAACGGTTGGGAGATGGAAGCCCAGTTGCCGACGTTGCTCAGTGCCCTAGGGTGGTGTGCGTGACTTTGAAATGGTATTAGAGCTCGGCTTTTGCGGTCCTAACTGCTGTTTGATCGAGGTGCTCGAATTGAAGGAGGGTGTTGGAGGTGGCAATTCTTGTAGCTACTCTTGGGTTATCGCATGACTAGAAGTTGTGGTGGATTATCCCATATGCAAGAGCATGGGAAGTCGAGGAGCCATATATGGGGTGTGGTGGCACCTTGTCATAGATATCTCCTCCGGCCGGGTTTTTGGGAGGAGCAACGGTTGGGAGATGGGAGCCCAGCCGCCATCGTTGCTCAGTGCCCTAGGTTGGTGTGCGTGCTGCTGTTGCGTGACTTTGACATAATTCTACTCTTACAAGTGTGCATCCTACTCTATTGTTGTGCAAATCCTAGTCTCAATGATCTTGTTCCTTCATCAAGTTGGGTTCACAATGGCCTCTCTTGAATTACCTAGGCCTTTGTAGTCACGGAAAATTGCTACGAGCCTAATACTAATCCTTGGGAAGTTGGGGTTGGGGCCTAATCTGGTAGGGTTAGGATGCCTTGAGATTAGGAGAAGCATGTAGATATGGGTGGCTAAAGTTCGTTGTTAATAAATCCATGTGAACCGGGTATTTATGACTGGGTGGCTATTTATAGTGATAGAGCAACAACTCTCACTATATAAGTGAGGTGTGGGTTATTATTGTGGTGACTAACAGTTGGTTTGTGCGTGGACTAGAGTAGTTATACTCTTGTTGTGAACATGACGGATCACAAATCATCTTGTTGAGGGCCGGTATGGGCAGGCTATGTTGGTATGGGACTCCAGGGCCGATTTGGCATGGATTTGTGGGAGTGAGCTTTAGTCTGTGGCTTGGGGGAGGTCTTCAGATGCGGACCATGGTTGGGTGGTGAGCTTGCGTTTGTTCACCTTTCTATGTTGTTTATACTAATCTTGTGTTTAGCCTATGATTTAGGTGATTTCTTATAGTTGGTATCAAAGCGAAGTCAATCACAGAGGCGGAAAAGCAAGGTTCGTTCACCTTTCTATGTTGTTTATACTAATCTTGTGTTTGCGATGTTACATCCCAAACTGGGCCTTGGACCTTTTTTAAGCAAGGTTAGAATAACCGAGGGTTAAGGGATAAGCTAACCCGTGGCTAGGGTTAAGGCTTAGTTGGGCACTAGGGCTAGCAGGACTTGCCCATAGGGCTAAGGACTAGTAAGAATGAGGTTTGGATTGGCTTATAGTCGGTTAAAAGTAAAAGTAAGGGAGGGGCTATATATGGCTAAAAGTTTAATAAAGCAGAGGGTCAATTATCAGGGTTATTACTATATAAGTGAGTCAGGGCTCGCTTATGATTGGGGAGGATCCCTCGCGGCGAAAGGGCTTTGCTTGGATGAGCAAGACCTCTAGGCCAGAGTAGCTGGAGGTTGGTAGGCGCATTGGTGGTTTGTGACGCCAAGGTGTGGATAATTAGGGCTTGGTTGACTCACGGCAATTCGACCTCAAGCTCGGGGTGGCTCACGAATGGAGTCTATGGCTAGGAGGTGGACCTTACATTGGTATCAGAGCCAAACCTACTGGCTTGAAGCATGAGGAACTCTGAAAGGAGGCGAGATTGAAATCCTTCACTAAGATCTTCTGATTTAGGCCTAGAGGTTTTCTTTTCAACCTTCCAAAGTTTGAGGTGGTATGGGACACCAAAGACGAAGGTCCGAAAAGGGGCTGCCATGAAAGGGAGGTGGTGGCATGGTTGGGTGTGCAAGGAGCTGTGTTTCACTGTTGCATATCAAGAAACAGTAGGAGCTTTTTGGTTGTGTGTGCTTGTTTTCTGACAGGTCTACATGTGGGAGAATCTCTGAGGCCTTAGATCATCCACAAGTGAAGGAGGGTTAGGATCGTTTTGCTGTGCAAGCAGAGTTGGCTGAATTTTGCAGAAAGTTGAATCCTATGCGTGTTTATGGGTGGGAGTATGTTACTTTCTGGAATTCTGTTGGATGCTTTTTGTCTATGTGCACGACTGTATCAGCAGCACCTGGATGGCAAGAGGCGGGGAGGGGGGGATTAAATCCTAATGCATTCATGCAAGGAGAGGGATGTGGAGAAGAGAGAGAAAGTGGTGGTGGACCGTATTGGCTGGACGTGCTTTCGGTTGCTGTACTGCCTTGTTTGCCATCCGTGCAAGTGATGAGGAGGGGGGTGTGTAATTGGTTGTAAAGTTGGTATCACCATTTGGCTGCCCAAGTGTAACATGCAGCGGAAATATTCGTATTGGAGGATCCTGTCACACAAGTGCTCACACCGTCTTCTGTATCGCGAGTTTCGCGAGTTTAGCAATCCACTTTAATGACTTCAAACTTTAAAGAGATGTAGAGAGAGAGAGGGAAACTGTACACCTTATGGGGTCCCGAATTACCCACTGAAGGGCCCCCTTATCCCGTTACTAAGATAGTATTTGCTTTATTATCTTTAAAGAGACTGACGGTGTGACTGATGATAAGCCAAACGCAAGACCTCTGAAGACCAAGAGTTGGGCTGAATTGTACACTGCTGTAGAAGCACCAAAGATGTCCAATCTCGAGCCTATGCGCTCTTCCCAATGGAATGAGAAGGGGATGCAAAGCTGAGGCTGAGAGAGAGGCTGTTTGGGACTGTTCTAGAGTGAGTGAATGCTGTAAATGAATATGAATGTTGCGTTTTACCTTCACCAAGTGGCTGGAGCAAAACGATGAGATGATGAATCCTGAAAACTGTACGGATGCAGAAAACGCAAGGTTTACTGATGGCTGAATGCTGAAAACTGCTGTGTTTGCTGATGGAGGGCTGGATGCACAAACGTAGATGCTCCGCTAGCTGTAGGATGACACGCTTCTCCAAAACGCAGATGGCTGAGGTGAATGTAGGGCTGAAAACTGAAACGCTGATGCGCCTGAATGCTTATTGCTGAATTATGAGATGAATGAGTGAATGAACCAAGCATTCCTATTTATACTATCTGTGATGCTAGTCGGTTGGCACTAGATGCTGGCCGACTGCATAATAAATGCGACATGATTAATAATGATGTATAAATGCTGGAAATTATGGAAAAAATACCAGAAAATTCCTAGTAAATATCTTGATAAATACTAGATGATATCTTGGGTTTCTACAATGGTCTAGATGCCATGAATGAATGATGTGCAAAATGCAGAATACTTTCTAATGCAAACCCTAAGGTTTCTACTGAATGTACATGCATGAATGCGTCTCTTCAAGTGGGTTAAGGGACTTGGACTGACTGACTGACTGACTTGCAATGGCTGAGAAAGACCTACGTAGCTCGTGCTTGACTTATCTTGGACTGAGGATTACAATGGGTCACGACGTACGACAAATACCATCCTGAAGGGAACTAATACTGTACAACGTTGCACTGATGATGATGAGCCAGTTTGTCACCATGCACTACAGTGCAGAGTGCATGTGACACCAAGTGGTCTTCAACTATTTTGTGCCAAGGTACGGGAGGCCGGGGAGCTTTGTTTTGCCTGTATTGAGGCCAGGACTTGTGTCACCTGGGGGCCAGGCCTTGTGTCACCCGTAGAGTGGGCAAGACGTTGAACCCATTGTCGCGGATCCCAATTTAGGCTTCCCACTGAGCCATTTCTGTGCTTGGGAAGACGTGCTATTTACAGGTTCTACGAATGGGATATATTTCTAAAGGTTTTATAACCTTCGCTCATAAAGTGACCGGGGCCCAAGGGACCCATGTATGGGCAGCTCAATCTTTGGGCACCATTTTGCTCATATGAACCCTCTTTATTTAGTGGGCACTAAAGGAGGTGCCCACCTTCATTAAAGGTGGGCACTGCTACGTGTCAAATGGGGGGGGGGTGGACCCTTTCCACCCCCCTTCACCAACCTATCCCGTGAGTGCTTCTCTCCCTCTCTTTCTCTCTCATTGGAGAAAGGAAGCGCATCATTGTGTGACATGCGGAAGCTTCGGGGTAGATCGGTAACTTCAATGCTCAAAAATAAGCAATCGTTCACGACGAGAATAACACAAAATTGGAAGTAGACGTGCAGAAAATAGAGAGAGAGAGAGAGAGAGGGAGGGAGAAGAGGACACAATATTGGGTCCCGAATACCCTCTGTAGGGCCCCCACCACGAATGGTGTATTTGCTTTTATTAGAATGATGCAAAATCTGAAAATAAAAGATTGACTTGACCTGTTTTGGCTGAGATGAATCTCTGCCCTTGACCTTCAACCTTCACCCTTGCGTTAGTTTCTCCCTTGGCTGTCCGGGCCCTTGAGTAGTTGCAGCACTTTGTGAAATATGAGATAAATGAATCGCTTGGTAGTGCTGGGTGTTTATACCCCCTCAAATAACCAGTCGGCCAGCTCAACAAAAGGCGGCTAGCATAATAATGCTCAGGACTAGCTAAAAATGACCAAAAACCATGAATATTCTGACGTGTTCACATTGGACTAGGCGTGGTCACTTGCGCATGGGCCATGGGCTGCTGGACAGCGGGTGTGGATTGTCCCACACCTAGCCGACAGCCCTTGTAAGGCCTGGGGCCCAGTCGGCTGTCTGTCCTATGGCCATAGGAGCCCCTCCTAGCCAATCTTATGGTTGGTGGGTACAGCCGGGCCCCTCCTGGCCCCTTGGGGGTGGTTCTACGCCTCCCCCATGCCTACATAAATGATCTTGGGGTAGCCTTATGGGTTGGCCCCCTCTCTACATGCAAATCCTACATGCCTACATAGAGGTTTGGCATCCAGTATCATACCAGATACACAGAACCACTGACATCATTCTAGAGGGAGACTCATAGCGCGGACTGGCTTTGCTTCATGTGTAGGACAATGCACACCTGAACTCGGACGCATGGAGTGGAACCCTGGTTGACTCATCCCGGACTAGGCTCACACCTTCTTGTTCAGATATGTCTACGTGGCATCCAAGTGTGGGATGCACTCAAAACATGAAGGCCTATGTCAAAGAGTGGCAACGAGTGGCGGAGATCGAGATTGCACGCACCATCATTGAGTGCAATCTCTCTTTTCATTTTCTTCAAACCCCGCAATGGAAGAGGATGGTCAAGGCCATTGCCGCCGTCGGTCCATGCGAGGGATGGACGAGAGTGGGCTACTACGATAGGAGGACGAAGAAGCTCACCGAGGAGAAGGAGAGGATTGGTAGATAACTTGAGTCTATTCATTTGGGATGGGCTAAGTATGGATGTAGCATCCTCTCCGATGGATGGAGTGATCGGAAGAGGAGAAGCATCATCAACATCCTCGTGTCTTGTCCTCTTGGCACGTATTTCTTACGCGCGGTGGATGTTGGGAACGCTGGTAGAAAGACAAGTGGGAGCTTCATGTTCCAACACATCCGCTAAGCAATCATTGAGTAAAATTATTCATTGTACATACTATAAGTCTACATGTTGATGTAACATAATACATGTCGCATAGTACTAATTACATGAGCACTTTGGTTTGTAGGTTGGCCATGAAAATGTGGTGCAAGTCATCATCGACAATGCATTCAATTGTCGTGCAATGGGTCGCATGGTGAAGGAGGAGTTCCCGGCAATTGTTTGGACTCCATGCGCATCCCATTGCATTGACTTGTTCATGGAAGATATCGGCAAGTTGGCTTGGGTCAAGGACATTATGGCCCAAGCAACCACCATTATGACCTTCTTCACTAAGAAGGTGAAACCCTTGGCTATCTTCCGTGTGCATTCGTGATTGGAGCTTGTGAAGTCCTCCAAAACAAGGTTTGTCTACATGTGGATTGTTTTGGAGAGACTACATGTCGTCCGTAGCGAGCTTCAACGCACTGTGGTGTCCCAAGAGTAGGAAGAATGGGATGATCATCTAAGCCCCGAGGCCTATGTGGTGCAACGCAAGTGCTTGGATCCTTCCTTTTAGAATGATAGACGGGCCGTCATAGTTGCGATGACTCCATTGTACCGAGTACTTCACATGTCGGACATGAAGGGATCCACTTTGGGCCTTCTCACACACTTCATGAGAAATGCAATTGAGGAGCTCCAAGCTTGCACGACACTTGATGCAAGAAGATTAGTAAGTTATTTTAATTCATGCACACTCTTGAATCAAGGTGTGTACATAGTACTTGTAAGCTTGATTTTAATTTTTGCTATGTGGCATGTGCTTGTATAGGCTTGATGAGATTAAGATCATTGTGGAGAGAAGGTGGCAACGGACGCTAGCTAGGTTTGTTAGTTTATTTATTTTTGATCTTTCAAATGCTTTGTTTTTGTCTTTGTCCTGCTTTACTATTATTTCTTTCTTAAATCTCTTAATTCGTAAGTTCAGATTTTTTTTTGACCTTATGAAGGTATATAAGCTTAGCATATCCCAGTTAGAGTGTCTCGTATATTGCCGCGCTAACTTGCGGATGGTGCAAAATCTTCAAGAGCTTCACATCTCCAAGCAAGTAGACATCTCGATTCTCTAGTAATCAAAATTTGTAATTTTAATGCTTTCTATTTAGTCTCTTGTAATCTAGAAGTTACAACTTACAAGTTATTATTCTGTCAACTTGAATGTAGGTAAATCCCGATGACATCGAACTCACTGCAGAGAACCTTAGGAGCATTCAACTGAGGTAAGAGACACCGGAAGATGCCATCTATGCTGGGCTCCATAGAGAGCTAGAGGAGATAGACATGCGTGTCACCCATACTTGAGGTCGTGAGCACCTTGCTGCTAGTGGTTCTCATTCCACCACCACGGGAAGAGGAGGTATTAGTGTGGCGAGTCGGGGCTACCAGATTAGACTTGGAGGAGCTCAACCACCCATCCAAACATATTGTCAACGGGGCTTTGCTAGCTCTTCTACTTATGTTGCAAATGAGGATGCATCACCTGGTCAGGATGGAGCCCTTGAGGATGTAGATGCTTGGAGCCTTGAGTATGATGATGATGGAATCTCATCTCAGATGGGGATTTTCATTTAGAATCTAGTGAGGAGTCTTCTCCTAGTAGCAATGACTCGAGTGAGGCTGCTAGTGGTAGATCCGATAGTTCAGACTCTGGAGTCTGAGTGAATCTTTATGATGATGATGGCGGCATGTATGAATCTTTTTGATGTATGAATCATGAATCATGAATCTATCTCTAAAAAATAGGAGTCTTTCGAGATACGTATCATATCCGACTTGTATCAAACGCCTCTAACAATCCTGCCCTCCTATACCTCCAAGTACACCTGTTGGAAACCCTACTATACTTGTTGTAGTTGCCTAATGTATCTGTTGTACTTGATTGTGTTCCTCGTGTACCTCTTGTAACCTAACTATACTTGCAAGTACAAATTGAAACCCTAACTATGGACGTGCTGTGAACCGGCACCAAGTGTATCTGTTTTGAGTACCGGCATACCAATACCTATTCATGTACTCGTACTTGTTTGCGTATTTGTACTTGTTTGTGTACTTGTACCAAGGAGGCTTGAGCCATGGTCTCTGCGAGGGTGTGGCCCAGGCTCTAGTACGAGAGCGTTTATTTGTGTGTGTTCTTGGAACGACAATTTTGCGTTCACTTTCCTCCAGGTGTATGAGATTGGTGTCGAGGCTATTTACACTCATTCGACACGTCCGGCATCGACAAACTATTCCGACACACTTCTGTTTGGGTAACTTGTCTTCATACTTGCATTGCATTGGATTATTTGGCTGGCAAGCCCTTGAAACGTTTTACACATTCAGTTGTTATGTGCAATGTGGCTTTTACATATTAAGTGTGACTTGTGTATTGTTCACGAGACAATGCCTTTACACCTAGCCGGTGTAGTTACAGTGGTATCAGAGCATGGTTGTTTCCTTCTTCTTAGTTGGGGAACAGCCGATTGGGCATTGGGCTCCGTGTGGACAGTCGTCGAACACTATGGACAGCCATGCACAAAGTGGTCAAGGGGCTAGTTCACATGGCCAAGCAAGTGGTACTCATGCTTCTGAAGCTTTGGGCAATAAGCATATGCATGCAGGTTATATAGAGAAGCAAATACATGTGGGATAGCCTTCTTGAGGTAAAGAGAAGATGCAAGAGGATGACCCAAATGTATTGAAAGCAGAGATTGAGCATGTCAAAAGACAGTTGTATGCCAGGGAAGTAGAGCTCAAGATGCTCTATGATAACCCGCAAGTTCACAAGCTTGAGGAGGCCACAAAGGCCGAGTCTATGGTGGCACACACCATGGATTCTATGACAAAGGAATTGGGTAGGAATCCCCGAGAGGTAGCCCTCAACTATCTTAGACGCACTGGAATTTTGGTGAAATGCATGCAGGGGAACTGTGTGTGAAAGAAACCCCTGCATGGGGAGACATGTAATGCTATGTCTCGTAGGATCAAGTCTTATCCGTGACACTTCCAAGCAAGCCTTCACCCCGCATCGGTTGAGAAAAGAAAGGGATGTACATGGCAAAGAGAGTGGCAAACATGATGTTAATGTACATGTGATGCATGCTTCCCATGGGAAAAGCGATAGGCATGTTAGCCGCTGCGCTTTGCCTATGGAATTGGCGAGAGATGAGTCCCGTCATGGGCTGAAAGTTGTGCATAATGTTGGGACAGCCACAACGGATTATGTATCATGTGCCACTCATGTCACTGAGAATACCCATGGTGAACAAATCTCATGCAAGGATCCTTATGTGAATGCAAGTGTTGGGAGGCCGCCTTTGCATAGAGCATATGCCTCCGTGCCGCATGTTTTTCGTTAGGGCTTATGCATGCACCTATTGCTGTCCCATTGGATAAGGGGAACAGAAAGATGGACGATGAGGGTCACCATGCCAAGAGACTAAGAATTTAAAGCAGGTGAAATTGCACCGGCTAGGTGTGAACGTCCTTGGGCACCGTCTCATGAACAATACGCACGTCACACTTAGTATGTAAAAGCCACATAGCACATAACAATTGAATGATACATCATTGCACAAGATAATTTGCAAAAGAGACAAGCACTACATAGTACACCATCACTGGGGTCGCGAACAGGCTGAAACCCCGCCCTCCCCCCCCTCTTCAATACGAAAGTATATTATGGAGTATTTAAATCTGTACATAGTTTCAAGGGCTTTAATCCAATGCAATGCAAGTATGATGACAAGTTACCCAAACAGAAGTGTGTCAATGCTGGACTCGTCGAATGAGTCTAAATAGCTTGGCTACTAGTCATACACCTGGAGGGAAGTGAACACGAAACTGTTGTCCTGAGACCACGCACAAACGGGCGCTCTCGTACTAGAGCATGGCTCACGAGTCACACCCACCCTCGCAGAGACCGTGGTTCAAGCCTCACAAACATGCACTCGTATGTGGCGTCGATAGTAGGTACACAAACAGGTACACTAGGTGCCGGTTCACTGTATGTACATTTGGTGTTGTCGTTGTAGGATGATCATCATGAAAGAGTGCACAGAGCAGAAGCATACACGCACTAGAGTTTGCTGAGAGAGAGTGTAAGAGAGAGAAATATGAAGCAACTATGCTGAATATACTGCAATGAAACAGTCCCAAGCAAGAGACATAAGAGGTCTCATAAGTGAGGGATACAAAGGAGGACTAGACTATGAAAAGTCAAGGAGGCAAGCCCACCTATAAATAGGTACAGTAGGGCTGGCCGACAGGACAACTAGACGTGGCCGCAAAATGCCAGAAAAATAGGGTGGCCAGTCCACAACCGAGGGCCATGAAAAGGGACCAAAAAGGGACTCCAAACATGGGCAGAAACTGGGGATGAATGTGCTAACACCCCCTCTCAGCACCAAATGTTGAACAAACTCCAAGAAGCCGAAGATAAGGAGCCAAGGAAGCCTGAGAATCCGTCTTGGTGAACAAATCTGCTGCATTCTCTGCTGAAGGACAATACTCCAAACACAAATCTCGATTCTCCAGCAAGAACCCGTTCACGAACATAGTGATACTGAATCTCAATGTGAAACACAGGGTTCTAGGGATGCTGATGCAACTCTGATCGTGACACCAAAGAAGAGTAGATCCGGTAGGAGGAAAGCCAAGTTCTCCCAATAATCTCCGCAACCAAATCGCCTCACATGGAGCATAACAAACTACACGATACTCCGCCTCTGTAGAGGAAAGTGCCACAGTAGGTTGCTTTTTACTGCTCCATGAAATGGCTCTTGACCCAAGTGAAAAAACACAACTAGTGGTCGAACGCCGAGTATCTGGATCTCGAGCCCAATTTGAATCAGACCATCCAAGGAGAGTGCACCCTTGGCCATAGAAGATGCCAAAGTCCAAAGTACCATGCAAATACCGAAGAACCTTGAGAACACATCGCCGATGTTGCTGACGGGGTTTGGATGTGAAAGAACTCAATAAGATTGTGAAACAAATGTCCAATCGGGAATAGGTCAACTAAACCAAACAACCAACAAGAACCCGATACTGTACCTGATCAATCCTTGGAGAAGCATCAATAAGAGAAAGCTTCTCACTAGTATCCATAGGAGAAGATACTGATCTGTAACCAGTCATCTAAAACCTGTCAAGTATCTCCCTTGTGTACTTCTGTTGAGAGAAGAAAATACCCTTAGGGGTTTGCCAAATCTCAAAGCCAAGAAAATAATGCAAAATGCCAAGATCCATCATCTCAAACTTTGTCTCCAAAGCATCCATGATTGAATGGATCTTGATTCCAGAATAAGAACTTGTAAAGATGAGGTCATCAACATAGACCACAATGATAACAATCAACCCTCTCTCAAGGAGGATATAAAGGTTCGAATCTGCATGAGAACATTGCAGACCAAGCTTCTGAAAGAACTCATCAATTTGTTGGTAGCAAGTCCAGACTCCATGGAGCTTGCTTCAGACCATACAAAGCTTTCTTCAGCCGGTACACCCAATCTTGTTTGCCTGGAACCTCAAATCCTGACGATTGATCAACATACACTTACTGTAAAGTCATACGCTAAGATCATACGTTGGGACTTCGAGTCCAACTTGGAGCGATGCTTCTTAGGCACATGTACAAACGTTGAACAACCAAATATCTGCAAATAAACAACAGAGGGTTTCTCACCATGGAAAGCCTCATATGGAGTTTTATCTTGAAGAGCAGCAGTAGGAGACTTGTTTTGAATATAGGCAGTAGTAGAAGCCGCCTCAGCCCAGAAACGCCGAGGCAACGAAGAATGCTCAAGCATAGCACGGGCCATCTCCATGATGGTCCTATTCTTCCTCTTTGCAATTCCATTCTGTGGTGGAGTATATGCTATAGTAAGTTGTCTCCGAATGCCATGATCCTTGCAATATTGTTGAAACTCCTGGTGGAGGGGAGAACTTCCTCCCAAGTAACTGGAACATGATGAGGAGAAGAAACAAGAGACTGAAAGTAAGCATCAAACCTCTCTGGAAGCTTGGAGAGAAGCGGAATAGCCATATCCTCTGTGGAGATGTCCTTGCCACAAATAGCAAGATCGTCCCTAAGATCTTTCATCTTCGAGATAAAAGTAGATAAAGATGGAAAGGCAGAAACTGACAAGTTCATAAGCTGCTTTTCCAAAGCCAAAATCTGACCAGGAGACTTAGTCTCGTAAAGATCTGCAAATGCCTTCCAAACTTCATGTGTAGCATCTACTGTAACTCATGAGAGAGAACAGAATCTTGACAATTCAACATCAGAAAAGAGAAAACATGACCATCATTTGTCCGCCAAATATCAATCTGTGCCTGAGTCACACCAACGGTAGCAAGGGTGGGAGGGGTGGCATTGGTAGCTGTAACAAGCCAATCCCAGAGATCCACTCCACTCAAGGCTGATTTCACCTTCACCTTCCACAAAGTGTAGATGGAGCCATCCAACTTTGCAAACTCAGAGAACATATGAGGTTGTCGGGGCAGCCATCACAAAAGCTCGGGCTCAATCTCAGAAGAAAAAAACGCACAATCTCGGAAGAAGTTTCCACCTCAGGTACCGGATGCCACCAATCCTCCAATTAGAACACCATCAACTGCAAGAAACACCTGTAGAGGAAAAAACACAGCACCACAAGTGCTGCTGCCCTGAAACTGAGCAGCCGACAAGTGTACAGGGGGTCTCAGGGGTCAAAACCGGTGATGGATGACCTGAAGCTGCAATGGAGAAGCTCTGGGAAGAGGGCAGCCGACCAGCAGCAAAGCGGAGAAGAAAATGCAGAGATGAAAGTGCTGAAAACTGAGGAGAAGCTGGGGAAGCAGAGTAACGCTGAGCCTAGAGCGATGATACCATGAAAGAGTGCACAGAGCGGAAGCATACAAGCACTAGAGTGTGCTGAGAGAGTGCAAGAGAGAGAGAAATATGAAGCAACTATGCTGAATATACTGCAATGAAACAGTCCCAAGCAAGAGACATAAAAAAGGTCTCATAAGTGAGGGATACAAAAAAAGGTCTCATAAGTGAGGGATACAAAGGAGGACTAGACTATGAAAAGTGAGGGAGGCAAGCCCACCTATAAATAGGTAAAGTAGGGCTGGCCGACTGGACAACTAGACCTGGCTGACTGTACAACATGAAGCTGGCCGACTGGACATCAGTGACCCGACATTGGAAAAATGCCAGAAAAATATGGAAAAATAGGGTGGCCAGCCCACAACCAAGGGCCATGAAAAGGGACCAAAAGGGGACTCCAAACATGGGCAGAAACTGGGGATGAATGTGCTAACACATCAGTATGTACCTGCAAGTACAGTTAGGGTTTCAACATGGACTTGTAGGTACAATCAAAGTACAGTAGGCGGCTATAGTAGGTGCAGCAAGTACAATAGGTACACAGTTAGGTATAATAGGTACAGAAGGTGCCCATAACAAATCCGCAATAGGTATAGTAGGTACAACAGGTACAAAATGTTAGACATCATCCCCTTGTTGCTAGCTTCTTGTTTGGTGTCCTATTTTAGCCTCTAGGGCTGACCATGTTAGCTAGAGGGGCTGGTCACCCCTCACGTATGTTTTCCCATATTATTTCCCATTTTATGGAGTCTTGGGTATTTTTCCCTAGTCGTGGAGGACTTTTTCCCTAGTCGGCTGCCTACTTTTGGGCATATATATAGCTGGCTTGCCTCCGTCATTTTTCACTGCTTGCGTAGCATTGTTTGCTGCAGTCCCTCACATACGAGGTTTCTCCCCTCTTGCTCGGGACATGTATTCCTTTGGATGATGATATTGAGAGCAGGTTCTCACCTGTGTTTCCTCTCCATCTCTCTCTCTCTCACTCTCTCTCCTATGTTCCACTTTCCCTTCTTCCGCTGCACAGTCTATCATGGTATCAGAGTGTCGGTGATCTTCAGTGTTGGATGCTCCCTTCGCTCCCTCCTGTATTTTTTTCCGTTTTCAGCAAGGTGGACAGATTTGCGTTTTTTTTCTCAGCATTTCTGCTGGTCGCCTGCCTCTTCCAGGCGTTTCTTCTCAGCAGCCCGTGGTCATACGTAGCCGGTTTGACCTCCCGAGACTTCCTTCACACCTGTTTTTTGCATTGTTTTCAGAGCAGCAGCACCTAGTGTGCTGCGTTTTTCTACAGGTAGCTGTCTATAGCAGTTTGCAGCAGTTATCAGTATTCATACTACCCCCAGCAGCAACATGTTTGCTACGTTTTTTTCTTCTACAGGTTTTTGATGCTGTTTGCTGATATGAGGACTTGATGGTACCATATGCTTATGCGTTTTCAGATTTGCAGCTGTCATGGCCCTGTGAAAATGGAGCAGGACAAGTGTGGGCATGGTGGTTGCAGGGTCAGAATATTTTATGATTCACATGGGGGGTGCCCGGACAGTGTTTAAGATGTGTGGACATCCCTAGGTGTGAAGGGGGAACATTAAAACATTAACTTTTAATGTTTATTGAAGTTTTGCCCCTAGGCCTTAGTGGCCCTAGGAACTTATTAAGTTGGGCCCTAGGAATTAACTTGGGAAGGAGGTTTTCTCTCTCTACACTCTCTCTCCTCCCTTTTTGGGGAGTCGTGTAGTAAAAGTGGAGCCTTCCTTCATGCGCTTGAGTTCCAACGTGGGAAAGCTGAAGAAGAGGAGAAGGCGGCTGTTTTGCTGCAGGGTGCTGCTGTTTTTCTGAAGGAACCAGCCGTACAGCACTGTACGGCCAGTACAGGACTCTCTCTCTCTCTCTCTCTTTCTCTTCTGCTGCTGTCGGCGCACAGGACAGCTACTGTTTGGGACTGCGCAGAAGGCCTGTGCAGGCTGCACAGCTTGCTTTTCAGCAAGTACAGTACTGTACGGCTGCCGTACAGTGTACGGACAGCCAGGTACAGCAAGTACAGTGCTGCAGGTGGTGCAGACAGGTGCTGGACAGGCCTGTGTACTCATATTCAGGCGACCAGAATCAGGACAGCAGGTTGTTTTTGCAAGTACAACGCCTGGCACGCATCCCGAGGCGGTACAATCAAGTACAGTGCTGATTTTCAGATCTGTACTTTCAAGGACAGCATAGGAGTGAGCATCAGGAGGAAGATACAGGCAAGTGCGAGCACATGTGTGAAGCAGGATTGTGGGTTCAAGTGCCTGCAGGCACAGATTGGTGCTGTTGCTTCCTCCAGAGTTGTTTCACGAGCTGAACTTGGTAAGCCTTGACTCTGTTCATCCATCTCTCTTTCTATTGCTTGATGTCTGCTACAGGTATGTGTTATCTGGCTCCTTGTGAGAGGAGGAGTATAGCAGATTGACAAGAGATTAAGACAGGGATTGAACAGCACATGTATGTTGAGCTGAGAATATGTATCATGCTTATGAGTTATGCCAGATGTATGCCCATGGCTGGCCTGCTTTGTGAACTTGGCTGATCAGAGGGAGGCACAGTGTGTTGCTTGAAGACACAGATCTGTGTGCATACACCCTCTGTGCTGAGAAGGATTTGTGGGCAGTCAGATTGGACTACAGGTGTAAACTCTTGGCTGGTTTTTGTGTTGTACTCAGCCATACATATTATTTTAATGGAATAAAGAAATACCGCAAGGGGCGCCAAGCTTTGGGGCCAACAGGTGTCGTTGTGTATTCAGATTTGGGCACTCTAGCTCCAATCTGTGTTTGGTTTTTCATCTAGACTACAAGTGGACAGGTGTTAGCTCTTACCGCACTCTGGTTTTCTATCAGAGGCCGGTTTCAAGGTTCCGTTGCCGGGACCAATCATCAACTTTCTGAAGGGGGTGAGCTCGTGGTTGCTTTGGAAAAAGCCATCGCTGAAAATTCAGCAACCATGTCTGATACAGAGGAAGAGTACTTCTATCAAGAAGAAGAAGAGCAAGAGACTTCTCCTGAAAGAGATGTATCTGAGGATATTTTTGCAGGAGAACAGGCTGCAGATGTTGAGCCTTATGAGGATGTAACACAGCCAGAAGATGTGCATAGTAAAGAGGATGATGATGCTCGGTTCAAAGATCGCTTGGCTGGTGTTATGGATACTTTTATGCAGCTCACACAGAGCGAGAGATTTGCTGAATTTATGAGATCTCGCACAGAGCCCCGCACAGAGCCCCAGAAAAAGAAGAAGAAGGTTCGTTCGAAGAATCTTTCTCATGGTCATAGTGGTACCACTCCACAGGATCCATCTCCTGCACAGTTTCCGAACATGCAGCATGCTTTTGGTGCTAACCCACAGAGTTCCTTCTATGGACAGCCACCTATTCCTCAGCAGAAGCAAAAGAAAGCCGCAGACCGTCACAGACGTGATTTGCAGTTTGCATTGGGTGATTGGGTTCTTTTGCGTTTTGAAAAGGCTAGACTCAAGAAGATGAAGGGTAAAGAGCGCTTATTCCCTAAGTTGAGCATGCGATATTATGGGCCTTTTCAGGTTTTGGAAAAGATTGGTGAGGTAACCTATCGTTTGAAGTTACCAGATCACTGGAGGATTCACAATGCTTTTCACGTGAGTCTTCTTAGACCTTTCCGTGGGGATGTGCCTGAGGATGTATCAGATGAGGCTCAGCCGGAAGTTGAGGAACTTGATGAGGTTCTGATTCCAGAGCAGATACTGGCACATAAAGAAAGGAAGGTACGAGGTAAAGTTTCCCGTCGCTATCTTGTGAAGTTCAAGAACTATTCACCGATGGATGCGAAGTGGATGGAGGAAGGTGACTTAACAGATTCACCTCAGGTTTTGCAGCTTTATCTCGATGCCTTTGAGTTAGAGCCGACTCTTATTGTGGCTCATTCAGGTTCAGCAGAGCATGGGTCTGGAGCATTACCTGATGCTCGAGAGGGGGGTAGCACCTCCACTCCCTTGATACAGACACGCTCAGATGACATCTAGAGGTTGCTTGGTGCAGATTTTATCTCATCCGAAGGTACTGAGGCTGACAGTACATCTGTTTATGGGACTTCTATGATATATGTGTACTAGTCACATGGAGATTTTTCTGGATATGTATGGTTCACAGTGGTATACAACTTGGACTATTACTATGCCATTGATTTGCAGTGAATATTGATACATGTGTATGGCTCAGAGAGATTGGGACGCTGATCTTGCCATATTGTATATTTCACTTTCGATATTTTGATGCATCACCAGAATGCAATCGAGGACGCTTGCCATCTTTCAAGAGGGGGGTATGTCATGGCCCTGTGAAAATGGAGCAGGACAAGTGTGGGCATGGTGGTTGCAGGGTCAGAATATTTTATGATTCACATGGGGGGTGCCCGGACAGTGTTTAAGATGTGTGGACATCCCTAGGTGTGAAGGGGGAACATTAAAACATTAACTTTTAATGTTTATTGAAGTTTTGCCCCTAGGCCTTAGTGGCCCTAGGAACTTATTAAGTTGGGCCCTAGGAATTAACTTGGGAAGGAGGTTTTCTCTCTCTACACTCTCTCTCCTCCCTTTTTGGGGAGTCGTGTAGTAAAAGTGGAGCCTTCCTTCATGCGCTTGAGTTCCAACGTGGGAAAGCTGAAGAAGAGGAGAAGGCGGCTGTTTTGCTGCAGGGTGCTGCTGTTTTTCTGAAGGAACCAGCCGTACAGCACTGTACGGCCAGTACAGGACTCTCTCTCTCTCTCTCTCTTTCTCTTCTGCTGCTGTCGGCGCACAGGACAGCTACTGTTTGGGACTGCGCAGAAGGCCTGTGCAGGCTGCACAGCTTGCTTTTCAGCAAGTACAGTACTGTACGGCTGCCGTACAGTGTACGGACAGCCAGGTACAGCAAGTACAGTGCTGCAGGTGGTGCAGACAGGTGCTGGACAGGCCTGTGTACTCATATTCAGGCGACCAGAATCAGGACAGCAGGTTGTTTTTGCAAGTACAACGCCTGGCACGCATCCCGAGGCGGTACAATCAAGTACAGTGCTGATTTTCAGATCTGTACTTTCAAGGACAGCATAGGAGTGAGCATCAGGAGGAAGATACAGGCAAGTGCGAGCACATGTGTGAAGCAGGATTGTGGGTTCAAGTGCCTGCAGGCACAGATTGGTGCTGTTGCTTCCTCCAGAGTTGTTTCACGAGCTGAACTTGGTAAGCCTTGACTCTGTTCATCCATCTCTCTTTCTATTGCTTGATGTCTGCTACAGGTATGTGTTATCTGGCTCCTTGTGAGAGGAGGAGTATAGCAGATTGACAAGAGATTAAGACAGGGATTGAACAGCACATGTATGTTGAGCTGAGAATATGTATCATGCTTATGAGTTATGCCAGATGTATGCCCATGGCTGGCTTGCTTTGTGAACTTGGCTGATCAGAGGGAGGCACAGTGTGTTGCTTGAAGACACAGATCTGTGTGCATACACCCTCTGTGCTGAGAAGGATTTGTGGGCAGTCAGATTGGACTACAGGTGTAAACTCTTGGCTGGTTTTTGTGTTGTACTCAGCCATACATATTATTTTAATGGAATAAAGAAATACCGCAAGGGGCGCCAAGCTTTGGGGCCAACAGGTGTCGTTGTGTATTCAGATTTGGGCACTCTAGCTCCAATCTGTGTTTGGTTTTTCATCTAGACTACAAGTGGACAGGTGTTAGCTCTTACCGCACTCTGGTTTTCTATCAGAGGCCGGTTTCAGCAGCCATGGTTGCTGCGTTTATCTGAACTGAACTTGCTGGTAGCTCTACATTCACCTGGGGGCTTCATCTGTTGGACCCGAAGGTACCTTCTCTTCAGTGTTTTTCCTCATAGGAGGTGTGGACACTGGTTGACTTGAATTTTCAGGTTTGTAGTCCTTGTTTGGCTGCCTACTTTTGGGCATATATATAGCTGGCTTGCCTCCCTCATTTCTCACTGTTTGCTTAGCATTATTTGCTGCAGTCCCTCACATACGAGGTTTCTCCCCTCTTGCTCGGGACATGTATTCCTTTGGATGATGATATTGAGAGCAGGTTCTCACCTGTGTTTCCTCTCCATCTCTCTCTCTCTCTCTCTCTCTCTCTCTCTCTCTCTCTCTCCCCCCCCTATGTTTCCACTTTCCCTTCTTCCGCTGCACATTCTATCACAAAAGGTGCCCATAACAAATTCGCAACAGGTATAGTAGGTACAACAGGTACAGAAGGTGCCCAATAGCAAGTACCGGTAGATATAGAAGGTGCCCATAGTAAGTACATAGTAGATACAATTGGAGCAACAGGAGGCAGCACAACACAAGAGGTACAATCGGGTATTGTTGATACAGTAGGTGCTGTAGTCGGTACGGTAGGGGGTTGTAGCAGATACAATAGGTACAATAGGCAATTGCAAGAGATACAATAGGTACGGCAACATGGGAAAATCTTGTGAGAGAGTCTACTTGCATAAAGATAGCAAGGAAGAGATGCGCCAGTTGTAATAATATGAGATAAAAGAAAGAGAGCTAAGTAGTCGTGGGAGAGGCTGGCGGAAGGGCCCCCTTTAATGAAGGTGGGTACCTCTAAAAGGTGCTCCCTTATTAAAGAGTACCACACATGGGTTTTAAAGGGTGCCCAAGGAGTGGACTCGGTAGGCAAAGGGCTGAAGGTGCTCACCAAATGATGAAGAAACGATGATAAAAAGTGAGGAAGAGGGCAACATATATATCCACTCCATATGAGCTGGCCGATTGCCTTCTAAACTCCTACATGACTTGAAAATAGGCATAAAAGCCATAAAAAGGGTGGGCAACCTACATCTAAGGCCCATAAAAATAGGGAAAAATATGGAAAAAAATGAGGGAAAATATGGGGGGCGTTGAAAAATCTCCAATCCAAGAAAGAAGTGAAGCAATCCAAGATCTGTCATCTTAAATTCCTTACTAAGGGCAGCCCTTTTCTGAGCAATGTGTGCTGTGGCTACCTGTGATGATAAAGTCGTCCACATAGAGAATGATAAGAGCATACAACCCTTTCTCGGGAAAGATGTAGAGATACCAAGCCCCGGGAGCTTGTTTCAAGCTATACAAGGTCTTTTTCAGCATGTAGACCATACCTTTTCAGCAATAGAGTCAAGCTCTGCTTCCATGGCTTACTTCCAAGTCGGTTTGGAAAGCGCCTTCCCAATATGAGTAGGTTCCGAGTCCTTTTGGATGCGTGACATCAGTGCATGATTGACACACAGGTTCTCGTGAGATGACGTCGTGGTACGCAACTATTGCGATCGATGGGGACCCCCCGCTGTAGGTGAAGGCAAATGTGTTACGTCTGAGTCTCGCAATGTTTGGTACAACCAATTGGGAATACAAGATCCCCCCTTAAAAAGTCGAACCCTGCCCTTGAGGTGTAGCCTGATGTGGAGCATCCACTAAATCTCCTCCTCTTAATCAATGTCGGATGATTCCTCCGCCTGATGTGCTCAAGGACATGTCAGGTCAAGTTGAGGAAGAGGAACAGGTGGATCCAGCAAGGAACCAAGGAGAGGTTGAGTCAAATCAGCCCTTGAAGATGAAGAAGCCCCCTTTGCAATGGAAGATGAAGTCCCATCAACCACCACATCTTTGCTAACGATGCTCTTCGAGGTTACAGGATTGTAGAGCTGACAACCTTTGGATTTTGAGTTGTAACCGACCAAAATATGGTGCTTGGACTTAGCCTCTAGCTTCTCCTTGTCACCATCAGGTACATGAACAAATGCATCTGATCCAAAAACCTGAAAGTGTGAAACCGAGTTTTTCTTCCTAGGTAGGCCTAAAAGGGGGTTTGCCTTGGAACAACAGTAGTAGGGGACCGATTGAGAATGTAAATAATAGTAGTAATTGCCTCCGCCCAAAGCTTTTGAGGAAGTCTCCGATGTTCCAACATTGTTTGAGCCATCTCAATCACAATTTGGTTCTTTCGCTCCACCACGCTGTTCTTTGAAGGAGTACTTGATACTTGTGTTGGGAAACTCCCGTTGCCATGTAGCTCACAATACTAGTTAAATTGTCAAGTAAACTCGCCTTCTTTGTCGGCTCGTAATGTCAAGACAGAGTGTCCCGACTGTTTCTCCACCAAGCTTCTCCATGTTTGGAATTTGTCGATAGTTTCATCTTTGGATTTAAGAAAATAGGCCGAGGTATACGTGCAAAATCATCAACCAAAAGAAAAACATAACCCGTATAACCAAGAGACGGAGTGCACATGGGGCTGCATAAATCCGCATGAACCAACTCCAGAGGTGCCGTAGCTGCCGTGTAGCCTTCTTTGGAAAGTATCATTCCGCACATTCGTTCCTGCACCACTACAAAGGGTGCTCGGGATACCTAGGCGGCAGCGTATTTAGGTCGCAATGAGGCTCGTGTAGCTTACCTTCGGAGCAAGCTTGAGACTGACCGCATGCTTGAAGGTGACTCTATCGATCAGTAGCTTACGCATGTGAAAGACCTACGAGAGCAGCTCATTAACATTGATGAGGTCTTGACATATGGCTATCTTGTTCAGACAGTTTTGTGTAATTTGCCTGATTCTTATCAGACATTTGGCACCACTCTACGGTTGTTGGCTGGCAATGCACCTAATGCGGTCACTTTTGACAACCTTGTGACTCTCTTGCTCAATGAAGAGCAATCTCGTTCCAATAGGAACAACATGATGTCTGCTGAGTCAGCAATGGCTGCTCCCTTTTGTAGGAATCAATCTGGGCCTAAACCTGGCCCATTGGATCCTCCCAAGACAAATGACAAGCCTGAAAAGAAAAAGCGCTGTAATTAGTGCAAGAAAACAGGGCACACCATAAAGGAATGCAGGAAGCGTATTGAGAGTGAAAAAAAGAAGAAGCTGGCATCTTCTTCCACAGGTGCAGATCAGGCCAATTTGGCTACACACGTATCAGCCTTGACCCTTACATCTTCATCACCTGCAGAGATGTCTTCTGATGCCGTTGCTTTTGATGACTATGCTCTATAGTCTGTACTCCTTGGTATGCATTGTCTGGCAGATGCATTTCAGGGGGGGATTTTACTTGCCCACATGCAGTTGGTGATGCCTCATGGTCACTTATGCTTGTTGACCCTTATGCTTGTCTATGCTAGACTCTTTCTCTTATGTGATGTCTACTGGAGGTGCCTTTTATGCTGTTTTTCCTTGCAGTGGGATTGTTTCTACAGTGTTGACATTGTCACTTTCTCACATGTGATGTTTACTGGGAGTGCCTTTTACACACTTGGCCAGTGTTGGCTTGCTCTCATGGTTTTGACATGTCACATGTATATTATTCATTGTGGGATTATGCATCTTTACACTTGCCATACATGCCACTGATCATGGCATCGCTGAGAGTTTACCCATCCTCTCATAGCATTGGCTGATGGCCGCCCAAGCCCCCACTTTTTCTTCCGCTTTTCAGCTTTTACCATTGCTGAATTTTTACTTATATCAGCCCTACCATAGCTGATTTTTCCTCATTGGATCCTCCATTGATTAGTTTTTCTCTTGCAGCTTACATTGCATGTCTCACAGGCATGACTTCTGGATCCTATTGCCTTTACATGTGTGTATATCTACTACCACTTCTTATGCTTATCACTGGTGCAGTTGGAGAGCTATGCTTTGCTCTCTTGTTGTCATTGATGTGGATTACATGCAGTTCAGCTTGGCACTTGGATGATGGCTTTGATTGATCGCTATAAGGCTCGTTTAGTCGCCAAAGGTTGTGCCCAGTGAGAGGGCATTGACTATGAGGAGACTTTTGCGCCTACTTCACGTATGACTACCATACGCACTGCACAAAGGTTGGAATGTGCATCAGTTGGATGTCAAAATTGCTTTTTTGAATGGTGATTTGTAGGAGGAGGTATATGTATCGCAGCCTCATGGCTTTGCAGAGTATAAAGTATGCAGATTGTGTAAAGCACTTTATGGTCTTAAACATGCCCCTTGTTCTTGGTATCAAAAGATTTATGCGTACTTGATCTCTCATATTTTTCAGAATAGTCCTACTGAGAGTACCCTCTATGTTTGCAGACAAGGGTATGATTTCATAGTCCTACACCTTTATGTGGATGATTTACTCGTGACTCGCCGTGATGAGGGACATATTTCAGCTTTTATGGTTGAATTACAGCATGTATTTGATGTTACAAACATGGGGTTTTTGCATTACTATTTGGTTATTCAGTTTATATCAGTTGAGGAGGGCATCATGCTATCTCAGCGCAGATACATCGAGTAGCTCTTAGAAAGGTTCAGCCACTATCGGCTACTACTTGCTGCTGAGCCATGAAATGCATGAATATCCAAGAAGGAAACAATTACCACTGCTTGACACCCTAGTGTCATAACATCCTACCTAGTCACTATGAGTGTAGGCGGTCAAGCATAAAGAAGACGCATTGCCATGAAACAATGCAAAGTCCTGAGTGCCTTTAAGGTAACTAAAGACACACTTCACTGCTTGCATTGCCAAGTGCCCAAGGCAATGCATAAATTTGCTGAATTGTGACACTGCATACTGAATATCAAGACGGGTAGGAGGAGATGCTCGCTGAAGCTCATGCTCTCCCCCCCCCCTGCTCGCGCTGACTGCACGCCCTCCCCCCATTCCCGCCCTCGCGTCTGCTCCCCCCCCCCCCTCGCCTGCCCTCACGTTTGCCCCCCTCCCCCGCCTAGCTGTCCTGCGCGCCCCAGCGTTGTAGCGCCTGCCGTCCCCTGCCCCTGCTCCTCTCCTTCGCGCCCTCCCTCCCTTCTTCAGCGCCCCGCCCCCCCTTTTGCCAGCCGTCGCCCTATCTCCCCCCCCCCCCCCCCACCCTCTTTTTCACGCTGCTTCCGCCTCCCTCCTGGGGTTTTTTGTCTTCGCCGCCTTACCCCCCCCTCCCCTTTTTTCTGTTTTTTTCCGTACCCTGGGGTTTTCTTTTTGCCTTCCGCCTTCCCCCTCCGTCCTTTGTGTGCAGCTCGGTTCTTGCAGGACTCTCCGCATTCGCTCCGCCTTCGACATAGGTTCAGACACTGATGGAGGCTCCTCTCGCCCCACCTCAGAGGGACTCTCCCGCAGCCCCCTCGCCCGCCCCCGAGGATACCCCCATTAGGCTTTCTCTTTCGCCAAAAGAGGAAGCGAGCCTCGCCGCAGAGGTGGAACTCCTCCAGGCACATTCCACCATCTGCCGTATAGTTGGCTCTCGCCCCAGCAGAGGGGAGATCCGGGATCTTCTCCAGGCCCGCCTTCTTGCAAATGTGGGCAAGATCCTGGACGTTCAGCTACTGGGCCGTGGACGCTACCAGATCGAGTTCCAGACAGCCCAGAGCGTGGCCAAGGTCCTAGCCATGAGTCCCCTTGACGTCAGGGGTGCTCGGGCATTCTTCAGACCTTGGCAGCATGGCTTTGACCCAGCAGCGGCCGAGCAGGGAGAGCGCCTTTTCCATGTTACAGTTTGCTTCCCTGGACTCCGCCGTGAGTACCTTCTGCTCCTTTCTAGGCTAGGAGCATTGGTGGGTTCGGTGCTAGAGACTGGCCCCACAGCAGCTTCAGTGGTGGCCAGAGCAGCTTCAGTGGTGGCTAGAGCAGCTGGGCTATCTTCGGTCAGAGTTTTGGTTCTTGACATCTCCTCCCTTCCGAAGGTCATTCAGCTACTTAGGATAGGGGGGGATGGATTGATCAGAGAGAGGAGTTCTCGGGGCTCCCGAACCAGTGCTTTATTTGCAGGTAGGTCGGCCATCTGGCCAAGGCCTGCCCTCGCAGGAGACCCCGACCTTCACCGCAGCAGCAGACCCCTGATGGCCCGCCCACAGATGCGGCTCGGCAGGCAATCTCCGGGACACCTGCTCAGCCCACAGAGACCTCGGAGTGGCAGCCTGGACAGGGGCGCCGCCGAGGGAGACAACCACAGCAGCACGCCCGGAGACCGATGCAGCAGCAGCCATAGTCTCAGCATCACTGGGTTCCCGTGAGGAATAGCTTTGCTCCCCTCCAGGAGGAGACCCCTTCGCCGATTGAGGACCAGGAGATGCCAGCACTCCCTCCTTCACCCCCCCTCCCTCGTCCCCCCCTCCCGCCTCGCTTCCACCTTCGCCTCCTCCCGTCCCCGCTCCGGTTTCGGCAGCGGCTCCTTCTCCACCCCCTCCTCCCTCCCCCCCGCCCGCCTCAACTACCCGGGAGGCCCTGGCAATCCCTTGGCGTTCACCTGCAGTCCGGAGGGCTCTGAGCACCGCAGAGGAGACTTACCATGCCGATTCGAGCTTCACGGATATCATCTATCCGCAGTCGGCTGAGTCGTCTCGGCACTAGACAGCGCTCGGAGGCTTTTGATTACTCCTTCACATGGCTTTTTGGAGCAGAGGGTCCCCATGAGCCAGCACCCATCAGAGTTCATGTAGTGATACCTCCGGCCCGCGGGGAGGAGGCACTTGATTCAGCGGTGGCCTTCTCGTTCCCTCTCTGTGGCCCATGCGACCGGGAGTGGACTCTGGAGCTCGCTCTTAGCACTTTGAAGACTCAGGCAATTGAGTTTTCTCACCATGTGAGCGATCTGGAGGTGACAGATGTGATAGGCCGACTATGGGAGTTGGCTCATTTTTTCTTGGATCCGGGGAGTGTGGATGCCTCAGGGATTCGTCATTTGGTCGTTCGCATAGTGGCAGACTTAGCACGCGACCCTGGATATGTATGCATACACGAGGTTGCTCTGTCTGAGCGGGAGGCAGTCGCCATGGGACACAGCCACTGGCGCCTGATCCGTGATTCTTGCAGCACACCGGGTGGGCAGATTCGTAGCCGCTCGGATGGGGACTATTCTCCATCCAAGCCGCTTGCGAAGGCCCGCCGTACGGCTGAGACAACATCCACCTCAGTAGGTCATCCATGAGGATCATCTCATGGAATGTACAGGGCCTTGGCGGAGCACATTATATACGTTATCGTGGTTGCTTGAGGCAGGAGCTTCAGAGATGCCTGGTTGGGGGCAGTATTGATATTTTGATGATGCAGGAGCACCACTTGGGTGAGAGCAGGATCCGGATATATGGTTCGGTGATGCCTGGTAGATGGGACACCTTTTGGTCTACAGGGTTTGGCCCTTTGGGTGGACAGGGAGGAGTATGTATGGTCATTGCAGATGTATGGCGGCAGGCCATTGTGGATGGTGGGATCACTGTGCCTGGTAGAGCACAATATGTCATTCTGAGGACGCATGATGAGCTCTTGGGCGTGCTCAACGTCTATGCGCCCAACCATGCTAGTGCCAGAGCAGAGTTCTGGACCCAGGGTACGGATGCATTGCCAGAGGCCGCACATTGGTGTGTCGGGGGAGACTTCAACATGCTTGAGGACCTGGCCGATAGGGTGGGAGGCAGTCATGTTACAGTGCACGGCACGGAGCTTGCAGCTTGGGAGCGATTTTGCATGTCACTGAGGATCACTGATGCATGGCAGCATGGGGCCTTCTCCCGGTCTCAGGACAGTCTTAGTTTCTCTCGGTCGGATCGCCGGCAGGGAGGGACTAATCTATCACAGATTGATCGCTTCTATGTGGGCGACTGGTTAGGGGAGCGAGGGGGCTCCGTTGGCATTCTCGCTGGCACCTCTTTTTCAGACCATGCGCCTGTTATTTTGACATTTGAGGAGAGGACACGGGAGACCAGCTTGCAGTTGAAGATCCCAGAGAGGGTACTTACAGATCCTAGTCTCGTTGCGGACATTGAGAGGATCTGGCATGATAGTCAGAGCTCTGACCAGGATGCAGCAGGCCAGTGTGCCCAGGGACTCATCGAACTTAGCTCTTTTCTGCACGCTGCAGCCTTGACATGGCTGGGAGAGACTCGCGAGCGGGAGCATCGGCTGAGACGCAGCCTTGCTTCGCTTCAGCGCCTTCAGGAGCAGCAGCCTGCATGTGAGTGGGTGGCGTCCCAGCTGATCCAGGCACGCCAGGAGGTTAGAGAGGCAGAGGAGCAGAGACATGAGTTTTACTATCGTCGCCAGGCCTCTCAGTGGACGCAGCTTGGTGATAGAGTGACTGGGGAGTTTTTTGAGATTACTGGACCCCGCCATGCTTGAGCAAGAGTCCGTCAGCTTGGGAGGCCGGACGGATCGGTAGCTACTGAGCCCGGGGAGATCAGAGCCATTGCCACTGGGTTCTACAGAGACCTGCTTTCAGCGGAGCCAGCCACTGAGGCTCGGGATGCTTGCAGACAGACTGTGGGGGCCCACGTGGAGAGGAGGGTCACAAATCGTATGCGTACAGTTCTGGGTGAGCCTCTTTCAAAGGTTGAGCTTGCTGAGGCCTTGAGGGTCCCTCCGCGCCATAGTTGCCCAGGGGAGGACGGATTGACGCCTGCCTTTTTTATGCGCTTTTGGGACCTTTTGGGGCCAGGTCTCCGCAGGGGCTTTCAGTATGTTTTGGACACTGGGGTGATGCCACAGAGCTTTTCAGAGGGCTTGATCTTTCTTATCCCCAAGGGGAAGGGAGTATCAGATGATATTCGGCATTGGAGACCTATTACGATCCTCAATACTGTCTACAAGGTCTTAGCAAAGGCCTTGAGTTTGAGGATCCAGTCCCTCCTGGGGAAGTTGATTCATGCTACCCAGACAGGATTCGTCAAGGAGCGTAGTATCCTTGACAACATTTTCACCTTCTGGGAGGCGACGGCCCGAGCTAGATTTCTTGGTGAGGACTTGGTCGTGATGCTTCTCGATTTTGAGAAGGCGTACGATAGAGTCGATTGGGGTTTCTTAGAGGGCACTATGCTTCGCCTGGGCTTTGAGCCAGGTTGGATTAGAGGGGTGGCGGCTCTGTATTCCATAGCTCGTAGCCAGGTGTTGATTGCAGGAGGACGGGGGCCGAGTTTTGAGCTGACCGGATCAGTCCATCAGGGGTGTTCTCTCGCCCCGTTTCTTTTTTCTCTTCTTTGCTAAGGCTATGAGCATGTATTTGACGGCTGAGGAGGTTGGTTTGAGAGGACTCGAGCTCCCAGTCCGGGGGGAGGACCTGCTCGATGCTAAGTTTGCTGATGACACGGGCTTATTTTTGCATGGCCAGGAGGCCAATCTTCTTCGGGCAGAGCAGTAGCTCCAGGTTTTTAGTGCAGCTTCGGGAGCATTGATCAATTGGCGCACGACAGTGGCCTTTTGGATTAGTAGCGCTCCCACTCCGGCATGGAGCCCAGACCCGGGTTTTAGATGGATTCCTCCTGGCACAGCAGTGCGATATTTGGGATGCCAGATTGGACTAGATTTGTCACGTGAGCAGCAGATTGCTCCGCTTCTTCTGAGCATTCGGAAGAAGCTTTTGTATTGGAGTACAGCTCGGCTATCCTTGGCTGGGAGGGTGGTGGTGGCAAATCAGGTGCTTTTAGCGACCATGTGGTACATTACGTCTTGTTGGATCTTCTTGAGCTCTTGCATCAGCCAGGTACAGAGGCTGATCAGGAACTTTCTTTGGTCTGGGCGGATGGTCAGCCAGCCCGGGCAAAGGTTGCTTGGGCAGTTATTACACTTCCGCTGGCCCAGGGAGGCTTGGGCATTATAGATCCAGTCGATCAGAGTAGAGCCTTATTGGGGAAGCTTATTGTTCGGGGGCTGCTTCCAGGCGCTGAGCCTTGTAAAGAGCTTCTTTTGCAGCAGCTGCAGGCTCGGGCTCCCCCAGCAGGGGGCACTTGGGCACCAGAGATACGATGGATCTTCATAGAGATGAGGAGGACAGGCCTCAGTAGAGGATGGGAGGACAGATTTGCCTTGAGCATCCTGAGAGCTTGGGAGCTATTGAGACCGGGGCTCTCTCAGAAACCTCCTCCTTGTGTTGAGAAGTGGGCCAGACAGCCGCTCATCTGGAGCCCAGCGGTTCGCACAGAGCAGGGTTATATGCTGGGTTCTCGGCCTCGTCTAGCTTGGGGACCTTTGGCGGCAGGCCCATCACGTAGTTTTGGAGACTGGCAGGCCTTCTGCAGTCTCCCAGAGGAGATCCAGGTGGAGATGCTGAGTCACTTCAGAGGGGGGTTGATTATGAGGGATGACATTCAGGAGACACTCACAGAGGAGTGGTTCACGCCTCTCGAGCTAGTGGCCCCACGATGGATGGGAGCCTTTACACAGTTGGAGATCCTGATTGCCGTCAGAGCTTGCACTGAGGATGTCAGATGCCTCTACTATGAGATTCAGGATGAGGGCAGACTTCAGAGAGTGGAGGTGGAGTCGCCTTTGGTTGCAGAGTGCATCTTTCAGAGGATTCGGGTAGTGGCCGCCGCTTCTCGGAAGTGGCATATTGACCCAGACCCTGCAGATGTGCTCCCTGATTGGCGCATATGGGCATATGCAGCGCGCCCCTTGGCCCGGCTCCAGTGGGACCTTGGTGAGTACGAGTGGCATGATCCTTATGCATCCCTTGAGGCCACAGAGATCACCTTTTTCGAGTATACTGTTCGGTTGGGGCGACATATTTTGACGGCGAGGAGGATGGTCTCTCCAGCTGCATCGGGGCACTGGCGGCTACAGGGACTCTCACAGGAGTTCCTGGAGGATTTTTGGACCCGGCTCTGGGCTAGTCGACAGGCCCGCAGGATCTCGACTTTCCAGTGGCTGGTCGCCCACAGGGGCTCAGCAGTTGGCACCTGGCTTGTCTACAGCGGTCTTCCGGCGGCCTGCGTCCGATGCGGCCACCCTATGGAGACAGAGACATTGCCTATGGGACTGCCCTCAGGTGCAGCAGATTTGGTTGCAGATGCTGCGTATTCTGGCCTCCCCCTCTCCAAAGGGTATGTATACATGGGGTGCCGCTGCTTGGTCGACTTCGCCAGGGCCTGCTATGGGCTATGAGACGGAGCAGGACAGCCAGGCCATCAGATTCATTAGGGGCCAGCCTCGCCTTGTTCCTTCACCGGATTTCTCGTCCGCCAGCTGGACACAGGAGAGGGATCTACGATGGGAGCTCCTCAGCAGCCTCACCATCTGGTTCACCTGGAGGGCCCGGTGTTTCAGGGCTTTTGAGGGGAGATTGGAGCCACCAGCAGAGACTGTTCGGGGGATTTGGCAGGAGTTGATCCACACCCTGCGAGGACAGTATGACCGCATCCGGGGCGACTCGTATGAGGCGATCTTGCGGCGCCAGGCTTTTCACACCACTTGGTGCAGCGGCCTCTTCTATACCCTACACGCGGGGTTCCCCGTTTGGCACTACAGGCCACCTGTTTGGCTTTCCCCCCCTCCTATTGTATGATATAGCCCCTCGG
This sequence comes from Cibotium barometz, assembly GCF_041138505.1. Classification (NCBI taxonomy): domain Eukaryota; kingdom Viridiplantae; phylum Streptophyta; class Polypodiopsida; order Cyatheales; family Cibotiaceae; genus Cibotium; species Cibotium barometz. Next base: position 64,036,301 of record NC_141046.1, on the reverse strand, counting down.
CTTCTTTGTACTGATACTTGTACTTTTCAGCACCTAGGGAGAGTCTCCTTGGTTGCCTTGTTTTGTTCTCTGCTCTGTTTTTCTTGTGAGCAGGAGAGGATCTTTTGTAGCCCTACGGGCGTTTTTATATAACTAATGAAAGGATCTTTTCTCGGAAAAAAAATAAAATATCAAGATGGGTAGTGCATAGGCAAATAAGATTGTTAGGGAGAGGTTGCATGCAAGAGAGATAGCCTTGACTTACATGCCTACACAGGCCAATGTTGCAAATGGGTTTACCAAGTCCCTTTCCATGGAGAAGTTTGAAGCTTTTCGCAAAGCTATAGGCTTACTACCATTTTCAGGGTGATCTGTCACACACCGTGTACGTTCACACCATTCACTTCAGGGGGGTTTGTTAGCCTTTGGCCTCTAGGAAGTCCTGGTGTGAATAGTCTTACACATGGACACTTTTTACCTTGTGCTGGCAGGGGTTTTTTCCCGTGTGAACACACTCTTGTGTGTTGGGCTTTTTAGCCTTGGCACTAGTGTACTTCAGCACACTCACTTGTACTCACTCATTATTCTATTACTTGAGTTTTTCCAGCACACCCTCATCTTGCACTCTGTGTTCTCTACGTGTGTGTGGTTGTGCACCTATTTGGGACTAAGGCCAGTCACCGCCGCGCCGGGGGGGGTGGGGGGTGGGGGGTGGGGGCGCTGGGGATTCTTCCTCAATCATCATGGAGGTGTTGACACAAGCTGTCCTTGATTTGGAACTTTTTGGCTGATAAACCAGTTCATTTACCAGCATGGTGAACTTGTAGGCAATGGCATGCTGGATCTCTGGTGTTGGGGTTGCCTGCAACATTTAGCTTTGAATGTTTGTTGATTCTTTAGTGGCCTCTTCTCACTGTCCGGACTCCCTGAAAATTTTATACCTTGAAAATCCCCATCTACATTTGGGACCACTTTCTTGCTGAATTTTAATCCTCTTCCATTTTAGGTGTATATGCAAACTTGGCTAGATCTTGAGTTTGTTGACGACATGCTTCACCTTCTAGTTGAATGTTGCGTCTTCTTCCCATTGCGCTGATTGATCTTCTTACAACCATGTGTTCTGATTGTAGGCCTTCTTGATTTTTTGCCTTATTATGAGAGAGAGAGAGAGAGAGAGAGAGAGAGAGAGAGATTTTTATTGTTTTTTCTTCTTCTGTACCTTGCAGCTGCGTATCCATTTGAACCACCAAAGATGCAGTTCATTACAAAAGTTTGGTGGGCTGTTCAACAAAAAAATTGAATTGTTTTGACATTCCTTTATGAGGGCTATGAATTAAGTTGATAAAATTCCTGGATATCCATGCAATTGCATATGCATCAGCTTGTCTAAAATAGATCTGGAAGACTTTTGTGCTTTTCACGTAGTTATTGAAAGGATTATGTTGGGAAAATGCAGGCATCCGAATATAAGCAGTCAAAATGGGGCAATATGTTTGGACATTCTTAAGGATCAGTGGAGTCCTGCCCTTACCTTAAAGACAGCATTGCTTTCTCTCCAAGCGTTACTCTCTGCACCAGAACCAGGGGATCCCCAAGATGCTGTGGTTGCTGAGCAAGTGAGGATTCTGAGTTGGTGCATTCAAATCTTATATATAACATTATTCTGTGCCTCCGAAATGGTGCAGTAGCCCATATGGCTACATCTCCAAGTAAAGCTGATGTAAATATCATCCCAGATATCTGTGTTGAGCCTTAACCCTTAAGAGACCTGATTCAGATTTGTGTCCATACTTCTTGGTCCCCATCATATCCAACCTCTGTCCGTGATGCCTCCTTCCAAGGGTCAAAATCGTCCCCCTTTCCCCTCAATAACCTCTGAGAAAGATTTGTAAGGTCTGTTATTAATCTCTCTAATTGGTTGTCTACGTGTACCATTATCATTAAGGGCATCCGCAGCTTCTTGAATGAGTCTCATGTTGGTGTGGTAAATTATGCTTTAACAGGCAGCACAAACACACCTGTGAAACTATCCACGTGAAAGCCCCCTTCAGCAGGCTACTCTTATGGCTGAGTTATTGGAGACATTGGCTCTTGCTAGCCCTGTGACATTCTGCCAAAAGTGCAAGTTGCCCTATCTAGAATTGGAACCCCCCTTTTACTCACAAGTCTAATCTCTATTGCCCATTTTTAGCCTATCCATGCCCTTGTCATACTCCTTTATTTATTATCTTAATGCCTAGTCTAGCTTGTGTGTAGGATAATCCAACCCTAAAGTATATCCAACTACAGTTATTTGTAAATCTTGAGAGGCTGTATTGAGAGCTGACCTCAGATTAATGTCTAACCAGATCAGGTTAGGGATGTAGTTAAGCTAGTCCAGCCGGCTGATACGAGTTTTAAACTATTTTTGTTTACTGCAGTACTTGAAGCAGAATTCAACATTTGTGGCAACAGCACGCTATTGGACCGAGTCTTTTGCCAAGCGAGCATCTGTTGGATTGCAGGAAAAGGTTTGGCTTACATTGTGGTTTTAGATTCTCATGGCATGTACATCCATTACTTTTGCTTGGAGGTGGATCGAGTTCTTCATGTACAGTTGTATGCTCAACGACTCGTTTGGGTCTTGCATATATGAATTCATCCCTGGTTTGTCTTGTCTTAAAAACAGGTCACCAAATTTGTTGAGATGGGGTTTTCTGAAGATGCAGCAAGGGCTGCCCTTACGAGTGTTAGTGGAGATGAAAATGCAGCGCTTGAGAAGCTTTTTAGTGGCTAGTGGCAGCATTACCAGATAAGATGTGATATTGCATTATTGTGGTTTAAATGTTGAGAGTTGAGTCTACATCCTGTGCTGAATGAGTGAGCATCAGTTTCAGGGCTTATTCTGCCAGTAGAATATTGTGTACCATCTATGCTTTCGCATTGGCCTCCTAAAAGCTTTTACAAGAGCTTTCATTGTCAGCAATTATAAGGGTTTACTCTATAAGCATTTTTGGCAGCAGATACGAAGCTGCATGCATGTTTCATTGGCCTCCTAAAAGCTTTTACAAGAGTTTTCAGTGTCAGCAATTATAAGGATTTACTCTCTAAGCATTTTTGGCAACAGATACTATGATTACAAAGCTGCATGCATGTTTCATTGAGCTTACATGTTTTGAGTTGCAAGACCCTACTCTCTAAGCTTATTCATAGGGATTTAGCATGTAAGCATTTACATCAGCGGATACAGGAGTCATTAGGGAAAAAAAAGGTGCATGGGGTATAGTATGGATCAAACATGATTTGAAACAGCAGTAATCTGGCTACAGTGGTCACAACTGCTCCCAGTTAAGAAAAGGCCATGCATCTGCTGCTGCTGTTGTATCGCTGGTAGTAACCACAGCTAATAATTTACATAGAGCATCTGGAATGAATGCCTTTGGTGTACATGTGTTTTAATTCTATTTAGAGAACGGAAGAGGAAAAAAAACAGGAAAGATTGCAAATGGCATATCAGAAGTTAGAGCAATTTACGACATTGTACTCGACATTGTACTGAAGGTATTTTTTGTTTCTGTCCAAAGAACTAGTCTGTCTAGGTACTCCCTCTCTAGAGCCCCCTATTGTGTCCATGAAGCCATCTCTTGAATCTCCTTATCAATTGCTTAAGTTTATGCAGAAATTCATGTGGATGGATATCACTAAAGGAAGAGAAAATTCCAAGATGAGACATCTCCCTTAATTTCTATAGATAAGAGCGTTCAGTAGGCCATGAATGTAGTGATGATGTATTTGATGCTTTTGGATGAAAGTCTACGCTCTGATGTGGAGGTTCTTAGGAGGATTTGCTAAACATGACATACACAAGGTTTGCCAGAAGTTTTTTTAGGAGTGGTACAATGTTTTAAGCATGAAAGTGTATGGAAATAGGACCTCACTCCATTGATTCCAGAGAACTAGTAGGCCATTTTAAATAAGCATAAAAAAGATATCTTTTTTATGATTTTGAGTTTAGGTGCCGGTGTTTGCTAGAAGGATTTGTTGACGTATCTACAATACGTATGATGTGCACAAGGTCATAAGAAGTTGTAATAATGTGATTTAAGTATGAAAGTGTGTGTGTGGACATAACAGGACCATCATTGATTGGGAGTTGACAAAGTGTGCAAGGCATGGAAGTGTGGATGAAGAGGAAGCTTGCAGCTCACTGGACTATGAGAGGAAGCAATTAACACATATGCAAATTGAATAATGAGGATGTGCATGCTATGCACCCTCACTAGACTAGGAGAGGAAGCACTTGACAACTATGTAAATTGAATAATGAGGACCCAAAATGTTATCTGAGATAGATTTTTGAAAGAGGAGCATAGAGGCCAGAGGTTGGGTGGCAATGCCATTTTTAATGGGGGGCTACAACGATATGGTACTAAGATCATAGAAGAATGCAAATGGACAAGTTGAAGATATAATGTGAATGGTAACATAGCTCTTAAGAGGTACAAGCTTTTGCAAACATAAGGTAGAAGTGCTTAAAATAAAGAGCCATTGCCTGTGTAAGAGAAGCTAACCAACATGTATTAACACTAGACGGAATAGTGAGTTGCATAAGTTTTGCATGTTTTTTCTTTGTAGTACTTTGTAGAATATCATTGAAAGGAGAAAGTACGTGAAATTTTACAGTTTGAGCATTACACCTCTTGTCAACTACTTGATCTTGCACAACCATGGTGGCCTCTACTTATATTGAAGATGGTCCTTGATAGATGATTGTCTGTACTTTGTTTGTCATTGTGTGATGTAGTTCATCCACAAGTGAGTCACAAGCTTGAACAATTGGACTCATAGGGATTGTGCTTTGATATTGATTGATAGATACCACTTCTCTACGTCCCTTCACGTGCTTTAATATTGGTTAGTAAAATTTGAGGAGATATTCTTGCTCACCTCATAAGCTTTAGATATCACTTCCTTACGCCCCTTTACACGTGATAATATTTAAACTACCAAATCTTGCATGTGCCTCACTCACTCACCTTTGTCGTAAATTAAGGCTCCACCCTCATCATTGTAACTACATAGGTACTAGCTAGCTCTATGATGTAAGGCCTCCTTTTTGTAAGGAGAAGCTGCTATTGTTGGGCTTTGTTTAAGTAGTCTAGATGCCCAACAAGTGCTAGTTTTGATAACTCGCTAATTATGGTCAAATGGTTTGAGACAACTCAAGTAGCTTTGATTTTGTGTCAAACCAACTATATACAAGTGGGGTGATAATATTGGTAGTGTTGCTTCACCCTCGTAGGCCTTACTTGCTTTGTCTAGGTTTGAAATTTGAAGTTTAGGGACTCCTATAATTTGTTTAATTAAATATTTATGGCAATAAGCATTGCAAGCATTAGGTAAGCTCTCATTTTTCAACTTTGGCATAAATCTAGTCTAGATTGCTAACCCTTTTCTTCACCCACACAAAGGTCTATTTATTTGTCCAAGCACAAATATTAAACTAGGTTTGCAAAATGTTTTGAACACATTATGATTATATTCACAAATTAAGTAGAAAATTCTTATTATGATGTTTGAAAAAAGGTTAATGGTTTTTTAATCGATTTTATAATAAGAGGGAGAGAAAAGGCATTCTCATCGTGCAATGCTTTCTTGGGTTATCCTTAAGTCAATCCAACATTAATTAATGCCACTAAAGAAAACTATGATGTGTAATATCATAGACTAAGATGATTGAACGTCAATGCATATAGTATAAATTTATAAAATTATACAAATGTAAATATGATTATGATTATGAATATGAATATGAACGTGGATATGGATGAGAATGTGAATGAATACGCACACACCACATATATACATATACATATACACATGCATATATATATATATATATATATATATATATATATATATATATATATATATATATAAAATATGTATGTATATATATATGTATGTATATATATATAATATGTATGTATATATATATAATATGTATGTATATATTATGTATATATATATATATATATATATATATATATATATATATATATATATAATGTATGTATATGCATGTGTATGTATATATGTGTACACACACACACATGTATATATATGTATGTATGTATGTGTAGATATACATATATATGTGTATATATCTATATACATATGTGTATATGTGTGTAGAGAGAGAGAGAGAGAGAGAGAGAGAGAGAGAGAGAGAGAGAATGGAATACCTTAGAAAGAAGTCCAAGAAAAGATTTCTACTTATCTCTCTTGAATATTGACATCTTAAAAAGGTGTTTTAAATTTGTGTGTGTGTGTGTGAGAGAGAGAGAGAGAGAGAGAGAGAGAGAGAGAGAGAGAGAGATTTTACGAAATATGTTAGAGAGAAGTCCAAAAGACTCACATAATTATTCCCTAAATGATTAGCTTGAGGTGGTCACTCTGTAAAAAATGTTGCTATCACATGCATTCAACCTCTTAGGTATAAACCCCTTTGTACTTCTTTTGATACTTTTAAGCACCCTTAATGTATAAAATCTCCTTTTAATTAGAGGGTCTTATGTATTTAAACATTTATCATCCTATATTTTAGATGCTCCACTTGTATACATAGTCTAAAAAAGGAGGCATAAAACACAACCCATTATATATTGCATGATATTGTAATATCTTTATGGTTAATGCACATAATATCATACATTTATATAGAGTACCACCATCGGGGAGGTGATTAGCCTTCTTGAAGAGGTGGTTTGAAATAAAATGGGTGAATGGGTGTGTGTGTGTGTGTGTGTGTGTGTGAGAGAGAGAGAGAGAGAGAGAGAGAGAGAGAGAGAGAGACTAAAAAATGTCCTATGGGACTTGTAAAAGTAGAGCTTTCATTATAAGCCCATAACATGAGTTGAGGGATCAAGAGTTCATTGAACTAAAAATAAACCAACAAAAAACAAAAGAAAGCCTACTAGTCAGAAGGAAGCAAGCCTCCCAATTTTGGAGTGTGAAACTCCTTGAATGGTAGCCTTGGAGTGTGAAACTCTTGAATGATAGTGTTTTGTTTGAAAGGCACTACCCTTTTTCGGAGTTTGCTTGTTTCCCACATCTTCTTCATTTTTTATCACTAAGCTCTTCATCTATCCATAAGTTTATAACTTTTAAGGTCCTAAATTGTTGAAGGTTGTAACCATATCTTCTTCGCTCTTAAACATGATAGGTGATAGTTGTGCTTGCATTGTATCTTAGATATGTCTTTTGTCTCTATTTGATTCGTAGTTGTAGCACACAACAACCTCTTTAGCATCTCCACTTTGTACCACACCCATTAGGGAGCATTAGGGAGTCCTTTGATTAATGCATACTTGAGGAGCTAAAGTCTCTCTTGGTTTGTGCTCCTTTGGTTTTGGGGCCATATTTGGGTTTTGACTCTCCCAAAAATTATGATACAACACCTTTTAAAAGTGTGGTAACTCTGTTATTATGGACTTAATTTCAAAAGGCAAGAATGCTTTTGTGGTGAATGATGTCCTTTAGTTCTTAGACCTTTGCCTGTGCCAAATGTTTAGAAAGAATCCAATCACATGTTTTCACTTGAATTTTCCTTAAACAAATAGCCTTCGTAAAGAGATATTTGAAAAATTAATTTGTGTGTGCGAGTGAGCGAGCGAGCGAGTGAGTGAATGAATGTGTGTGTGTGTGTGTGTGTGTGAGAGAGAGAGAGAGAGAGAGAGAGAGAGAGAGAGAGAGAGAGAGAGAGAGAGTACTCTATAAACTTAAAGTTGCTTGAATTATCTTTAAGCCAATTCATCAATGTACATATGAATATAATCAATGCCACATTGAAGAAATTTATAATTAGCATAAGATGATTATATAGTAAAATATAGAGAGAATATGGAGCTACACACACACGCGCGCGTGCATGCATGTGCACATGCACACATACACAGACATGTATGTATATATATATATATATATATATATATATATATATATATGTATGTATGTATGTATGTATGTATGTATGTATGTATGTATGTACATACATACATACATACATACATACATACATACATACATACATACATACATATATATATATATATATATATATATATATATATATATATATATACATACATACATACATACATTACATACATACATACATATGTATGTATATACAGATATATATGTATGTGTGTGTGCACATATATGTGTGCGTATAAGCACATACACACATATATATGTATAAATATGTATGTATATATATGTGTGTCTATATAGACATATGTATATGTATATATGTATTTACACACACAAACACATTTATACATTTATATTTATATATGTGTACACACGCACACACCCGTGTGTGTGTGTGTGTGTGTATACATATATATATGTACACACACACACACACACACACACACACACACACACACACACACACACACACACACACACACACACACACATGTATATATTGTAAGAGGATACAACATACGACATACATAAGAAGTAGCACCTTTGTATGTTGGCACCCTAGCATCTTGACTTGATTGTGGTATTCCTCATTGTTGATTGAAGTTCTCCATCATAGATCTCATCATTAACATGACCATTTGCATATCAAGTGATCAACCACCACTGTGTAAACACTATCCCATCCCCTCTTGGTGGTAAGAGGGGATGGGATAGTGTTTACATGACCGTTTGCATATCAAGTGATCAACCAGCACTCCGTAAACACTATCCCATCCCCTCTTGGTAAGAGGAAGGCTAGGAATAAAATCCATTGTAATATGAGTCCACTTGCCTTCCGAAATAGGTAAGGAATGAAACAAACCACCGGGTTTTTGTGTGGGATCCTGATTGAGTTGGTAAGAGAGAAACTCACATAAATCTCTCCATAGGTCTTTCCAATGAAAGCTCTTTCTTATTGCACCATAGGTCTTAAAAAGAGACCTAAGTGTCCCGCGATTAGTGAAGAATGCATCAAAATTTTTGCTTAAATACTGAGTGAGGTACAAGATACACTCTTTTCTTGAATTATAGGACCTCATTGTGCAACAGAAGAATGAAGCGAATTGTCACATATACCATGCTATAATTTCTATACCATGTGTTGCCTGTTCATCTAACATGTACTCCTCTTGATCCAAATCTTATGAACTTATGTGATGTGGTGGCTACCGACGAACATGCCCACATCCTTGAGGTGCATCGGCCACGTTGTTCCTTCCCTTCCCTTCATATACTTCATATACAAGGTAGTTAATAAGCAAAAAAAGTTGGTATTTCACTTCATAGAGCTAGCAAGACTATTGTTCAACCTTATAAATATTGAGATTCTTTATCCACTTTATTACCCTTAGTATTATCTTATTAGCGTTAGAGTCTTCATGCGTGCTCAAGGATTAACAAAATTATGAGACCACCAAACCCCAAAACCGCATTCCAAAACTGAGTGGGCCCACTACGAGATTGTGGTCATGATTACATGAAAACATGAATTTGGTAATTTAATGAGTGCTCATTTCTCATACCATTCTAAAAAGATTCTAATTTGAAGCCATATTCCAAGTAACTAAATGACATAATACAAAATGTGTAGTCCCCAATGTAATGTGTAGCCCCCAATGTAAGCACCAATATAAAAGTTAAGTAACTAAACGACATCCAAAATGTGTAGCCTCCAATGGCACTACCAACTCAAAATGTAAACAGACACACAAACTAAAATAGAATATGTTCATAAATATAGTGTCCAAAAAAGTGAGCATAGAGAAGATGTATCTCACTAGTCAAAAGGGCTCACAATTGGCGTCCTCTTGTAGTCTTCATCCCCCTGATCCACTTGCCTATCCTTAACTCTTACCCTCTTGCTCTAGCTACAGCCTACACAAGAGGGACAACCAAGGCATCCACCTATAGAGGTGTTTGAGTCAAAGTAGAAACATGGCCTTCCAGTGCATATCTGAAAGAACGCCACATAGGTTTTCCAAAGAGGTAATGGCATTTCTCTCAATCTTATCCAAGAACACTTCTCGTGCTAACCATCTTTATCACAACACAAACACACAATGTAAATCAACAATGTAAATCAACGACATAATACAAAATCTTGTATACAAAAGCCACGTACACACATTCATGCATGCGTGCATATACAAATCATCAAAAGATTACGTTATCAAAATCTTCCAAAATCTTTTATGAAGTTTAGTATGTCTATTTACACATCAACAAGAGTTAGTGATAGAAACCAACCCTCGGTATTCCACATCTTGCTTGGGCATGTGATATATGTTTCGCATCATGTGATTACTCTCTAGCAAAGAAAGTAGAAAGACTCTCCACTGTGTTTGGAGTGGTGATGACAAGGCAATGCATTTCAATGTTTCAAGGGCCACTATGGAGTCTTTGTCATCATATTGTAATGCAAACAACCTTTTCTTCTAAACATCTTCTAGTTGGGGATTAATATAATTCAAGACTTGGAATATCATGACAGTGGAAAAATTACTACACACAACAATAAGCCCGTCCTAGACAATAGAAAGAATAACATAGAATCTACACAATTTAAGAATACCTTCCCCATTTGATATGATATTCTTCTTTGGATCTTATCTTTGGCGGCTTGCTTCTCATCAAAGTAGCACCTCTTTCTTTAATTGGCACTTTGGTTCTCAATGTTTCAGTGATCCTCTTTACTTTGACATTAAATTCAACCTAATTTGAACCAAAAGTTTCATAGCGCAAACAATTTGGATATTAGACCAAAGATCAACAGTATATCATCAATTTGTAACCTAATGTACTCAATAATCTTGCACTCTTCTGCATTGAGAGTACTCATATATTTCTTAGCATCACATTCACAAATTTTCTTCGCACATTTATGAGTGTATCTCTCAAGCTATGCTTGATACACTACAAGCTCATTGAGCATTTATAAAAAAAAAACCAAAATATTAGATACATAAACCATAAACATACTAAATTTTAAGTTTTAGTTGCCATAGATATACTCACACATTCATTCTTTGCAAGCGTGCAAGTGAGAAATCTCACTTGTCTCAATGATTGTGCACCCCACCCTTAGGTTCTTCCACTTCGTTTCGGTGTGTACATCTCCTCAATTAAGGATATCCATGCCATTGTTCTATGATTTACTTCGCATACATAAAACATTATATTGGATAAGAAGTGAAGGTCTGGCTTGCTTACTACATCTGCCTCAACTTCACCCTCAACCTCTTGCTACTATAAATGAGACCAAGAGACCCTCATAGCATTACCCATAATAATCTCATCCCCCTTATATATACAAACCAATGTAATAAATGCACCCTTCTCCACCGTGTACCCCTTATGTTGAAATACAGGCTTTGAGGGCCAATATATCATTTCTCAATCCTCTCACACGAGCATAAGTGATCAATATGCACAAAGGAACTCAAGGACATTGGTGGAACTTTGTTGAAATATATGATGTACAAGTGATAAAGGGTGAGAAAAAGAGGTCATATAGGTGTGAACACACCCCAAATAAAGTGGCATGTGGGGGGTGGAAAAGAGATCTAGGATTGACCCAACCTTAACCCTTGAGTGACGAACCCTATATAAAGGGTAAGAGGCCTCGCTTTTTGTAACACAACACAAGTAACACAACCAACACATGAAGGTAAAGGTTAAGCTAACTTTGGAGTGGCTAAAATAGAAGGTAATATAGAAGCTTTCTATATATCTTGTGTTCTTGGCCTCTCTCATATATGTTGCTCTATCTTGCCATCAACTATTGCTTGCTTTAGTTGTGCATACTCCCCATAATTTTGACATGGTATTAGAGCCTTGCAAAGGTTAAGTTCCCTTCAATCCCCTTTTCTCTATCTCTCTATCTCTCTCTCTCTCATAAGCCATTCACATCCTCATCAAGAAGGACGGTGGTAGAAAAAGATGAGAAGCCAAAAGGCGTCAAGAAAGAAGGAAACAAAAGAGCTTCATATCAAAGAGAAGATTCCATCATCATCAACATCAACAAGTTCTTGAAGCTTGGAAAAAGAAGATGATCCTCACTATCAACAACAAAAAGACGAAGAAGAATGGAGAAAATACAAAGTTCCATCTGAATTTTTTCTCCATCGAATATTTCCGTCGATGCTTCTCTTTGAAGCCTTGGAGAGGCAAAGAGGAGTTCCGTTGGCCGCCATTCTGTCAATGTCTGCGTTTTCTGTTGGCTGTCGACATTCCGTCCGTTGCCGTTTCGGTGGCTGGGTTCTGTTGACGTCCGTCATAAGCGGCTGCCTTGTATGGTGGCTAAGTAGTGCTTTGGCAAGCCCTTCTTACTATAGCTCAAGCTAAGAAAGGCACCGCTACAGTACTTCAGCAACATCATCAGTAGGCGCATCAACACAGGACGCAGCCGTCGGCGCAGGCGCCGTCCCTATCGCCGTCCGTTTCAAGCACCGTCGCCATCCGTCTGCAGCCGCTGTTCTTCGCCGTCCGTCTGTCGTCGCTAGCCGTCCAACATCAGCAACACTGCGGCAAGGCCAACAAGAGATTGTTGTGCACCATAAGCATAACCACAACCTCTTTGGCAAGTTCGGTCTCAACGGCGCATCATCCGACAACGAATCTGCAATGCAATTGTCATCCGGTAGTGCATTTTTTTTCAAAAAATAAGGAAATAAAATCACCTTTGATTTAAAGGTTGTGTTTTTTTTGAAAGGTCTTCTCTAAAGTTATTTTGTTTACACCTTTCTCTAAGGTTTTGTAAACCCTTGGAGATTCTTTAAAAAGTCTTTTATTAGGTTTTCTCTAAACCTTTTCCTAAGGTTTTTTCAACTGATTTTCTCTAAGCACTCAAGGGTTTCTTTCCTCGTTTCTTTCAAGCTCAAGGCAAGTGGAAGAAGAAATTATTTTACTGTTCTCAGCTTGGGAAGTGCAAGGTATGCGCAATTTTTGAAACCAAGGAAAATCGACGCATCAAGCATGAAATCCAATCTTAATTTTTTTTGATGAACTCATATGCATGAAAGTCGTCTATCATATTGTAATGGAGTTAGACACTGCCCTTGTGTTGATAAACAAGTGGTAAGACCTCTCCTAAATCAATGTTCACATTGGTGTATATATTTTTACACCATGGTGAAGTGGAAGGTGGAAGCAAGAAGCATATTGAGAAGCACATGCATAAGTCATTAAAACATGAGTGGCAACTATGTGTTAGTCTATGTGGTAGCTGGACTACGGAAGCTAGCATGATTGGAAGGAGACATGCACACATGAAGTGTGTCTACTACGAGAAAGGATTGGAAAAGCGCGAAGATGCAACTAATGAATCCAATGTAATAAAGAATGGTACATCCAAATCCCACTTGAAGATTGTCTTTTGCAAGAAGATGGTTTTATCAAAGCGAAGGAGCAACAAGGGTGATGCACGAAGCCACTATGGAAGAGATGGTACCAACGATGTTACTAAGGTTGAGGAAAATTATGTGAATTCCTCAAATGTTCCAGATAAGCAACTCTTCTAGTTGAGGAGTGAAGCATGTTTGCTAGAATTGGGAGCGAACCACATTTCTCTATAACTCATCACTTTGTAAAAGCCTAATTTATAAAGGCTACCTACCTTGCCATCTATTCTATGGTTGAGTGGGAGTCATTTTGTTTTCGTATTTCCGATGCTCACCTTGCTCTAGGTTTAGCATTGTCCCATGGTGGTATTGAGACGGGGTGTTAAAATATATGATGTACAAGTGATAAAGGGTGAGAGAAAGAGGTCATGTAGGTGTGAAAACACCCCAAATAAAGTGGGCATGTGGATGGAAAAGAGATCTAGGGTTGGCCCAAACCTAACCCTTGGTGAACCCTATATAAAGGGCAGAAGGCCTCACTTTTTGTAACACAACACAAGTAACACACCCAACACAAGGTGAAGGTTAAGCCAACTTTGGAGTGGCCAAACTTCCGTTGTGCGCACTCTCTATAATTTTGATACACCTCCATCCACAAAGGCTTAGCTTAGTGGAGGGTCCTTTTTCCTTCCCCCTCTTCTTCTTATACTGACGCTAATGTCTTTTTCATGGCGTGACTCTTACCTGATTTATCCATCAGAAAAAACACAACGCACTAAAAAGTATGTTGTTTTGAAGCACACATGGATCAATAGTTAATGTAAAATCAAATGTTGGCAACATAAAGAAGCTAATAAAATTTTCAAACATTATAACAAAATGTAATTTCCTTAAGCTAGGCCATAAGTCCATAATTCCATAAGGCCAACCCACAAGGTGAAATAGACCTTCTTGATATTTACATTGGCATAAGGCCATAGAGCCATAGGGCTATAAGTCCTTAGGGTAGTAAGGGCATAATGCTAAGGCCATTAGGAGGTAAGGCCATACTTCTTAGCCTTCTTTATCTTTCCCTAACCTTGTACAAGGCAAAGCTTCACCTGCATTCTCAACTTGTAGCTACACGGCAACCCCAATGACCTCTGCTGATGTTACACGCTGACCCCTAGTCCATGTTTTCATCTCCTAAACCCTAAACCTAGCAATGAAGGGACTTCAACTGCCATAGCCATGAAGGGAAAACATGGAGCAATGAAGGGCAAGCAACAAAAAACACGAAGGGAAAACCATTCACCTGTGCGTGTTTTCGCCAACAGCTTGTGGGGGAGGAGAAGGAGAGCTTCAATAGCTTGAGGAGGGCCAACTGGAGAGCTAAAATGAAATCGTATGCTTCATTCCCTAATCACTCTTCACTCAAATCAAATGAAATGGAATACGGGTGTGTACGAAAAAAATTTGAAATGAAATAAAATTTATATTTGAAATGTGATGGAATTATTAGTTTTTAAGTGCTTTTATTCAAATTGACTGTTTACACTTAAAAATAATCATTAGGTGGTTGGACATAATTTACGCTAGACCATGATTAGGATTTGATTCAGGTTTGTCTTTTTTTTTTTTCAATTGGTCTTTGGCCGAAGATCCTCCCATAGTTACCAAATTTCACCGTCCATAGACAACCAACCGCCATAGGTGCTTATTTATCCACCCGTAGGCGATGTCGCCGACGAGGAAGCACCAAGGGGGGTTTTGAACTGAGGACCTCTTGGTCCTAGGTAAACACCTTCACCACTTGAGCTATCACCCCATTGGTGATTTTGGTTTGTCTTTAGAATAAGGTTGTTGAGTATTTAAATAAAATAAAAATGAAGGACATCATAACAATGCTGCTATTTAATTTCACACAAGTCTACATTTTGAATCAATAATTTACTTAAATTTACTTTGTTGAGTAAACTTTACCTTTGTAAGGTGCTTAAATAGCTAAAATATATAAACAATAAAATATTGAATCTTGAGATTTTTATTTTAAGGCAAGCCTTGTGTCTTTACTTTTCACACATTTATTGTATGCTAATAATAAATAACTAGTAATGTTAAAAAATTATAATATATGGTGTGTTAACCTATATACTAATCAATTATTAATATTATATGATTTATAGTAAATTGGACATACTTTGAAACTATTTTATTACTATCAATTTTTGTGCTCAATCGCCTGGATTTCTCTGTCATTCTTTGCCATTTTCCTTGCCTTGTTGTTGCTATAGTTATGCCTTCTTGAGTAGTTATCAGATCTAGTAGGGACAAGTGTTTGTCAAGTAGGTATGATACAACATTCTGCGAGGTTACATTAAAAGATTTGAAAGAACATTTTGATCTTGATGATTTTGTTATAGCTCTTCAACAAGAAATTGGGAGGAAGGACATTGTAATTATGATACATGTAGTTGATCTTAAAGATGGTAAAGGTGGTTACAAGTTAGACGAGAGACTGCATCAAACATTCACTCTCATTACAAAACTAAAAATGGGCGAATATGAGCTAGACAACTGTAGCTACAGATCAAAATGAGGTAAGTGTTAGTTTGTTGCTCCTTAGCTACTATTACCATTGTACACTTCCCTTCATGTGGCATTGGTTTCAATTGAGTCAGCAGGAGAGAGTTGTACAATTGCCTATGCGTTACAATGGTTGCATTGTTTTGAGCTGCCTCTCTCTCTCTCTCTCACACTAAAGGGGTCTCCCATGTTGGCAATGGACTAGAAATCTGATGGCCATGTGTGGACAGAATACACATCATGTTCAATGGACACATTTAATGGGGTGGTTAGAATGAGTAGATGTGGTGGCTACCTGAGGTGTATCAATGTTGATTGTGCCTTCGTTGAACTAAGAGGGCTGGTAAATTAAACTCACAGGAAAAAAAAGTCAAGGATAATGTGTCTGCTAGGAGCAATTGCATATAAGTATGGTTCTCTAGTGTGTTTTTATTGTGTGAAATGCTCGAGTGTGTTATGTCATGCCCTACATTAATATATTATTGTATTCCTAATGAGAGAGTGCATACAAGGTGTGCTATACATTTGGGGGGGTCCATGACTACCCTATCAACACAGGACTTTGAAGGGTGCAAGGGAAGTAAGTAAATGATATGGTGTCAACACATGCTAAGTAAACCCACATGCTACTGTAAAAAACATTAAGGTTGATGTTACAAAGGAATTGGTGATGAGGATGCTATTGGAAAATAATGATGAAACATTGGAGGAATTTGATGACACTCGCCTTCAAGAGGTACTGGAATCAATTACACCTTTGGCTCAAAGAATAAGACTTTAAAGGTTTGTGCAATTTTCAAGTAGAGATATATAGAGAGGTGACAGGTTTAGACTCATTGCTTGAGTTGAAGAGAAGGTATAAGTATCCTTTCTATTCCTTGGGTAATCAAGAGATGACAACCAGCCCCATGTTTTTAAGATGTTTAGTATTAGACCAGGTTCTAGGGTTGATTTAATAAGATGCATCCGGGAGGAAGCTATGGAAGAAATACCTCAAGCTCACACACACTCTCTCACACTCTCACTCACACATAAGAGATAGAGGAAAGAAGAAGAAGTAAGAGCTCTCAATTCTCACACAAGGGAAGTGTCCATTCTCATTAGATGAGTTATCCTTTATACAAACTTACTAAGTGACTGGGCACTTAGGCATGGATGGCCATTGGGTAAATCTAGTGTACATGTGAACTTGATGCCAGCATTACGCTTAGCTCAGTCATCCCTTGTTTACATCGTGTGTACCTCATTAGAGATAAAAAATCATAAGTTGTGAATTAAGTGCAAAAAACTGCTCAGGCGGGCAAAATTACAAAGTGATCCAAATTAATAAAACCTTTGATGCCAATCACTTCTAATGACTTTGAAGAAAATCCAATGGGGCCTATCAAAGCCGTCCGCCTAGTTAACCACCATAAATGGGCTTAACATCTCTCCCTGCTTGCTGTAGGTCCATCCTTGGACCTATGCAATTAAGTGCAAGTTCATGTGTTGGTTCATGTGTTGGTTCATGTGTTGATGTAGAAGAAGTTGTGGACATGGAAGTTTGACTTGTGAGATTGTCCATGTATATGAAGCACCTCATGAACCTTTGATGCAACTAGATTTGTTTCTTGTAATTGTCAACTTCCAAGGTCTTGATATGTATGTGGAGTGGTTTTTACTGACAAGGTTTCAGATGTCAAGTGCAATGCAATTGCACAGGTAGAAACAAATAAAGAGTGCCTAATGCATGCGCTTGAAAAATGCAAGCACCTATATGCTTCACAAAAAGAAAACAGAATGCTGTGTACGTAAAGCATATTGATGGGTTCATCAGGCATGATAGATTGTATCTTGGGCCACTGTTACCACCACCAAGGTCCCCCTATTCGAAGATGTACCTAAAGGGATTTTTCTGGCAAGGTTTCAAAGGAATATTTGTTCTTTTTTTCTTTTAATAATAATAATAATAATAATTAAATGGTAGTAAATATGAGTGCATATATACAATGTGCCAATAATAATATTTGTTCTTTTTTTTCTTTTAATAATAATAATAATAATAATTAAATGGTAGTAAATATGAGTGCATATATACAATGTGCCAATGCATGATTTGATGTTGGACTATGC
This sequence comes from Cibotium barometz, assembly GCF_041138505.1. Lineage (NCBI taxonomy): Eukaryota > Viridiplantae > Streptophyta > Polypodiopsida > Cyatheales > Cibotiaceae > Cibotium > Cibotium barometz. Next base: position 64,018,293 of record NC_141046.1, on the reverse strand, counting down.
CTTTAATCAAAAAATCGTAGGCGACCCTTAACAAGCAGGACTATGCTAATGGTTGGAAAGACCATTAGAGCGATAATAGATTATTTATTTTTTATTTTTAAAGAAAAAGAGTATGCCCTCTACCCAACAAGACAGATGGCAAATTTGACTTATATTTACAATTTGACCATGTGTATTCTGTATTCACTTTTAGAGAAAATGATTGGCAGATACTTTCCAATGTAGTTGTCTTGCAGCTCCAGAGAATATTGTGTTCTTCAGAATGCCTTGTATGGGGGCTAGAATTTTGTATCCACCATAGTCTCAAAATCACACAACATATGTCCAGGTAAAAATCTGAGATGATGGAAGTAGAAAGCCGCTTGATCGGAGCTAGGCCCATCATTAAGATCATAAAGTAACTCCTTAACTCCCCATCTTATACCTTTGTGAGGCACATCTATAAGAGTGATCACTAACTATTTGAATGTAATGGTAGCCACAAAAGCTGGATCTAGAATCTACCTCCATGCATAATAGCAAACCTTAAAATGTTGGCGCATTTCTTGGATTGTGGTGACGGCGGTAGAGGAATTAAACTTTGGATAATGAAAGATGTAGTGTGGATTCCTATTCCTCTTATCTGTGGACTCTTTCCTTGTCCAACGTCTACGATATGTCATATAACATGGATCAACCCTTAATCTGTAGGGGGAGTGGAAATAAGTATAGGCATATTGTTCTACCTATATGTACTATTGCCGCCATCCAGGTTGTTCACCCTCCCATCCCTGATTCGTTTCATTGTATCGATAAAGCATATCCACCTCTTCCTTCTATCGGATGATCTTCATCCATCTATCAAATGCATGCTCTCTAAGAAAACAGGTCAGCTACATGAGGGTTCTTGAGGTGTGTGTGATGGGGTCATCCATAAATATGTAGCTTTCCATCTATGCTTTTCTATGTGTTCTTTCATATTACTCACAGGTGAAAAAGCTAAGTATGGTTTCTTTTCAATAATTTTGGATGTGGGAGTTTGTACTCCAAGAGAGGGATCATAAGGACAAGTAGGTGTTAACCACTCCAGTTAATTTTGGATGTGGGAGTTTGTACTCCAAGAGAGGGATCATAAGGACAAGTAGGTGTTAACCACTCCACTTTCCAAGCATGGCTACTTTCATTGTTGTAACTTATCTTTTTGTAACCGCACAAAGCCCTTAATGATAAAAGATACATGGGATGACTGAGATTATGGCTCTTCTATAATTTCGGTCATAGGAAAGAGTTGTACATAGCGCTAGGAAAATTAGTTTTGGGCCCCCAATTGTAAATGGGTGGCCGGCCATTGTAAACTAAGAGCTCTTTTATTTTTTTGAGAGTATACTCTCTATTAAGATGGCATCAATGATGTATGTATGTGATAGTTTGGAAAGACAGTTTACATGATGTATGTATGTAGGATTGCCGCGCGCAAGTTTTGCATGTATAATGGCAACTAGGGGATTGAAGGATCATGCATGAGAGATTCAACACTTGTAGTCTTTCTATGCTTCTCCATGTGTCTTTCTGTAGGTCTGGTTCCTAAAAGGTTGCCCCATACATAGCTGATTGTGGGCATATAATGTTGAAATATACAAGTGAATAGGGTGTGTGCGGGAACAAGCCCTTGGTTAGAGGCTGTAAAAGAGAATCTGTAAATGTGAGAGAACCTATGAAAAGGTGAGAAGAATCTACTGGGAGAGAATAAAGGGTAGCATGAGAAGATTTAGGAAGTGTGGAGATATTATGGGAGAGGTGGAGAGAATCAAGCAAAAGAGGTGGACTGAATCAAGGAGAAATCAGTGGGATTAGATGCTTGGACGTAAACTCTATAAATTGAGGCATTGGCCTAATGAGAATTTGCTGGTTTTTTATTATCCATGCCTACATTAAGCTATTAGCTAATTACTCACTAATCACGTCTTAATTATTATCTAATCACTTTGTTAATGATGTTGATTCTAGCATTTGATCCACCATAGCTCATCACATTGCTGTAATTTTAACATGGTATCAGAGCCAAGCCTAGAATCTATCAAGTTTATGAGCCCATTATCTAGTTAATTAAGATTAGTAGATAATTAGAAAATAATCAAAATTTATAGTTATTTTCAACTAACCTCTGTACCCCCAGCCAAGTGGAGGAGCTCCCTCTCCTTGCACACTCAAAATTAGCCCAAACCCTTCTAGCCATAGATAGCCACTTCATCTGTGCTCCAGTCAGTCAAATCAGAAGCGCAAACCGCCGCCTGCTGTGCTGCTGCAGAAATTCACGAATGAAGAGGCATCGTTTTTTTAAGGTGAATTTGATTTCTCTGCTGCTCCAGATCAAATGGGTCTAATTCTTTTTAGCCCCAGGTGTTTTCAATCTACAAGCTGGTGAAGTCAGAATTTGATTTGATCAAGTCTATAGTGAGATCCAAGCTCTTCATCAAATCTGTAGGTGACTTTGGTAAAACAGAGATTAAGCATTCAATGTTTGGTCAAATCTTGTGTTTCTTGGCTTAATCCTCTACTAGACTAATTGCTATTGATGGCCTTGAAAGGATTTGAGCTCATTTGAACTCTAAGGCCTCAGATCTGGGCTCCCCGCATACTCTGTTTTCTGCACACAAAACAGAGGATTAATTTGCTAATCAGTGATTAATCAGTGCTAATCACTGTATTTTAGTGCAATTGAGGGTTCAAATTAACCATTAGGTATCTGATACAGATCCGTATAAGATTGCAATTTGGAGTTGGTTTGATACTCTAACCATTCCGTACAAATTGGTTACCCTTGATTTAATGTAATTTACGGTAAAATTATGCTGATAAATTTATCGTAATCATCATTTTACATTTAACCCTCGGTTAATGCTTAAAAATCACACTCAAATTCAAGATGATTCATTGTCAGAGTTGCATTTGGGAATGTGCACAAGAATGAATGCTATATGCATTTGGGAATGTGCACAAGAATGAATGCTATATGCATTATGTATTGGGCACATTACATCAGTGTAAAAATGGGATCAGACACTACCCTTGTCCAGAATAAGGCAAGAGGTAAGACCTCCCGCATAGATTTGGGTTTGCATTTCATAATGACACAAGATAAACATCAAAAGCCTAAAAGAACTATCAGTGCTATGCCTTTGATGAAAAGGCCACCCCCTTCTCTTCTTTACATTCTAACCTTTCTTAATCCTAGAAAGATTAACTAAGTGATTAATTTTTCTCTTCTTATTGTTTACTCTCTTGAATTTAGAAAATTGTGTAGATTAGAGTTCTATAATTCTAAATTGGGTTAATTAAGTTAAATAAAGAAAGATAAAAATGAGAAATGGTCAGCCATACAAAGGAGGTTATGGTAAAATTTTCTACAATTTTGTGAAAAAGAAAGTTTGTTTTTATATTATTCCAAAAGAGTAATTCTCACCATTTTTGCATCTAAAAGAAATATTCTAATTACTCCATGTACATATTCACCTAATATGCATGGATATCACTGATATTAATTATTAAATTTGATTTCTATGCATATAGAAAAATGCATAAAGAAATTTTTTTATTACAAAGTTTTATTCTTATTAAATTTGATTTCTATGCATAGAAAGATGCATAAAGAATTTTTTTTAATTACAAAAGTGTTATCCCTATTAAATTTGATTTCTATGCATAGAAAGATGCATAAAGGAAATTTTTTTATTATAAAAGTGTTATTCTTATTAAATTTGATTTTTATGCATAGAAAGATGCATAAAGGAAATTTTTTAATTACAAAAGTGTTATTCTTATTAAATTTTATTTCTATGCATAGAAAGATGCATAAAGGATTTTTTTAATTACAAAAGTGTTATTCTTATTAAATTTGATTTCTATGCATAGAAAGATGCATAAAGGAAAATTTTTTATTAAAAAAATGTTATTCTTATTAAATTTGATTCTATGCATAGAAAGATGTATAAAGGAAATTTTTTTATTATAAAAGTGTTATTCTTATTGAATTTAATTTTTATGCATAGAAAGATACATAAAGGATTTTTTTAATAAAAGTGTTATTCTTATTAAATTTGAATTTTATGCATAAAAAGATGCATAAAGGAATTTTCTTATTATAAAAGCGAATCCTCTTAAATTCTATGTTTAAATTCTATGAGTATTTGATAAATGAATAATTAAATACTCTAAGAGAGAAATTTCTATCGTTTTATATTCACATGGATTGTAAAAAGAAAATTCAAGAAATCTATCGAGATCAAAATATTCAGATAAATGATTAATTTATTTCTGATTGGAATTTGTAACTATTTTAGAAATCAGTTAAGTGAATATTCAAAGAAAGAAATTCAGTAAAATAGTAACTGAATTATCAAACCTTTTCGAGAAAGACAGTTCAGGAAAAATCTTATTCGACTCGAACCTTGAATCAGACTATGACCAAGACCAAACTCTTTCGTTAGTTTTGAGGAAAGAAAGTGTGACCAATTTAGAAAAATACACTCAAAACTCCTGCCAAATCTGAAACTAAGTTTGAGATCCTTCAAATTGATCTGTGGATCAAGGTTATAGAGTTCGAGAAATTTTGGTATAAAATTCAAAATTCCGATCAAGAAGTTTTGGGGATACTGATTTAAGAAATACTCCTTGTATTCAAAAGAAAATCAAACTGAAAACTTGCATAAAAACCTTGTTTTCTTAAAGGACTGTCTTATGCCAGAATGCTAAAGAGGGCAGAGGGGTCTCACAGCTCATCTCCGAGCCACTTCACTCTCCATCAAGAGAATGCCCTATAGAAATATCAGGCATACCAAGGGGCTCAACCACTTTCTCTTTACCTTTATGTGATGTCATGTGAATCGGGATGGATGGGATGTGATGTGAATAGATGTGATGAGATGTGATGTGAATTAGATAGATGTGAATGAATGAATGATATGGATGTGAATGTGTATGTGAAGAATGGATGTGGATGTGATGTGAATAGATATGATGAGATGTGATGTGAATAGATGTGATGAGATGTGATGTGAATAGATATGATGAGATGTGATGTGAATAGATGTGATGAGATGTGATGTAAATCAGATAGATGTGAATGAATGAATGATATGGATGTGAATGTGTACATGAAGAATGGATGTGGATGTGTACGTGAAGAATGGATGTGGATATGTATGTGAAAGAATGGATGTGGATGTATATGTGAAAGAATGGATGTGGATATATGTGAAAGAATGGATGTGGATGTGTATGTGAAAGAATGTGATGTGATGTAAAGAGATGTGATGTGACATGAATATATGTGGATGTGAAGTGATAGATATGAATGTATGGATAGATGTGGGTAGTCGTACATGTGAACGATTGGATGGATGTGGATGAATGAGATGAGATGTGTATGAATGAGATATGATGTGGATAGATGTGATGTGATGTTATGTGGATAGAATGTATGTGATGGGATGGTGATGAGAATGAATGTGATGGATATGAATGAATGTGATGTGAATCGGGATAGCTGTGAAGGAATGAGATGTGAGGTGAAATGGATATGATGTGATGTGATGTGGATCGGGGTAGATATGAATGGATGAGATGTGAATGAATGTGATGTGATGAGATGTGGATATGGATAGATGCGAGTGGATGAGATCTGATGAGGATAAATGAGGAAAGATGTGATGAGATGAAAATGATGTGATTGGATGAGAATGATGTGATTGGATGAAAATGATGTGATTGGATGAGAATGGGAATACATATGAAATGGATGTGAATTAAATAATGTGGATTGATGTGGAACAATGTGGAAAGACGAGAGTTCGTTATAGAAACTGTATTTATGACCTGTTTTTAAATGAGTATTTTATGTCTAGAATGCTGGGGAAGCATTTTGTCCGTCTTGTGAATGAGGTCGTGGAGACCTAACTGTTAGAGTTGCAACAGCTAACAGAGAGTCAATGGAGAACGTCTTGCGTGTAGCAATGTCGACCGAGGTCTTGACCAGCCTCGGTTTGATTTAAATGGTGAGCTTCCGGTATGGTGGATGAGGGACTAAAGAAGCGGCCTATGAGTGAAGCGCTAGGTGACCTACGAAGAAGGATCCTAGAGGGTGCTGACCATACGGTGCTCGGGCTCTGGGTCACCAAAGATACCCACACGTGCATCATGGAAGATATTGGAACAAGGAGTAAGAGTTGTTTTCTGAATTCGGGCCTGGATCTGGTTGATTGACCTTGCTGGTCCTCAACAGATGAGTCCATGGCTTTTTTATATATTGGTTGATCTTGCTGATTTTCAACGGAGATTCCATTTTGATTTTTATAAGTGAATATATTTGTAAGATTACTCCCTCTAGCTTTTGAGGTGTACAGGTGTAAGAACCTCCCCTTTTGATCTTGTAATTATTCCCCTCTTTGAAATAAAAGAAAGATACTGTTTTACCCTGTTTTGGCCTAGAGAGAGAAAATGTCTAGAGAGAGGTAATCCAAAATTGAGATATGTTTTGATATAAAAATCCTCCTAGTGTCTAAAATGGTTTCCCCTGAAACAGAAATTCAAAAAGAACTTTCCAATGTGCAATTGGAATTAATTGAAAATAGGTAAAAAGGACCTTAGCCTAAGGGTCCAGATTTTCAGAAAGTTTTGAATTATGCTCCAATTAAGGTTCCTATGGACCAATAAGATTAATCCAAATGTAGGGAGGATTGAATTTAATTCATCCGCAATTCATAAAAATCATCTGTAATTCATAAAAATCAAGAAAACCATAGATTTTTTATTTGTTCAATCATCTGCAATTTAATTCAATCATCTGCAATTCATAAAAATCAAGAAAACTATAGATTTTTCATTAAAATTTGTAAACAAAGTAAGAAAATTAGCTTACATGGAGCTTGTAAGCTCTCCTTTGGCTTGAGGGATTGAGGGTTCTACTATTGTTTGAAGCAATAGTGGCCACCAATTCACTTTGGAGAGGATTAGGCAAAAAACAATTAAAATATTAAAAAATTCAATGTAGATGGCTCAGGACAGGAGTAGAGTAACAATGCATAAACACCATTAAGCTTTTACAAAAGGGGGAGGCTTCTATTTATAGAAAAAAAGTGAGCCTCTAACCAAGCAAACTGATTCTAGAATTTTCCAGATCAGTTTGGTCAATTTTTGACCATATTTGGATCAGTTCAGCTTACTTTTTGGACCTAGTTTTGAAATAGGAGAGAGGAGAGATGAAAATATCTCATTTTATTGATTGAAAATTGGGGGTAATGATGAGAAAAAGGTGCCTACTTCATGAGGGGAGATCCCCACACTAAGAGGTCAAAATTCAGTTTTTTAATTCTTTTCTTTGGTCCTTAGTCCACTCTTCATCTTATGTGAGCATTTACTCATTTTTGGGGGGTTTTTCTTTTATTTTTCAATTTATCTCCTCCCTACACTTGGATTGATCCTATTGGCCCATAGGAACCTTAATTGGACCATAATTCAAAAATTTCTAAAAATTTGGACCCTTAGCCTAAGGTCCTTTATACCTATTTTTAATTAATTCCAATTGCACATTGAAAAATTCTTTTTGAATTTCTGTTTCAGGGGAAACCATTTTAGACACTAGGAGGATTTTAATATCCAAAAATATCTCAATTTTGAATTACCTAATTTGGGCCAAAACAGGGTAAAACATGATCTTTCTTTTATTTCAGAGAGGGGAATAATTATAAGATCAGAAGGGAAGGTTCTTACACCTGCACACCTCAAAAGCTAGAGGGAGGAATCTTACAGAAAAGACTCGAAAAAACTTAGGCCAATCTGTCAGACAGCTAGAATCCCAATATAATGTTCCAAAAATAATCCCGAAAGAAAAAGGCAAAATGCCATTGCCAGTGAAGATGCATCGGCCAATGCAGGGTACAGAGATACCATGGCCGAAAGAGGGTGCAAAAGAGCAAGAAGACTGCCCAAGTAGGTTCACAGTCCACCCAGAAGCCGTATGATCTATGGGAAGATCTGAAGTGGCAGCCAATACATATGTCTGTGGAACAGTTACTCATACTTGTTCCAAGTTTTAGAGAGCAGCTGATCCGTAGCCTGAAACCTGAGAAAGAGGAGATGCCAGCGCTACAGCCACCAAAAGCTTTGAATCTGGAAAAAGCAGAAACTACATTAAACCCATTATATATGATGAAGCCATTCCAATGATTCAGGTCAAGTTGGCCAGAGTAGATTAGATGGTGGTTTCGGATTCAATATCCTATCAGATACAACATGCCACATGCTTGGGTTGAGTAATGGGAACCCACTGTCAAAATGGTAGATTAGCGGGCGAGCGTAGCCACTCGGATTAATCCATGAGCTCACACTAGAGGTATCCGGATAGAGTTTCCAGATAGAAGTAGTAGTGCTTCGGATGGAGGATATCAAAGGTGCTTATCCAATGTTGCTTGGCAGACCCTGGCTCTGCCAAGCACGGATTAAGCAGGACTAGGATGCATATATAATCACTATTTGCCGTGGGAAGAAGAAGATCAAGATCTCTGTCGCCCAGTAGGCAGAAAGTAGAAAAACCGGCCCAGCCAAAAATTGCCGAAGGGATCAACATGCTGGAAGGTCTAGACTTTGATGAGGAAGAGGAATATCTCCAACAGAATGCTAGTTTGATTAGTCTCTTTGAAGTAGATGTAGTCTGGATCATGGACATATATCAACCCAGCACTCCACACATAAATGAGGACTTCAAACAAAAGTCCGCTCTTCAAGGATGGAAGGAGACAAAAGTCCCCACATAGACGTAGTTGAGAGGGACCAGAAGATTTCTATGAGGCTTTAGCAGAGAAAGGCAGTACTCCGAGCCTGTAATATAACTGATTGCAGAAAAAACTTTTGACACAAATCTCAAGCACTCCAAGAGAGTCAAAGAAGATGAATTAACAGAAATGAACTTGGGCACTGATGATGATCTAAAGATAGTCAGGGTCAGTGCAAAGTTGGAAAATGAGTTCCACGGAAAAGTTCGGGAGCTGCTCACTTCCTTCAAAGATGTCTTTGAATGGAGCTACACTGACATGAGAGGGATTGATCCCAGCTTCTACCAACACCGCATCAGCCTTAAAAAGAAGATGCCATCCCTATCCGACAACAAAGATACTGTATGAACCCAAACTATGCCAAAAGGGTGAAGGAAGAAATAGATAAGCTCCTCCAAGTTGGGTTCATATACACAATCGATCGAGCCACATGGCTATCACTGATCGTGATTGTCCCCAAGAAAAACCAGAAGTTGAGGGTCTGTGTAGATTATTGGAAGCTAAATGCTGCTACCATTCAGATCCTTTTCCCTTGTCATTCATGGATTCTTTGCTTGATGCAGTAGCATGCCACAAGATGTACTCATTCCTAGATGGGTTTAGTGGATACAACCAGGTAGAAATGGATCCGGAAGATCGAAAGAATTGGGAGCCTTTGCATCAAATGTCATGATCTTTGGTCTGAAGAATTCTCCTACTACATTTCAACGCATGGTTTAGGAAATATTTGCTGATTTTCTCACCTTTATGAGGGTATTCATTGATGACTTTAGTGTTTTTGGAAAAATATCACAACATCTGATGCACCTACAGCTCTGTTTGGCCAAATGCAGACTTTCTAGATTAAGACCGAATCTAACAAAATGTGCTTTTGCTATACAAAGAGTAATTCTATTAGGCCACCACATCATTTCTAAAGAAGGAATAGCAGTCGACCCAGATAAGGTCGAGGTGATCCGTAAAGCCCCAACTCTAACAAATGAAAAAGAGCTGAGAAGATTTTTGGGACAAATAAGATGGCATAACAGAATGCTCATATTACTCGCTCATGTAGCAATTTTGAATCAACAGATGGTCCATTTCAAAAAACCTCTCACAAAGCAGTCAAGGCAGGTTTCTTTCAATTGGACACCAGAATGTGACATTGCATTCTGGCACCTCAAGCTTATGCTATCTAGTGCGCCTATTGTCCAAGCCCCAAACTGGGAACTACCATTTCATGTCTTTGTTGATGCCTCTGATGTAGCAATTGGTAGTATACTCATACAAGAAAAGCAGAGAAGAAATGGTTTTGGCCTATCCACTATGCTAGTTGAAGGCTTTCTAATGCTGAGCGGAACTATTCCACCACACATAGGGAAGCCCTGGGTATGATCTACTCAGTTACAAAGTTTAGGTAGCACTACTTGTTGGGTAATAAATTTACCTTCCATGTCGATCACTCTGCCTTGTTGTACTTGGTGGATAAGCAGAGTATAGCAGGAAAATTGGCTAGATGGATACTAATGCTCCAAGAATTTGACTTCACAGTAGTCCACACACGAGGTGCCAGTCATACAGTAGCGGACTATCTTTCCCGCTTGGAGTCTAGAGAAGCCCCAAGTGGAGTACCAGATGATCTACAAGATACTAGGCTGCTCACAATTGATGCAGTCATCCCAATTCCCCAGATATGGTATGATGAAATGCTAACATTTGTTGCCCACCACAGGTCTGATGGATAATAATTTATCTAGGGAGGATCAACAAAAGCGGATGCTCTCTACACCAGGCACTTCCAAGTCATAGTAGCTGGTTAGCTATATAAGAAAGGGAGGATCAACAAAAGCGGATGCTCTCTACACCAGGCACTTCCAAGTCATAGTAGCTGGTTAGCTATATAAGAAAGGGATTGACCAAATACTTCGAAGATGCATACTAACACATGAGCAGGAAGGTATGCTCAGAGAAGCTCATCAAGGGATTAGTGGAGGACACTTCGCCCACCGCTGGAGATATCACCGCGGAAGAAAAATCCTTCCAGGAATCTGGCGGCCCACAATACTTGGTAATGCCTACAATTGGGCCAAACAATGTGACGTCTATCAACGTCTCAGCTAGCCAACAGATAGGGACATAATGCCACACAATCCGGTACTCCCATTAGAACCATTCCAAAAATGGGGCCTTGACTTTGTTGGGCCATTCAAGCCTCCAGCCCATTTTACCGGTCACAAGTATATCATAGTAGCCATAGATTACAGCACCAAGTATCACTACAGTGGTTAGGCAGTTGGCTAATCCATGGGACTGGATGGGGTTAGGCTGGATTGATGGATCCGTAAAATGAGACTCAATTCTGTTATAGTACGATAGATGAAGTAAATCCCAGATAGTAATTGTTCTATGGAAAAAGAATCAACGGTTGTGCCTCTCGATGGGGAAAAAAGTGTTGGTTTCTATGATCCAAGTGCAAGTTTCTTCTTTGATCTGACCAAGAGACTCACATGTTCGGTCGGATCAGTTTGGTCAGTAATGACCCTGACTACGTTAGAGTAAAAATATCATGGAGAAATTGCCCGTGCTTTCTGGGCGAGGGAAGTTTTTCTGGGTTTGGTTTTTGAAGAATCGCGAGGGATTAGTCTCTTGTCCGGATATCCGTGGTGGTGGGCGAGGCCCCGAGTGAGGGATCCTGCCCCGCACAAGGAGTGCTACTTTCGTTGCTAGCACCCCCAAATCCGTTGCGTGGAGGGGGCAGGGATCTTTCAGTTCCACAAACTCCTTTTTCCTTAATTCCCAATTTCATAATGAGAATCCTTGATCTCTCATCAGGGTAATCTACCCATCATTTGATTGATTGTCCAACTAGATTCTTGGTGATTTCGGTCAAAGGAAAACTAGTTTAGTTCAACGGTAGTCTATTCTTTGTATTTAGGAACTGGAATTGGTGATTCAGATCGAGAGATGGAGAAGTAGGTTTACTGTCCGTCCCTCACGTAGTCTAACCAAAATCATTCGGTTTAGTCCTAACAAGGATTTACTTCAGATAAACATCTATTTTTGGTTAAATACCAATTTAGTGATTTAACCAAATAAAATATCTAAAGATATTCTTTCTAGCACTTAATTTCTCAACCTTAATTCCCTGGGTAGAGTTATGGTGAAAATTCATCTTTTGATACCAAAAATTAATTCAAATCTCTTTCCTTAAATATCATAAAAATTCTTCTTTTAATTAAATACAATTATCCATTCTTTTAAATAAGCTTAAAATTCCTCTTTTTCTCATTTAATGAGTGCAATCCAAATGTCATGGGAATTCCTCTTTTATCATAAAATAAATCTATCTAAAATTTCTCTTTAAATTAATAAAAATATTAAATATTCCAAATATACCAAGAATTCCTCTTTTTTTATTTAAATGATTGAATTCCAAATATGATGGAAATTCTTCTTTCATCATTTAAATTCATTTATGCATAAAATAATTTTAACTAAAATTTCTTTTAAAAATTAAGTAAAAATATCCATTAGTCCTAATATGACAAGAGTTCCACTTTTCCCATTTAAATGATTGAATTCCAAGTATGATGGGAATTCCTCTTTCATCATTTAATTTTATTCATGCATAAAAATAATTTATCTAAAATTCTTCTTTAATTTTAAATAAAATATCCATTATTTTAATATTCCAATTTTTCTCTTTCTCCATTAGAATACATGGATCTCCATTATCATGGGAATTTCTCTTTTATCATAAAAATAAAATTACTAAAAATTTCTCTTTTTCTCTAATTAACTATATATGCATAAATATTAAAAATTAATTTTCCATGGATATGATGAGAATTATTCATTTAACAAAGGATGACTAATCCTAGAATATCTAGAATATGGTAGGAAGTCCTCTTTTCACATTATGCATAAAAATGATTTATGTGTTAATTTTTAAAAATTTTACCACAGCTCCGCTGCTATTACTGATAATTTTTAATATTTTCTAAAAGAATAAGACTTAGTAATAGGATTATGATAGAGTAACTATCATTTGGACCAATATCCAATTTATGGACTTAATTCCTAAGTTTACCATAATTTATGTAACATTAAAGCATAAAAAAGCCATCTCTTTGGCCTCTAGCTTGTTGACTAGCATAGAGTTTGATTTTAGAATTAGGAATTGCTCCATTAGAAACATCATTTGAATATAGAATTGGTCATAGGAATGACTATTCTTTGGGAGAGAGAGAGATATACATAAAAAACATCCTAAATTAAGCATAAATGTAAACTTTATGTGATTTATCACTAAAATTCATTAGAGAGCTTCATTTGCATTGAAAAACCATTCAATTGAATACTTCTAAAGCTTGAGAGGGGTTGAGAAGTGAAAAACATTTAGAAGATTAAGAAAAAACCATAAAGTCACACCTTACCTCTTGTTTTACTTGATTCTCTATTCTTAGGAGAGGCCCCCAACCAATCAATTGGTTAGTATGTTGAGGAAAGCTCCAAGGAAGGTTGAAGAGAGAGAGAAGCTCCAATCTCTCTAAAATGTAGATGAACTTTTAGGGGATAATATAAAATATACTTATTTTAAGGTAATATTGGCATGGTCTAGTTCACAGATGAGAATACAAAAGAATGAGGGTCTATTTATAGGTGAGGGAGGCCACTAACTGAGTCCAACTAAGTTCTAGAATTTTCCAGCTTCAGTTTGGCTGAATTTGGACAAGATTTGGATTAGTTTGGCTCCCTTTTTGATTTGGTTTGATCTAGGAGAGAGGAGAGATAAAAATATCTTAATATTTTTGAGTTTAAAACTCATTCACATGTGTGAAACAGGCGCCTCCTTGAAGGCTCCCCCTTTCCTTACCAAGGTGTCAAAATTGTATGATTACTCTAAAATATCTCTTTTTTAGTAATATTTCATAAATTTTAACTAATAAATCTTGTACTCAGTCAACTCTTCATCTTATGTGGGTATTTACTCATTTTTGGGTATTTTCTTTTATTCATTGGATTTATCTCATCCCAACACTTGGATTAATCTTATTGGTCCATAGGAACCTTAATTGATCCATAATCCAAAAATTTCTGAAAATCTTGACCCTTAAGCTAAGGTCTTTTAATTGATTCCTAATGCACCTTGGAAAATTTATTTTGATTTTCTGTTTTAGGGAAACATATTTTTGGTATTTGTAGAATTTTTATATCCAAAAATATCTCAATATTGAATTACCACTCTCTAGAATTTTTTTTCTCTCTAGACAAAAACAAGGAAATTAATATTTTCTTGTATTCAGAAACAAGGAATGATTACAAGGGATTGAAGTAAAGGCTTATTCATTATTCAGGCTGAGGAGGAATCTTACAAACCCAACATTCATCTTACTCTATATTCCTCTCAAGATAATTAGATTCTCCAGCATCAATGCTTTGTTTTACCAGATTAAGCATGTTACTTTCTGACCTAAATCTTGATCTAGAGCTATCCTCCTTGAGACTCAAAATAGCTCCTAAATTTAATCTACCCATCTTCTAGCCACTTCCTCAATATCTTGAATCACTAATCCATTATCATTCCTAATATTACCAACTATCTCCATGTTGTCTCTTTCTAATTTAAATAGATGTCTATCAGGATTCTTTTTTGAGGAGAAGGCACACCTTTTGAGAACCCCCAATCTGAACACTACCAGTTTGTCATCTTCCTCTTTGAGGTTCAATTGACATTTTGTATACAGATTGATTTCCTCATCTGAAAGCTTCCCCAATTGCCTTTTTCTTTGTAATGCCTCCAATTGGTCACTCCACCTTTTTCTTCTCTCTTTCCTCTCATAAGCTCTTAGCTTCCCTACCCTTCTAATGAGTCCCTACATTTCCATAGCAAAAGACCTCCATGCTCCTTCACCAATGCCTCTTCTCCTTAATCTACTAATAGCTTCTTCAATGCCTTTTTTGACCAGTTCATCTTTCAACAGAGAGTTGTTTACCCTTAATTTCCTAGTAGGAAAGTGACTCAGTTTCTCTTCTTCCCCATCTCTAATATGCCATTCCCACATTATGGGTATATGATCTGGAATTATCAATATTAATGTCTAAGGTATGAGGAACCCAAGAAGCTTGGTGCCTTAAAAAAACCCTATCTAGTCTAGAGGAAGAGCCAAAGTATTGTAGGTTGAAGTATGTATGGCCAGGATCTGATCCCCGCTCCCCCAAACTCCATCCATCCCAACTTTCCTCTTAGTTCTCCCCATTTCTTTTTCTCTTGCCCCATTATAATGGTGCTTCCTCCACATCTATTAGATGGTTTCTCCACCATATTAAAGTCACCCAATAGAGTCCAAGGGCATTGTATATTAAGACCACAAAGCCAGTCCCATAACCCTCCCCCTTCTTTGTAGTTTTGAGTGCCATAAATGTTAACAGCCCAAAATTTATCACCCTCAACTTGACATTCTACTACCAGAGCTCTACCATTGGGATGGTTAGCAATTAAGCATGGCTTCATAGAGTCCTTTATAATGGTCATAACCCCACTATACCCCTTGTCTATTCCTCCATGATAAACTACCCAATCCTTGTACCTCTCCCATCTAATCCTTTTAACCCCAAAAAGGTTGTGTTCCTGAATAGCTATCAGAGACAACTTCCACTCTTTTACTAGGCTCCAAAAGGTTTCATTTTTCTTCCTGTCCTTTACTAGAAAACTTCCACTCTCCCATCTAATCCTTTTAACCCCAAAAAGGTTGTGTTCCTGAATAGCTATTAGAGACAACTTCCACTCTTTTACTAGGCTCCAAAAGGTTTCATTTTTCTTCCTGTCCTTAATTCCTTTTACATTCCATGTGCATCCCCATCATCTTTATCGTGTTCATTCATTGAAGAGTAGTTTTAGGGACCATCTCCATCTCTTGACTCCCTTCCTCATCAGGAGAAGAATTCTGGGCCATCTTCCAAGCTGTCTCCACTTATTAGTTGAACTTCTCCATGGAAGAAGTCTCTCTATCCATTCCCGGGCCCAAAGGGCTGAAGGGATTAGAGTAAATCAAGGGATTGTGATCACTTGGAGTGCTTAATGTACCCTTTCCCTTCTTAGGAGATTTATTTTGGGCTCTTCTAGCTTCTTCCTTGGCAGTTCTAAGACTGGTTTTCCCTATGGATTTTTCTGTCACCTTGGTCTAGCCCACTTATGTAGGTACACTTCCTTGTGGATCTCATAACCCTTTCCCCTTATCTTCTTTTCTCTTGTTAGGTACCATTTTAGGGTTATCTAAAATCTTCTCGCCTCCTAGATCCCTGACCTCCTCACTATCTTCCACCATCTCTCTGGACTGACTACCACATAATCTAGCTATATAACCAAGATCACCACATTTGAGAGATTTGAAACAAGCTCCTGAAAAAGTGACAAACTTGAGAGCTAATTCTATTTTACCTAGCTCCCCCAGGTCTACTTCCAAGGTTTTCGGGGTTTTGAACCTAGTATTCCAAGAAATGCAGACATTGTTTGCCTGATGGCCAGAGTCCTCAACTTTAGGAACAAATAGAGGTGGGCCCAGCACTTTTGCCAAAGTTAGGGAGGGAGTCCTACCAACTCAAACCAGACAAGACAGGCATGTTTTAGCCTATGATTCACATTGAAGAGAGGATCAAATGGTATTGCATGTACCAACTTGGGGCCCATAAACAGAGGATCTTTGGAGAACACGTTGGAGACGGCATGGTCTTTAGAGAATAGGACATCAAAGAAAACCTTCCCCAGGTAAAAGGTTTGAAGCACCACCTTTTGATGGAGTACTTTATCAAGCCATCTGCCAAGCTTGGCTTTGGTGGGGGACCTACTAGAACATAATAATATAACACTGCAAAATGAAAACAGATTCACCTGCTTCTTTACCAGGTCGACAAAGACCTTGGTACATACCTTGGAAACGGATGAGTGCTCAAAAGCAATACTGGGACGTAATCTTTCTTTTACCCAATTTGACTGCATCCTCTTATTCTCTTGGGTCTCCTCTACATCCTCTTATTCTCTTGGGTCTCTTCTACATCCTCGCGAGGTCTCTTCATTTCTTCAAAGTCATCTACACCCCAGGCACCCCAGCTTTGGGCGTCTTGATCCCCTTGCTTCCCAACTTTCTCCATCCAGTCTGCCATGCTTACTAACCCCCATACTGCATGCACGACGTACGTCACCCACTCACCCCACTACTCCCACTCTAATGTCACCGGCCATGTTCCCTATACACCTTACCATCATGCAATGATTTAGCCCTATGTCACTTCTCCGGCTCTCTTGGCCTTCACTTCTTAAGCTTGTGATATTCTTTCTATGAAATTGTGTACTCAATCGCATGATGCCACAAAAGTTCTACCATGGATGCACCATTGTCTAGAATTTCACCATGTTGTGGAGATAAAAATTTATAAAAATGGGAAGCTTCATTGCCCTCAAGGCTCAATTAGTGCACGCTTTAAAAAAGACACTTCATTGTCCTCAAGGCTTAGCTAGCACATGCTCACCAAGCGTTCCAAGGAAAAACAAAGAGATAGGGAGGCACTCTAGTTGCCGCCACCACATGAGGAGAAGGGAGAAAAAAAATTGAGCTAAAAACAAAGTGGCCACCACCTGCGTGAGAGATATACAAAGGAGAAGGGTTTCATTATTTTAAAGCCTCTTTAAAACCTTAGGGTTCTCTTGCCCATTCACACTAACACTTGTCTTTTGCCCATTCACACTAGGGTTTATCTTTTGTCCTTCCACACCTTAAGTCCAATCTTGACCTACTCCCTTGGGCTATCCTTTTTTACCTTCACTTATGCTAGTGGTTTCACACACACGCTAGTGATTACTTCACATGTGGTGTACCCTTGGGGGCTTGTTTGTGGGTTGTTAGATTTTGTTCACATGTGTTTCCATTTGTAAATTGTTGTGCTTGATTTTGAGAATTGTTTGAGGCAAGATCACGTGCTTAGGGTTCTTTTACACGTGTGTACACTTTTGGGAGTTTTTGGGGTGTGTTTGCGCCTATCAGTGCATTTTGGGTTTGTTTCGCACACTTTTGGGTTTTCTATAGATCGTTCACATGCTTAGTGCTTTGTGATCATGTTTACACATTTTTTGTGTGCTTTGTGGAGTTTTCACACATTTGGTGGTACCTTGTCGAGTTTGGATGGTTTAGATTTCCCTTCGATTCATGTGGTTGCATGATTAGATTTATCATCGATTGATTCACCTTTGCATCCCAATGTAGCAACCATGTTCTTATGGTTCTTGGGAAGGTTAAAAGAAGGGGTGTCTTCTAGTAATAGGATTTTACCTCAGTTGGGTTCGAAGGTATCTCTCAACCGCTTAAGTGTACGATTCTTTGTGCCTTTAGAGCACATCACACAGAAAAATGCCAATGCCACCAATCTGAGTTTTTCTTCATTAAAAAAGGGGACTTACTTTAAGCGCCATATCCAAAACGTATGAAATTTTGGAGATATAAAAAAGGCATATGAAGGGTCATAAAAAAAGGTTAAGTTATGTGTTGAGGTTTAGTCATGCGTCATTAGAGAAGGTTATATGGGTGTCTAATAAGAATATATGAGATTAGAAATCGTGAAAGCCTGCGGCTAAATATGAATTAAAAGAATACGTCATTAGAGAAGGTTATATGGGTGTTTAACAAGAATATATGAGATTAGAAACTGTCAAAGCCTGAGGCTAAATATGAATTAAAATGGATGCCCTATAAAGCCATTTGTGAAGATAGAAAACTTTCTGGCTGGGCAGCATGACTTGTTCTCACAGGTTAAGACGTTGAGCCACATCTCTATGCTCATTTTGATGACAGGGGTCTGTTATCCTTTCCATTTGATGCTCAGGGTCATATGACTCCTTAGCTTCACATTGACACTTAGTCATGGTTTCGGCTTTTGTATATAGCCTTTGTATGTGTCTTTACTGCATAACCACCCTTCAATTTTGAGGACAAAATCATTATAGGAGGGGATGGTTTGTAATAAAGATATTTTCCACTAGCACATGTACACATTGGGGTTGAGGCACATAGGCTTTAGGCATGGGCTAGTGTGGACATACTTTAGGGTAAGTGGCTATATAAGTCACTAAGTAGATAGTTATTGTACTTTTTGACATATTATACATTTTGCCTTTCTTGGAGCTATTAGCTTCTTGTAAAATCTTTCATGGCTTCAAGGACCTATGGCTACTCTAGGTATGAGGAGCAACCTGTGTGGAATCCAACCATTTGAGTCTAGTTATGAGGACTCCAACCATTGAGTTTTACCCTCCCTAAATTCCCTTTATTGCATTGGTATTAGAGCCATGGATCCACTTCATTGCATGCAATTATTATTATATTTTATGCTTTTTGTTTAATACTTTGCAATCAATTTATTGAGTTCATGTCAACCTCTCACAATAGTGGTATCAGAGCCAAGATTGATTGCAAAGTTTGAAAGAAGTGAAGAACCAAAAGACAAAGAAGCCACTCCATCGAAGATTCCCAATGGCTACCTGATCATGCCCTTGCTGCCTATCCATTCTTGATTGCATCTTATGTTTCTACTAGCTTATGGTGATTATTTATGATTTTGTGACACAACTGAGGATAGTTTCTTGTTACCCCCAGGGCATGTTATGAGGAGTTAATTCATGGAATATTTATATTCCCATGTTTTTGATTATTATAGGTTTAGATTGGGATGCCTTTCTAAATCTGGGCGATCGTAGCTTACTTTACATATATGTAGGTGAATCCATACATGCGGGAGAGTATTGGTTGCATCATCTTGATGGTATGAGTTTTGTATGGTTATTTGTATTTTTAATCAATTAGTTTACTAATTGAATGACATAGTTTATGTAAGTGCAAATCCTTGGATTGGATAATGAAGGCGAGCTAGTGGTGGTTAAGAAGATTTTGAGATAATATATTTTGACTGTCGATAAATATTATTATCATTATTCTTCTCCTCCTTCTCTCTCCTCTTCTTCTTCTTCTTCTTTTGTGGCTCACCATACGTTGCCACGTAGCCACCCATTTATCCCATAAGCCATTCTGATTACTTGACGAAGAGGGTATAAAGGGTAAGACTAAAACCTCATTACGTTTTGTCTCTTAGGAGACAATGTCGGTGGGTGGTCACCTGGTGGTGTTCGATGCTATTGATGTCAATTTGTTGTGCCGCCCACCATCGGTTGTTTGATGCTGTGTTGGGTCGGTGCTTGTTGTGCTGGTGTCAGTGATTGTTGCTGATGCCATGTGTGCAATATTACTGGAACTGTTGGTGTGATGCATCGGTTCTCATGATTGTTGTGCTACCACTACGCACACTGTGCAATGTGCCGATTGTTGTTATCGATGTTCACTCTAACAACCACTATGGTTGCCGGTGGTGTGACATTGTGTACTTAGGTACCTAGCCTATTCGCGATGGATCCTTGGGCTTCGTGCCACCACATTGATGCATGCACAGTTTCTCTACACCTTAACACATAGGACTCTTGGTCTCATGTTGGGCCGTTTCAGTTCCCCAACACACACCTTTTAACGGAGCTTAGTCGAGCTCTGATACCATTGTGAGATGGAAAACAATAGACCTCAAGAAGCATGCAGAATAGGAAGTACAAGTGCGAGAAAACACAAGATTGGGTACCAACTTCCCCCCAAGCACGTGTCAAAACTTCTTGAGTATTTATAGTTTTTTATTATTTCCAAAAATAGATTACAAGGCTATTTCTACCCATGCTTGCTCTATAACTTTCTTTTACAAAAATTGGGTAATAACATATTAAAAAATCTCACTCCCATGATACATGGGACAACTCAATGCATTAAATATAATGCCATTAAACATTGTATACTAGCTCTTGAGCCTTTCCAGAAATGGGGCCTAGACTTTGTAGAACCATTCAAACTCGCACAAAGGCCATAGCCGGTGCCTTAAACTCCCCATAATTAGTCATTAGCTAAAGAGAAACCATAAGAAGAGGTTTACCCCTTGGGCTAACAACCTTGTCTCCACGACCCCACTCCTAAAGGGCAAATTCATAAGCTTGTAGCCCCGTTGACATCTCTAGCATCTCCCCCTTCTTAGCAGTTATGGTAGGGGTGCAGCTCTAGTAGGTCCCTGTTTTTAGCCAAAAACCCAACCATAGCTAGGAGATAGACCAAGGGAATCCCACACAACATCCCATGCACTATGTGGCCTTATCTTTAGAAACAACTATCCCATAGGAGTGTTGCCCCCATGCATATCAACATTCTTGAAGCCCTGACCCATTATCTTTGTAAGATGAGTTCAAGAAGTATAGGGAGGATGCAGCCCAATCTATTGTATGGCACTTGTTTGTTCATTAGTAATTATGTAACAGCGTGTAACTACTTTATCCTTATATATTAAGAAGGCTTCTTGTAATTGACAACTTGTACATAACACATCTTGGCTTTAATACCCCAACATCATGTATGTGTCCTCTTCAAGCGTGTAACTACTTTATCCTTATATATTAAGAAGGCTTCTTGTAATTGACAACTTGTACATAACACATCTTGGCTTTAATACCCCAACATCATGTATGTGTCCTCTTCAAGCTGGCATCCTTACAAGGCAATGGCATCTTTCATTGTTCTCTCTATGGTGTGTTCCCTTAGCCCATCACAGTCGAGTCACTAGGAGAAAAACACTCCACCCACTCAGCAGGTACATTCGATTCTGCAGGGAATCTAACTAGGCATTTTTTCTTGGGGGGGTCACTCATAAATATGTAAACGTAGCACGTGGTTTCAAAAGAATGAAATTTTTAAATCCTTTTTTTCACATTTTTTACATACAGAAGGATACCATTTAAAGGGTGTATTGACATGTTGAATAAAAAAAGGGTATGTTATATTCATGAAAAATTCATAGATAAGGGATTTTTAAAATAGGCCTTGAACGCACATGATACATAGAGAGTTTACTTAAAGTGAACCCCCCGAGCATTTTTTTCATTCGCCAGTATGCCTTCATTTCCTCAGCACTATAGTCAATTCTATAGGGAATCTAATTGGGAGTTTATTCATTCAAAGCATGTCTCTATCTCCTTAGAATCTGAGCTGTATATCACCATATCTTGAAAAGCGTGCTCACGGCAAGGAATGTTTGTCGGTCAGCCATGTTTTCCAAAAAAGGCTCCTTGTTGTGGTGCCCACACTCTTCTAGTGAACTACTCGCTTAACTTGATGAAGCTCCACCTCAATATACAACCCACTGCTCTAGTCGTTTCATGTAGATAGTTTTGAGTCTTTTGATCCTTCATCTAATGAGGAGGTAATCTCTATTTTTCTAGTTTGTTTTATTACCTATCCCTAACAGTGTTTACTTTCACAGAGGGGGACCCTTGCTTATTCTTACAGAAGCGTATATCTCTATGATGAAGGCTCCTTTGCTCCTACAAAGGTTTTTCTTCTACACCTGTAAAGGCCACACACGATAGCCTTTACTCTGTAGCCCGATATGCCTGATATCCCTCTCACAAAGGGGTCCTTTCAAGCGCTGCTACCCTAATGATAGAAGGGGACTTGCTAGCCATGCTTCCAATGCACATCCTCTACATCTAAATGGGCCAGACTTATCGAGACCATCTTTATGGATCAGGTCTAACATCGACTTTCCTCATATAGCTCAACCCTTGTATGGAAAACTTAAAGCAAGCCTTTACAGGCTCTCTTGTTGGTGATTCCAACTCTTTCGGGCATTCTATGTCCCAACTCCTCCTTTCAGTTGGAGCCATTTCACCTTTGTAGTCAGTCGCTCATCCTAGTTGACTACGGCACCTCTTCCATTCGTGCCTTAAATTTTGCTCTAACTCTCGACATTGATCTCTTGAGTGCCAACCAGACAAATGTGGATTTTGCTAACTTTAAACATCTCCTACCATTTGTTTTCTTGATTTTGATCAATGGGTGATCGAAGAAGGAAAGGGCGCGCTAAGTAGGTTTGTGAGATCCCCCTCCGAGGTTCCGGTGGCAAAAGCAGCGTCGGCCTCCCGCACACGGGGCAGGGATCCACACTCGGGGCCTGGCCTGTGGATGTCCGAACGAGAGGCTAGCCCGGCGGTTCCTTCGAAACCGGGCTCAGAAAAACTCCCCTTGCCCGGAAGGCACGGGCGATTCCGCCATGGGAAAATCTTCTAACAGGGGAATTACTCTAAAGAGTCAAAGTCTTAACTAGTTAAACTGATATGACCGAACCTGAAGTCACATGGTCAGCTCAAGAAGAGACTTGCACTTGGTCCATGGAATCACCGATTTTTTCCTCCTTTAACGATATAAGATCCCTGTCCCCACCGCGCAACGAATTCAAGGGTGCTAGCAGCGGAAGTAGCACTTCTTGTGTGGGGTAGGGTCCCACACTCGGGGCCTCGCCCACGGTTATCCGGACAAGAGACTAATCCATCGGTTCTTCCAAAACCATACCCGAAAAAACTTCCCTTGCACGAAAAGCACGGGCGATTCCTCCAGGATAAATTTTTCTCTAACGTAGTCAAAAGCCATAACTAACTGAACTGATCTGACCGAACCCGTAGTATCAAAGTCAGATCAAGGAAAATATTGCACTTGGATCATAGAGACCAATGCTTTTTTCCTTATTGAGAGGCATAGCCGTTGATTCTTTTCCATAGAACAATTTTTATCCGGGATTTACTTCATCTATCGTACCATAACAGAATTGAGTCTCATTTTAGGGATCCATCAGTCCAGCCTAGAGTACCCCATCAAGTCCCGTGGGTTAACCAACCACCCAACCACTGTAGTGATGGGATCCAATTAAGAATTTGGTTAGGTTTTGTCCCGAGTATGAAGGAAAAGAGTTCCCAGGTCCCCTAGCCGGATATTCATTCAAATTCAAAACTAGTCACACCACTTACACACCCAAGACGAAATTGCCTTTTTCACAGAATCAGCATCTTCTGAAAACAATCTTTTAATGAAACCATTGTGTCACTGATCATAATCCTCAAAATATCCGGTTGAATCATTATTTCCAATCATTCCTTCATCGGTGTACCTATGGCATCATTCAACCAGAACGCTCACCACCTGTCCACTTAGGGGCCTTTTTGATAGTTCCTAGCTCATAGTAACCGGCAATATATTCACATATCAAAAATGGAATCCCCGTCGAAGATAAGCAATATCAACCAACGGATCCATATAAAAGAGCCATGGACTCATCCCCCGTTGAGAACCAGCAAGGTCAATCAACTAGATCCATGCCCGAATTCAGAAAACAACTCTTACTCCTTGTTCCAATATCTTCCCTGACGTACGTGTGGGTATCTTCGGTGACCCAAATCCCGAGCACCGTATGGTCAGCACCCTCTAGGATCCTTCACAGGTCACCTAACGCTTCACTCATAGGCCGCTTCCTTGGTCCCTCATCCACTGTACCGAAAGCTCACCATTTAAATCAAGCCGAGGCTGGTCAAGACCTTGGCCGACCTTGCTACACGAGACGTCCTCTGTTGACTCTCCGTCATAGTAGTTGCAACTTTAACAGATGGGTCTCCATGACCTCATTCACAAGACGGTCAAAATGCTTCCCCAGCATTCTTGACATAAAATAATCATTTAAAAACAGATTTCACATACAAATTTAGTTCTAATAATATTTCCATTTTTTCTCATCACTCCACATCCTTTCACATTAGTCCCCATCTTTTCTCATCTTCTCACAATTTTCTTTTTTCTTCTTCATTGATCCCTATGACATCACATCGTTCCCACATCATTCCCACATCAAATCACATCCAATCGCATCATCCACACATCAATCCACATCATCCATACATCCATCCACATCATCCCCACCAATCCACATCATCCATACATCCATCTTCATCAATCCACATTATCAACACATCCATCCACATCTTCCATACATCCATCCACATCATCCATACATACATCCACATCATTCCACATTATCCACACATCAATCCACATCATCCATACATCTATTCACGTCAATCCACATTACCCACATTATCCACACATCAATCCACATCATCCATACATCTATTCACGTCAATCCACATTACCCACACATTAATCCATATCATCCATACATCCATCCACATCAATCCACATTATCCACTCATCCATCCACATCAATCCACATGTCAATCCACATTACCCACACATCAATCCACATCATCCATACAGCGATCCACATCAATCCACATTACCCACACATCAATCCACATCATCCCTACATCCATCTATATCATCCACATCAATCCACATTATCCACTCATCCATCCACATCAAGCCACATTACCCACACATCCATCCACATCAATCCACATTCATTTCATAAGTATTTCCATTCTCATCTAATCACATCTTTTTCTATCTCATCACCTATTTCCTCATTTATCCTCATCAAATCACATCTACTTGCATCTACCCATACATCTTATCACTTCACATACATTAACATCTATCCAGTTTACATCGCATCTTATCACATCCATTTCACATCACATCTCATTCATTCACATCTCGATTCACATGCTAACACATTCATTCACGTCCCTTATCGTTCATTCACATCTCAATTCACATGTTATCACATTCATTCACATCCTATATCATTCATTTACATCTTGATTCACATGACATCACATCTCATCTATTCATTCACATTTATTTAATTCGCATCACATATCATCATATCTATTTACCTTTCATTCTCATCACTTCTATTCTCATCACATCCATCCATTCTTTCCCATCTATCTGATTTGCATTACATCTCATCACATCTATTCACCTCACATTCTCATCACTCCGATTCTCATCGCATCCATCCATTCATTCATTCCCATCTAGCTGATTCGCATCACATATCATCATATCTATTTACCTTTCATTCTCATCACTTCTATTCTCATCACATCCATCCATCCATTCTTTCCCATCTATGTGATTCGCATTACATCTCATCACATCTATTCACCTCACATTCTCGTCACTCCTATTCTCATCGCATCGCATCCATCCATTCATTCCCATCTATCTGATTCACATCACATATCATCACATCTATTTACCTTTCATTCTCATCACTTCTATTCTCATCACATCCATCCTTCCATTCTTTCGCATCTATCTGATTCGCATCAAATATCATCACATCTTATTACCTCTCATTCTCATCACTTCTATTCTCATCACATCCATCCATTCATTCATTCCCATCTGTTTGATTCATATCACTTCTATTATAGAATGTAAGAGAATTCTTATTTTTTATATAAAGATTCTTTACGCATCTATTTATGCATAAGAACAACTTCAGTGGGAAACAACACTTTTATAAAAATCCGTTTATGCATAAATTCAATTTTAAGAAGAATAACACTTTTAAAATAAAAATAAATCTTTTATGCATCTTTCTATGCATAAATTCAATTTTAATGAGAATAAATCTTTTGAAATAAAAATAAATTTCTTTATGCATCTTTCTATGCATAAAATCAAAATTGATGAGAATAACTCTTTTGAAATAAAAATAAATTTCTTTATGTATCTTTCTATGCATAAAATCAAAATTTGATGAAAGTAACGCTTTTATAATAAAAAATTCTTTTATGCATCTATTTATGCATAAATTCAATTTTAATGAAAGTAACACTTTTATAAAAAAATTCTTTTATGCATCTATTTAAGCATAAAAATCAATTTTGATGAAAGTAACACTTTTATAATAAAAATATTTTCAATATGGATCCTTCTATATGCATAGAAATTAATTCTAATGAAAATAACACTTTTATTATAAAAATATTTCTAATATGTATTTTTCTATGCATTTTTTCATTTTAAAGAAAACAAAAATTAGAAAACCATTAAATGGAATACAAAAAAAGTAGGATTTCTAGCTTATATGAATTTTTGTGAGCTTTCCTTTGGCATGATGGTTTGAGGGATCTACTCTTGTTTGCATCAAGAGTGGCCACCAATTCTTTTGAAGAGGAAATGGTCAAAAACTAATGAATTATCAATAAATTAAATGTTTTTGGCTCTAGGAAGAGGAGTAGAGTAATAGTGCATAAAACAATATTAACCATTTACAAAGGGGGAGGCTTCATTTGTAGGAAAAAGTGAGTCTCTAACCAAGCAAACTGATTCTAGAATTTTCCAGAGATCAGTTTGGTCAAATTTTGACCATTTTTAGGTCAGTTTAGCTTACTTTTTGGATCTAGTTGAAGCAGGAGAGAGGAGAGATAAAAATATCTCATTATTTGTGAGTTTAAAACTCAACCACACATGTGAAATAGTCACCTCCTTCATGAGGGGAATTCCCCCACACTGAGGTGTCAAAAATGCATCATTTCTTCTAAATATCTCTTATTTTTTAACTAATAACCTTGTCCTTAGTCAACTCTTCATCTTATGTAAGTAATTACTCATTTTTTGGGGGATTTTCTTTATTTCTTCTATTTATCTCCTACCTACATTTGGATTAATCTAATTGGTCCATAGGAACCTTAATTCAAAAATTTTAGAAAATCAGGACCCTTAGGCTAAGGTCCTTTTTACAATTTATTCCAATTGCACATTGGAAATTTCTTTTTGAATATCTGTTTCAGGGAAAACCATTTTAGACACTAGGAGGATTTTTATATCCAAAAATATCTGAATTTTGAATTACCTCCCTCTAGACATTTTCTCTCTCTAGGCCAAAACAGGGAAAAACAGGATCTTTCTTTTATTTCAGAGAGGGGAATAATTATAAGATCAGAAGGGGAAGTTTTTACACCTACACACACCTCAAATGCCGGAGGGAGGAATCTTTCAAAAACGAGGCACAGCCCGCTGATCCCCTCCCATAGAACAAGGTCTTCTCAGGACTTAATCTAACTTACGTAACTAATCACATCTTAATTGTTTCGCAGGAATCCTCCGATCCAACCTAACCCCAACCGGCCAATGGGTTAGCCAACCACCCGACCACTGTATTGGTGGGATTCCTTTATAAAGATTTGATTGTGTTTTGCCCGGGTATTGAGGAAAAGAGTTCCCTCGCCCCCTAGCATGCGATTCATGTGCAAAACTTAAGGTAGGCATACCACGTACACACTTAATATGAAATTGCCATTTATAATAGATTCGGCTCGCTTTAAAACAATCCTTCAATAGAAATCATAATATTACTCATCATCATCCTCCAAAAATCCGAGTCCATTGTATTACAAAATGTGTCCTCCTCTGGACTCTCCGTTGAAGACCAGCTGGCCAACCAACGAGATCCAGTATCAAAATTTGATTCACAAAAATCTTTCCTTTTAGTCCATCCAAATCTTCCTCGACGTACGCATGGGTATCCTAGCAACCGCGAACCCATGCATTGCTTGGTCAGAACCCTCTAGGATCCTCCTTAGGTATCCTAGTACTTCACTCAGGGACCGCTTCGTCGATCCTCGCCCATCGTACCGGAAGCGCACCATTTTAACCGTACCGAGGCTGGTCAAGACCTCGGCAGGCTTTGCCACGAGCGACGTCCCTTGACGACTCCCCGCCAGCTGTTCCAACGAACCTCCTCTTAGTAAAACACATGCCAAATGCTTCCTCCAGCATTTTGGCGTAAAACAATCCTTTAAATGAAAAACAAAGGTTCCAATGCAAGTAAAATTCCCAGTTTGAGATTTGTTCCACAAAACCCCTTTTTCCATAATTCACAGTTTCATAATGAGGATCCTTGATCTCTCATTAGGGTAATCTACCCATCATTTTGTCTAATTGTCCAACTAGATTCTTGGTGAGTTTGGTCAAAGGAAAACTAGTTTAGTTCAACGGTAGTCTATTCTTTGTATTTAGGAATTAGAATTGGTCACAAAGTTTTGCTTGATTCTGATCGAGAGATGGACAAGTAGGTTTACTGTTCGTCCCTCTTGTAGTCCAACCAAATTCATTCGGTTTAGTTCTAATAAGGATTCCCTTCAAATAAATATCTAATTTTAGGTAAATACCAATTTAGTGATTTTACCAATTAAAATATCTAAAGATATTCTTTCTACCACTTAATTTCTACCACTTAATTAAAATATCTAAAGATATTCTTTCTACCACTTAATTTCTTGACCTTAATTCCCTAGGTAGAATTATGGTGGAAATTCATCTTAATTTATATCCTTCTTTTCTTAAATATCATAAAAATTCTTCTTTTAACTAATTACCAATATCTATTTTTTTAAAATAAACTTGAAATCCCTCTTTTTCTCATTTAATGAGTGCAATCCAAATATCATGGGAATTCCTTTTTTTCCATAAATTAAATCTATCTAAAATTCCACTTTAAATTAAATAAAAAATATTAAATATTCCAAATATACCAAGGATTCTTCTTTTTCCATTTGAATGATTGAATTCCAAATATGATGGGAATTTCTCTTTCATCATTTAAATCTATTCATGGATAAATAAATTTTAACTAAAATTTCTCTTAAAAATTACATAAAAATATCCATTAATTTCTTTATACTAGAAATTACACTTTTCTCATTTAAATGATTGAATTCCAATTATGGTGGGAATTCCTCTTTCATCATTTAAATTTATTTATGCATAATCATAAATTTAACTAAATTTTCTCTTAAAAATTAAATAAAAAATCTCCATTTATTCCATTATACTAGAAATTCCACTTCTTTCATTTAAATGTTTGAATTCCAAATACATGGGAATCCCTCTTTCATCATTTAAATCTATTTATTCATAACAATAAATTTAACTCAAATTCTTCTTTACTCTTTTTAAAAAATAAAATATCCATTATTTTAGTATTCCAAATTTTCTCTTTCTTCATTGGAATACATGGATTTTCATTGTCATGGGAATTTCTCTTTTATCATAAAAATGAATTACTAGAAATTTCTCTTTTCCTAATTAGCTATTTATGCATAAACATTAAAAATTAAAATTTCCATGGTTATGATGAGAATTATTCAATTAACCTAGGATGACTAATCCTAGAATATGGTAGGAAGTCCTCTTTTCATATTATGTATGAAAATGATTTATGTGTTAATTTTTTAAAAATTTTACAAAAGCTCTGCTACTATTACTGATAATTCTCAATAATTTTAAAAAGCATAAGGTTTAGTAATACAATATGATAGAATAACTATCATTTGGATCAATATCCAATTATGGACTTGATTTCTAAGTTTATCATAATTTAAGTAATGTAAAAGCATTAATAAGCCACTTCTTTGGCCTCTAATTTGACAAGCATAGAGTTTACTTTTAGAATTAAGAATTGCTCCTTGAGAAGCATCATTTGAATATAGAATTGGTCATAGGAATGACCATTCTTTGGGGGAGAGAGAGATATGCTTTAAATCATTTTTAATTAAGCATAAATGTAAACTTTATGTGATTTATCACTAAAATTCTTTAGAGAGCTTCATTTACATTGAAGAATAATTCAATTGAATACTTCTCAAGCTTGAGAGGGGTTGAGAAGTGAAAAACATTTAGAAGAAGAAAAAAAATTATAAAGTCACACTTTATCTCTTGTTTTACTTGATTCTTTAGTCTTAGGAGAGGCCCCCAACCAATCAATTGGTTTAGTATGTTGAAGAAGACTCCAAGAAGGTTGAAGAGGAGAGAAGCTCCAATCTCTCCAAATTGTAGAGGATTTTTAGACGATAATAGAAAATATGCTTATTTTAGAGTAATATTGGCATGGTCTAGTTTTCACAGATGAGAATACAAAAGAATGAGGGTCTATTTATAGGTGAGGGAGGCCACTAACTGAGTCCAACTAAGTTCTAGATTTTCGAGCTTCAGTTTGGCTAAATTTGGACAAGATTTGGACCAGTTTGGCTCCCTTTTTGATTTGATTTGATCCAGGAGAGAGGAGAGATAAAAATATCTTAATATTTTTGAGTTAAAAACTCCTTCACATGTGTGAAATAGGTGCCTCCTTGAAGGCTCCCCCTTTCCTTACCAAGGTGTCAAAAATGAATGATTACTCCAAAATATCTCATTTTTTAAGTAATATTTCATAGTTTTTAACTAATAAATCTTGTACTCAGTCAACTCTTCATCTTATGTGGGCATTTATTCATTTTTGGGTATTTTCTTTTCAAGTACATCCTTTTTAGGTCCTTGCCAGAAGAAGCTTTTCTTCACAGACATATAGGTTTTTATAAACCCTAGATGTCCAGCTATCAGGCTATCATGGGCTTCTCTTAGAATTCTTCCCTTTATTCCCTCATCATTGGGGATACACAGCCATTTATAATAGTACATGCATCCTTCATCCAATTTGTACCCTATAACTCGACTCATTTCCTGAGGAGTCTTGCTTTCCTGCATTAGAATGGGTATAGAATACACTACTGAGAGTAACTCCAAGTCATGGACGACATAATTTCTCTCATGTGTTCTGAGTTTTCTAGATTCATAGGCCACTGCATGACCTTCCTGCATAAGAGCACCACCTAAGGCAAACCCACTAGCATTAGTAACAAAGGGTTTGGTAAAATCTGGCAATTTAAGGACAAGGTTGGTTACTAAGACTGTCTTCAATTTATCAAAGGCACTCTGACATATTGCAGTCCACTGAAAAAGTGTAACTCTTCTTGAGAAGGTTAGTTAAAGGGGATGCTATCTGAGCATACCTAGGTATAAAGATCGTATACCATCTGGTTAGTCCTAAGAATCCTCTAACTTCCTTTACTGTCTTGGGTTCTGGCCATTCTACGACTGCTTGGATCTTTGCGGGATCAGGAGAAATCCCATCCTTTGATACTATGAATCCCAAGTATTCTACATGGTCAACAAAGAAAGAACACTTGCTCTTCTTTGCAAAGAGTTGGTGTTTCCTTAGGCTTTCCAGGACCTTGCGCACATGATCTTCATGATCTGCAGCATTCTTTGAGTATACCAAGATATCTTCAAAGAAGACAAGAACAAAATCATCCAAGTATTCTCTGATAATATCCTGCATAAGACGATTAAACGTCGCTGGGGCATTAGTCAATCCAAACAGCATGACTGTGAACTCATAATGCCCATAGTAGTGAGTATTGAATGCTGTCTTTGGGATGTCCTGCTCCTTGATTCTGATCTGGTAGTACTACCTGGATTTGAGATCTATCTTTGTGAACATTTGGGTCCCACTTAACCGATCCAGAAGTTTATCAATCCTAGGAATTGGATACTTATTTTTAATTGTTAATTGATTCAGTCCTCTATAGTTAATACAGAGTCTTAACGTTCCATCTTTGCACACCCCAAGGTGAGACACTGGGTCTGACGAATCCCTGCTCTAACAGTGCTCTTAACTGCTCCTTAAGTTCTCTGGCTTCAGGGAGCTAGTGGCTAAGCTCCGGGGGTTAACTCGATCTCATGATCTACTTCGTGAAACGGAGGCATCTCAGCCAGCTCTTCAAACACATCTGCATACTCACTTAACCACTTTGGTTCTTTAGCCTTGCATTTTATGTCTACTGGATTGATTTTAACGGTATACACAGCTTGCCTCTTTCTGAGCCCTTTTAACAATTTGAAAGTCTTGACTAATTGTAGCACTGGGGATCCGAAAATTCCAATTCCTTGAACTTTATTCCCGTGAAGGTCAAGGAAAGAGATGGTTCCTTTGTGACAATGAATGTCAGCCTGATTCTTTGGAGCCAATCCATTCCAAGGATTCCATCATCATAGACTCCCAAGGGTAGGACTCTAATTGGCACTCTGTTACGTTCCCATCTAGGCTAAACTGAATAAGGTCAGTCTCTCAAGGTGTGTGAAAAGAATCTTTCCACTGGCCAATTCCACTTGCATAGGTTTCCTTGATTTTTGATTTAGTAGGACTAATTTACGCAGACATCCTGGGGAAATAAAAGAATGAGTACTGCCTGAATCAATCAAAAGCTTGACTTTCTTACCCAAGTACTCTGCTGGAGTCTGGAGGACTGAAAATTGATGGTTATTCCCCTGATGCTCTATTGCTTTGCATAGATCTATCCTTTCTCTTCCTCCACTTCATCAGCTATAGTGACTGCTCTAACTGCTGCAGTCTGAGGTGGAACTCTCTCTGGGTGGTTGCAAGATGAGGGTACTCACTTTCGTTCACTCTCTCTAAAATTGGGACATCCATGCATCTCGGGCGGAGTACCTCGATCGTGATAGTGCCGCGAATCAAAACACGACACGTGCCTCCCGAGCCTAAACCGACATATCTCGATCGAGATGCCAACTAATGCCACGCTAGCAGGTCCGGGTTTCCAGGCGTCATCCATGTCACCAATACATGTCACCGCCACCACAATATCTCGATCGAGATACCTATGCCACTCGGATCCACATCAGGGCCACGCTGTATCCCCGTAGGCATATTTGACCAGCACATCTCCATCGTCCACGTATCTCGAACGAGAAATTTACATCCAATCGCGACCATTCATTGTTCGAGGTAATCGGATACAATCTCCACCGTCCCCATATCTCGATCGAGATACAGAGTTCAAATCTCAGCCGTCCAAATATCTCGATCGAGATACAGATATTCAATCTGCACCGTCCGAATATCTCGATCGAGATACCTAGATGCAATCTCCACCATTCAATTATCTCGATCGAGATACGGAAAAGCAATCTAAACCGTCCATT
Source organism: Cibotium barometz (assembly GCF_041138505.1). Classification (NCBI taxonomy): domain Eukaryota; kingdom Viridiplantae; phylum Streptophyta; class Polypodiopsida; order Cyatheales; family Cibotiaceae; genus Cibotium; species Cibotium barometz. The sequence continues at coordinate 63,984,818 of NC_141046.1, read as the reverse complement.
CACGTACGCTGGAAGATGCGATCTCGGCCGTTTAAATATCTCGATCGAGGTATATAATGAATCTTGACCGTCGAGATACCTTGTCGTGGTAATGCCTTTAAATCGTGGCCGTCCATTTACCTCGAACGAGATAGTAATATCAAATCGCAGCCGTCGATCCTTCCCCAACCCTAGAATTAGGTGTGTATCTTGGCCGTATGTTGCACTAACCCTAATATCCAGAGCGTTAATCTTGCAAACCCTAAATTGCATGATGTTTCCGAACCTCGATCGAGGTTATAAAACCGGAAAACTTTTTTTTTTGCCTCATTTTCACAAGTCGTTTTCACTCTCTTGCGCTCTTGATTTGGATTAGTATTAGTGAGCCCATTAGCTTTGTTTTTAGCTTAATTAGTGCTACTTAGCACTAAGCATTAGACCTTTCACATTAGACCATTCACATTGGACCCTTCACATTTGGCCTAGGTTTTAGCATGGAGGGCCACGAGGAGGGCCACGAGGAGGGCCGCTCATCTATTGCGGACCTCATCGCGGAGATAGACCGTGAGTTAGCGGCTATCCGTAGGAGTGCTGGAGACACTCCGTCTACATTACATATCGTGGCAGACTTGGAGGCGATGCTTGCGTCCCTTCGTAGCCTTCACGATATTGTTTATGTAGATGAGTGGATAGCCCACCATCGCGCTGCTCCTGTGTCACATGGCCTGACATATCGTCAGGTCTGTGATCTTGCTCCTATTAGGGATGGGGCTTTCCTAGATCTTTTCCTTGATAGTCGTGGGATGAGGCCCGGGGCGGGCAAGCCCCTCACTATTTCGCGGTGTTCGCATCCTCGTATGGCGGCACATATCTATAGTCGATATGTTGCCGCATATGGGAGGATGCCGAACAACCGCCAGATTCCCATATACTTCGCAAAGCAGTTATATGCGGAGTTTGTCTTAGGGGAGGAGGTCGATTACACCAGCCATCGTCCGGGTGGTGGTGCTGGCCGAGGCCGTCTCCAGGACCAGGGTAGGCGGCCTCCACCGGCCCTTCGTGCGGCACCAGCTCACGATCCTTCCTTTGTGCCATTGTCGACAGTAGAGGCTCTTGGCACGCAGGTCGGCATTGACGTACGGAGCACCACGGAGAGCATCCAGCACGTGGTGCGCCTATTCTCACGATCTATACCGATGACAGATGTGGAGGTATTTACATATATATTACGTCTTAAGTTTTTTTGGTCATTTATCTTCATGTTTATATGTACTTTTCTATATTTTTACATGAGCAGCATGGTTGATTGTGTCACGCAGGTTCCCACACCTGCCACTCAGAGGCTCACTCAGGAGTTGGTAGAGGCGAGAGCGGAGATAGACCGCCTCCGAGCTGCATTACAGATGGCAGAGGCAGCTACTGCAGAGGCACAGCATCTGAGAGAGTCCGACATCCAGCAGGTAGGTTTCTCTTGCACGTTTAAGTTACAAATTTCTTTAAGTAATACCTAATGAGAGACTAATCAAATATTTTAATGCTTTACTTTTTTGCGTAGGCTCGGACCGAGGTAGAGAGCTCCAGAGCTGAGGCACAGCATCATCAGATTATGGAGCAGATTGCCCAGCACAGGGCAGAGCAGCTGATGCTGCATGTTCGAGAGTATCGTAGATCATCGGACGTGACAGTGCCTTATCTACCGTTATATCCACGGCCTGTCACAGAGGTTTTTCGACGACCTCTCCCGCAGGATGCACCACCCTTCCTGCGTGATGCGTGCTGCTGTTTATGTATCGAGGACATTGATAGTACAGGAGGATATGCCCTAGGATGTGGACATATTTTCCACTTGTCTTGCATCACCCAGGAGCTCGTCCGGTTCTCAGCATGCCCATCCTGCCGTGCACGCGTCGACTTAGCGACGTACAGGGTATTGGGCATCGATGATCTTCACCCAGGCCTTGTACGAGTAGATGCCAGGACTGGCAGGCCAGTCGACTTTACATCAGCTATGGACTTGGGACTCGACGCCTTCGACGATAGAGCCCAGGAGCCTGAGGTGCCTCCTGAGATAGAGTGGAGCTCACATGAGTTCGACGCTTACCAGAGAGTCCTGCATGAGAGCCAGGTGACAGCATTTGAGCGCGTGGGTGGTGCTGGCCCTAGTGGCACAGCGGGTGATGGTGCTAGCAGCAGTGCTGCTTCTCATGAGCAGCATGTCCTTACAGCAGAGGAGCTTACACGAGCAGAGTGGCAGACACGCACCATTGCAGATTATCGATTTTGGGTTTATAGACAGAGGCGTCTTGCATTAGCACGACGTAGAGAGAGAGAGAGGGCCATAGCAGCTTTTGGGACTCGTGAGCTCCCGAGTACACCGGCACCAGCTCACGATCCTTCCTTTGAGGCAGACCTCCCCGCAGACATTCGACGACCCCCGCAGCCGGCACAGCCTCCTCGACGTGCACAGCAGCCTCGACGCGCACGTCGACTGGCAGTTAGAGATGACGATTTTGATTGGGTTGCTGTTGATAGTGACTAAACTCAGACTAGCTGGGTTAGCTCACTTACATTGTACTTAGATTTTTGGGCAGTGACTAACCTCAGACTAGCTGGGGTAGCTCATTTTCATTCTGATGTACCTATTTGATGTTTATATCATTATGAGTTTTCTCATTATTGAGTATCATTACATTTTAGTTGATGTTCTTGATTTTATTATATTTCTTAACACTTTGGCTATCATATTGTTTGTTGAAAATCTCCATTATTGAGTATCATTACATTTTAGTTGATGTTCTTGATTTCATTATATTTCTTAACACTTTGGCTATCATGTTTGTTGAAAATCTCCATGCCATCGTACCCAAACATGCTCTGATGGGGACCAAACTTTGCAAGCATGGGGAGGGGACCCACCCCCACATGCTTGCAAAGTTTGGTCACAATCAGAACATGTTTGGATTGGCAATTGGCACCCAGTGCGGGTTTTTGAAGTCTCTTGGTGCTTAAGAGGCCATGGAAAATCCGGGCCTTCCCCATACCATCGTACCCAAACATGCTCCGATGGGGACCAAACTTTGCAAGCATGTGGGGGTGGGTCCCCCCCACACGCTTGCAAAGTTTGGTCACAATCAGAGCATGTTTGGATTGGCAATCGGCGCCCAGTGCGGGTTTTTCAAGTCTCTTGGTGCTTAAGAGGCCATGGAAAATCCGGGCCTTCCCCATGCCATCGTACCCAAACATGCTCCGATGGGGACCAAACTTTGCAAGCATGTGGGCGTGGGTCCCCCCCACATGCTTGCAAAGTTTGGTCACCATCGGAGCATGTTTGGATTGGCAATTGGCGCCCAGTGCGGGTTTTTCAAGTCTCTTGGTGCTTAAGAGGCCATGGAAAATCCGGGCCTTCCCCATGCCATCGTACCCAAACATGCTCCGATGGGGACCAAACTTGGCAAGCATGTGGGGGTGGGTCCCCCCCACACGCTTGCAAAGTTTGGTCCCCATCGGAGCATGTTTGGATTGGCAATTGGCGCCCAGTGCGGGTTTTTGAAGTCTCTTGGTGCTTAAGAGGCCATGGAAAATCCGGGCCTTCCCCATACCATCGTACCCAAACATGCTCCGATGGGGACCAAACTTTGCAAGCATGTGGGGGTGGGTCCCCCCCACACGCTTGCAAAGTTTGGTCCCCATCGGAGCATGTTTGGATTGGCAATTGGCGCCCAGTGCGGGTTTTTCAAGTCTCTTGGTGCTTAAGAGGCCATGGAAAATCCGGGCCTTCCCCATGCCATCGTACCCAAACATGCTCCGATGGGGACCAAACTTGGCAAGCATGTGGGGGTGGGTCCCCCCCACACGCTTGCAAAGTTTGGTCCCCATCGGAGCATGTTTGGATTGGCAATCGGCGCCTAGTGCGGGTTTTTCAAGTCTCTTGGTGCTTAAGAGGCCATGGAAAATCCGGGCCTTCCCCATACCATCGTACCCAAACATGCTCCGATGGGGACCAAACTTTGCAAGCATGTGGGGGTGGGTCCCCCCCACACGCTTGCAAAGTTTGGTCCCCATCGGAGCATGTTTGGATTGGCAATTGGCGCCCAGTGCGGGTTTTTGAAGTCTCTTGGTGCTTAAGAGGCCATGGAAAATCCGGGCCTTCCCCATACCATCGTACCCAAACATGCTCCGATGGGGACCAAACTTTGCAAGCATGTGGGGGTGGGTCCCCCCCACACGCTTGCAAAGTTAGGTCCCCATCGGAGCATGTTTGGATTGGCAATTGGCGCCCAGTTCGGGTTTTTCAAGTCTCTTGGTGCTTAAGAGGCCATGGAAAATCCGGGCCTTCCCCATGCCATCGTACCCAAACATGCTCCGATGGGGACCAAACTTTGCAAGCATGTGGGGGTGGGTCCCCCCCACACGCTTGCAAAGTTTGGTCCCCATCGGAGCATGTTTGGATTGGCAATCGGCGCCCAGTGCGGGTTTTTCAAGTCTCTTGGTGCTTAAGAGGCCATGGAAAATCCGGGCCTTCCCCATGCCATCGTACCCAAACATGCTCCGATGGGGACCAAACTTGGCAAGCATGTGGGGGTGGGTCCCCCCCACACGCTTGCAAAGTTTGGTCCCCATCGGAGCATGTTTGGATTGGCAATCGGCGCCTAGTGCGGGTTTTTCAAGTCTCTTGGTGCTTAAGAGGCCATGGAAAATCCGGGCCTTCCCCATACCATCGTACCCAAACATGCTCCGATGGGGACCAAACTTTGCAAGCATGTGGGGGTGGGTCCCCCCCACACGCTTGCAAAGTTTGGTCCCCATCGGAGCATGTTTGGATTGGCAATTGGCGCCCAGTGCGGGTTTTTCAAGTCTCTTGGTGCTTAAGAGGCCATGGAAAATCCGGGCCTTCCCCATGCCATCGTACCCAAACATGCTCCGATGGGGACCAAACTTTGCAAGCATGTGGGGGTGGGTCCCCCCCACACGCTTGCAAAGTTTGGTCCCCATCGGAGCATGTTTGGATTGGCAATCGGCGCCCAGTGCGGGTTTTTCAAGTCTCTTGGTGCTTAAGAGGCCATGGAAAATCCGGGCCTTCCCCATACCATCGTACCCAAACATGCTCCGATGGGGACCAAACTTTGCAAGCATGTGGGGGGGACCCACCCCCACATGCTTGCCAAGTTTGGTCCCCATCGGAGCATGTTTGGGTACGATGGTATGGGGAAGGCCCGGATTTTCCTTCCCGGATTTTCCATGGCCTCTTAAGCACCAAGAGACTTGAAAAACCCGCACTAGGCACCGATTGCCAATCCAAACATGCTCTGATTGTGACCAAACTTTGCAAGCATGTGGGGGGAACCCACCCCCACATGCTTGCAAAGTTTGGTCTCCATCGGAGCATGTTTGGGTACGATGGCATGGGGAAGGCCCGGATTTTCCATGGCCTCTTAAGCACCAAGAGACTTGAAAAACCCGCACTAGGCGCCGATTGCCAATCCAAACATGCTCTGATTGTGACCAAACTTTGCAAGCGTGTGGGGGGGACCCACCCCCACATGCTTGCCAAGTTTGGTCCCCATCGGAGCATGTTTGGGTACGATGGCATGGGGAAGGCCCGGATTTTCCATGGCCTCTTAAGCACCAAGAGACTTGAAAAACCCGCACTGGGCGCCAATTGCCAATCCAAACATGCTCTGATTGTGACCAAACTTTGCAAGCGTGTGGGGGTGGGTCCCCTCCCCATGCTTGCAAAGTTTGGTCACCATCAGAGCATGTTTGGGTACGATGGCATGGAGATTTTCAACAAACAATATGATAGCCAAAGTGTTAAAAAATATAATAAAATCAAGAACATCAACTAAAATGTAATGATACTCAATAATGAGAAAACTCATAATGATATAAACATCAGAATGAAAATGAGCTACCCCAGCTAGTCTGAGGTTAGTCACTGCCCAAAAATCTAAGTACAATGTAAGTGAGCTAACCCAGCTAGTCTGAGTTTAGTCACTATCAAGATAGAGATCTAGTCAGCAGCACCCTCTCTAGCTCTCAACTGCTCTAGAATGCTCTCATGGTCATCCACTCGAAGCCGAAAACGAGGGTGAGAACTGTGTTTTCGGCTCTGTACTCGAACAAGAGTGAGTCTGGTAGCAACCACTAGATGAGAGAACTGAAATGCCTCTAACTCCCACTTCCACTGCTGGAACTCAAGACTCCCCCGATGAAGTCGAATCTGCTGGTAGAACCGGCCTGCCACAATCATGCTATGGGCGTCATAAGAAAACCCATGATCATCCACTGTATCCTGGTCAAGCATGCACTTTGGCCTAGTGCAACTCATCAGATAGTAGTCTACTCCCTCGCTGTTTCCCTCACTGGCAATAACAGCAAATACATCACCCTCCTGTAGCAAATCTGTCAGGTCATCATAACTGACCATGAATGCAGGACCTGTGTGCTCATCAGACACCACTGGATGTGAAGGATGCTCGGGGGAGAGGAATGTCTGTATCCATGCATCTGCCCATCCTCTCGAGGCACAATGTGACCAATCGCCATCCATACATGCTCCACAGAAGCATGCAAACCGTCGTGTGTAAATCGTGGGGGCCGCCATGCACGTGCTCCTGATGGAATGTAAGCCCAAGGTGCCAGGTACTGTGTCACAATCATGGGAGGCTCTGCGGTCAATCGTGCCACCATCCACATGCCAAAAAAATCTCCTGACAATCCGAGCATCACGTCTGGGGTACGATGATGCTGCACTCCCACACAAATGTTGGGAGCACCACTCGACTACGTGGCCCGCATCTCTGAACCGCTGAGCATCCTGTCGCAGCTGATGACGCCTCAAGGCACGTTTCACACACGCGCCTGCACCATCATGCTCACCCTTCCCGTGACCAGTCTCAAAGAATGACCAAATCACTGGGATACTAGACTGCACATGCCACCTATAAATCCATAAAAGATAGTCTTAGTTATTGTTTTCTTTAAGATGTTCTAGTGAATTTAGTTTAATTGAAAATGTAAGAAAGCCATAAGTACAACCTGTAGAGCCAATAGAATTGACGTGATGACTTGAACTGTGCGCCACAACCATCAGACCAAACCCATCGCTGGACATGTCTGATCCCACAATCTCCTAAAAAATCGTCATGGAGACGAAAGCAGTGTTGCACAAAATGTGCATCATGTGAACGATCATCACTGATATAGAAATGATACTCTCGAATAATGACACGGGTCTCGGGGGTACTCGCTATCCCATCTACATGAGCCTCTGCATGTCGATAGCTAATGTGGACCAAAATAGCAACCTGGTGAGGGAAGCAATACATACGTTTAGGACACAAAAAATCAATTAAGTAATGAAGCTCAAACATAAAACAAATAGTACAAAATACAACCATTACCTGCTCTGAGAAGTAATACTCAGATTGTATCTCCTGAAAAGGTGTGAAAGTGTAGTTCTCTGCAAAATCAATCACAGAGACGACCACACCAATAGGAAACTCTGCTAGGCATGCTCGGAACTGACGATCCTGCCACTTGGCACAATGACTGTGCCGTATGTAGGGGTAGATCTGCTCCCTAAATGTGGCTGTGAAGTGACAACGTGGTGTATGTTTGTCCACGAGCTGCAACTTCCTGGATTGTCCACCACTCTGGAGCTGGTGTGTCACATACTCATAACGTTGCCATGCCACTATCTCTTGGTCACTTGCATCAAGATCTACCATCTGTAGATGTGCAAGTGAACCACATGATGTGCAATTGCTCTCCACACAAGGCATCCTATGGAACTGGGCATCCTCCGTGCGTGCACACAAAAGAGAGTGGATGAAATCACGTGGACTACGAGGCAACTCTCTATGCCCACTAAGAGAACGGAACACATCATAAAAAAGATTGAACTCAACATGGTAGCGACAACAACATGTGTCACGCTGACGTGAGTACCTCACAAACCAAGGCTTACACCCCTCAAATGACCTTTGCCCAATTTTAAGCTCTGGATACGAAGCTACAAACTGAGAATACAACTCAGTTTGGGACATTTCAAGAAAGCAAGCACCGTGCTCAATGAACACTCCTCTTGTCACTCTCTTACGCAAAGCTTTCTTGAAAACTGGCGATGCACGACAATTCTCCTCCCAAAAACTTTCTATCAAGGTTCTAGTGGTTTCATCTAGTAGGCGATCATGCCTAGCTACACGACCACTACTCGCCCACATAGCACCTGGCATCTAAACTTTGTCGCCTAATAGACCCAACTCTAAGTGCGTGTGGTGCTATGGAAAGGATGCGAGATGTGGCACTAACCTTACCCTTCATTTGGGAGCTACTTATGGCTGCCACAATAGCCCGTCGAGCAGCCAAAGCGTCCGCAGAGTTCCTCTTCTTGTTAACTTTATAGGAACGACGAACACTTTGTAGCACCGCCATGCCAGCTCTCCTCTCTCTTCGACCTCCAATGTCGGAAAGCGCCCTGCAGTTGGCCATGTTGGGCAGATCAATCAAAGCATCAAGCACGCATGCCTGTGATGAAGACGTGAGGTCTTTGAAATAGGATTGGAAGATTGCACGGGCACGACGATGTGCCCCTGACTTTGATAGTTCTTTCCTATCCACACGAAGGGCGCCCAAAGGAGGGGGGGTGGGTTCTTGTAGAAGAGAGGACTCAAGAAGGGCGGGTTCATGTGGATTATCTAAACTAAGGGGTAGTGGGGGGGAAGAGGGCGAAGGGAGAGGAAGTGGAAAAGGAGGAGCAAGGCTTGGATCATCGCCAACGGAAGGTGTTGCTCGTTGACGTGCTCTCCACTCTCTCTTTCTCTCACGAGCTACCCTTCTCCTCTCCTCCTCTTGAACTTGGTGGATGGGGGGGAGTCTAGTCCTATCACGTTTCCGACTCCTACGGCTTTGAGAACCCATTCTCAAGGAAGCTAAGAGAGAAAATATTATAAGGGCTCAATGATGGGATAGTACTACAGATAAGTGTGGGATAGTACTAGAGATGTGTGATTATATAGGAAAAATAGGTTATCCACTTCAAATCTCACTGGATTTCCTATCTAAGATTGATTGGATAACTAAGATAAACATAAAGATATTTAAAGATAAACTATTATCCACTTAAAAATTAATATTATTTATAATATTTATTAACAAGTCTAAATATTTATCATTACCAGATATATAAATGTATATAAATATATCTTTAAAGAAATCTTTTATTTTATAATTATATAACTGCTTTTTTTAAATAAAGTATTTTTTTCATATTTTATTCAAAGGTTTATTCTACATAAAAAATTTTCAAGAAATATAAAAATAAAAAATTTATTTTTTTAAAATTAATAATATGATCTTTAATAATATTTTTATTGATCTAATCCCAAAATATAATCCTTTTAAATTAGTGATTTTAAATTCTTTTATTTAATAAGTTACATATATTTTATTATTTAAATTTCTATATTCTATTTCTCTAAATTACTAAATTAACTTTTCCAAAAATATGTTTTTGAAAAAAGAGGGGAGGTGGGAAGGAGATGCCACGTGTCACAAGCGTGCATGACACGTGGCATTCTCTTGACATGTGGCACTATTATGGTTGATGTGGCAATTCCATGATGTGGCATGCCATGTCACCATGTGCGAGGTGGCATGCAAAGGTGGCAAGATGATGTGGCATTAATGATGACTAGGATGATGAGGTGGGGAGTCAACTAGGTTGACCATGTTGACATGGAGGGTGGAGGTGGCAAGCTGAGGTGGCAAGCTGCTTATGTGGATCCTCTCGATGCTCACGTGGACATAAAGTGGCATGCATGTATAAGGTTTGGGCCTACCCAAGCCTCACACATGGAATGAAACCTAAGCTGTGAAGTTTACCAAGCCTAGATTTCCAAACCTAACTAGGATTGGTTTTAGACTTGAAAAGGGGAGAGTGGACACAATATGGGAATTTTCACTTGGGAGGATTGAAAATGGACCTTCCCATACTCAAATCAAGCCAAATTTTTTTTGATAAATTCATGGCAACAAGAGTATTGATCCCATGAGTTTTTAGATTGAAAGATTCAATATTTAATTTTCTAGAATTAAATTACTATTGATTTAATGGGCCTCTGACAGTCATAATAAATTTTCCAAAGTAAATCTACAAAAATCAAACCGTTAGATTTGTAATTTTATCTTATACCCACATTATACTAATCTTTCCCAATCTAATCATCACTAGATCCATACAATTTGAGCATTTTAAATGGTAGATGTGGTGGGAGGATAAAATAGTATGTTTTTTGACAATTCTAATATCTTTTAAATAATATAGAAAATAGTAGAACACATCAAAAATTACTCGATAAATCAAGTTAAGCTCTATGTTATTTGTATTTGTGAAATGCAAAATGGGAACATCGTATGAGTAATAATGTAAAAGTTATAGGCAATTTACTCACATTCACTATACCTGTCTAAACCTAGGACAGGGCCTGTATACAAACTTGGTTCCCAAAGAAAAGGGGATTTGCAATTATTGGATATTCGATCAGATTATAGTTTTAGGTGCCCAACTTTGCATATGATGTTTCATTAGAAGACCTTGAAGTGAAACTCCTTGGCTAACTATGAGAGATTGGCTATTCTTCTTGAAAAAATGCCTGTTTTTCAGCTAAAGCCAAGGGCGCCCACGCCATGAAACTAGATAACCTCATCTTGCAACCACCCCTCTTTGGTTATCCCAATTCTGGGAGGGAGTTTGGAAACTACTTTGCATGGAAGCTACAAGCTGAGCTGGCACTCTTCTGGGGTTACCCTGATTTTGGCGCGGGGGACCGTGATTGGATTGGTATGAAGGAGTCTGTCTCTGAATTCAGGGTCCTTGGATTCCTTGGCCCACAGAAGGAGATGGGCAATCTTTGAGTTGGTGCCCAAACCCCTGACATCTGAAGCATTTGTTCTTGCTTCGAAGCTCTTCCCTTTGCATTCTAGAGAGAGCCGGATTTCCTGAGAAAGTACTTCGAGGGAAAGGTCTTCCTTCATTCCTGAAGCTTCTCGTCTTCAGATTTAGGTTGGGACCTTGGTGTCTCTTTAGAGGCGAAAGGTTGGAAGAACTTCCCGGTGTCTGAAATCTCTTGAAGGATGAGGGAGCTGGCTTTGGTGGGACTTTCATGCGATGAAAGCTTTGGCAAAGTCCCTTGCCATTCTGACAGCTTCTGCCATGGACACTGGCTTGGCATTCTTGACCAGTGTGTCTAAAGGCTCGTCATTCCCCAAATGAACCTGACCATGAGTTGCTCTTCATCTAGAGGTGGTGAATACTTGAGTTGTCTTTAGCCAGAGGATGATGTAATAACTTTTATAGAATAAAGTGGTCTTAACTATAGATCGCCTTGTCTTTTATGTTAATTTCCTTGTCAAATTTTTGGTTTGTTGTTTTTTTGATTAATTAAATGAAATTTTTGGTTTGTTGTCATGATTTGAATACCAGTTATGATAGAAGAGTTGTATATCGAAGTCGTATGTGAATGAACTTGGTTTTGTTTGTAATTAAAATCGGTATTTTTTATCCTAAGATCTAATGCCGTCATGTTTTTCTCACTCCCTCTCTCTCTCTCTCTCTCTCTCTCTCTCTCTCTCTCTCTCTCTCTCTCTCCCCCCTCTTCTTGTCAATCATAATTGAAAAATTATTGACCTTAATAAATTTACATTTTTCACTGTTTCTTATGAAATAGTACTAAAGGCATACTAGATATCATGACTAGAATGAAGTTATCTTTGTATGCATAATTGTATACATTATTCACCTTGTTAATTGTACTCGCATGCAATGATATAAGGTCACATCCAAAGGCTTTAAATGGCATACAATCACATGCAATGACATGTAACACTATGCAAAGGGCAAGAAGTACCATGCAATGACATGCACATGTAATAACATCCAGATGCAATGCCATGCCATTCCATGATGTGCAATGTATATTGTAATGGCACATACATGCATTGACATGAAAAAGGATAATAAAGAGCAGGCAATGTAATGTAAACGTAAAAATACAAATGTAGAAAAATAAACTCACATGCAATGTTATGCAAAGTCATGTGAAATGAGAGAGAGAGAGAGAGAGAGAGAGAGAGAGAGAGAGAGAGAGAGAGAGAGAGATGAGGTGAAAGAGAGACAGGGGGAAAAGGGAGGGAAGAAGAGATTATGCATAGGGAGGGTGGGAAAAGGTGACAGAGAGGGAAGAGGGTGGGAGAGGAGAGAGAGGAAGAAGATAGAGAGAGTAAGCAAAGAGAAGGATAGAAAGAGTGAGAGAGAGGGATAGAGAGAGAGAGAGTGAGAGCCAAGAGAAGGATAGAGAGAGAGGGGGGAAGGAGAGAGAGAGAGAGAGAGAGAGAGAGAGAGAGAGAGAGAGAGAGAGAGAGAGAGAGAGTAAAGAGAAGGATAGAGAGAGTGAGAAAAGAGATGGATAGAGAGAGAGAGAGAGAGAGAGAGAGAGAGAGAGAGAGAGAGAGAGAGAGAGAGAGGGGAAGGAGGGTAAGAGATAAGAGAAGGATAGAGAGGGAGAGAGAGAGAAGGATAGAGAGATTGAGCAAAGCGATGGATAGAGAGAGAGAGAGAGAGAGAGAGAGAGAGAGAGAGAGATGAGGATATAGAGAGTGAGAGAGGGAAGGAGGATAAGAGGTAAGAGAAGGATAAAGCGAGAGAGCGAGAGTGAGAGAGAGAGAGAGAGAGAGAGAGAGAGAGAGAGAGAGAGAGAGAGGAGGGCGGGAGAGTGAAAGGGAGCGAGGGAGGGAGAGGGAAATGAAGGAGAGAGAGAGAGAGAGAAAGGGGGGGGAGGATAGATAGGGTAAAGAGAAGGATAGAGAGAGTGAGAGAGGAGGAGCAAGAGAGAGAGAGGGAAGGTGGGAGAGTGAAAGGGATGTCAAGTGGTAATAGATAGAGAGAGAAAGGAAGGAGCAAAGTTGGTGGTGTGGGGCTGGTGGGCTGGGATGTGTTGACCTGGGTTGGGATGGGCGGTGGTGGTGGCAATAGTTACAGAGATATTGTTCAAGTAGAGAGAGAGGGTAACCAAGAAAAGATCCCTCCACACTCCTAAGTGAGTTTTTAGAGTTAATAGATGGATCCATTGAGATATTCAAGGCCCAATAAGAAGGTTATGCCCAACAAAGAGGGATTTACAATGATGAAACTTTTTCTCCCACTTCTCAAATGACCATCACTATATCCAATTTGTAATTGCTTTGGCAGCCCATCATGGATGGAAAGTGCACCAATTAGAAATCAAAACAAGGAAAAAGTTTATGTGAGTCAACTAGTTGGATTTTCTCGACCTAGTCAATATAATAAAGGTCTATATGGTTTGAAACAAGCTTCTAGAGCTTGGTACTAGAAAATTAATGCCTATTTGATTGGATAAGCATTTAAAAACAATCATATGGAAAGCACTTTATATGTGAAAAAGGATAAGTAGGAATTGCTTGTTGTCATTCTCTATGTACTCTATGTAGATGACACGCTACTCTATGTAGATGACACGCTAGGAATTGCTTGTTGTCATTCTCTATGTACTCTATGTAGATGACACGCTAGTGATTTGCACCAATGAGGATTTCATTATAGCTTTCAAGGCTGACCTTGCCTCAAACTTTGAGATTTTAGATCTTGGTCTTTTGCATTACTACTTGTGTATGCAATTTATAAAGCACGATGATCGTATAGTCACTAAGCAATTAAAGTACAACAAGGCACTGCTCATCACAACAGCTTCAATATGGAAAGTTGAAAACCAATCTCTACACCAATGGAGCATGGTGTAAAGCTTAGTCTATAGGATGCTGGTGAGCCATTTGACATAACCACTTATGATCAAGCTACTCTTGATGCCTAATCTATCTGTGCAACTCATGACCAAACATCTAGTATGGTGTGTCACAACTTTTAAAGTTCATGCACCGGCCACTAAGCATTGGCACAAGTAGTTAAATGTATCTTTAGATATTTGTAAGTCACTCAAGATCTTGGATTGTTCTGTGCCAAACAGGGGGTGATTTAGAACTACGGGCCTTCAGTGATTTAGAACTACGCGCCTTCAGTGATTTTGATTGGGTAGGAAATTACGATACATGACAATCCACATCTAGACATTGCTTCTTTCTAGGTAATTCGTGCATATCTTGGCTAATCAAGAAGCAACCAATTATGGTAACATCATCCTGTGAAGCTGAATATAGAGCATCATTCACTGTGATAGTTAAACGTATATGGTTGAGAAGATTGATGAAGGATCTTTATGTCCCTTTAGACACCTCTTCTCATATTCTTACTGATAGTCGAAGTGCAATAGCAATTTGAAGGAATCTTATCTTCATGACCAAGTATATTGAAGTGCATTACCACTATGTCAGAGAGAGGCTCCATGAAGGAGAGATCAATCTTTTCTATTATAGTACACATGACAATATGGTAGATCTTTTCACTAAAACCTTATCACGTAAAAAGTTTGAGGCCTTCCAAAAAGCTCCTCTTTCCTTTCAGAGACTGATCTCTGCAATCTTTGTAAACCTCACATTTGTAATATAGGGGGATTTGTTAGATATATGGTAGTATAGCTATAAGGACATGTACTTTCCATGGTGGGAAGATTTTTCCTACTAGGTTTTCCCCTATGGCCATCCAGCTAAGTTGCATTATATGTTAAATGAGATTCATTTTATACGCGAATAATGTCTATTTTATACGTTTTTCCTCTTTATATGGACGTATTATACGATGATACATCACGTATTTTGGGTTATACATTTAGGCCCTTAAATTTTGATAAATAACTTTATCGATCAATAAATTTATCAATCGATGTATTATCAATCAAAACAAGTCACTATAAAAATACTACATCATTCCCAATGTACTATGTGCACGACTTTCAATATCTAAAGGCTATAAGCTAAAAAAAGGAAGCACTTCCTTCCAAGGTAGTGCTTCTAAAATTGGAAAATTAAAAATATTTCTAATATAATAAGTAAAAGAACCTTAGATATATGTGTACATGTGTTTGAAGTTTACTTCACACTTGTCCATAAATTTTAGAAAACAAAAATTAGTTTTGTCTTTCATTGTGTTCAAAGCTTCCTTCACACTTGAAAGATAAAGTCTTAGGAATAGGATTTATCTTTTATTGTGTTCAAAGCTTGCTTCACACTTAGAACATAAAAGTTTAGGTTGAGGCTTTATCTTTTATTGTGTTTGAATATGGCTGGGTGGAAGCATGAATATGTGTACAAAAAAGCTATGTCCCAGACAATGCTATTTGGGTAGTGAACTAGCTCTTTAAAAGGTGTAAAGCTAGATTTCAAGAAATCCATTTTACTTTACAAAAAAGACCTCACAATTCTAACTTTTAGGTTTTACAATTCAAACCTTCATGATTCCCTTCTCCCATGTCGTGAGCTGGGGTTTCTTTCTATCTCTCTTCTCTCTCTCCCTCTCTCTCTCTCTCACGCTCGTGTGCCCACACACAAACAAAGCTTGCATTTTTCTCTCTCTTTCTCTCCTTCTCCCTCTCTCTCTCTCTCTCTCTCTCTCTCTCTCTCTCTCTCTCTCTCTCTCTCTCTCTCTCTCTCTCTCTCTCTCTCTCTCTCTCTCTCTCCCCCTCCCACACACACACACACACACATACGCCTGAATACTCTATCTCTCTCTCTCTCTCTCTCTCTCTCTCTCTCTCTCTCTCCTTCTCCTCTCTCTCTCTCTCCGTGTCCCACACACACACATAGAGATGACTGAATACTCTCTTTCTCCGTCCACGTGAATACATAAAAGAGAAACATGGTGGAACTATAAGAGTTGGAAGAGGTTAAAACTTTGCAATTCTGAACACTGATATCTCTCTCTCTCTCTCTCTTTCTATGTAATGCAAAAGTGGGGATATTACATAAGTTTATATGCTACAGGTAAATGCACTCCCATCCCAGGAACGTAAGTTCATTAGGGAATATAAAGCATAATGCAAAAGAAAATAAAGAGCCAGAAACAAAAGAAAAGCGGAATGATTGGCTGCTACCCAATAGCTGTCTGCTAGCTTATTGATAGCTAACTATTAGACAAGATTCTAGTAGCAATTTAATATCTATCTAGTAATTTTGTAATAGCCTACGTATAGCTGTTAATAGCGGTGTATAGGTGTCTTAATAGTTATTCATGTTTATAGGTGGCTTACATGCTTTCTATGTTCTGGATTACAGACTGAGCTCTTCCAATGCTTCAACGATGCTTTTCCCAAAGTCACAATCTAGCTATGTGCTTTTGAGTCAACGAAGCCATACTTTGTCCGAAAACTCAAGGATAGGTTATCATGTTGTTGTATCTACCATGTGCAAATTTCATTTTTGAAGTATGTTGTCAATCATATGTGTAGTCAGGCCTTCGGAATGCATGGTGGGTTGTGCAAATGTACATGCACGGTGTGCACGGATTCATCACTACCATGTCAATGTCCTGCATCTAAACACACTATTAAGAGAATTTCAAAGGTTATAGATTCATCACTACCATATCAATGTTCTACATCTAAACACATTGTGAAGAGCATTTCAAAGGTTATAGATTCTGTCTTGTGCCCTAGGCAAGATGGGTCTACTTACCATCATAAAGTAAAATGTCTCATGGGTGAATGTACGAAGTGTGGAGCAGAGCAACTAGAATGTTACCCACGCGAGCTATTTGAATATACAAAAATCATCGCAGTGAGAGTATTTGAGGGTTAGGAAACAAGCACTTCTGAAGGTGGAAAGAAGAAAAAAAGGAAGGACCTTGTATGCAAGGAGATGAGTTGCACTAATCTATTGCAGTTGTTTAAGAGCTACCTTCAAAAGTTCATCAAACATGACTTCATGTATTGATGGCAGGCTGAATAGTTCAAGGAGTGCATTATGCATTTTCTAGATGATGTAGTTGTTTAGTCATGGACTTCGTTGAAAATTACTCTTTCAAGGAACAAAATGAAATCCAATCCATGCATTGGTACTCCAATCAAGTCACCATTTTTGTGCACATTACCTACTATCATATTGGAGGTGAGGTGAGAAAGACTATACACTTCTTCGTTTCTGACGATAAAAAGCATGACACTCTGTTTGTGCAACATTGCTTCATGCTTCATTGTTGGTAATGGTTGAAGGACAAAGACTTGGATATCAACCAACATTGGGTTTGGTCTGATGGGGCTCCATCTCAATTCAAGGCAAAGAGGCCCTTCTATTTTGTTGGGAGATATGTTGGGTTAACTGGAAAAATAATGGTATGGAACTTTTTTGGTAGTAGTCCTGGTAAGGGACAACATGATGGGGCAGGTGTAGTTGTGAAGAGGGCTTTAACACATGAGCAATTGAAGGAAATGGAGTTGAGTTGAAATGTGCAGCAAATGTCATGCAATTCCTTCATCAACACTTATCCAATGGATCCATTACACACTACCCTTCCAAGCATAGGCACGTAGAACGTATATTTTGGGAGGTCAAGGTGGGAGATGTGGATCAAGAGATTTGATGGGACTGTCAAGCTTTCCCCAAGGCACGCTTATTGCATTGTATTCGTGGCTACTCAAAACAAGATGGCTCCGCACTTTCATATATAGACAATTGTCTTGTTGCTGTAGTGCATGCATGCACGATCAATGTGGAGAAGATGTAGTCACAAAACACATGTGACAAGCTGGAACTACCATAAGATAACTCCAACTAACGGTGGAAACAGTGATGAAGAAGTTTGATAAGCCTACATATAAAGGGCATTATGAAGCACTAAGCGAAGCATGCTGAAAATGATGAGGTGGGCAATGAAGAAGGCGTGGACTTCTACTTGATCAAGTGCACAAGTACAAAGGAGAAACTCAAAGTAGATCAGGAGGATAGTTGGGGTTATCAAATTGAAGTAGGGTCCTACATTTTGAAGGGACCCTTTTATAAGAAGTTAGCTGAATCCTATTACAAGCTGTTGAGTAGAAAGCATGTGGTCTACATATACTCCCATCTTGTTAGATGTATTAAAATTCCTATGACACCTATTTAAGGTGCCAGGGGATTGTATATAATCTCACCCAAGGTCTTTGAATCTATATATAACAGCATGCCATGGGAGCTATAAACTCATCTTTGGTTATTAAATATACTTTACATTTTGGCTTCAATCTCGAATTCAAAAGTGTTAATCAATTGTTGGTGAACAAAAAATTGTCAATCAAAAGTACTTATCAACCCACCTATACACAGCTATTAATAGTTTTAGCAGTTATTAACAAGTTTGAACAAGTCATAACACAGCTAGTACAACGATTAACACAAAAAAAGCTTTGCATTATATATCTTTGCACATGTCCATTACAGTACACTCTCTACATGTCCATTACAGAGGAGATGAGAATATGTTACATTACATCAAAATGTTACACCACAGTACAATCGCCATCGAAACATAGCCCCATAGATGCTCTAATTTCTTCACGAGATCCTTGGCTGTTTGTATAAAGGTGTATCCCAGACCACCTTGGTTACCTCTTTCTCTTCTTGAGCATCCCCGTAGGTGACATCGTGTGCCATCCGCATGTCATCCTTGGTCGGGAGCTACACGGCCTACCACAACACCCCCACAATAGTTCAGCTTTCTCTTGGCATGTTCTTCAATAAGTGTGATAACCTGCAAATCTTCTGCATTGCCACATTCACCAAAGACATCACCTCTCCCAACAACAAAAGATCTTCTATCCAGTGCTCCACAACCATGGGGCCAGATTGTAAGTAAGAAATGGTGCACACCATGAATCACTCATGGAGCCAAACTTTGGTACAATATAGAAGGTGCCAAGCACATTATACAGGCACTTATAAAGGCTATCATCAATAAGCAATGTGTTGTCTTCATCAAATTGACTATTTCTCTCCCAAAAATCATCAAGATGCTTGAAAAACATAGGTTTGACAGCCTTGCGAGACAGCACAAGAACCTTGCCCATATGAAGACTCTGAAGTGTCTGCTGGCCCACAGCAAAAACTGGCTCGCAGAAGGGCGTACAAGGAAGTAAATTCTCCTTGGCTTTAGCACCAAAATCTGTTGATATCCAATATGCCAAGATAGAAAGAACAACTCTTCTTGTAGATCCACTTTATGAATGAGAAACCATTGAGGTAAAGAATTAGAGCACGAGGATCCTCCTCGAGATTGGATGGGGTGGACAAATTCTCCTCATGTGCTTCAAGCATCCATGTTGGATCATTGCAATTCGGAAAAGCCCATGCACAATATCTAGATTGGAATACATGTCTTAGATTTTTATAGTACATGTCCTTGAGCTCCTTTCGCCGCTTCAGCCTATCACGATATGTGTGACAGGGGATACATAGCTTGGGCCTCATCTTGTGCTTTTTAGGTTGAAAGCATACTAAATCCATGCTCATTTCTCTATGGATGACTACACACATAGCATCACATATCAGGAAAGGAACTCGACACTAAGCACAAAATATTACATAGGCAAGTACAGATTCAAGCACAAAACGTGATGTATGCACAAATTGAAAAACTCAATGGTTACACTCAGAATCATCAAATGTCAAAAGACAAGTACATTATTCAATGTTTCCTTGAATCTTGGATGAAACAGAGTTACATAGGCGTATTTTGGGACAATAAATCACCATCATCCAGTATGGCTTTTAAGAGCATCATGCTCAGGAGCAGTGTCAGCCACCAGCAATGGTCTCTGTCGCTTTCAACAATAGTATTCTTCATACTTTCCACACACATAGGTGTTTCCTTGGATACTTCCACAACTGGATTATGTGCATGTTCAGGAGCTTTCTTGAGCCTCTTGGATGACGCTTTATCTCACGACTTGATTTCTTTCACTTTGCCTGCGTCAAGCTTTCGTGCAAGGTGTCCTCACATGCTTCATCGACAAAAATTCATGCACATAGACAGCATGGCATTTTAGGCAAGAAACTTGACACCAAGCATGATATTTTACATTACACAAATTGAACTGTCGAATTGGCAACAAACTAATGCATCATTCAATGTTTTCATAAGCATACTTTGAAACGATGAATCACCGTCCGCATGGCCAACATGCTCAAGATCACGTGCACCCTGAGATGCACGGTGACCCTCCTTGGCACTTGCTTTCCTTCACCGCCTTTCTATCGCTTTACCTTCTTCAAGAAGTCCTGCAAGGTGTCTCCACATGCTTTATCCACATTACTTGGTATCTCTTGATTTATACCAATATCAAGTGACCTCTTGGGTGAAGATGCTGCCAAAACAGTAGGAAACAATTAATAACTATCAAAAAATCTAAAACTATTAATAACTAACACATACATCAGCATGTAGGCATCACACAACTATTGGCTGCAGCAACAAAATTGTTAAGTTCCACCATTTGTTACCTTTGCTATCAAGACCAACATTTTTGGCAACATTTTAAACCATGGTAGAGCCTTCAACGACAACATCCCAATGGTCACCGACATTGGTTTTTCTGGTTCAATTGTGCTCTTGAGTGGGCTGAAAACAGACCTGGTTGGGTCGCTTTCAAGTGATACCCTCATTAGGCGAAGGTTGAGGTCTATAGGGGCCCTTTAAGCTGCCATATTATGATTTTAATGACTTTTTGTTAAAATGTTAAGTTTCTTTGACTTTAGATACCTTCTTATTCTTCAAATGGCTAGAAGTTTGAATTTCAAAGTTTCCCGCCAAAATTGAATTTAAAATTGAGTGGGCAAAACCATATCATGTGACATATCTATGGAAAGAGCTCAGCGACGAGTAGATTCTGGATCTCTAATCTTCGACAAATTTTGAGCTCATATGTAGAAGTTATGGATGTCTGAAATTTCAAAAACTTCCCCCCCCCACTTTTTTGGGAATGAAAAGTACAAAAAAGGTATCTTCTAGAGAATCTTTTGACCACCTTTAATTACCCAACATTTTTGTATACATGGCATCACATGATTGGCCCTTTTCCTTAATAGCCTTTTAATCACATGGCATCTTAAAGGGCCCCTGTAGACCTCAACCTTCCCTTAATGCCTAGGTGAAGGTGCTAAAAAAATAGTAGAGAACATTATCAACTATTATTACAACTTTAAACAAAAGTGCCATATTTATTACTACAATTATTAACACAACTATTAGCATAATTATTAACAACAGCTATTAGAAAATATTAGCACAGCTATTAATAACTATTAACACATGTTTTAGAATTTAGGGCTTAACAACAACTATTGAAAGCTATAAGCACATTTATTAAAAGCTATTAGCACAATTATTAAAAGCTATTAACAGCTATTAGCACAGGTTTAGATTTTAAGACTTAAAGATAATTAACCTTTTGAGTTACCATGGCTATTACCATCTATTACCATGGCTATTACCATCTATTACATAGCTATTAGCATAGCTATTGGTAGCTATTAGCATAACATGCATATTAAAAGCCTATGCATAGCTATGAGGAACTATTACTTCAGCTATTGGCAACTATTAGTAGAATTAGAACTTACCACCAGCTACTAACAACTATTACCACAGCTATTAACCTATATCACCACAGCCACTAACAGATATTACACAGCTTTTATATAGCTATTACATAGCTATTGCAAAGCTAGGGGTAGCTATTAGCACAACATGCATATTAAAGCCTATTAGCACAACATGCATACCCACAGCTATTAGCACATTTGTTGGCAGCTATTAGCACAAGCATATTAAAAACTAATAACATCATTACACAACTGTTGGTAGCTATTAGCATAACATGCATATTAAAAGCCTATGCACAGCTATTAGCAAATATTACCTTAGCTTTTAGTAGAATTAGGACTTACCATAGCTACTAACACAGCCATTAACATCTATCATCATCATATCCATTAACAGATATTACATAGCTATTAAAGCACATCTATTGTTGGTAGCTATTAGCACAATAAGCATATTAAAAACTATTAACATCTATTACACAACTATTAGTAGCTATCATCAATAGCTATTGGTAGCTATCAACATCTACTAGTAGTTAGTAGCTATAGGTAGCCATCAGCATCTATTAATTGCTATCAGTAGCAACTACAAACATCTAATAATACAACTATTAGTCCAATGACTTGAGAACTAGCTATTATTAGCAAAATTATTTGGGACATACCTGGTGGGCCAGGTTCTTGGACATGGGTTTATAATCTAGCAAACATAATCTTTACAACATGAGGAATCTGTCGGCTATAGTTTGTTGCCAAGCAACAATCCTTACTCTACGAAGGTTAAATATGGCAAAGCAGAAGATGTGGTATGGATAATTGCATGGTAGCATGCAAACACCCATAACCATCTCATCTTCTAACCCTAAGCCGCATACACTTTAAAGATATTTTTAGAGTTTACAATTTATCTTTTTTGTGTTCGAAGCTTACTTCATACTCCAAAGATAAATATTAATGAGTAAATTTTATTCTATTCTTCGCATGAAGTGGGATGCCTTAATATTGCATGCCCATGAATGTAAGAGTCATTAATTAGGAGCATAGGAGTTATTATCACAAGGGGCCCATGGTAACCTAGGGTATCCCATGTCTTAGCATCACCCTCTTCAGAGGTACCTTTGATTTTAGTGATGGTGAGAATGCGGACAAAATTTGGGCCCATGGGTAGACTAGCAGGTCGTGTCAAGTGCACTATTAATCCTTCCTCCAAGCACTCTTACATTCATGGACATGCATATGTGTTTGCGACCTCTTTAATTTGTTCAATTAGGGTATTGCTCATATCTAATATTCTTTTGCACATGTTTTCTAGATCAATCGTCGAAAATGGTGCATGGTCTAGAATAGGATTATGTTGATGAGGTAAGACAAGGAAAAACATCATCTCATATGCGGTGTAAAAGTTGTGGTCATGCATTTCATGGTAGCGTTACTAGAATCAAAGAACATTTATTTGGCATTGGTAATAATGTTGAACATTGTATAGTTCTCCCTGCTGACTTACATACTAAACTACATAAGTATGTAGCAAAGCTTAAGTTCAAAGGGGATGTAAATATAAAAAGGAAATTAGGCTTTGCAGTACGACCAATTGAAATGGTCGAAGAAGATAATACACATGTGTCTACAAGTGAATGTATGCCATCTTGTGGTCCTACACATGAATCAATAGCACATGCTTGTCAACCCAATACTTGTCCATCCATAAGTACTCTGTCTACATCATGTCCATCTGCCAGTACTCTGTCTACATACATGATGCAGGGCTCTAGCAAGAAGAGTCGTAAAGAGTAGACACCTTTGCAGGTAGTATTTGATAAGCAAGGGATGCTTGAATTACATTTGAAATGGACACAAGAATTTGTTGCATGTGGGATTCCATTCAATGTAGTCCAAAATCCTATTTTTGATGAGTACAACAAAGTCTAGGTTTCACTTGCCTGATTACAATAAAATGCAGATAGAGTATCTTGAAAAGATCAAACATACGACTAAACTTGCATTGAAACATACAATGTTTGATTTTGTACCTACATTTGGTTTACAATTGTAACTAATGTGTGGACTAGCTCTATCAAAAGAAGCCATTGATTAATATTGCTTGAATATGTCCTAGATGTTCTTTATTTCTAAAGGCTATAGACACCTCATTGAAGGAGAAGACCTCTTCGTACATATAAAAAATCTATATTCCTCCTTAGCCTGAATAATGAATAAGTTTTTTACCACCTTTGTATTTTGTAGGTGGTAATGTAAGATTCCTCCTTAGCCTGAATAATGAATAAGTTTTTAACTCAATCCGCTGTAATCATTTCCTATTTTAGAATGCAAGAAAATATGATTTTTCCTTGTTTTTGTCTAGAGAGAGGTAATTCAAAATTGAGATATTTTTAGATATAAAAATTCTCCTTCCGTGAAATAGAAGTTCAAAATAAATTCTCTAAAATGCATTAGGAATCAATTAAAAATGATATAAGGAACCTTAGCCTAAGGGTCTAGATTTTCAAAAATTTTTGGATTATGGTCCAATTAAGGTTCCTATGGGCCAATAGGATTAATCCAAGTGTTGGGACAAGATAAATCTAAAGAATAAAAGAAAATACCCAAAAATGAGTAAATGCTCACATAAGATGAAGAGTTGACTGAGTAGAAGGTTTATTAGTTAAAAATTAAGAGATATTACTAAAAAAATGAGATATTTTAGAGAAATAATATTTTTATCTCTCCTCTCTCATAGATCAAACTAGATAAAAATGGGAGCTAAACTAGTCCAAATCTTGTCCAAATTCAGCCAACCTGAAGTTTGAAAATTCCAAAACTTAGTTGGACTCAGTTAGTGGCCTCCCTCACCTATAAATAGACCCTCATTCTTTTGTATTCTCATCTGTGAACTATACCATGCAAGTATTACATTAAAATACTCATATTTTCTATTCTTCCTTAAAAATCCTCTATTTTTTGGAGAGATTGGAGCTTCTCTCTCTCTCTCTCTCTTCAACAATTCTTGGAGCTTTCCTCTCAATAGACTAAACAAATTGATTGGTTGGGGGCTTCCTTCTAAGATAAAGAAGTAAGCAAAATCTAGAGGTAAGAAGTAATTTCATGCTTTTGATTATATTCTCAAATGATTTCACTTCTCAACCCCTCTCAAGCTTGAGAAGTTTCAAACTAATTGTTTTCAATGCAAAACAAGCTTTCTATAAGAATTCTAATGATTAATCACAAAAAAGTTAGTCTTTATTTTATGTATATATCTCTCTCCCAAAAGAATAGTCATTCTTATGACATTCTCTATTCAAATGGATGCTTCTCATTGATAAATTCTCAATTCAAAAATCAAACTCTATGCTAGTTAAGCTAGAGGTTAAGAAAATGGCTTTTTTATGCTTTTATGCTAATAAATTATGGTAAACTTATGATTAAATTCCATAAATTGGATTTAAGTCTAAGGATAGTTATTCTATCATAATTGTATTATAAAGTCTTATTTTTTCTAGAAATATTGAAAATTATCAATAATAGCAGCTATGGTAAAATTTTTAGAAATTAATACATAACTCATTTTTATGCATAATGTGAAAAGAGGACTTCCTACCATATTCTAGGATTAGTCATCCTATGCTAAAAGAATGATTTTCATTAGATTCATGGAAAACTAATTTTTAGTATTTGTGCATAGATAATTAATTAAGAAAAAGAGAAATTTTTGGTATTTTTATTTTTATGCAAAAAGAAGAATTCCCATGATAATAGAGATATGTTGCCATATATATATAGGCAGTGATGTGTGTGAACACACTAAGGACCGCCGGGGCACATGATTGCACTTTCTGTCAAACATAACATCACCCCATATATTCGTTCAGCTAAAACAGCAAAACAGGCTTGGGATATTCTAGCTGGTTTGTATGCAGGTCGTAACGAGGCAAAAATCGCTTACCTGCGTAAAGAGCTAGAATTGAAGATTATGCAAGAAGATGATGACATGAATGTTTTTCTTGCTGAGATTAAAGATCTCAAAGAACAATTGATTTCTATAGGTGAGATTATTCCTGATCATTCTCTTGTGCAGACTGTTCTTGATGCTTTACCTGAGACATATCAGACTTTTGCTTCCACGTGGAGACTTCTTAATGAGGACAGACCTGATGCTGTCAAGTATGATACTTTAGTCAACAAACTCTTGCAAGAAGCGCAGTCCACGCAAAACAGGGCCAGGCAGCGTGCAGTTGATCAAGCATTTATTGCCGCCCAGCAGCAGAGAAGAAGTGGTAAGGCAGCCCCTTCCACTGTTTCTTCTCCTATTAGTAGGTCTGCAACTTCTTCTCCTTCCACAGGTAGCAACAATAAGTCTGAGAAGGCTCTTGATAAAGGCAAGAAAAAGACCAGGTGCAACTATTGTAAGGCAAATGATCATAACATTAAGAATTGCCCTAAGCTAAAGGCTAAAGAGGCAAAGAAGAAAGAGTCAAATGCAGCCACAATAGCGGATGCTTCTACAAATGCAGATTCTGCAAATGTTGTGCAGGATATAGAATGGGCGTTTAGCGTGTATTGCCAATATGACCCATCTGTACATGATGCATGTTTGGCAGTTTCTGTTGACTCTCATGTATGGTATTTTGACAGTGGTGCTACAAAGCACATTACCTCGCATCGTGATATGTTCACTTCTCTTGAGGCTGTCCCTAATGGGAATACTGTCACATGTGCCAATAATGCTTCTTACCCAGTGAAGGGCATTGGTAAAATTATGCTTACTGCTGCAAATGGCAGTGCTTTCACACTTTAAACGACTAGTGTCTAGCATACCTCCCCTCAAGTTATCTTAGCACACCTGGACCCTATATCAAGTTTCTCTCTTACTTGATAGCCTACGACTAGTGCCTCGAGTCCCTAAACTCATAGTCCTTGACACACTCTCTCTCTATGTGTCCAAGGCTTACTATAGTTGCCCGCGACCTTGACTAAAGTGCTAACACATACATCTACCATGTGGCCTACATCATCGGTAGCTCAGAGGTGGTTTTACTTTGTTGGGGCAGGTTACATGCTAGTCGCAAGAGGCATGGACATAGTGCCCTGCAAACCACTTGTGTTGTCGTCTCTCCGCTGGGTCAGGGAAATATAAATCCTCGAAATGGCCCATGAGTCTAGCTCGGCTCGTTCGAGTTGTAGCAGCGGAAGAGATGAGATGCTCAAAGGCGAAAGTAGTCATATCTTGTGAGTGGGTGAGGTCAAGAACACCAGATAAGTGTGGAACTTCCATCTATAAAATCAAATTCTTTGATTACAAATCTTCATTAATGAAGCTTAAGGAATGAAAATACAACACAAAAGCTCTTTTTGAGTTTTTATTATCAATTCTTGATAAGAATTCATTTGTCCTTATTAGCTTTCAACAAAGATCTGATACCAGCTGTGAGACCCCTGCCCCCTCCGCGGTGCTTCCTTCGAGGGCGCTGGTAGAAGCAGCGTCAGCCTCTCGCGCGGGGTAGGGATCCACACTCAGGGCCTCGCCCACCACAGATGTCCGGACAAGAGACTAGTCCGGCAGTTCCTCCGAAACCGAACCCGGAAAAACTTCCCTCACCCGGAAGGCACGGGTGATTCCGCTAGGAAATCATCTAACGGGAGAATTAATCTAACGGGTCAAAGTCTTAACTATTCAAACTGATCCGACCGAACCTGAAGTCACATGGTCAGATCAAAGAAGAGACTTGCACTTGGTCCATAGAATCACCGCTTTTTTCCTCCTTTAACGAGGCAGAGCCGTTGATTTCCTCCCACAGAACAAGGGTCTTCCTAGGACTTAATCTAACTAACGTAACTAATTGTAACTTAATTATATCGCAGGAATCCCCCGATCCAGCTGTTGAAAATACAAGTGAATAGGGTGTGTGCGGGAACAAGCCCTTGGTTAGAGGCTGTAAAAGAGGATGAGTAAATGTGAAAGAACCTGTGAAAAGGTGAGAAGAATCTACTGGGAGAGAATAAAGGGTAGCATGAGAAGATTTAGGAAGTGTGGAGATATTCTGGGAAGTGTGGAGATATTCTGGGAGATATTCTGGGAAAAGTGAAGAGGTGGAGAGAATCAAGGAGAAATCAGTGGGATTAGATGCTTTGATGTAAACTCTATAAATTGAGGCATTGCCCTAATGAGACTTTGCTGGTTTTTGAGTATCCATGCCTACATTAATCTATTTGTTAATTACCCACTAATTATATCTTAATTATTTACTAATCACTTTGTTAATGATGTTGATTCTAGTGTTTGATCCACCATAGCTCATCACAATGCCCTAATTTTAACATGGTATCAGAGCCATGCCTAGAATCCATCATTTTGTGAGCCCATTATCTTGCTAATCATTTTACTAATTAGGATTAGGAGCTAATTATAATTTTTTCTCTTTTTTCAACTAGCCTCTGTACCCCCAGCCAGTGGAGGAACTCCCTCTCCTTACACACATAAAATTAGCCCAAACCCTTCTAGCCATAGATAGCCAACTCATTGCTACTCCAGCCAATCAAATCAGAAGCGCAAACCGCCAACCGGATGAAGAGAAATTGCGTTTTTTTCAAGCTCTGTTTTTTTGCAAAGCAAATCAGCAAATCAGTAATTTCCACTTCATCAAATCAAATTGTTCTAATTCCTCTTAGCCTTGGGGGTTTTCAAGCATGCTCTACAAAAGCTGGTGAAGACAAAATTCAATTTCATCAAGTCTACAGTGAGATCCAAGCTCTTCATCAAATCTGCAGGTGACTTTGGTAAAACAGAGATTAAGCTTTCAATATTTGGTCAAATCTTATGTTTCTTGGCTTAATCCTTGTCACGTAGGCTGTAATGCCTGTGACCGACGGCAGACCGGATGGCCATGTCCGGGGTTCAGTGGGAGAGGACGCCCATGCGGAGTCATGGGCGGCCAGGCTAGTGTGGACGGCAGGCCACACACTATATAGCCTGGGGAATGAGGGGCAATCCTCATTCTTCCTCTATGGCTGGGTGGTGAGCCAGAGGCCGTCCCCTCTTGTGGTAATGCTCGTAGCGGCGTTACGGATAGGGATGAGGAGGTAGCTACCTGGGAACGCCGTAGTGCAATTTCCAAAAGGTTTCCCCAGTTAAATGGACAGATAGGGATGAGGAGGTAGCTACCTGGGAACGCCGTAGTGCAATTTCCAAAAGGTTTCCCCAGTTTGTTTTCGAGGACGAAAACTCTTCTTAAGGGGGGGGTAATGTCACGTAGGCTGTAATGCCTGTGTGACCGACGGCAGACCGGATGGCCATGTCCGGGGTTCAGTGGGAGAGGACGCCCATGCGGAGTCATGGGCGGCCAGGCTAGTGTGGACGGCAGGCCACACACTATATAGCCTGGGGAATGAGGGGCAATCCTCATTCTTCCTCTATGGCTGGGTGGTGAGCCAGAGGCCGTCCCCTCTTGTGGTAATGCTCGTAGCGGCGTTACGGATATGTAACAATCCTCTACTAGAATCATTGCTATTGATGTCTTTGAAAGCATTTGAGCTCATTTGAAGTCTAAGGCACCATATCTAGACTCCCCGCATACTCTGTTTTTTGCACACAAAATAGTGGATTAATTTGCTAATCATTGATTAATCAATGCTAATCACTATATTTTGGTACAATTGAGGGTTCAAATTAACCATTAGGTATTTGATACAGATCCCTATAACTTCAGATTACAATTCGGAGTTGGTTTGATACTCCAACCATTCCGTACAAATTGGTTACCCTTGATTTAATGTAATTTATGGAAAAATTGTGCTGATAAATTTGTGATAATCATCATTTTACATTTAACCCTTGGTTAATGCCTATAAATCTCACTCAAATTAAAGATTATTCATAGCCAGAGTTGCATTTGGGAATGTACATAAGAATGAATGCTATACGCATTATGTATTGGGCACATTGCATCAGTGTAAAAATGGGATCAGACACTACCCTTGTCCAGAATAAGGCAAGAGGTAAGACCTCCCACATAAATTTGGGTTTGCATTGCATAATGATACAAGATAAACATAAAAATCCCAAAAGAACTATCAACAAAACATTTAAATATGTTGCTCACATGGAGCAAGAAGACCTGACGGACGAGCTCATGGCCCCAGCCATGAAAGAAGAAGAATATCTCTTTCCAAGAGGAAGATCCACACCAAGAAGATCTAGAGGAAGCATTGAAGGAAGACATGGACACGAGAAGAGAAGCTGCCCCAAGAAGACTGAAAGAAGAGGAAGACATGGACGCGTGGAGAGAAGCTGCCCACGACAAGAAGACTGAAGACAAGAGAAGATGTGAGGCTCCAAAGAGTGAGGAGCCATGTGAAAATCTCTGAGAGAGAGAGAGAGACCCCACAACCCAATGTTCTATGGATAGGAATCAACGGCTGTGCCTCTTGAATGGGGAAAAAAGCGTTGATCCCAATGATCCAAGTGCAAGTTTCTTCCTTGAACTGACTTAGTATCTTATAGATGTAATTGGATCATCTCGATCAGAAATGATCTTGATTATGTTAGAGTAAAAAGTTATCCTGGTGGAATCGCCCGTGCCTCCGGTTAAGAAAGTTTTTCCGGGTTCGGTTTTGGAACACCCGACGGATTAGTCTCTTATCCGGATATCCGTGGGCGAGGCCCCGAGTGTGGGACCCCTGTCCCGTGCGAGAAGCGCTACTTCCGCTGCCAGTACTCCGAATCCGTTGCTCGATGGGAACAGGGATCTTACAGTTGGTATCAGAGCCAGGTTAATAAAGATCAACTGAGAAGACAAATATGTCAAAAATTTATCAAGAAACACAAAAAGGTTGTAATTGTGTGATATAAGTCATACAATTTGATATTCAAACTAAAATTCGTAAATTGGTAATTGGGTCTTCAGATGGAAGTACCGCAATTATATAGAATCCCTGACTTGCTTGAGGCCTAGACATGATGGTATTTACCTTATAATTCCAAGGGCCGTGACTACCCGTATATACCGAGAGTATACTGCAGCTCTTTACTGACAGTATATACGAGTAAATCTAAGACTTGAAATTTTAAGCGTTAATGCTATCCAGATGATGAATTCGAATGTGGTTGATAATGCCTCGAGATTTTAGACTTTCCTGCCAGATCTGCAAACTCCTTAGCCGCTTTATTCCTAAGGAGAAGATAGTAGCTCCCTTGGCAATAAGGGAACATTTGTATTAGGGCATTGTTGAAATATACAAGTGAATAGGGTGTGTGTGGGAACAAGCTCTTGGATAGAGGCTGTAAAAGAGGAGATGTAATTGTGAAAGAACCTGTGAAAAGGTGAGAAGAATCTACTGGGAGAGAATAAAGGGTAGCATGAGGGAATTCAGGAGTGTGGAGATATTCTGGGAGATATTCAGGGAAAAGAGAAGAGGTGGAGAGAATCAAGCAAAAGGTGGAGATATTCTGGGAGTGAATCATGGAGAAATCAATGGGATTTGATGCTTGATGTAAACTCTATAAATTGAGGCATAGCCCTAATGAGAATTTGCTAGTTTTTGAGTATCCATGCCTACATTAATCTATTTGTTAATTATCCACTAATTATGTCTTAATTATTTACTAATCACTTTGTTAATGATGTTGATTCTAGTGTTTGATCCACCATAGCTCATCACAATGCTCAAATTTCAACATGGTATCAGATCCATGCTAATTTGTAAGCCCATTATCTTGCTAATTATTTTGCTAATTAGGATTAGTAGAAAATTATAATTTTTCCTCTTTTTTCAACTCACCTCTGTACCCCCAGCCAGTGGAGGAGCTCCCTCTCCTCACACACATAAAATTAGGCCAAACCCTTCTAGCACATGATAGCTGTCTCAGTGCTCTTCAAGCTCATCAAGAAAGAAGCGCAAACCGTCAACGGAGCTGGGAGAAATCGCTGTTTTAGCAGGCTACGTTTTTCTACAGCAAATCACTAATTCCCACTTCATCAAATCAAATTGCTCTAATTCCTCTTAGCCCCGGAGGTTTTCAAGCATGCTCTACAAGCTGGTGAAGACAGAATTCAATTTCATCAAGTCTATAGTGAGATCCAAGCTCTTCATCAAATCTGCAGGTGACTTTGGTAAAATAGAGATTAAGCTTTCAATATTTGGTCAAATCTTGTGTTTCTTGGCTTAATCCTCTACTAGACTCATTGCTATTGATGCCTTTGAAAGCATTTGAGCTCATTTGAAGTTTAAGGCACCAGATCTGGACTCCCCGCATACTCTGTTTTCTACACAGAAAACAGAGCATTAATTTGCTAATCAGTGATTAAGCAGTACTAATCACTGTATTTTGGTGCGATTGAGGGTTCAAATTAACCATTAGGTATCTAATACAGATCCCTATAACTTCAGATTGTAAATCGGAGTTGGTTTGATACTCCAACCATCCCGTACAATTTGGTTACCCTTGATTTAATGTAATTTCTGGTAAAATTGTGCTGATAAATTTGTGAAAATCATCATTTTGCATTTAACCCTTAGTTAATGCCTGTAAATCTCACTCAAATTCAAGATTATTCACAGCCAGAGTTGCATTTGGAATGTACATGAGAATGAATGCTATACGCATTATGTATTGGGCGAATAGACAATGTCCTTGTCTAGAATAAGGCAAGAGGTAAGACCTCCCGCATAAATTTGGGTGTGCATTGCATAATGACACAAGATGAACATCAAAAACCCAAAGAAAGTGTCAGCAAAACATTGAAACATGTTGCTCACATGGAGCAAAAAGACCTGACGGACAAGCTCATGGCCCCAGCCATGAAAGAAGAAGAATATCTCTTTCCAAGAGGAAGATCCACACCAAGAAGATCTAAAGGAAGCATTGAAGGAAGACATGGACACGAGAAGAGAAGCTGCCCCAAGAAGACTGAAAGAAGAGAAAGACACGGACGCGTGGAGAGAAGCTGCCATGACAAGAAGACTGAAGACAAGAGAAGATGTGAGGCTCCAAAGAGTGAGGAGCCATGTGAAAATCTCTGTGAGAGAGAGAGAGAGAGAGAGAGAGAGAGAGAGAGAGAGAGAGAGAGAGAGAGAGAGAGACCCCACAACCCAATGTAACCTGCCCTAACAAAGTAAAACCACCTCTGAGCCCCTGATGATGTAGGCCACGTGGTAGATGTATGTGTGAGCACTTTAGTCAAGGTCGCGGGCACTTATAGTAGCCTTGGACACATAGAGAGAGAGAGTGTCAAGTACTATGGAGTTTAGGGACTTGAGGCATTGGTCACGGACTGTCAAGTAAGAGAGAAACTTGATACAGGGTCCAGGTGTGCTGAGATAACTTGAGGGGAGGAGTAGACACTGGTCGCGGACTACCAAGTAAAGGGAGGCAAACTTGGTATAGGGTCTAGGTGTACTAGGAGTATTCACTTGAGGGGAGGTGTTGAAATATACAAGTGAATAGGGTGTGTGTGGGAACAAGCTCTTGGATAGAGGCTGTAAAAGAGGAGATGTAATTGTGAAAGAACCTGTGAAAAGGTGAGAAGAATCTACTGGGAGAGAATAAAGGGTAGCATGAGGGAATTTAGGAGTGTGGAGATATTCTGGGAGATATTCAGGGAAAAGAGAAGAGGTGGAGAGAATCAGGCAAAAGGTGGAGATATTCTGGGAGTGAATCATGGAGAAATCAATGGGATTTGATGCTTGATGTAAACTCTATAAATTGAGGCATAGCCCTAATGAGAATTTGCTGGTTTTTGAGTATCCATGCCTACATTAATCTATTTGTTAATTATCCATTAATTATGTCTTAATTATTTACTAATCACTTTGTTAATGATGTTGATTCTAGTGTTTGATCCACCATAGCTCATCACAATGCTCAAATTTCAACAGGCATGTCTATAGCCCAGAATCGCCGTCTTATGCATCTCCCGAGGAGATTTTGACTTTCTGGAGCCGAGATGCTCTATGTACATATTGCAACCTTTATATAAATAAGGAAATGTTTTGTGGAAAAATTCCTTGTTGTATAGGTGATTGTTTATTATGTGACGAATTGATGAAGAAAAATCTGTTACTCGGACATATGTCATAGATCCCCAATAAGATCATTTATCTTGTTTAAGAAATTATTTTTTGAACCTCTTAAGTCTTAGGATCTCATTGACGAAATGAAAATAAAAATTTAATAATGTATCATTTTTGGCAGAATCATGAGGTGAGGGAACCGTGGCTGTCAGCCAGATCCTCTCACTGGATGAAGAAGAGCTTGACCCTGACGTTCATAAGGCTCTTCACAAAATTTAGCGAGGACCCTTCAAAGGTGAAGGGGAGAACTTGGGCGAGGCTATGGAGAAGTGGGTTAAAGCAATGGAGGAATATTTTGATATCACCGGATATAACAAGAGGAGCAAAATGGCTCTCGCTAGGTTGAAAATTGTGGAAACAGCCAGGGTGGCATGGAGAAACCATCGTGACACCAACCATTTGGATAAGAATACCCAGTCATGGAATGATCTTAAAGCCTATCTAAGGAAGAGATTTTGCCCCCCGGATTTTTAGAAACCAAGATTAATGAATTTTTAAAGCTAAATCAGGGGAGCAAAACCATTGAAGAATATCACCAGGCATTTGATCTTCTCCTCAAGTATTCACCACCGCTAGATGAAGAGCAACTCATGGCTAGGTTCATTCGGGAATGAATGAACCCTTAGACACACTAGTCAAGAATGCCAAACCAGTCTCCATGGCAGAAGCTGTAAGAATGGCGAAGGACTTTGCCA
Organism: Cibotium barometz; assembly: GCF_041138505.1. NCBI lineage: Eukaryota > Viridiplantae > Streptophyta > Polypodiopsida > Cyatheales > Cibotiaceae > Cibotium > Cibotium barometz. Next base: position 63,950,541 of record NC_141046.1, on the reverse strand, counting down.
AAGCTTTCATCGTAAAAGTCCCGCCAAAGCCCAGCTCCCTCATCCTTGAAGAGATTCCAGACACTGGGAAGTTCTTCCAACCTTCTGCCTCTCCAAGGTCCCAACCAGAATCTGGAGTCGAGAAGTTTCAGGAATGAAGGAAGACCTTTCCCTCGAAGTTCTTTCTCACGAACTCCGGCTCTTTCAAGAATGCAGAGGGAAGAGCTTCGAAGTGAGAACAGGTGCTTCGGATGTTAGGGGTCTGGGAACCAGCTTAAGGATTGCCCATCTCCTTTTGTGGGCCAAGGAAGCCAGGGTCCCAGAGTTCAGAGACAGACTCCTTTGTATCAGTCCAATCAGGGTCCCCCGTGCCAAAATCAGGGTAACCCCAGAAGAGTGCTAGCTCAGCCTGTAGCCTCCATGCAAAGCAGTCTCCGAACTCCCTCCCAAAATTGGGGTAACCACCAACGAGAGAGAGTTCCACCTCAGACTGCAGCAGCTAAAGCCGTCACTATAGCTGAGGAAGTGGAGGAAGAAAAAGGACAAATCTATGCTGCTGCAATAGAGCATCAGGGGAATAACCATCAATTTTTAGTCCTCCAAACTCCAGCAAAGTACCAGGGTAAGAAATTCAAGCTTTTGATTGATTCAGGCAGTACTCATTCTTTTATTTCCCCAGGATGTGTGCGTAAGTTAGTCCTAAATCAAAAATCAGGGAAACCTATGCAAGTAGAATTGGCCAGTGGAAAGATTCTTTTCACACACCTTGAGACAGACCTTATTCAGTTTAATCTAGATGTAAACGTAACAGAGTGCCAGTTCAAAGTCCTACCCTTGGGAGTCTCTGATGGAATCCTTGGAAACGGTTGGCTCCATAAGAATCAGGTTGACATTCATTGTCACAAAGGAACCATCTCTTTCCTTGACCTTCACGGGAATAAAGTTCAAGGAACTGGAATTTTCGGATCCCCAGTGCTGCAATTAGTCAAGGCTTCTAAATTGTTAAAAGGGCTTAGAAAGAGGCAAGATGTTTATGTCGTTAAGATGAATCCGGTACACATAAAATGCAAGGCTAAAGAACCAGAGTGGTTAAGTGATTATGTAGATGTATTCCCCAAAGAGCTGATTGAGATGCCTCCATCTTGCGAAGTAGATCATAAGATCGAGTTAACCCCTGGAGCTCAACCAGTAGCCCAGCGTGCATACAAAATGCCAGTCCCTAAAGCCATAGAACTTAAGGAGAAGTTAAAGACAATTGTTAGAGTAGGGATTCTGAAAGAGTGCACAGAGCGGAAGCACAGTGGCACTAGAATGTGCTGAACAGAGAGTGCAAGAGAGAGAGAGATATGGAGAGAACTATGCTGAATATACTGAAGCAAAATAGTCCCAAGCAAGAGACACTACAAGTCTCATAAGTGAGGGAGCAAAATATGTACAAGACTGATGAAGAGGCCAGCCCCACCTATTTATAGGTGAGGAGGGCGGCCGACTGGTAAAATACCAAAAGGGCTGGGAAAATTTCCAAAAAAATATGTAAAATAGGGGTGGCCAGCCCACAATCAAGGGCCATACAAATGGGACCAAAAGGACATCAGAAATGGGCAGATGCTGGGGATGAATGTGCCAACACCCCCTCTCAGCACCAGATGCTGAACATAACTCTGAGAAGCCGAAGAAGTCGTCCTCTGTCAAAGACAAAATAAAGCAGCAAACAACAGGTAGTACCAGGAAAGCAAGCAATCTCCACAGCAACTCAGCTACAAAAGCAACTGAATAAGCTGCCTGGTACACAGTTCCTCTAGAAGAAATCAACCATGAAGGTTGTGTCGTGCTACTTCAAATATCCATGCCAAACCCAAATAAAAACACAGTGTCACAGGAATCCCTAGAAACCTGTAGCTCCAAGAAGATAATACCCTCAAAAGAAATAGAGTCCATCTGGTCCAACTCTATACCAAGAGTAGCCAAATGCTGTATAATAGCACCCTCCTCGAAGGTCGGCATCGCCAGATGTAAGAACTCAACTACCCCCTCTAAAAATTGATGTCCGGACTCCACAGGCCCAACCAAATCCAAATCCCAATCCTTCAATCCCTCAAAGGGCCAATGTGCCCCAGGCAGCACGGTCACGGACACACCTGACCACAATCCAGAATCCTCACACAGAGTAAGAGAAATAGGAACATTCACTATAGTGGTGTGGACTGCTGTCCACACTAGCCTGGCCGCCCATGACTCCGCATGGGCGTCCTCTCCCACTGAACCCCGGACATGGCCATCCGGTCTGCCGTCGGTCACAGGCGTTACAGCCTACGTGACATTACCCCCCCCCTTAAGAAGAGTTTTCATCCTCGAAAACAAACTGGGGAAACCTTTTGAAAATTGCACTACGGCGTTCCCACCAGGTAGCTACCTCCTCATCCCTATTTGTCCATTTAACAAGTATCTCCTGGTACACACTTTATGTCGGGTTTGTTTGTCTCATGATACTCTAGAATCTTTTCAGGTTCATGTGGTATCCTTTGATGGCTCTATCAAGTCCACCAAAATCTCTGGAGAAACTGCGTTCTCTAACCCGTGAACTGATTTCTTTAGTTTACTGACATGGAAGACAGGATGGACTTGAGAGCTCTCCGGTAACTCAAGTTTATATGCTACGTCCCTAATCTTCTTAAGGATTTTAAAAGGACCACAATATTTTGGAGAAAGTTTATCACACTTTCCCGTTTTCATGGTTTCTGACTGCGCAGGAACCTTGAGGAATACAAAGTCACCTTCTGCAAAGGTCACCTTTCTACGTCCTTTATCCGCATAAGTTTTAGCGCGATCCTGAGCGCTACGAATGCTCTCACATGCGGCTCTCTGAGCATATCATTCATATCTTCAAGGAAATCCTTGACAGATTGAATCTTCTCCTTTTCTAGGCCTACAGCCATCGGAGATCTCGACTGGAATCCATACATTAACATGAATGGTGTAAATCCAGTCGCTGAGTGTTTGTAGCTGTTATAGGCAAACTCCAATAAGGGCAAGTACTCTTTCCAATTAGATTGCTTCTTACTAACATAAGAACGCAACATATCCTCTAGAATTTGGTTAACTCTTTCGGTTTGACCATCAGACTCCGGATGATCTGCCGTACTCATACTCAGAGTAGTATCCAACTTTTTGAAGACTTCTCTCCAAAAATGACTGTTGAACTTTCTATCTCTATCCGACACACTATATCTGCAGGCAAGCCATATAGCTTGTAGAGATGTTCAATAAAGAGTTTTGCCAACTCTGGCATTTTTACCGTTTTCTTGGTGGCAATAAATTTTGCCATCTTGGTTAACCTATCCACCACCACCTAGACCGAGTCATTCCCTCGACTTGTCGTGGGTAAACCGGTGATGAAATCCATGGAAATGCTTTCCCATTTCCCTTGAGGAATGCTTAAAGGATGGAGCAAGCCCCCAAACTTTAGCCTTTCATGCTTATTGACCTGACACTTATTGCATTGCAGCACATAAGTCTGGACGTCCTTGAACAAACTAGGCCAATAAAATTGTCGTTTGACTAGTGCATAGGTCTTTTGTATCCCGGGATGACCAGCACTTGGACTATCGTGACTTTCTCTAAGAATGCATGCTCGAAAGTCACCAATAGTTGGTACACACACCCTACCCTTGTAGAGTAAGTACCCGTCGTCAATGGAGTAGTTAGCATACTTCTCCCCCCGACGAAGTTTAGCATCATCCTTTGAAACCGTGTCGAAAAACAAAGGTGATGAAGGGCCTACGTCTGAGCTCTCCGGCTCAAAACTATACCCTGAAGACTTGGCTAGCCTCTCCGGACTAACTCTCGCTTCGCTACTCGCCGCACCTATGGCCAGTCTCTCTAGACTAGCATTACGTGCCCGGCGAGGAAGGTGGGCGCGACTGTGACAAAGTGCGTACGCGTACAGCGCGCCATTTTTTGTAAGGACAGGATCATGCTCACACAAGCCACGGAGTGATTCCAAGAACTCATTCTTGAAAACCGCAAAGCTTAACTCATTAATTTGTGGCATGCGGCTAAGCGCATCCGCCACAACATTATATTTACCCCTTTGGTAGCGAATCTGAAGGTCAAACTCTTGTAGGAGCTCCGCCCACCGAGCTTTCTGACCGTTCAACTTGTTTTGACTCGAAAGCCATGTTAGGCTTTCGTGATCCGTACGTACTTCAAAAGTGGCACCATATAAATAGCGTCTCCACTTTTTAAGTGCATGTACGATGGCCAGTAACTCCCCCTCGTAAGCCGAGTAGTTACGCTGAGCCCTATCTAATTTTTGCTCTTAAATGCAACAGGGCGTCCCCTTTGCAAAAGCACGGCTCCAATGGCCTCACCACTAGCGTCTGTCTCCAAGACAAACGGCTCAGTAGGGTCAACTATAGTCAAAACAGGTGCAGCTGTTATGGCTACCTTAAGTTTTTCGAAGCTTCTTTTGTTGGTCTCCCTCCCAACATATATTCTTTGTTTTTGTGCGCAATTGATCCGTCACAACGGGACTGCGATCTTCGCGTAGTCCTTTACATACTGTCGGTAAAACCCCGACATGCCAAGAAAAATCTGCAGTTCCTCAAGATTCTTCGATGCTAGCCACTTGAGAATAGCTTCCACTTTCTCAGGTTCCATCCGTGTACCATGGGCGGATATAATGTGGTCCAAATAGTGAATTTCTCTTTCAAAAAATTCACATTTGCTCTCCTTCGCAAATAGCTTATGTTGTCGCAATAACTGGAACACTAATCGCAAATGTGCCAAGTGTTCTTTACGCGTTTTGCTGCACACAAGAATATCATCTAGGAAAACTACTACGAATTTTCCTAAGTATGGACGTAAAACACTGTCCATCAGCGTCATAAAAGTCGCTGGAGCATTGGTTAGCCCAAACGAATAACCAAAAACTCAAAGTGACCGAATCGTGTCCTGAATGCTGTCTTCGCAACATCCTCGACCTTAATTCTAACCTGATGATACCCAGATCTCAGGTCTATCTTAGAGAAATATTTCGACCCATAGAGTTGATCAAACAACTCGTCCATACGTGGCATAGGGTACTTATTCTTAATCGCTCGTGACTTGATTAAGAGCCTAAGAATCTATGCACATGTGCATAGAACCATCTTTCTTCTTTACCAGAAGAATCGGTGATGCCTAAGGACTCGAACTAGGGCGAATAGACCCTTTCTCTAAGTATTCGGTCAACTGCTTTTCCACCTCCTGTGCCTCAGAGTGGCTCAACCTATAAGCAGGCTTGCTTATTGGTTTGGACCGAGGCATAACTTCGATGCCATGGTCTACTTCCCTTGATGGTGGTAAACCATTTGGAAGCTCTGTAGGAAAGACATCTTGAAATTCCTACAATAAACTTTTCAAAGCATCTACGTACTTTGTTTTTAGAGTCTCTTTTGCCTTGGACTTTGTTGTTTCATCATCACATGCATGCCAAACAGGGTTTTCAGAAAACAGTGGGTCTTTTCCAAGGCTTTGTTTTCCATGTTTGTCTACGCAAACATTACTTTCAGTTTCAGCTACAGAAACAGAATTTACAAGAGGGTAACAAGTGTATACTTGTGCTACCTGGCCGCTGCGGACCACGTGGCATAACTTGAGCGATGATATAAGTGGTGAAAAGGGGACACTATGGTCTCCCTGTAGGGTGATGATATTACCCCCAGACTCAAACTGTAATGTGTTGTGTAAATAACTCCGAAATAGGCTAGGACCGAGGCTATACAGCCACTCCCTACCTAAGTAAACATCTGCTTTAGCCAAATGCATGACCTGGAAGTCAAGCACAGCCTCATAGTCCTGCATGATCAAAGGGACTCCCAAGACCACGGTATTCCATACCTTTTTATCATAACCATTGGCCAAACCAACGGTATACTCATGATCACTTGCGGTCTCTTTTTAATTTCAACTTCTTGACCAATGAATAGTTCAAAAAGTTATGGCTAGCCCCATCGTCTATAAAGACAGTGACTCTACGGCCACCTATGGTGCCATACATGTGCACCATGTCATGCCACATAGTTGGTGTCACTGAACAAGCGTGACGCTCGTCACAATGACTCACCGTAACCTCTTTGAACTCTCCGGCACTGAGAGGTAGCGTCTGCACCGTGTGCAACTGCCTAGAGGATTTACCATCACTCTTAGGTGCCTTGCCACCACTAGTGCTTGCTTTTAACTTTGGGCAATCAGCCTTGTTGTGCCCCACTTCATTGCAGTTGAAGCAACGATTTTCCTTTTGTGCTTGCAAGTACTGCTCCTTTTTGTGGGTTTCAGAACTTCGTTTTTTCTTGAAGGGACGATGGGACGATGACCTCTTTTTAGACCCACGACCCCCTGACTCCCCTCCGTCCTCTCCCCCCTGTTTTTTCACTACGGAAACCCTTTCTTTTAAACCCCGACCCCTTTTTTTCTTTATCCACTGATCTCCCTGCCCCATCTCGCGCACCACGGCGCTTGATGTCATCATAGATTTGCGCATACTTGATGGCCTGAGAGAGGTCCTTAGGCTGCAAGGGCTCTACATACTCAAGATAATCATTTGTTAGGCCTCGTTTGAAGCCCCTCAATGTTTGGAATGCATCGATTCCCTTCAACTTGAGGAGTATGAGCTGTCTGTAGTCAGTGGATGAGGGTCTTGTGTTCTATTGAACACTTGTCCCACGCATCCCAACTTCTCTCTTCTTCATTGCCTAGCAAAAACTCCTTTCGAAACATTGTTTCGAAAGCTGCCCCAGTGGTAGGGCGAGTGGTAAGACTCATTCACCACTTGTATGCCTTGCCAGACAATAAGAAACTAGCCTCTACGGGATGCACATGACTAGGCTACTTACGCAGCTCATGAATGTCCGACCATTTCGCTAAGAACATATTAACAGAATCCTTGTTACGCTCTCGTTCCTCGCTGCCAAAACTAGGCAACTTAAAATCTTTAAGTAACGCCGAGGCTGCCTCTACGGGCGACCTCGCAAGCACTGCGGCCTGTCCTCCCAGGACCACGGGTGAGGCTGCGCTGACGCGTGTCGCAGGCGGGCGTCTATCACGAGGAAGAGGAGAAGATGTCGAAATAGCGGACAACACGTCTAGGCGTGTGGAGATGCCCTGCAGCATCGTGACAACGTCATCCTGGACCCTCTGTAAGGTCGTCAATTGCGTGTTAACATATCTAAACATCCCACTAGAGCGCTCCGTCTCCATGAGGATGTCGGCAGGGTCAGTAAGGTACTGGTCAAAGTCGTGGTCTGCCAAGAGGTCATCGTCCCCCTCGGCGACGTCACTGTCCATATAATCCAGCTCATCGGCCGCAGCAGGGTCAGCCAAGTCGGCGGCCTCTACGGGCATGCCAAGGACAAGGGCAGGGTCACGAGACGTGGAAGGCACCTGCGGGTCACGAGACGTGCCTACAGAGTGCCCCTCCGAACGGGAGACGGCCTGGCGTCTACGGCCAGCCAACTCGGTTGGGGTAAGGCACGCGACCGAGGAGAGAAGTCCTGAAAAACCTACCGGACTAGTGGGTGGGGACACACTGGGACGGGCAGACATTTTTATTTACTTGCAATGTAAACAATGCAATAAACCAGAAATACACAACAGAAACATCGGATTATCCCTTGCCGGGATTATCCCTCCCCAGCCGAGCCGAGAGAGAGGATCCGTTTGAATTTAGTTTCATTTTTAATTTTATTAAAAATGAATAATGAAAATAAAAAATAAATGATTTTTATTTTTATTATTTTTCTTTTTCTTTGCTCTGGTGGCGCCTGTTGTATACGGCTTGGCTGGCCGCCGCCCGCCGCGTTGCTGGTTGGTGACCACCGCCAGTAGTGCGCTGGGCAGGCTGCCCATGTGCGCTGGTGCCTAAGGGCTGGCCGCCTAAGGGCTGGCCGCCGCGGCCACCCGCTGGGCTGGCCGCCCCAAGCTCTTCGCGTTTCCAAGGCAAGCACCCCCCCTGCACAACAGCGCTACGTGAGGTTGTGAGGCTGCTCTTTGCCCCCCTCAGACGGCGCACATGGGTGGTCTCAAACGTGACCCCCAACCCTCCGTTTCCATGGACGAAAAACCTTACAACTTGCACCATGGCTCTGCGCAGCTTGGCGCTCGTACATGGCTGAGCGGCGCCGTGCAGCTTCTTGCATTTCCAGTCGCAACAACAGGCGTCTGAAGACGCGCATCATGCCGGAAGGGCTTGGCTGGTTCGCCCCACCTGAAATGACGTTGCATTGCTCCAGCAGGTTGTGGGCTGGTCTTCGCCCCCCCTCCCCCACACACAGTATAGAGATAGGCGACTTCTCTTTCTACCAAACGAAATTTGATTCGCAGACAAGCTTCAACGCAGAGAAAAAAAAACGAGATCTTACCTGCAATTCGCTTGTTGTGTGTGACGGGGAGAGAGAGAGAGAGAGAGAGAGAGAGAGAGAGAGAGAGAGAGAGAGAGAGAGAGAGAGAGAGAGAGAGAGAGAGAGAGAGAGAGAGAGAGAGAGAGTTCTTCCCTTCAATTCTGGCCGCCTCCCTCCACACACTCCATTGTGGAGATAAGGATGAGGATATGAATGGTTGAAAACCATTGAGTGGGCTTCGATCCCCCGGTCACGCGCGAACCCTGACGACCCCATCGAACCGACGCTCTGATACCAGTGTTAGATACCTGCAACACCGCTACGGGCGTTACCACAGGAGGGGACGGCCTCTGGCTCACCACCCAGCCATAGAGGAAGAATGAGGATTGCCCCTCATCCCCCAGGCTATATAGTGTGTGGCCTGCTGTCCACACTAGCCTGGCCGCCCATGACTCCGCATGGGCGTCCTCTCCCACTTAAACCCGGACATGGCCATCCGGTCTGCCGTTGGTCACAGGCGTTACAGCCTACGTGACAATCATCTTGAGCATAGATGAAGTGTTGAAGAACCAAATCCTGACATTTAGGAGGAGAAAGCCATAGATCTATCCGTCAGTCTTCCTCCACCGACACACATCCTCTGCAGAGGCAAGGTCCAGCAAGCACCGATTCTTATACGAGAGAAACTCCATCAAACCATACTCCCTGAGAATAGAAGTAACCTGCAACTTCCATGACTGAAAGTTACTACCATCCAACTTGTCTACCTCATCAAGAAATAACAAGAGAGTGGTATGGGTGCCAAATCTGAAGTTGTCATCATTGATCCAATCAATAGGACCAACCCTCATAAGACAAAACTGTTCAAATCAAAAATGTTGATATAGGGCCCTTCCTCCCACCAAAACGCAGCCCTAAGAGGCTGGACAGCACCCGAGAATATTTTGTAAGAGGGTGCAAGAGGGAAAGGCAACAAGGACAGTAGCTTGGTATCTCCTCAAGAAAAATGCACAAACTTTGAAGAAGAAGTGTCCTTCACAGGTACCAAGAGTGCCACCAAAGCCTGCAACACCACAGACCCCCTCTACAAAGGGGAAAGCCCACTGGAGAGGAAAACATAGCACACAGAAGGCTGTTGTCCTTAAAAAATAGGCCGCCTATGTCCAATCTCCACCTGAAAAAGAAAATGCTGATCAAAGAGTACCTGATGGCTGTGTTGGTGAAGCCAAAATGTAGGCGAAAAGACCAGCAGATGCTGTCCAGAAAACGTAGCAGCAAAGGGCTACAAATCTGAGAGAAAACATAGAGGAGAGGGTGCTGAAAACAAGGCTAAATCTGGGGCAGCAAAGAGGTTGCTAAATCGGGAGCAATGATACCATGAAAGAGTGTACAGAGCGAAAGCAGAGTGGCACTAGAATGTGTTGAACATGGAGTGCAAGAGAGAGAGAGAGAGAGAGAGAGAGAGAGAGATGGAGAGAACTATCATTAGGAACTCAATGGAGTCTTTTTGGGCCCTTTAATTTGCCATTGCCTAATGGAGGTGATTAAGAAATAGACAAATAGGGAGATTACATGTGGACTGAAACCAATGGTTTGTAAGAGCCTAGAAGGTAGTGGTCAAACTTAGAATAATAGGCTAAATAGGCTCTTTTTAAATTTTCAAAATCAACTAAAACTCAAAAATAGGATAGCTGCAGCCTGCAGCCATCATTAAGTAAGGTTTCTAAAGTGATAGAGGCCCAAAAACGAGTTCCCATGCATTCAATGCACATTCCCCTTCACTTTCCACTATCCCTCTCTCCCACGTTCCCTCCAAAACGCTCTCTCTTCCCCCTTTCTCATAGCAGGGCGTTTTTCACTCTCTAGACTACTTCTTTTAGCTATCTACCTCTTGATCTACCTCTCTCTTCACTCAGAAACCTAGATCTATAGCTATGGAAGCTTGATCTGCAACCTCCTCTTAGAAGCTATGGAAGTTTGATCCTCACTTACATTTCCTTCCTTCATCCTTCTTCCTTGTCCAACCTCCTTTTACAAAGTGTAACAGCAGAGCTTAGCTATGGAAGCTTGATCTGCAACCTCCTCTCAGAAGCTATGGAAGTTTGATCCTCACTTACATTTCCTTACTTCATCCTTCTTCCTTGTCCAACCTCCTTTTACAGAGTGTAACAGCAGAGCTTAGCTATGGAAGCTTGATCTGCAACCTCCTCTCAGAAGCTATGGAAGTTTGATCCTCACTTACATTTCCTTACTTCATCCTTCTACCTTGTCCAACCTCCTTTTACAGAGTGTAACAGTGGAGCCAAGCTATGGAAGCTTGAGTTGCAAATGCTTTGGCTCTCATAATCTTACTCATTGTCTCCTCTCACCCCCTCCAATATCCTCTTTCAAAGTGCAGTAATAGCACAGCCAAGCCCTTGGAACTTGCTCTACAACTCCTTCTCTTTTGTACATCTCCCTAGTCTAAGTTTTTTTCTCACCATTCTATTTTCCTTTGCCATCAAGGTTTATAATCTCTCTAATATATACATCTGATATCTTCTTCTAGAGCTCGAAGGCCTCCGATCAGTATTCAATCTCTCTCTTGTAGCAGTGGTCAAGATGAGGATGGGCACTGGAACATCAAACAGTACGAGAAGTGGAATTGGATTACGATGCAGCCTAGTACAAGAGGAACCCACAAGGTGTCAAAGCGATACGTTGATATACAAAGTCACCATTGGAAAGGGCGGATATTGGAGCTCAAACAAGATCGTGATGGAAAAAAGCTAGCCAAGGTCCAACATGTTTACAAGGCAACAGAGCTGAAACTAGCAGACCATGACCAACGTCAACGATTTCCTGCAAATTGTAAGTTATTTCACCACTTTATATTCTTGTTTTTAAATCAATTGTGTGCTAATAATGGTATACTGAGCACTGCTTTGATTGTTCTTGGATTCCTGTGCGTAGATATTTTTCCCTCAAACTATAGTGAGTGGGAGCCTATGGAGGCAATTTCAGGAACCTTTGAAGCATACCATGTGGAGCTTGGTAGTTTAATCTTTGGAGGGTGTCCAGCTGCACAACTTCTTGCACGAAACATCTTCTTCTATGAGGATACATATGTGGTTCCCACGACAGCAAATGGTACCGGAAAATTAGTTCCAAAACCTACGCCAACTCTCACATCTATTGAATGGCCAATTCTAGACAATGCTTCAGTGGCCATGGCTTGTTTGTAGATCGAAAGCAAGGTGCAAAATGCTATGAAGTGCACATATGGATCTCACACCTCTTTGTGTACCTGTTCCGTACAAGTGACACACATCGTACCCCAACTTTATGGATTGCAAAGGGGGAGAGAGCTCTGACTTGTTTCTTATCACCTGCATGGGATAAAAAAGTTGTTCAACACAATGGAGACACCATCAGATGCGGAGTAATAGTTGAGAAGGTTGTGATGCGCTATCATATTGCCAAGCAACAGTTGTCCATTGCGTTTCCTTACAGGCGATGGAAGCTTACAAATGGAGAATGGGAGGCGTTAGACTCCGACACAACCTCTACAGAACAGGGTGTGCTACATATATCCATGCAAGGTGGGGATGTAGAAGATGTTACTGTGAATGATGACTGGTCCCTTGCCAACTTACGTGACTACTTAGTTCTTCGATTCTCACTGAGTGGTGATTTTGCTTTGATAATCAATGGTAGAGTAGTGCGCAAAAGGCAGGAACGATCTTTTCTTTGTAGAGAAATTACTTTCCCTGGCTGTGTAGCTATCAGATAACCACTGGATATGTAATCTTGAATTGAAGTAAATACAATTTCAAATTTTTTGCCTCACTGTCTTATTAAGGTTTTTCAATTGTCTTGTGAAAGTTTTATTTTTTTGTGATAGTGTAAGGTTGGTCACACAAGCATCTGTGGCTTGAGCCACTAGTAAATTGGAAATGACCTTGCGATGGAAGGATACGTTCTTGCTTTCGCATACCATTTTTTAAAAATTTTTTGGTACTTACAAATTTTAAAAGTTTTTAAAAATTTTATAACAAGGTCGCCCATTTATAAACGATACTTTACTCATTTACATCAATTGACAATTATCGTTCTCTCCTAACACTTGCTCTCAATTTCGCACACCTTTCTGTATCACACACTCTCTATTTCTTGCAATCACTCATAGTCATGGCACCTCTACTTGACGCACTTATTGTATAGCTAGGAAAGCTTGAGTTACTTCATAGGGTTGATGAGATCGTCCCTATGTTTGAGGGAGCAATTGATGTGTGTGCAACAATGCATCTACACGCGGATGCTTTTACAGATGTCATTCAGTATATGGATGAACACATCAGCACGTACTCCATCATGTTTGAGGGTGATGAGGGCCTATGGGTTCCAGTTGACCTCATCAAGTACATATTCAGGGAAGACAAGAATTTTAGATTTCGCCTATCCAGGTTTCTAAAATCCCTCACAAAAAAGGACTACAGAAATGAGGAGGAAGACTTACTCTTGGATCTACAAATGGGCAACATCGGCACTTCTTTCCTGAGCTGGGACATGGTTTTGGTCCTTCTGTTACAAGAGGGTGTGGCGAAAGAAAGTGGCAAGGAAAAAGAAAAGGGCAAAGTAAAGCTAATGGAGCAGGTCCAAGAGGCCCATGCTGAGGAAGAGAATGTTACAGAACAATGGGAGGCCTCAATGGCATTGGTGGCTCTACAAGAGAATGTCCCCGAGGAGGTTCCGGACCTAGTTCTAGAGGGCGATGAAGTACTTGAGGAGGTCCCAGACCTTGTTATCATGTCTTTGCATCCAATCATTATTGATGGGAAAGAGTTTTTGTTTTTGGATGACATTGCCAAGACACTCGGGTTTCGCGAGGATGAGGCACTTTCTATTATTGCCGTGAATGCTGGGGGTCAAGACAAAGGAAAAGTGAAAATCTCTTTTGAAGATGACAACCTCACAAAAGCGCTTGCATACGATATTGGTAGCAGTACCTTGGAAGTTGTAGTGGCCAAAGCGCTCGTTGAAATAAAGCAAGATGTGCAATTCTATGAGAGCGTAGCTGCCTTTGAACCACACATGCCCTTGGTTGCTGGCGATGCTCAAGACCAAGGAAGAATAAACTTGACAAATGAGCAACTAGTTGCAAGTGACGATGCAACTGAGGTATGTCCTAACTTCTTAGTTGTAAAGCAAATTATTTTTAGTTGTATCATTTCACGCTTCCTAACTTCTATATTGACATGTTGACAGACTGCTTTTGAAGTGGACAAGTTTGCTATGCGCGTAGGAGGAACGCGGCCAAAGTCAGAGGGTCGAGATGCATCTCTTTGGCACTACATACCTGCCCTCAGAGCCGACATAGTGCGGGTTTTTCATTTAGACTATGCGGAGATCGCCTATGCCGAGCTCCTAAAATGTAAAGCACTTAGTGCAGTCTTATCGGAGAACCCCTTAGCCTCGAACATAAATAAATGTATTTTGGTAGCTAGGGAAGCTGCCTTGTATTGCTTTACGGGCAACCATCCCGGCTCAGTTTTAGGCCATTGTGCCCTTTCTCAGGCTCAAGGAATCAATGAGCCGAGTGATATATTCCAAAGCTTAGGCCAGAAACCAGCCTCTAGAACTCTCTCTCCTGAGCTCTTCCAAGAGCTTATTAAAAAGATGTAATGCAAACTTCTCTTCCAAGTTTAATAAAATTTTTTTGTTGTGCATTGTAAGTTGTGATTTTTCCTGGCGTACTTGTGATATACCATTTCAAGCCTCGCAATTTTAAGATTTTGTTCATGTGTTCATAGAAAATATTGTTTAGGATTCATTTTAAATGAGATCGTGATTAAAAAAAGTAATCGAGATTGGGTTAGAGCGGTATGAAAAAATATTGTATTTGTAGATGTATACACACTCACATATATGTATATATATATGTATATATATACATATATATATATGTGTGTGTGTGTGTGTGTGTACCTATATATATATATAAGATTCTGGGGCTATTGAAAGATATATATATATATATAATATATATATATATATAAAAGATATATATATATATATAAGACAAGATATTATAAGATTTTAAGGCTACTATAAGATATACATATAAATATATATAATATCTTATATAAATATATAAGATTTTGGGGCTGTTAGGGCACCTAAAGGGTCTTATGAGCCTCACCAGACCAAAGATATCAAAAATAAAAAATAAAAAAATGCCATGTGCGCTACAGCGCGTAAATCGACATTTTGACCTGGTCAAACTAGCGATTAACGCGCCGTAGCGCACATGGCATTTTTTATTTTTTTTTTATTTTTTTGGCCTTGAGGCTCATAAGGCACTCTATAAGGGTCTCTAGGTGACTTTATAGGATCTACCTTTTTTGTATATATAAATATATATATATATATGTGTGTGTGTGTGTACATATATATATATATATATATGTGTATATGTATATATATATGTGTATATGTATATATATTTGTATATGTATATATATATGTGTATATATGTTTGTGTGTGTATATATATATATGTGTGTGTGTGTGTGTGTGTGTTTTTTCCTGTGTGTATAGTGCTTTTATATTTTTTAAATGAAATGTTCATTGGCACTGAGCATACAAAAAAAAATGGACTCAACAAAGAATGTAACACAACTCAAAAAGCTTTCATTAATGTGTGAAAATGCTACAAAGGAATTTGGGAACATTACAAAATTTTGTAGGGAGAATTACAAAGTGGGTTAGCCTATTAAGGTAGAAGGCTACGCTCTAAACATAGACGTAGGGCTAGGGACATATCTACAGGCTTCAAAGTAACTCTCTTGGCATGTACCATAGCCAACACTGAGTCTTCAAAAACAGAAACTACAATATCTTCAGCAGCTTCTTGAAGAGCTTCAAGAGCTGTGCTCTGTATGCGGTCAACCCTGTCAGAATATTTTTCCATTGTTTCTCTCATCAGTCGAGAGAATGGTGCCTTGGAGATGAGAAGATCTGTGCTTTTCTGATATTTCCTAATCTCTTGTAGCGCGACTGTCCCTGGCCTCCATTTTCTCTTCTTCTTTGTAACTGGTGGAGGCGGTGGTGGTCTTTGATTCTCCCACGGTGGTCGTTCAGACCTGAACTTCTTTTTCTTTTGTGCACGCTCTTCCTCTTCTTGTTGGTCCCGAAACTTGCCCTCCATTCTTTTACCACACTTCTTGACTGGACGTCTGGATGTTGTGGCTGCTTGTGGCTGTGCTTGGCTTGCCCTCCTTGCGTCCTCTTTGGGCTGCTGTCTCTTTTGCATTTCTGTCTCCCAAGCTGCCCTCACAAGAGCAAACTCTTTGTCAATGGTATCTTTCGTGATGCCATAGGATAAGAGCTCGACCTCCCTGTTCTGTAAGATAACCTCTAGCTATTCTAGGGTGTCGGCCTCAATAACAATCTCCGGTGGTTGCCCTTGACCTTCCTCAGCTTCTTTTCGATGCCGCTCTTCTTCTGCTTCTCTACTAGGCTCTGCTTCTTCAGCTTCCTTCCTGCGTTGCGCTTCTTCGGCCTCCTTCCTGCGCTCTTCTTCTCTCATCTCCTTTGCCTCTTGCTCTGTTATGATAGGTAGACTTGTCCTTTTTGCTGTAGCAGGTAGTGGGCCGAGTTGATCGAAAAACCGCAAGTCTTGCTCCTGTTCTTCTGGCATGGCCTAGGTATGTACGAGTGCAAGAGATAGTGGGAGGGCAAGAGAGAGTAGAGCACAAAGAAGAAATTGAAATGTGGTGGCTATAAATGAAAAATGACTTAAATATGTCTATAAATATAATTTTTTAAAACTTTTAGAAAATTTAAAAACACAAAAAGATTATAATCAGAGAGTTTAAGCCCATGAGGAACCACACCGACGCTTGCTTGCTACCCACTGCCGTAGTCTCTCCCTAGCATTTGATCTGTTGTATCCTTCAGTTCTTCTTGCATTAACAGTTTTCATTATTTGACGCCTAAGAGAAATTACCGCGAGTTTTCTGCCTTTTTTTGCCAACCAGAACGCGATAGAACCAGTTGAACATTTCATGGAGTGCATTACTCTTGACTTTGCCACCACCATGGCGAGTGCCCTTAAAATACACGGCCTTTGCTTGGTAATGTGATTTCTCCATGCCTTGATTGCTCCAAAGTGCTAAAGAGCCATATCTATCGAGAAAGTATGGCCCATGTGCATACAATATATGCTGCATAGAAAATTACAAAAAGTCAACAAACAGTATAAAGAACATACTACAAGGACACAAGAAATACAACATTACCATGTAGTGAGTAATGTGTGTTTCTCCCCATGCCTCCACCATTTCTTCTGTAAATCTACAAGTGGCTTGTTTAAGTGCCTCAATACCATGGTCATCCAGGTGAGGTCGCTCTAGAAGATCGACCATTTTATTACACACCTCCCATACATGTGCACGTTTTAGGCCAAGCCTGGCATCATTTCCTCGATATGTTGTGACATCACATATCTTCTTCCAAATTTCAAAGTCAGTGTGGCTATGAGAACCCAAGTGGTTTGATAGCAAGTGTCTTGCCTTTGATCCACCCATGCAAATTTTATTAGGGTTGTCTTGTGTAGGGTTTGATTTTTTGTCCTTTGTCAAGACCACTGCTCCAGCATGTAATCCCATAGAGGAAAGTACACCCTCTAGTGCACGTATTGACTCTTCTCGTCGATCTTCGGGCTCCATGTTCCAGACATAGTTTATGTGGAGCATCAATAGCTTATCCAAAATCCTGAGTCTTGCATGTAATGTGCACACATGCACTTGACATAGTGGAATTTCCAAGATTGGGTTCCAAGCATTGTCCTCCTGGTCACGACTAGGTGGCTTGCTCTGGTCACAACTTAATATGCCATTATGCCATACCTTTGATCCTTTCCTCTGTTCAGCATCAAAAACGATTGCTTTTTTTGCACCCATCTATTTTTGACTTTTGCCTTTGCTAGGTTGTTTCCCTTTTACTCTTGAGTCTACTGCTGTCTTGGAATGACAACAGTAAACACATGAGAATATAGTATTCGCACCTGTTTTACAACCCAACATACACTTTAAGGTTTTTAGATCGCCACCCAAGTGCCATTCAACGTTAAAGCAGCCTATTCCGGGAACATCAAGCTTTTGACCATTGACTTGACAAGAGACGACATGTTGAATGCCAGACCGTTCAAAATACCACCTCAAGGTATCATGGTTCTCTTTTGGGAGGACCCATGCTGCTTGCCACCAGATGTTCTTCTCTGATTGAATGCCGTAGTAGTCTTGCTTATGCCCTTGACCCCTATTGTTGCTGTCTTCATCAGTTTGCATCCAACTCTTGGGTCTCTAAAGGCTTTCCTCTAAGTGCTCGGCTCATCAAGGTTAAACTAACACGCTCCAGTCTTTGACCTTTAACCACTTGCCAGCTTCAAGACAAACACGGCATTTCCACCTGTCTCTTCAAGTGTGAGGCCATAGTACTGAATCATTGCTTTTTGTAGCACTTCCATGTCAATGTAGATATTGTTATATGCATTGTATTCAAAGGGTTTGATTGTTGGCATTGGCATAATATCCTCCACCCACTTGTACCCACCCTCGAACATGGATGCAATATCACCATTAGCACACTTCTTTGCCATCTGTAAGCTATAAAGTGTTGGAAGCAAGGATTGCATAACTCCTTTGCTCGCAACCCTAAAGTGATTGACTTGTACATTGCTCTGTAACCTTTCTGGCTAATACCTGCTGAGTCACATATATCAAGCATCTCTTTGGGTGTGACAATTTCTTTGATTTCCTTCAAGAAATGTTGACGAAGGGTCTCCCGCAGCTTATCATTACCAGAACCTGTTATCATTTCCATGATATCCTTCTCCTGAAGGACATGCTGAAGAAGGGAGGCATTAACATTGTCCTCAGCGCTGTTACATCCTAGTATAGCTGTTGCACAAGCCCGACAATCGCAAGAGTCACCCATGAGAGATGCTTTATTCATTAATTGCTTCTCAAAGCTGCTATAATTCCTACAAAAATTTTTACCTGGTTGTTTGTTTACGCCTCTTGCATGCGCCTGCTGTCTTAGAAAGTAACCCAACAGCTTTACGTTTTCTTTGCCTTGCGTGATATCCAATGGGAAGGTGAGTGAAATGGTGAACACGACGCCGAAGATTACGAGTGGAGTGTTGAAGACGAACATAATTATCGGTAAATTGATTTATTGTGCGCACACGATCCGCTAGATTATTCTTCTGCACCTCAAGCTCCTCTGAGAGCTCTTTAATCCTCTGCATCAAACTATTGATCTGCTTAGTCGATGCCGCTTGAAGCTGGTCGAAGGCAAATTGTGTTTGCCTCTTTTCAGCTGCCTCATCTAGCCACAACATGTGTAATCTCCTACAATAGCCAAGAAGCCCATTGAAACCATCACCAACAAACTTAAGAAAACTTGTAATGCTTTTGAATGGTGGAGGGGCACCAGATATTGGATCTGGTGGATAAAGATTTCCATCAATCCAAAGATCAATGGCCTTTGCTCCTTGCATTCGAAGCTGATCGTATGAAATATTGGGTGCAACATGCCTACTGCGTAGGGTTGCGTATTCTGTCTCCAAATCAACCTGAAGGCGGATCTTAGAAGGCTTATTGGTGATGTCTTGTAGTGCCATCTACAAGAAAGCAGGCTTGTAAGCTTGGGTTGAATAGGAGTGGAAGGAGCAGGATATGGTATCAAAAAATAATGGGAAGAATGGAGATGAGGGTTGCTTCTCTAGAGCTGTATTGTGGATAGAGAAAGAAGCCAGAAAGGGAGCCAAAGAAACATAGAGAGGGTTGGCAATGGTGAGACGAAAATGCAAAGGAGACAATGCATCATGGGAAGCTTCTTTAGTGCAAGCTATGGCTGCTAAGCAATATAGAGAGAGAATACATCATGAAAAGGTTCTTCTGTGCAAGTCATGGCTACTACTGTGGGTTTGGAGAGAGAACCAAGTATTGTAGAAAGAATGCTCCTGGTAAGCTTCTTCCTTGCAAGCCATGGCTACTACTGTGGGTTTGGAGAGAGAAGGCTCATTTAGGAGTACAGACCTGCTAGCTATGGAGAGAGGACCAAGTACTGTAGAGAGAATGCTCATGGTAAGCTTCTTCCGTGCAAGCCATGGCTACTACTGTGGGTTTGGAGAGAGAAGGCTCATTTAGGAGTACAGATCTGTTAGCTATGGCTTTTGGAGTAGAGAAAGACGTTTTTTTCCATGGAGAAGGAGTGCAGGGCGTTTTAGAGAGAAGATTTAGAGAGAGAAAGAGATCTGGTGTACACACAAAAAAGGGGGGAAGAAAGTGACGAATTTTTGGAATGTTTGGAGTTTGAAAAGGTTGCTGCAGGCTATGATAACTGACTGACAGCCCATTACAAAGCTTTAAAGTCACCTAGGTGGCCAGATCTAAGAATATCTCCTTTTTTTATTTTTTTTTGTTTTTGTGAAAAATCAAATATATGCTTTTAGGACTAGGCCTCTAGGCTTGGTCAAAGATGGATTAGCATTTTAAGCATTTCACTAAACGTCCAAATTAAAGGGCCCAAGAAGACTCCATTGAGTTCCTAATGGCTAAATATATTGAAAAGCAAAATAGTCCCAAGCAAGAGACACAAGAAGTCATAAGTGAGGGAGCAAAATATGTACAAGACTGAATGAATGATAAGAGGCCAGCCCCACCTATTTATAGGTGAGGAGGACTGGCCGACTGGAGCAGAGGAGTTGGCCGACTGGTAGAATACCAAAAGGGCTGGGAAAAATCCCATAAAAATATGTAAAATAGGGGTGGCCAGCCCACAATCAAGGGCCATACAAATGGGACCAAAAGGACACCAGAAATGGGTAAAAATTGGGGATGAATGTGCTAACAAATTCGTCAGACCCAGTGTCTCACCTTGGGATGCGCCCGTTCTCTTTCAAAAGAAGAAAGATGGAATGTTAAGACTTTGTATTGACTACAGAGGATACAGAGGATTGAATCAATTAACAATTAAAAATAAGTATCCTATTCCTAGGATTGATGAACTTCTGGATCGGTTAAGTGGGACCCAAATGTTCACAAAGATAGATCTTAAATCCGGGTACTACCAGATCAGAATCAAGGAACACGACATCTCGAAGACATCATTCAATACTCGCTATGGGCATTATGAGTTCACAATCATGCCGTTTGGATTGACTAATGCCCTGGCGACATTTAATCGTCTGATGCAGGATATTCTCAGAGAATACTTGGATGATTTTGTTCTTGTCTTCTTTGATGATATCTTGGTATACTCAAAGAATGTTGCAGATCATGAAGATCATGTGCGCAAGGTCCTGGAAATCCTAAGGAAACACCAACTCTTTGCAAAAAAGAGCAAGTGTTCTTTCTCTATTGACCAGGTGGAATACTTGGGATTCATAGTGTCAAAAGATGGGATTTCTCCTGACCCCACAAAGATCCAAGTAGTTGTAGAATGGCTGGAACCCAAGATGGTAAAGGAAGTCAGAGGATTCCTAGGTTTAACCGGATGGTATAGGATCTTTATACCCAGGTATACTCAGATAGCATCCCCTTTAACTAACCTTCTGAAGAAGAGTACCCTTTTTCAATGGACTGCAATGTGTCAGAGTGCCTTTGATAAATTGAAGACAGCCTTAGTAACCAACCCTGTCCTTAAATTGCCAGATTTTACCAAACCCTTTGAGGTAGTTACTGATGCCAGTGGGTTTGCCTTAGGCGGTGCTCTTATGCAGGAACGTCATGCAATAGCCTATGAATCTAGAAAACTCAGAACACATGAGAGAAATTATGCCGTCCATGACTTGGAGTTACTCTCAGTAGTTTATGCTCTGAAGTTGTGGAGACATTATCTTTTGGGACAGAGGTTCACCTTGATGATAGATCATCAAAGTTTGAAGTGGATCTTCACCCAAAGGGATCTCAACATGCATCAAAGGAGATGGATGTAGACCCTGTAAGAATTCGATTTTGAAATTAAGTATTGGCCGGGGAAAGAAAATGTGGTGGCAGATGCACTCAGTAGAAAAGCCTCCTTGCTTGCAATTACAGTGGTGTCGAATCCATTGATCAGTGAAGTAAGGGAGAAAATCATGCAGGACAAATTCTTTGCCCCTATTGCTACCCTTCTGATGCAGGAAAGCAAGACTCCTCAAGAAATGAGTCGAGTTCTTGGGTACAAATTGGATGAAGGATGTATGTATTATAATAATCAGCTATGTATTCCCAATGATGAGGGAATAAAGGGAAGAATTCTAAGAGAAACCCATGATAGCCTGATAGCTGGACATCCAGGGTTTATAAAAACCAATATGTCTATGAAGAAAAGCTTCTTCTGGCCAAGACTCAAAAGGATATACTTGATCATGTGTGAAAATGTTTAATGTGTCTGAGAGTCAAGGTAGAGAGAGTCAAGATGCCAGGGAAGCTGCAGCCTCTAGACATTCCTCAGATGAAGTGGGAATGTATCAATATGGACTTTGTCATTGGATTACCTTTAGTGCAGCCAGGTTACAACTCCATTTTTGTGGTAGTTGACAAGCTAACCAAAATTGCCCATCTGATTCCAGTGAAAGAAACATACACTGTAGTGGATGTTGCCAGAGTTTTTCTCAAAGAGATCTTCAGATTGCATGGCTTACCCCAGGAGGATAGTAAGTGACAGAGATCCCAAATTCACATCGAAATTCTAGATTGCATTCTTTGAAGGAGTAGGAACTTTCTTGGATCTCAGCACAACCTACCACCCCGAATCAGATGGCCAGACTGAAAGAGTGAATCAGGTAATAGAAGATATCCTTCGGTCATGGTGTGTGGTGGGGAACCCAAGAAGTGGTTAAACCATTTGCATTTGGTTGAATTTGCTTACAATGCTTCTTATCATCGAAGCATTGGGATGAGTTCTTTCAAAGCTTTGTATGGACAAGATTGCCTTACACCGTTGACTTGGTGCGACCCATTGATCAGAGTCGAGATGTCCAGACAAATGCTTGATGACATGGACCATCAAATGTAATCAATCCGTAAAGATATTAAAGCAGCCCAAGATAGGCAAAAGCAGTATGCAGATAAAAAGAGATCAGAGAGAGAGTTTGAAGAATCAGATATAGTCTTCATTCGAGTACGACCAAAAAGAAGTTCCTTATCTTTAGGGAAGTACAAGAAGCTCTCTCCCAGATACTGTGGGTCGTATGCTGTTATAAAGAAAGTGGGTGATCTAGCTTATAAACTTCTTATGCCTCCCCATCTCAAGGTACATAATGTGTTCCACGTCAGTTTGCTTAAGAAATATGTACCCATCTGAGTCACGTACTTGATGATGAACAATTAATTTCTCTGACTCAAGGCCAGATGGTACTCTAACCTGAAGAAATCCTTGACGTTCCGACAAAGGTTCTCAGGAGAAGAGTCCTCAGATAATTTTTAGTATAGTGGAAGTTCTTCCCTCTAGAAGACGCCACCTGGGAGAAAGAAGAAGAGTTGGTGAAAGATTACCCCCACTTTGCGAGATGAGGACATCTCGCATTTTTCAAGTGGGAGAGGATGTAAGATTCATCCTCCACAGCTTGAATAATGAATAAGCTTTTACCTCAATCCCATGTAATCATTCCCTATTTTAGAATGCAAGAAAATATTATTTTTCCTTGTTTTTATCTAGAGAGAGAAAAAATTCTAGAGAGAGATAATTCAATATTGAGATATTTTTAGATATAAAAATTCTCCTAATATCTAAAATATATTTCCTTGAAACAGAAGTTCAAAATAAATTCTCTAATGTGCATTAGGAATCAATTAAAAATGATATAAGGGACCTTAGCCTAAGGGTCTAGATTTTCAGAAATTTCTTGATTATGGTCCAATTAAGGTTCATATGGGCCAATAGGATTAATCTAAGTGTTGGGATAAGATAAATCCAAAGAATAAAAGAAAATACCCAAAATGAGTAAATGCTCACATAAGATGAAGAGTTGACTGAATATAAGATTTATTAAGTAAAAATTAAGAGATATTACTAAAAAAATGAGATATTTTAGAGAAATGATGAATTTTTGACACCTTGGTAAGGAAGGGGAGACCTTTGAGGTAGGTGCCTCCTTCACATGTGTGGGAGGTTTTTTAATTCAAAAATATTAAGATATTTTTATCTCTCCTCTCTCCTGGATCAAACTGGATCAAAATGGGAGCTAAACTGGTCCAAATATTGTCCAAATTCAGCCAAACTGAAGCTGAAAAATTCTAGAACTTAGTTGGACTCAGTTAGTGGCCTTCCTCACCTATAAATAGACCCTCATTCTTTTGTATTCTCATCTGTGAACTATACCATGCCAGTATTACATTAAAATACTCATATTTTCTATTCTCCCTTAAAAATCCTCTATTTTTGGAGAGATTGGAGCTTCTCTCTCTCTCCTCAACAATTCTTGGAGCTTTCCTCTCAACAGACTAAACAAATTGATTGGTTGGGGGTTTCCTTCTAAGATAAAGAAGCAAGCAAAATCTAGAGGTAAGAAGTAATTTCATGGTTTTTGATTATATTCTCAAATGATTTCACTTCTCAACCCCTCTCAAGCTTGAGAAGTTTCAAACTAATTGTTTTCAATGCAAAACAAGCTTTCTATAAGAATTCTAATGATTAATCACAAAAAAGTTAGTCTTTATTTTATGTATATATCTCTTTCCTAAAAGAATAGTCATTCCTATGACTAATTCTCTATTCAAATGGATGCTTCTCATTGATAAATTCTCAATTGAAAAATCAAACTCTATGCTAGTTAAGCTAGAGGTTAAGAAAATGACTTTTTTATGCTTTTATGTTAATTAAATTATGGTAAACTTATGATTTAATTCCATAAATTGGATTTAATTCTAAGGATAGTTATTCTATCATAATTGTATTACAAAGTCTTATTCTTTCTAGAAATATTAAAAATTATCAGTAATAGCAGCGAAGCTATGGAAAATTTTTTAGAAACTAATACATAACTCATTTTTATGCATAATGTGAAAAGAGGACTTCCTACCATATTCTAGGATTAGTCATCCTATGCTAAAAGAATGATTTTCATCACATTCATGGAAAACTAATTTTTAGTATTTATGCATAAATTATTAATTAAAGAAAAGAGAAATTTTTGGTATTTTTATTTTTATGCAAAAAGAGGAATTCCCATGATAATGGAGATCCATGTAATTAAATGGAAAAAGAGAAAATTTGATAAATTAAAATAATAAATATTTTTATTTAAATAGAAAGAGAAATTTTAGATAAATTTATTTTTATGCATGAGAAAATTTAAATGATAAAATAGGAATTCCCATGACATTTGGAATTCAATCATTTAAATAGTAAAAGTGGAATTCTTGGCATATTTGAATTAATGGATATTTTTATTTAATTCAAAAAGTAATTTTAGATAAATTTATTTTATGATAAAAGAGGAATCCATGACAATTGGAATCCAATCATTAAATGAGAAAAAGGGAATTTTAAGCTTATTCAAAAAAATGGATATTGGTATTTAGTTAAAATGGATATTGGTATTTAGTTAAAAGAAGAATTTTTATGGTATTTAAGTAGAGAAAGGTTTGAATTAATTTTTGGTGACAAAAGAAGAATTTTCACCATAATTCCACCTAAAGAATTAGAGTTGATAAATTAAAGTGGTAGAAAGAATATCTTTAGATATTTTATGTGGTTAAATCACCAAATTGATATTTACCCAAAATTAGATTAAATAAAACCATTTCTTAATCTATTATGGTTTTAAGAAGGAATGAAATTCATAAAGTTGAAAGTTTCTTACGGTCAGAAGTTCAGTAGATGTTTAACTGAAGAAAATCCTTGTTAGAAGTAAATCGAATGATTTTGGTTAGACCACGATTGTAAGAGGGACGGCCAATAAACTACTTGTCCATCTCTCGATCTGAATCAAGCAAAAACCTCGTGTGACTAATTCCAGTTCTTAATACAAAGAATAGACTACTGTTGAACTGTCCTAGTTTTCCCTTGACCGAAATCACCAAGAATCTAGTTGGACATTCAGTCAAATGATGGGTAGATTACCCTGATGAGAGATCAATGATTCTCATTATGAAATTATGGATTAAGAAAAAAGGGTTTTGTGGAACCAATCTCAAACCGGAAATTTTACTTGCATAGAACCTCTGTTTTCTTTTAAAGGATTGTTTTACGCTAGAATGCTGGAGGAAGCATTTGGTATGTGTTTAAACTAAGACGAGGCTCGTTGGCAACAGCTGGGGAGAGTCGTCGAGGGACGTCGCTCACGGCGGCAAAGCTTGCTGAGGTCTTGACCAGCCTCAGTACGGTTAAAATGGTCCGCTTCCGATACGATGGGCGAGGACTGACGTCGAGAAGCAGTCTGAGTGAAGTGCTAGCTAAGGGCACCTAAGTAGGATCCTAGAGGGTTCTAACTAGGTGATTCACGGGCTCGCGGTTGCTAGGACACCCATGCATGTGTTGAGGAAGATTCGGATGGACTAAAAAGAATGACTTTTGTGAATCAAATTTTGATATTGGATCTCGTTGTTGGTTGGCCAGCTGGTCTTCAACGGATAGTCCAAATGACATATTTTGTAATACAATGGAATCAATATTTTGGAGGATTATGATCAGTAATACTCTGATTTTCATTGAAGGATTATTTTAAAGACAGCTGATCCTATTATAATGGCAATTTCTTATTGGGTGTATGCATGGTATGCCTACGTTAATTTTTGCATGAAACGCCGACTAGGGGGCTTGGGAATTGTTTTCCTCGGTACACGGGCAAAACATAACTAAATTTTTATAAAGGAATCCCACCAATACAGTGGTCGGCGGGCGGTTGGCTAACCCGATTGGGGTTAGGCTAGATCCGGGGATTCTTGCTACGATTAGTTACGTTAGTTAGATTAAGTCCTGGGAAGACCCTTGTTCTATGGGAGGGAATCAACAGCTGTGCCTCATTAAAGGAAGAAAAAAGCGGCAGTGATTCTATGGACCAAGTGCAAGTCTCTTCTTTGATCTAACCATGTGACTTCGGTTCCGTCGGATCAGTTTGAATAGTTAAGACTTTGACCCGTTAGATTAATTCTCCCGTTAGATGATTTCCTGGCGGAATCGCCCGTGTCTTTTGGGCTAGGGAAGTTTTTCCAGGTTTAGTTTCAGAGGAACCGCCGGACTAGTCTCTTGTCCGGATATCCGTGGGCAAGGTCCCGAGTGTGGATCCCTGCCCCGCGTGAGAGGTTGACGCTGCTTCCGCCGCCAGCGCCGTCGGAGGGGGCACTGCAGAGGGGGCGGGGGTCTCGCAGGTAGCGATTCCATGATTGATCTAATTTTGTTATTATCGGTATGAATGCCATTCTTGGAGACTATGTATCCCAAGACCACTCCATGCTTAATCCAAAATTGGCATTTAAGTGGCTTTATTGAGATGTGGTACAATTCTTGGAGACTATGTATCCCAAGGCCACTCCATGCTTAACCCAAAATCAGCATTTAAGTGGCTTTATTGAGATGTGGTACAACTTTTATCTCTCCAAGACTTTTATGAGACAAGTTAGGTGATCTTTCCATTTAGAGTTAACATAGAGATCATTCATGAATACCTCAAGGAACTTTCATATATACTCCTTGTAGGTAGTGCATGTATTAGTCTCTGAAAAAAGTTGTTAGGGCATTGGTTAGGCCGAATGGCATAACACGGTAAGCATACATAGTAAGTCTATACTTCCCATTCCCCAATTCTATAACAACTAATGTGTTGTGCTAGTTTGTTGGATGAATCATGACTTGTTGATTGTAGCCTAATAATCCGTTATATGGGAGTTGTAAGCTTCCTTTTACAACTCTCCAACATTACACATGCTCATATATGGTAATGGCTAGTGATCACAGGTAGTAGTAGCATGAGAATCATGCAGTGATTTGTGGAGATTTAATGGAGATATTCATGAAGAGGAAAGTGGATCTAGATCTTTGCTGAACTATAAATTGATGTACTCTCAATCTCATTTTTAAGTGGATTTAGTAATAGATTTGGGCCTTGTTTATCCTAGCATTAAATCCCCTTAATTACAATTAAGTGTGCTGTTATCTATTTATTAAATCATGGTTTTAATCATTAAATTTGATTCTTTAGATACCAAATTTTAATTTGGTATCAGTCTAGCTTAAGGGGTCTAGAATGTAGAGAGCTAGCTAACAATCCTAGTCTTCGTGTAGATGAGGTGCATAGATGGTGTTTGGAGACATCACATCACCAAGTTAGACTTGTGGACTTGAGGGCTTGCTTATGGTATTCCATCAACTCCAACATTCCACTCTTCTTCTATTATCCTTTTTCTTAGAGACCGAGGAAGTACTCATGTTTTTTTTTTTGGGGGGGATAAAAGGTTGATTTTTTTCATAAGTGTCACCCACTAACTTTAGCCAAGCAAAGTTACAATGCGTTTAAACCTACAACAATCACCTAACTTGTGCTACAATAGCTAGCATTACAAAGAGATAGGGCGCAATGCAATGGATTTGAGGAAAGCACTAATGTAACCTAATACGGCAAAGCTCTTGACAATAGCGTTAGGCTTTTTATGCTTTTAAAAAAAAGAGAGGTATATGATTGAATGAATCGTTAAAGAATCGACATATAAAAATATAAAAGGAGAGCCCATTAAAGCATGATAAAATAAATGTTTTTTCACTAATTAAAACATGATTTATTTCTTTTAAAAAGACTAAAGCTCTTAATTATTGAGTTCCTTCAATGATGTAAGAGATTTTTGGTGTTTCATTCATTGGTGTGAATGTGTTCGATAGGAAGACTTGCCTTTTGATGATCAAGCATGCCCTTTAAAAATGATAAGCGTGCACAATGATCCCATGTTTTGGACGGCCACTGATTTTTTGGGCATTAAAAATAGGTCAAACAACATGACGAATGTCAAAAAGCAACCTTGAGGTAGGTATTTTTCTTGGTAGGGAAGTGAGAAGTTATAGCCTTCCCAATTAAAAAGGTTTTGCTTTGCACTTTTGGCATGAATCTAGAGGTGTCCCATCAGCAATAGCACACATATCCTAAACAAGTGCCTCCTTTGTAATGTTCACTTTTCACCTGAAATAGTTTTTGGTTCTATATAATATCTAATTTTGATTGTTGCTTTAGGGGTGTCTCAAAGGGTCCTCTCCCCGCTTTTTGTAATGCTTTGCCACCTGTTCCAAGCTTGCCATCTCCTCCAAGCTCAACCTCTTCTTGTCATTGTTGTCACCTTTGCCAAGGATACACTCTTCAAATTGAGCCTTTTGGTTTATTTGGACATGGCGAAAATTTTGCCATCCAAACAAAGGGACACTTCTTAGATTTTGCCACATCCACATAATCCAAAGACTCGTGACTTCCAAAATTTATCTTCATGGATCCCCTCCAACATCATGCCAAAAGATGTACATAAACAAGGGACACTTTGCAGATTTTGCCACATCCTGATAGATTTTGGAAGTCATGAGTCTTTGGATTATGTGGACGTGGCAAAATCTAAGAAGTGTCCCTTCGTTTGGATGGCAAAATTTTTGCCACGTCAAGATAATCCAAAAGGCTCGATTTGAAGAGTGTATCCTGTGACAACAATGACATGAGCTTGGAGGAGGTGGCAAGCGTCAAGATAATCCAAAAGGCTCAATTTGAAGAGTGTATCCTCAACAAGGGTGACAACAATGACATGAGCTTGGAGGAGGTGGCAAGCGTGGAACAGGTGGCAAAGCATTGCAAAACGCGGGGAGAGGACCCTTTGAGACACCTCTAAAGCAAAACAGAGGAAAATCAAAGTTATAGAACCAAAAACTATTTGAGGTGAAAAGTGAACATTACAAAGGTGGTACTGTACAAAAACTACATACTTTACTATGTGAAGTGACATAAAAAGGGTGGGTCCGCGTGCTTCCCCCAATAAATAATTATCCATAATATATTATAGGCATGAGCTGCTAGTTTTTGACCTCCAAAACCAGCAGCAGAAGCGGGCTCATAGCCTTACCCCGGTCGGCGGTACGGTGGTCAAAACCTGACCATCCCGCGTGGTGAAATCCTGACCATGAAAAAATATAATTAATTTTGCGGCTATCTTTTCAAAAGTACAAGCTGCTATTAGCCTTTTTCATTATGGACATGTGACCCAAATAAAAGCACGTGCAGGCCGTGCATAGTGCATTGTGTACCGTGTAACGTAGGCTCCTTTGATTTTCGTAATATTTTTGGATATAGCAGCAGTAAGAAATTTGATTCTCCATGTTTGTACCCTGTAACGCCATAGTTGCTTTTTGATGGGCGTCATGCCCTTTTTGAGGATTTTGGCCGTTAAATATTTGTAAAATTTTTAAAGTGCCCGTCAAAAACTACACCTAAACCTATCAATTTTGAAAGACGAGTGCCTATAAAAAATCAAGCCTATTGCTTTATCTTTTACTAACATCATACCCATATAGAAATACACCTCCATATAGAAATACACCTTGTTGAGCTCGAGCCATAAAATAAATGCAAAAAAAACCTCGAGGGAGAGTCACTCATAAATATGTAAGCGAAGCACGTGGGTTCAACTAAACGGGTTTTTTAAATCTCTTTTTTACACATTTTTTACATACAAAAGGGTTTTGGTATTCACAGGTTGAATAAAAAAATGGTGTGATTTATTTATGAAAAAATCATAGAAAAGGGGTTTTTTTAATAGGCCTTGAACGCACATAATATAGAAGGTTTGCATATAGTGAACCCCCCGAGTAAAAAACTTTTTTTTTTGTGTGTGGGCATCATGTCATTTTGAAGGAGACCTAAATGTCAAAATACAATCCTCAGTGGAAAAGTCACAAAACAAGCAAAGGTGCCTCGATTTTTCTTTTTGAGAACCAAGGACTGTTGAGATATCGAGCTCTAGTGAGGCGGTGGACACTGATGACCCGCCTGGGGGATAGGCCCCGCACTTACACCATTGGGATGGTTGGTGAGATCTTGGGTGATATGCGGCCAGTGGGATGACAGGCTGTGTGACAGCCACTCTAGAGACTGGCATAGTTATAGCGCCAGCTCATTTAGTCGGGTTCACACTATAGAGAACCCGTGTATGTATTGGTTAAGTACCTTTCATATTATGTGTACTCTTATTCTTGTATATGGTGTGTTGAGTGTTGAGTAGAGAAGAAGAAGATTTTCAGTCTCTCACCTTGTGTGTTCTCTATTAGGGTTTTGTAAGTGTGTGTGTGTGCTTGCAAGAGCTCAAGCTCTCTTCTCCCCTGCATCTTTTCATGGTATCAGAGCCTGGTTCGTGCTAAGGGCTGAGCTGCAAGCAAGAGAACCACAGGAAGCGGTACGAGGGTAAGAGTTTCAACTACTCTTCCCTATTGTGTTGGTGACTACACCCTTGTCGGGAGCTCTACGGGAGGCACCGGCAAACGATCTCCGATTGAGGAGCTTTCTTCGCGGGAGTGAAGCTATAGGGCAACTATACCGTCCTACGGACTACAATTTTCGGGCCGAAAACGCGTTTCGGGCGCGTCTGGACCTCCGTTTTTCAGAAAGCAGGCGATTTTGAGCACTGCGGGTAAGTCATCGATTCACTGCAGAACTCTGTTTTTAAGAACTGCAGGAAGACAGATTGACTGTGCAGACACTGTGGGTGCTGCAAAGAGGTCTACAGTTGCCATTGGGTGTATGTATGTACATTGAAGTCACTGGTTGTGACATTTGAGAGTACTGCGGTACCGCTGTGCAGAAAATACAGCATTTGTGCAGAAAAACCAGAGTGCAGGTTCTGGTAAAGTTGTGTGTTTGACAAGATGTCTAATGATGGCATAACACAGATTGTGGCTGAGAAGCTTGACAAGAATAACTTCCATGCTTGGAGGTTCAGGTTGACGAATTTCTTGATGGGAAAAGGCTATTGGGACTACATAGAAGGTGAGCATGAAGAGGCACCGGAGATACCGGATATAAATCCGACTGCTGCAGATGTGAAAGAGTTTAAAGACTGGAACCAAGGAGCCAGGAAGGTTATGTATTGGCTTTCCATTAGTATACAGGACACCATGATTGGGCACATTCAGGATGCCAAGTCCCCCAAGGAGGCGTGGGACACCTTGGTAAAGCTTTATGAAACAAATACCAAGGCACGTAAGATACAGTTGAAGAATGAACTTCATACTGTGGAGAAAAAGAGCATGTCTGTGAATGACTATGCGCTAAAGATAAAGGGTATTGTGGAATCCCTTGCATCTATTGGTGTGTCAGTAGATGATGATGACAAGGTGGAAGTCTGTCTACGTGGTCTCGGGCCACAATACAAGGCGTTTAAGACGTCTATTCAGACTCGGGAAAACATTCCCAACTTTACAGATTTGGTGTCTATGCTGATTATCGAAGAGAAGAACTTGGGTGAAGACCAACAGTCTTCACAAAGCAAAAACAATTCAGAGCAACAGGCCTTCTACACGAGTTCAGGAAGAGGACGAGGTAGAGGAGGCCGTGGACGTGGTCAAGGAGGTGGCCGAACAGGTAATCAGAATTATGGCCAGCAGCAGCAACAGCAACAACAGTCCCAGAATCAACAACAACAACAACAGCACGCAGGTGGAAGAGGCAAATTCAGAGGCAGGGGGAGTCAAAGAGGCCGTGGAAATTGGCAAAGGCAGTACAATGATGCACGTGAATGCTATTATTGTGGTAAGCCTGGACATGTGCAGGCAGAATGTTATAAAAAGCAGGCTGACATGCAAAATGGGAAAGTACAGCAAAACAACTATGCATCCTCAAGCAGAAATAATGAGAATAATGAGAGGTTGTTTGTTATGCAGCATGTCGTGAATGCCATGTCTGAAAATGTTGATGCAGCACAAAAAGATAATGTATGGTATGTGGATTCAGGCGCTTCGAACCACATGACGAGTCATGGGGAGTGGTTCAAGGAGATGAAAAACCCGGAAAGACCAGGTTTTGTGGAAACAGGGGATGACACTGCTCATCCAATTGCCCACGTTGGAGATGTGCCATTGTCTATGCAGGATGGCAAAGTGAAGTACCTTGCAGATGTACTTCATGTACCGAACATAACAAAGAATCTGGTTTCAGTTGGCCAGATGATTGAGCAGGGTTTGTAGGTTCGGTTTAACCCTGATGGGTGTTATGTTGAAGATTTCAAAGACAAGTGCAGGTTGGTTGCAAAAGGCAACATAGTGGGCAAAATGTTTACATTAAATGTAGACATGCCTGAAATGAGTGCTGCGATGTTTGCAAATGGTTCAGGAGTTGTTGCAGACACAAACATATGGCATAAAAGAATAGGACATGTAAATGTGCAGAGATTGAAGTCTATGCAGACAAAAGGAATTGTGACAGGACTGCCAAAATTTAAAGTGGAAGGTATGCAGAAAATATGTGAAGCATGCCAATTTGGGAAGCAAACAAAGCATGTGTTTCCACGTAACAGATATGTGAGCAAAAATGCACTAGATGTTGTGCATTCAGATGTATGGGGTCCTACGAAGACCGTGTCTATGGGAGGCTGCAGGTACTATGTCACTTTCATTGATGACCACACAAGGAAAGTGTGGGTATATTTCATGAAGGAGAAGAGTGAGGTGTTCACTCACTTTCAGAATTTCAGAGTTTTGGTTGAAAAGCAAACAGGGAAATATGTAAAGTGCCTAAGGTCAGATGGAGGGGGAGAATACTTCTCCAATGAGTTCTCTGAATTTTTGAAGAAGAATGGTATTCGGAGACAGTTCACATGTAGATACACTCCGCAGCAAAATGGAGTTGCTGAGCGGAAAAACAGGCACATTGCTGAGATTGCGCGAGCAGGAAGAGAGGAATATGCCGCATTGCTATTGGGCTGAGGCTGTTTCTACAGCAGTATACATCATGAATAGGACTCCAACTGCAGCCATACATGATGTAACTCCAGAGGAGAGGTTTACTGGCAGAAAACCAGATTTGTCTCATCTGAAAGTCTTTGGATGCATTGCATATGTGCATGTGCCAGATGAGCTGAGAACTAAGCTGGATCCGAAAGCTGAAAAATGTGTGTTTATTGGATATTCCCTTGAGCAAAAGGGATACAGGTGTTATAACCCTGCTACACGTGAGTTGAGGGTAAGCAGGGATGTTGTCTTTGATGAGATGAGCAGCTGGTATGCTGCTGAGAAAGAAGCTGTTGGGGCTGATGTGAGTGGAAGTGTGGTTGCACAGAATGCAGGTCAGCAATCACAGTCTTTGAGTGGACCAGGAGAGTCCTCATCTAGTGGGTCTGTTGATAGACCATGGAGTGGCAGGCTGCGTCATAATACCAGCCCTGCAAATGTGATTACTACATCACGTAAAGGAAAAGAGAAAGTGGTTGAGCCCCTTGGTATGCCTGACATTTCTGCAGGGCATTCTCATGTTGATGGAGAGTCTAGTGGCTCAGATATGAGCCTTGATGAGGAGCTTGGGATCCCAGCTATGAGAACACCTGGTGTAAAGAAGGCTATGGAGGCCATGAATGAAAAGCTGCGAAGATCAGGGAGAGTGAAGAACCCTGTGCAAAGATTTACATATGATGGTTATGTGGCACATCACTATGCATATATGGCAAAGGTTGTGCAGGTTGTAGAGCCCACATGCATTGATGAGGTTGTTGGAAATGTGTGTTGGGAGAAAGCTATGGATGAGGAGATGGATGCACTATATGGAAATGAAACTTGGGACTTAGTGCAATTGCCAGAAGGCAAGAAAGCCATTGGATGCAAGTGGGTGTACAAAGTTAAACATAACAGTGATGGAAGCATAAACAGGTACAAGGCTAGATTGGTAGCCAAAGGATATGCGCAGACATATGGGATTGATTATGAGGAAACTTTCAGCCCAGTTGCCAAGATGGCAACGGTGAGAGTTGTGATAGCAGTGGCTGCGTCAAAGCAATGGTCTTTACATCAGATGGATGTAAAGAATGCATTCTTGCATGGGGATTTGCAAGAAGAGGTGTATATGTTGCAGCCACCTGGTTATGAGGATGTGGGTCACCCCGAGCATGTTTGCAGGTTGAAGAAAGCCTTGTATGGCTTAAAGCAAGCACCAAGAGCATGGTCTGACAAGATCTCTGAATATCTTGTCACTATTGGCTTTCATGTAGCCAATGCAGATTTCTCATTGTATGTGAGACATGGTGATAGAGGGGTTGTGCTTGTTGTCATCTATGTAGATGACTTGATCATTACGGGGGACCATGATGCAGAGATCTTTGATGTAAAGATCTTGCTAAGACAGAAGTTTGAGATGAAGGATCTGGGGGAGCTCAGATATTTCTTGGGCATTGAGGTGATTAGGTCACCACATGGTATTGGATTACTGCAGAGACAGTATGGCTTGGACATGTTGTCCAAGTATGGTATGACAGGCTGTAAGCCTATTTTTGTGCCATTGGATCAGAATGGCAAGTTGAGTGCAGATTCAGGAGAGATCTTGGAGGATCCTACTATGTACAGGAGCATAGTAGGAAGTTTGATCTACATGACGATCACCAGACCAGATTTGAGCTATGCTGTTGGGTTGGTGAGTCAGTTTATGCAGGTTCCACGGAAACCGCATTTGGATGCTGTGAGACGCATACTGAGGTATGTGAAGTCTACTTTACATTGTGGACTATTCTATGAGACTGGGACAGAGATACGTGTACATGGGTACACAGATGCTGATTGGGCCGGTAGTATCTCAGACAGAAGATCTACCAGTGGATTCATGTTTTCTTTGGGGAGTGCTGCTGTGACTTGGAGCAGCAAGAAGCAGCCTACGGTTGCTCTATCGAGTACGGAGACTGAGTACAGAGGAGCTGCTATGGTAGCATGTGAGGTAGCTTGGTTGAGAAAGCTACTTGCAGATTTGGGTCTATCAGTGGATAGACAAGTTGTCATTTTCTGTGACAACATTAGCAGTATACAGTTGGCCAGGAACCCAGTCTTTCATGCTCGTACGAAGCACATAGAGGTCCACTACCACTTCGTCAGAGAGAAGGTCTTGGCAGGAGACCTTGACCTTGTTTATGTCAGCACAGAGGATCAGGTAGCTGACATCTTCACCAAAGCATTGGGTACAGAGAAGCTCCGCAGATTCAGGGCTTCGCTTGGTGTACATGAGATGGAGTTGAGCTCGAGGGGGAGTGTTGAGATATCGAGCTCTAGTGAGGCGGTGGACACTGATGACCCGCCTGGGGGATAGGCCCCGCACTTACACCACTGGGATGGTTGGTGAGATCTTGGGTGATATGCGGCCAGTGGGATGACAGGCTGTGTGACAGCCACTCTAGAGACTGGCATAGTTATAGCGCCAGCTCATTTAGTCGGGTTCACACTATAGAGAACCCGTGTATGTATTGGTTGAGTACCTTTCATATTATGTGTACTCTTATTCTTGTATATGGTGTGTTGAGTGTTGAGTAGAGAAGAAGAAGATTTTCAGTCTCTCACCTTGTGTGTTCTCTATTAGGGTTTTGTGAGTGTGTGTGTGTGCTTGCAAGAGCTCAAGCTCTCGTCCCCCCTGCATCTTTTCAAGGACCTTATTGAGGCTGAAGACACAAAAGAAGGGCATACAAGACCACTACATTTGTGGAACGTAGGAATGGGCACTTAAGGTTGATGGAGAGCTAAAGGTTGACATCAAAACTTCGAGTCTTAAACCTAAACAAATTGAAGGAGAGCACTTTGATGTGTGAAAGGGAAGGAGAGATCACTATATATGATCCATGATATAGCATAGGAGTTCAACAAATGGGGTATTTCAACATTTATAATTCGAGATAAAAAGAGCATAAATTCATGCATAAGGGATCATACATTTATTAGCCCAAAATATAGAACGAGTGTCCTTAAAATCTCATAATTCATAGATTAAATGTTTTCTAATCATTCACGCTATGTGGGGAGTAGTCACCAATAAAATAATGTATGATAGCACATGAGTTCAACAAAAGGGTCTTTCATATTCATGGACTAAATGTACATATCATAAGAAATTAAAAGGAAGCAAATTTTATTAGCCTAATATTTACAAAACTGTGATCTTTAAAATCTCAAGACTCATAGAAAAGAGGTTTTCTAAGTACACCTTTTTTTGGAGAAAGGCTTGAAATTAACAAAAATATAGATATTTACACCTGGCTTATGTCTACAACTCACACACACTACCACATGCATTTTGTACAAGGGTTCACATCCATCGTACTCAGCAAGGTTCATGTGATAAGAATGACATTGTGATTTTGGTAGGATGCTTTTTTTCTAAATCAGTGTGATTAGCAAATTCCACTATGGTGGCCCCAATGAGAGGTCAAAGTTTATGTAAGGCAATTTCAAGACCTTAGTGCCTATTCCATTATTCGTTGGACATGAGACTCCAACCAACTTGCTAATATATGAACAACCCCTAGAAGCTATTGTGACTAGCCACAATGGCCACTTTAGTTAATGAAGGGCTTCAGGATAGTGCCATGTGTTTCCTTGGAAACCACCACCATGGTGGAAACTCACGGGCCTCACTCTTAAGAAAACCCATTTTTGTATGTGCGGAGGTTATTAAAAAATATATTTGTATACAGGGCTTAAGGGAATATATATATTATTTTTAGTATGTATACATTCTTTCAAATACACTAGAAATTAATAAATAGGACACTTGCTATAAATGTAAGTCTATAAGTGCCCTAATTTAAAATAAGTCTCATGTTGAACTCAAGTGATATCATACATTTTTTTGAGTAAGCCCCTTGAGGGAAGACAAGATAAAGAAAATACTTTGAAGACGAATGGAAAACTTCATGCATCTAACATAAAAATCCTTACCCATTATCTAATGCTTAAACATGAATGATCACGTGCAAATGCACAAAACACCTAAATATTTTAAACTTGTATTGTAGACTTAACATGTAGATAAATGAATTATTCTTCTGCATGACTCAAACAATGGGCAACAAACATGCCCAAACACTCTAGCTATTCATTGTGAACTAGCTTCTATGTTGTAGTCAAAACTACATTTTCTCTAAATGTTACGTAAAAATGGTTAGCAATGCACCAACCTTGTCATGGCATAAATATTAGCTAGATTTACATTGCAATGGTCCCTTTTATGATGAGAAACTACTTTGTATTATGTACAACATAAACGCTTGAGAGAGCCTAGTTCGGACATTGAGTGGGGCCATATGTGGCCAGATGGTTAAGAGATGGCTTAGGAAAGTCTGACATCATGCCAAACAGGGTACATGTAAGCACATGATGATATACCCATATCAAACTACACTAAGGGTAGATGGATATTTTCTCAAGACAACACACTATCCTTGGGTTATGTGGCCCAAACGGGGTGAGTAGGTGACCTTGAATGGGTCTAGAAGCTTCACCATATCCACAGGTCTCTTGTTTAGATTATTATTACCTCAGTTAGGTGATGTGGTTTCGGTATGGTCTATTTGGATCAATGCAAGGTGGCCGACTATCCCCCTTGGGTACTATAAGCATTTGGTAGCTTTTAAAATATTTGGATTTTTTGTTTTGAATTTTTCCCTTATTGCTTTGTGTGCCCTTCTTTTAGACAGTACATACAGTCCTTGGTCTAAGTATTCCTCATAGGAGTGGCAGTTGTTGTAATCATTAATTTAGCAATGGTTTTTATCCATCCATCTCTATTTGAAGTCTTGTTTATTGTGAAGGTCCTACTATTGTGTTAACCCACAAGTTGTAATTTCTTACAAAAAAGAAGATCCAAAACCTCAAAAATGCTTCTACTAGTGCGTGAACAATGCTACATTTTAGACTATAACTTGAGCTAGACCTTTCAAAAGCTATTATTATCCCTTTTACAACACTAGCACATCTTTTACGTTTACATGATTGTGCATGTGTATTTAGGATTGAATTTTTTTAATCAATGTATTTGCTATTTGTGTTTATGTTATGTGTGTGTGCACGTGTTATGTGTGTATGTTATGTGTGTGTGTACATGCACACGTCTGTGACTGTGCACATGCGCACATGTGCGAGTGTGTGTGTGTGTGTGAATATATATATATATGTGTGTGTGTGTGTGTATGTATGTATAACCAAGCCTTTAGGTGATCAAGCTAGGCATGTTAGTAGAGACACATCTAAGGATCCATCCAATGGGATGGCAACATTGGATGATGGGGACCTTAGGACATATTAATCAAGGATAGGCCTTGCATTGATTATTACACACATAATGCAATTTAAAATTTGTAATTTATGTAAATATACTATTAAAAATGCATTTTTGTGATATGTTTCTACTAGCTAGTGTGCTCCACAAGTGAGAGGGCAACAAGAAACTTACTAACAACTTCCAAGCCCTTTTTGGCATCTATCTCAGATGCCTTAACACCTGACAAACAAATAATTCTAGGATACGCAACTTCTTGGGTTCATGTGATAAGAATGACATTGTGATTTTGGTAGGATGCTTTTTTCTAAATCAGTGTGATTAGCAAATTCCACTATGGTGGCCCCAATGAGAGGTCAAAGTTTATGTAAGGCAATTTCAAGACCTTAGTGCCTATTCCATTATTCTTTGGACATGAGACTCCAACCAACTTGCTAATATATGAACAACCCCTAGAAGCTATTGTGACTAGCCACAATGGCCACTTTAGTTAATGAAGGGCTTCAGGATAGTGCCATGTGTTTCCTTGGAAACCACCACCATGGTGGAAACTCACGGGCCTCACTCTTAAGAAAACCCATTTTTGTGTGTGCGGAGGTTATTAAGAAATATATTTGTATATAGGGCTTAAGGGAATATATATATTATTTTTAGTATGTATACATTCTTTCAAATATGCTAGAAATTAATAAATAGGACACTTGCTATAAATGTAAGTCTATAAGTGTCCTAAATTAAAATAAGTCTCATGTTGAACTCAAGTGATATCATACATTTTTTTGAGTAAGCCCCTTGAGGGAAGACAAGATAAAGAAAATACTTTGAAGATGAATGGAAAACTTCATTGTAGACTTAACATGTAGATAAATGAATTATTCTTTTGCATGACTCAAACAATGGGCAACAAACATGCCCAAACACTCTAGTTTATCATTGTGAACTAGCTTCTATGTTGTATTCAAAACTACATTTTCTCTAAATGTTATGTAAAAATGGTTAGCAATGCACCAACCTTGTCATGGCATAAATATTAGCCAGATTTACATTGCAATGGTCCCTTTTATGATGAGAAACTACTTTGTATTATGTACAACATAAACGCTTGAGAGAGCCTAGTTCGGACATTGAGGTGGGGCCATATGTGGCCAGATGGTTAAGAGATGACTTAGGAAAGTCTTACATCATGCCAAACAGGGTACATGTAAGCACATGATGATATACCCATATCAAACTACACTAAGGGTAGATGGATATTTTCTCAAGACAATACACTATCCTTGGGTTATGTGGCCCAAACGGGGTGAGTAGGTGACCTTGAATGGGTCTAGAAGCTTCACCATATCCATAGGTCTCTTGTTTAGATTGGTCAGTTAGGTGATGTGATTTCAGTATCGTCTATTTGGACTCAATGCAAGGTGGCTGACTATCCCCGTTGGGTACTATAAGCATTTGGTAGCTTTTAAAATATTTGGATTTTTTGTTTTGGATTTTTCCCTTATTGCTTTGTGTGCCCTTCTTTCAGACAGTACATACAGTCCTTGGTCTAAGTATCCCTCATAGGAGTGGCAGTTGTTGTAATCATTAATTTAGCAATGGTTTTTATCCATCCATCTCTATTTGAAGTCTTGTTTATTGTGAAGGTCCTACTATTGTGTTAACCCACAAGTTGTAATTTCTTACAAAAAAGAAGATCCAAAACCTCAAAAATGCTTCTACTAGTGCGTGAACAATGCTACATTTTAGACTATAACTTGAGCTAGACCTTTCAAAAGCTATTATTATCCCTTTTACAACACTAGCACATCTTTTACGTTTACATGATTGTGCATGTGTATTTAGGATTGAATTTTTTTAATCAATGTATTTATTCCTCATCCTTAAGACACTCCATGAAGGTCATTATCTCAACTCACTTATTTTCTAACTAGTAAGTGGGTTTTCATCATTGGTGGACAAGTTGTATAAACATGGATGATACTATCATGTTGTTTGTGAAGTTAGCACAAAAAACATGTAATGGTTAAATATATTGATATATTTATTCAATAGTGGCAACAACCACATTATGGGCAAGTTAAAGGTTTAGAACAAACAATTCAAGGAAGAACCTTATAAAAAACACTTTTAAATGTTAATATATCATTTCTTCTTGTTGTGCTCTCCATAGTCACTAGCATCTCCTGAATGCCCATGGAGTTATTTATGCTAGAGCAAGACACCAATTGGCAAATCGATTTTCTCTTGATGTTAACCACTCTGGTTTAACATGGCCTTGACCATCCTATTTTTGTAGGACATTCCACCAACTTACGATACCGTCACTTTATTTTTGCACTAAAAAGACATCCTTGTATTTCAAAAGACACAACATTTTGTATGATAGAAACTGTACTATATATGAGTGCGCAGCCTTACACTGAGCTTATTGTAAAATAAGAAAAGTCTCAAACCTCATATGTAGCTGCTTAGGCTAGTAAAAGGCCACCATGGACTATTTTTAATAGCCAGCCAAGTGTGAACACTAGTCACATGTACATAAGTCAATTTCTCAATGAGAAAAGGATAATCATTCCCCTTTGTAATAGATTGTATGTGAGCTCTCTCTCTCTCTTGCATGTGATTTGTTGTAATCTTGCATTGCATGATGGAGTGCAATTGTGATTAGGGTATGATTAGTGGTTTTCTTTTTACATAATCTTTTCTTTTTCAAGTGAGTGTGAGAGATTACCAAAGTAGAGAGCCTTTCCTTGCTTCCATCATAGCATGATCGAGCACACTCTTTACGTCCCATTGTCTATGGAGCTCTACGTGTGACAACGGGGTGAGGATGCAGATGATCCACCCACAAGAGGAAGCTGCAAATTACCACCACCTACGGCTCTTTGGCAAAATTTCCAACGACAAGTTAATTGATCGAAGACAAGGTAAGTGCTTCAAATTAACACCTGAAAATTGCAATGCTTAGTGAAGCATGACACATTTTTTGAAAGCAATATATTCCATGGCAAGGATTATCATGAGGACTTTATATTATAAACTTCCTTTAGTCATAAAACCGACATATTGTACAGATTTTGAAAATAAAAACCGGAGAGATTTAAGGGTTGTCCTTATTTTGATTGGTTGAAAAATATGTTTTTAAGGGATGCAAATATGCTTCTACGATATGGTGGGCGACGGCGGACCGAGTATGTTGAAGATTCTTAAGTTGGTATACAATGGTACAAATTTTGTCTCTAGGGCAAGAGCTAAGGCCAACAAAATGATTAGGGTACCTTAAGGTGCTTGTGGTCGTGAGATGACGGCGTGGAGCGTCGGGATAGACGGCGTGGAGACGGCGTTCGAACCGGGGGCGTAGATGTTAAAAGCGAGTCGCCTGTACTCTGAGAGGGCGGGTCGAGCCTCCCCTTCAGCTCTCTCTTCTCTTGCCGTCTCGCGTTAGCTACAGCCTGACACAATGTGCGGGGGCACAGAGATGCAAGGTAGACGCCCTCTTCACATTCCCGTTGCTTGTGAAGCTATTCTACATCAATCATCCCATCCCACCTGCAAGTTTTACATCCCTCTGCTAACATCAATTCCACTGATTATGATGAGTTTACGCAATTCCACTGATTATGAAGAGTTTAAGCAGTCCCTTGCCCGATCAGGGTTGCTGATCCGCGGTCCTCCGCGACGCCACCTAGGATCCCCAGCTAGCTGCGAGCGGGTAGGGCTTGCCATCGTAGCTGCCATCCACGCCGAGCTGGACGAATCCGACGAGACCACCTCACTAGGATTTGGCTTCCAGTGTTCAGCAGAGGGTCCTATTTCGCCCACGTCAGAACCAACGCCAGCTCCAGTACACACCAGTCCGCCGATACCCATTTTATTGCAGGCTCAGCAGATCAATCCTGTGCAGCTCAACAGCTCTGTGATAAGCATTGAACAGAATAACTCTCCTCACAAGGCCCCCAACAAAAGACAAGCTTCACGGGGTAGGAATTACAAGGGCCATAGCGTTAATTATACTAATGGCAATGTAGCATCTCGCAAGTCCATCTTCTCCATCGCATTATCCCCACCTAATTTCAATAATCCGAGCTGCAATGGTGGCCCTAGTTTGATGCTATCGCCAGATTTCCTCAGATCTTGCTTC
Organism: Cibotium barometz; assembly: GCF_041138505.1. Taxonomy (NCBI): domain Eukaryota; kingdom Viridiplantae; phylum Streptophyta; class Polypodiopsida; order Cyatheales; family Cibotiaceae; genus Cibotium; species Cibotium barometz. The sequence continues at coordinate 63,907,817 of NC_141046.1, read as the reverse complement.
TTTTGCCAGCGCCTGCTAGGGCCAGGCAAGGACACCTACATGTACAGGTACTAATTACACTAGTGCAACGTTAAACAACTAGCTCTAATTATCTTTCTTAATGGCTGTTATTGGCCTTGATAAGTGTCCATAATATCTACCTCGTGGCCTGAATTTCTTGTGTTCGGATTAACTGAATTTTGCAGAGGCGACCGAGCGTTCTGCTCCATTGACTGCCGGTACAAGCAGATTGTTATAGACGAGCGCAGGGAGAGGTACTCGGCTACAGCTTGCAAAGGCGATCAAGGCGCTGTAGCCTGTAAATATAACTATCACTTGACTACAACTTCACTGTCTACAAGTAACTAGAAGCACATAGGTCTTATCGATGTGCTAGCCTCTAATATGAAGTCAATACAAGGAGCGACCCCTAGGCTTGAGTTTAAGGCTCTCACACTCTCACAAGGCAGGTCTCGGCCCACTTGCCTATAAGTTGCAAACCCATCTTTCCACCCACTGTTTGTAACTAAACACAAGAAAATCTACACCACTCCAACATTTTTAGTGTGTATAATGGGAGGTTAACCATCGTACCATTGAATGTGTCAACATGGCTACAAGAAGCCAAGGTGCGAACTAAATAAAATCTGCCAATGCTGAAAGTTCAAAATAGGTCGAGGTTGTAATACATCAAACCAACAAGGATCCAAAGCTGAAGGATAATTTTTTAAAATCAAAATAGAAACTAAATGGAGACAAACAAGCCTCGAACCAACCAAAAGCTCAACCTAAATATATAGAACCTTAGAAACCAAAAAAATCAAGCCTAAACTAGCATTTCTTTCAGTACCTTTTTCTGCATTGCAACACTCGCAAGCTAAACACATTTTTTTTTAAAAGTTTAGATATTCTTATGAATGCCCATGGGGGGTCTTTACCACTTAGAAAAGAAAGTGAACTTAGCAAACTATAAAATAGTGTTACGATTCATATGATGGAATGTTGACACATTTTTTACTTCATTAACCTACTTTGTTCTCTCTCTCTCTCTCTCTCTCTCTCACCTATAGAGAATATTTTCACAATTATGTGAGTGTATATATGTACTAACAGAAACAATTAAGCAATTGAAAATTTCATAAAAGCACTTTGAAACAACCTTGCAATGACTAGAGAGTAAGTCATTCCAAGTACAAAAGGGTTTTTGCTTAATAAAGACATTCTTTTCTTATGTGTTGGTAAGGCACCAATTAAGAATGTATGGAATCTTACACTACACTCTTCCACATACTTAGAACTTGGCTTGAAAATTGTGCTACGAAAAATTTAGAATTTGGGTTGAGGAAATCGATCAAGCTTGTACAAGGCAATATTTTAGCATATTAGGCTCATAGAAAAATGGTAACCTTACTATTGTACACCATCGACCAACAATTTTAGATGTTAATTATGTTATAACTCAAGACCAAAGGTTGTGTCTAAGGTGACAAGTTCACTTGACTCAATTTTTCTTATGGCGCTGGTAACACTATTACATTTTTGGTGCTATAAGCTATAACATTTTTGGTGCTTGCTGCTTTTACAGAGGATACCTATGCTGCTTCTTCCAACTTTGTAATGAAGCGGTGGACACATAATTGTGGACACGACTTGTACATATGAGGCCAAGGGCCAAGCATAAGTGTATTGGGCCAAAGGGCCAATTGTAATTAAGGGTCATAGGCTTATGGGCCAAAGACCAAGTGGGGGTGGACACTAATAAGTGTGTGTGAAAAGGGGGCCATGGTATATAGGCCAATGTGGATAGCTAATCACAATTAACTCATACTAATCAAATTTATAAGCTAATCAGCTTTAATGGCAATCTTGCCCTTCTCCTTCCCTACTCATGGATGGTGCTCCTACACCCATGTTGTCACTCCATGCTTTGAGTGGCCATAGCTAGTTCTTTGCAGTGGTATCAGAACTTTCCATTGATCCTATTTTCCCCAAATTTCACCATGAAGTCAATATTAGATAAAGTGGGAAAAATCCCATTCCCATGAAAAAAGGGGGGTATGGTAAACTCATCCAAAAGTTTGTCAAAACATATTCATGTGACATATCATTGGAAAGAGCTTGAAAAGTAGAATCTAGATCTACTTTGTCCGACAAATTTGGAGTTTGCATGTTCAAGTTATGGCCAAAACAAAATTTTTAAATACATTCCCATTTTGAGGGATTTTTTCCATTTTATCTAATATTGACTTCATGTTTTGCTGCAAAATTTTCAGCCTCTTTTGTGCTCCAAGAAAACCCTAGAATCCCATGGATTTCATCAAATTTCTTGCTCATACTTCATGTCCATGTAGTCAAGAATCTACACAAGCTTTAGTGATGATTCTTGGGCACATTTGATAGGAGATTTGAGCCTTGGAAGATCTATAGGCTTGCGGTGAAAATTCATGAGGTTGGTGCCATTTTTCGTGAGAAATGGACCGTGGAAGCTTCAATAGCTAGTCTAAATACCTTATTTACCTTAGCAAAGATGTTTCCCATCACATTTGACTAATTGGAGGCCCTATTTCTTGAGATATGAAGCTATGGGACTCTCCAAAATCTAAAAAACATAGGTCCACATTTTTCTTCATGGCAAAGGTATTCTCCACCATACACTCATAAGCAAGGCCTTAAGGTAATCTTTAAGCATTTGCTAAGCTTTTCCTTGCATTTCTTGCTTGAATCTTAGAGTTCTTGAATCCTTCTTTGATATTTAGGGCTTTCTTCCAAGAAACCCTAATTTCTTAACATTGGCCATTCCAACTTTCCATTAGCCTTGTCCAATCATCATTAATTACACTAATGATGCCATTACACAAGATAATACTTCAAATAGACCAATGATCAAGCCATATGTCCCAAGTTTGGGGGTTTTTTTATCAAACCCATACACCATTGGATGCCATTGGAAACAGTTGATACTTCTTCAATCATTGGTGTGACATTCACCCTTGAATTGTTTTCACATTAAACCATGGGGATTGAGGACATTAAGAAGATCAATTGTATTCCCAAATAACCTCTTCTACATGACATTAATGCAAGTTTGTTCAGGAATTGGATTCAAAGAGAAGTCATATGGCATGAGATTGGAGTGTAGGGTGTAGCCGTCCTTGCAGAAATATTAGAAAAGTACAAGGTAATTTTTCTAGATACATTCCCGGAGGACCTCGCTGATCTTAAGGGACTGTATTTTGGGAAGCTGTTCGAGGAAATGGTTGGATCCCTAAAGAAACAAGGTGTGGTATCTTCAAACCCTGCTATTGTCAAGGCTACGAAGCAGCGTGCTGTGTTTAGGTGTGTAACATTATACAAAGCTTACTTACTACTTAGTTGTACTCTTATATTTGTAAATTGAACGAAAATAATAATGTGTAGATGGATTTGTAAGTGCCATGCGGAGAGATATATTGCATATGTGCCTACAATCTTAAAAGATTGGCGCAATCTAAAACATGAGAGCACTATGTATATATAGCGACAACTTCAAGACCTTTGGGATGCATGGATATATAAGAGATGCCCATTGTTCCTTGACTTTCCAAGTGAAAAATTTCCCAAGAGCAAGAAGGAGATGTATACTCGGGCCTGTAAAGCGAAGCAGTCAACCATGGTATGAAATATACAATTAGATATTTCACTTTATTTTAAATATTTTTTCTTATATCTTTTCAAATTGTGAATTCTATTGTGAAGCCTATAAGTCTACATGACAAATCACATGATCAAGGCCAAGGCAAAGGTCTTATGAAAGATGAAGGGGATGATGAAGATGAAGAGGATTATGATGATGAAGGGGCAAAAGTGCCAAAGAAGGATGCAATGAAGGGAAAGGAAAAAGGAAAGGCACTACAAGAAGAGGATTACTCTGATACCTCTCCATCAGAATATGACAAAAGCAATTTTGATGATAGCACTCGCAAGATCGAGGCAACCCCAAAAGTTGAAGAAGTGGGTCATGCAACAACACTAGTAGGGCACTCTTTTACTTGTGGTTCATTGGTATTATTGTTACATTATTTGGATACTAACATAGATTAAGTTATGGATTCAGATAAGCTTGGAAAGAGGTGAAGCGCCAAATGCACCATTGTGACATATTAATCTACCTAGCTTGGGTGACCTAACCCCAATCCAAATGAATTTGCCAAGTATGATTTTACTCATTGGTAATGATAATGTAATGTATTTGTGTGGTGCATGTACTTTCTTACAAAATGTACGCTTTGTAGGAGTGTCTTGTCATACCACGAAATCAGTCCTTGGTGTTCTAAGCGAACATCAAAGTGCTAGTTCCTCTACCATTATAGAAGCCTCGGCATTAATAGGTGTAATAATCAATTGTGACCAGATGTGAAAGGATTGTAAAGGTGTGCCTTTTATATCCTACATTAGAAGAACTCGGAGCTCATTTTGGGGCCCTATAAGAAATTCACTATTTTCTTATTTATCTTGCTTTTAAACTACGTAAAATAGTCACAATAGGTCCAAAATCGTCAGTTTGAGGCAATAAATATACTGTTGCTCACAAACAATGAGGTCTTATCATTAAAAACTTTTAGATACCTTTTTCATAGGTTTGGCTCACACGTATGAATGATTTTTCTGTCAGTATTATATAACTAATCTCTCTCATTTCGAATTTAAAAATGTTTAGCGCCTTCTTCAACTCTCAAACAAAACAATATATAGTAAGAAAAAATACATCGCATTGTTGTGAAACATGGCAGAAGGAGAAACCAGTAGGAAACGACTTCGTCATTTTCATGTCGACTTGGAACAACACTATGCACCGATATTGAAGCGCCAAAAGAGTTTGCATCTATGCACTAAGCAAAGAGACATGCTGCGGAAAGGAGGTTTGCAGCATATAGACTTGTGGTGTGACAGAGGCATCTATCCAACATGCATCATTAGAAATCCAACACCTCCATTCTCTAATCCAACAACTCTATTGAAGTTTGTAGGCAATGGAGTAAATGGATTGTATGGATACGTCTCAGCTCAATGTGCTAATGCAAATATGTACAAGAATTTATATCTACGAGAGGAGGCAAGCAGAAGGCAAGATAAGATAGAGTGTGTGGCATTGAAGCAACTTCTAGAAAATGAGAAGGAAGAACATAAAAAGACAAAGGCAATGCTACTGAAAGCGAGGAGAAAAGGAACTGTATTAGGAGAGAGACTACGGAATAGAAAAATCCGAAACATTGCAGAGTTGAAGGCTGGCTCTGGAGGATGTAAGCGCAGAATTCAAAAAGTAAGGTATGACGATATCTTATTGTTAACTTCCATTAATGAGCATCTAGAAATGTAAGTATTTGCATGTTTATTTCTTCATTGCATCCAAATTGTTTAAACGAATGAAGAAGTTCTAAAAAATTTCAATGTTAATCAATGAACTTTTAAAGGTGAGTTATAAGTGTCTCATTGTAGAGAAGTTATATATATTTAAAAATGTATAATTGTAGATGTGTTTCTTTCTTGTTGTAGTAGGGAAATTTTAAGGCTTGGTGAAGTAAATGAAAATTCCAATCTTGTTCCAGTGAAGCAAATAAAAGGTTTAGTCTCTAAAGTTGTCGTGCAGCTCGCTTGATAGATGAAAAAAAGTTCAAAAGGGTGAAACGTGATGCTGTATATGAGAAAGTAGAGTTGATGTCAAAAAAATTCAAGAAGCCCTTGATATGAGTGGGGTGAGTAGAAAAGGATATGCTTCAATCTTTAACATCGTTTCTTCTACTCTCAAAGATCAATGGATAAAACGTGTATTGTTACCCACCCCAGCAGCAGTGTGGCGCCAAAGAGGTCTTCTAAATCAGGAAATAGATGACTTCATTGGACAATATTTACATATCAAAAATGTATATGAAGGGGCCAAAGGAAGGACTGTATATGATCCTTTGAATAATATTTTTGTGGAGCTGCAACAATTACAGAGAAGAATGGTGGAGTTTTATAACATCACACTTGAGGAATGTAAAGGAGTTTTAAAGTTTGTTGTTAAGCTTGACGAATGTGAAATTGTAAAGGAAAAGAAGATAGAAAGAGTGACTATTACTTTGATGAATCGGGCACTTGATCCATCAATCTCACAAAGACCAGTTCAAAGTACTTTAGCGTCCAATCAGAAAAACATGTATGGTGGTTGGGATCATTTGAGGTATGGATTTTCTTATTTTTGGTGTTAGTATTTGTTGAATATACATGTATATTTTTTAATAAACTTCTACCATATCATTCTATTGTAATGGCAGGTGAAGACAGAGGACCATGAAACACTTAACTGGGTTTTTCACCAGACAAATATACCCTCAACTGTAAGGAGTCAAATTTTAGGGGGTCATCTTCATGTTCCAGGAAAAGGTGATTTTCAAGTAGAATGGCATATGGCAGGTGATCTTAAGACATTTAAGTGTATGTACAATATCAGTAAAGGGGGTAACTCCAAATCTCCTTGCTTGTATTGTAAACAACCAGCCCATGTGTTGGATTTCAAATGGTGGAGAAGAGCACCCAATAGGGACAAGGAAGATCCAAATTTTAAAGCAGTTCTTGATATTCCATTATCCAATGTTCACATTTGCACATTGCATGCATTGTGTAGAATTATTGAGAAACTTGTTTTTCTATATATTGGATTTGCCTGGAAACTTTGGCCTGAGGTGAAAAGAAAAGAGGCAATACAATCATTGGAAGCGGTATTATCAGAAATTGGTCTACATGGTGGAGATGTTCATATAACAAAAGATCTTAAGAAATCTACAAATGGTAAAGAGGTACCTATCAAGCCATCCATTGGTGGAGTAAAGGCCAGAAGGTTTTTATCACGTCCACAAAATACAACAAGAAAACAGGGTAGACAATCAGAATATGTATCCAGAATAAAATACAATGTGTGGAAGCAAGTCCACAATGCAATAAAAGATCATCAGGCAGATGGGATGGCACGAGATGTGAAAGCTGAGGTGTGGAAATTGTTGGACAAGCTATTTGTTTATTGTGACAAAGTTTCTTGGAACAAAAATGATCAACATGCATTTGAGAAAGAGGTTAAGAATTTCGGAAAGGCAATGAAGGAAGCATGGACAACCTGCAACATAACCCATAACATGGTGACAACACTAACTTCCACCCAATTGTTCAATTTTGAGAACAAAATGATTTGTATTTTCTGTGTTTTCTAATGCTAGACTCTTTCTGTGTCCAAACAACATATTATCTACAACCATCTTCCATTCTTTGTAAAAAAGTATGGATGCCCTGCAATCTGGTCTACACAAGGAATGGAAAAATCACACTACATGGCCTGTAATGCTTTCTTTAGACATACACAACATTTTGGAGGAAAACAAAAAGGCAACAGCTTAAAGGAAGTGTTTCAATGGTTTTATCGAGGCGTACTTCAAAAGATCGAAACAAAGAGAAAGGTCAATGCATCTCAAGTCAAGATAGCCTTTCAAGTAGCTTAGAAGCAGAGAAGACAGAAAATTTTAGAGAGTTCAAATGCAGCAGAGAGACATGCTGAATGGAGAAAATCAAAGGTCTTTGTAGATCACAAATGGGTGGATAGAATACAAGTGTAAATATTGTGTATCTCATAATCTCATAATTGAAAACACTTCTCAAATTTTGATGCATAGAAAATACAGAATACAAAAGATACAGCAGAAATAAATTGTTGTTCTAAAGCTAAATATACAATGACAATCATCTTATAGCTAATGGCCTTAGGGTTTCTCCCAAGGTCTACCAATGGGAACCCTCCCTTTCACTTTACTTGGAGACTTCTTTTTCTTCAATGACACCAGAGTGCTCTGAGATCTTCCTTGTTCTGGTGAGGTTGGTTCTCGAGCACTTTCTCCTTCCTCCAAATTCTTTGGTGATCCCAATAGTGCTGGCTCTCGGTTCCGTATAAGTTTGTGCTTACCATAAGGCTCGAGACTGAGAGGATTCTTTATACCAGCAGAAAGCGAGCGCATAGGCAGTATATGATAAAAAATATCCTGCTCTTCTAGAGCACTGTTTTCTGGAATAATAACCAAAAATATGTAAGGCAGACCTCTTCTCTATCAATATCACTTTGTCTGCAGACCATGAAAGGGAATGGCTACCCAGGGCCTCTGACATACACTTGAAAAAAAGAATTATTGCTTTCCCATTGTTGCTCATTGTCCCATGGTATATTAACAATTTGGCATTGCATAAGTCATCTTCAATATCCAACTGCATGTAGACAATATTGTTAGATTACCTAAATGGTAACTAGAACTCAAAAGCAGGGATTGAAATATCACAAAAGTACACAAATAAGATGCCATTACCTTCATATTCTCATCCTACTCAAGCAAGTTCTCTTTTCACAATGAGATACTATGTTCTGATGTCTGCTCAGAATGATGTGCCAGAGCTGAGCTTCCAGTGAGATTCATACAGGCTTGTACCTCTTTATTAAAGACTTCATCATCCACCTCTTGAAAATTACTTGCCTCCTTAAAACACGTAGAAAGTTCCAATGCATGATTGAACTTGTCTTCTAGGTCTAGCAAGGGATCATCATCTATCATTACTTCCTTGTCCACCTTGCATGATTGAGCTATGAGGCCAAGTGCATAGTCCTCTCTTAGATTGAAAATGCACATGTCATTTAGGAAAACATATTCTCCACCTTCTATCTTGAATGATGGAAGGATGGGAACAGCATAACTGGAACTATCAAGCTCAATTTTATCCACTGTAACTGCATCTCTTAAAGTCTCTGATTTCAGAGATATAAGATCAAGTGCTGCAATAGTAGACTTCTCCTCCTCTAGATTAATGCTTTGCTCCTCATCTTGAAGTTCTTCACTCTGATCACTTGCCAACTCCTCCTCCTTTTCCTCATATTCTTCCAAGTCATGTTCTTGAGCAGACTTTTCAAAAACACCAAGCTCAACATAATGTAAATAAATGGCAAATGCAAAGCTCTCCTCCAATATCCTACAGCCCCTCTTGTGGAGATTGCAGATACCCTTGAAGCAGCCAAGTAGAACATCAAATCTCCTGTTCAATTGATACCTCAGCTTATCACTTTGGCATAAGTCCTTGATATGCACAAAAGCCTCATCCTTATTCACAATCCTTCCATCAGCTCTGCTGTCATCTGTCTAAACTCGTCCTCCAAAAAGTGTTTGTGCTGAGCCACAATGTCAGTCAATTTGAAAGGAGTGTTGAACATCCTGTGAAATGTTGGATACTCCTTTTGGGCATTGGATTTTTGGAGAAACTCAAAAAGCTGTAGGTCTGGTGACTTTTGCTCTTCCAGAGGCTTCCTTGGCTCACCAGATTTGATTACTCGTTTGCTACTGGTACTTTGCCTCTTAGCTGTAATGAAAAATATCATAGCACAAATAAAAAATAATTCATATTTTCTCATATAAAGAAGAGTAAATTCAAATATTCCTCACCTGGACCTTCCTCAGCTTTGATAGAGTATCTTGACAGGTCCAATGTTCTCTTGGCAGGAGCAATATCCAAAACTGCACATGCACATAAAGATACACAGAGAGATGAGAAGAAAATCATTACAGAATATATCGGTAAAGGCCAGAAAATACGAGATATGCATCGATTCTCATCACAAAATACTTTTTGTCGGAAAACGCGATTTTGACATGTCTTTGCAGCCAGAATCTTGAAATCGCATTTCATTGCGAATATTCTTTGTATGCTTTAGAACTCATATACTAGCCTATGTAATTTAGGGAGAGGATATACAAGAAAGTGTAACGAAATCTGCTAGAAAACGCGATATTGTGTCCCCCTCATGCAAAACCATCCTATATCGCGTTTCCATCAAAACCACCTTTATATCGCGTTTTCGATATTGGAACTACTACACTTCGGGGTCCGACAACATCGACAAGCGCATGTTTGTGGAATGTCACACAGAAGTCTCAGATGCTGACAATACAGAATATAATATTGTAGTATAAAATCATCAAGGGAAAAATGAGGGGGAATCGAGAAAGTACATAGGACAGAAATGTGCCAAAAAGTATAAGAAAGAGAGAAATAGAGATATTTGGTAAGCTCTCAAAAACTATTCACCTCAAGGATTCCTTGAGAGAATTAGGGTGCATTTTTTGTCACATCCACCAAAAATACATCTATGTAGGCTCATTCCAATTAGAAAATTAAGTCCATCTACATAAAAATATCTCTTAAGGTCTTTTATGAAAATGGTGATTACTTGGAAAGTAAGGGTGTCTTCATTGATTCCATCCTTGATTTGGAGGGGGAGAAGACATCTCTTACATATGAGAGGAGGGAGTCATGGAGTGATGCATATGGAAGACTATAAATGATAGGCTTAAGAAGATCTTGGATAATGATACAGTGGGGTCCATACCTTAGGGACAAAATGATCCACATACTTGATGGAAATAATTGACACAAAACATTCATGGATTGCATCAAAAGAGGTTAGTATATTTTAATTGTTTAAGTCAATTTGATTGATTTCTTTATTTTAGTCATTTAGATTTGTGTTTATATGCTACTACAAAATTCCTAAATGATTTTCCAATGCACTATAGCATACTTTGAAATTTTGTTTCATTCAAGAACAATGAGGTTGAAGAACTTTTGTTTTCTCTCACTCGATTGAACAAGTCGGAAATTTATCTCATTGGCTTGAACTTCTATTGTCTTATCAAATTAAACTATATGTGTTTTGGATCATCACTTGAAATGATGCCATGTGTGGTAGGATAAATGAGTTTGGGTATATCCTAACACATTCGAAGACAAGATTTTTTAGTTTAGGTATGTTCCCAACATTTTAGGACATAAGCTTTTTCAGATTAGGAAACTTGGGGAATCAAACCTTACTACACTTATTGTTACACTTATTGTTGGGTTTGGGTATGTTGCCAACATTTTAGGAGATAAGCTTTTTTATATTAGGAAACTTGGGGAATCAGACCTTACTATAGTTATTTTTGGGTTTGATGAAGAAGATAAGAAATGGATTAAAGTAGAGTTGAGCAAGATAGTTGATGCAAGAGGAAAAAAGAGTTGGTACAAAATTCCAATTCAAATACTCGCATAGCTTATTTTTTATAAGGTAATCCAATAACTTGTATTTTATAATTAGAGATTACATTTGTTGTCCATTTTCTTTCATTCTAACTCTTATCCACTATGTTTTCTATCAAAGGATGAAATGGAACAAAAAGTGCATGAAAGAACAAAGGGCATGGATAATGAGGCCTTACAAAAGGTCATAAGAGAGGTAGAGGTGTTATATAGAGGAAAAGTATGGAATTATATGAGGCTCAAAAATCCTCACAATGGTGAGTGTTATTGGCATGCTTTGCACTCTCTACTATGGCATGAGCCAATCAAAACACATGGCCATAGAGAAGAAATTAAATACGATTGGTGCCACCTACATTAAAGATAAAGATAAGGCCTATCTTGTGGGGGTGCTACAATTACCAATCTCTTATATGCACCTTGGAGTACTTACCTAATGACAAAAGGAAGATAAGAGACTAGCTACACATGTTTATTTATTAGCTTCAAATCTCTCGATTGGGGGTCAGATTATTATACGATATACATAATGCAAATAGAGTGACGCTTCCTTACTAGGTAATATATACATAGAGTATGTCATGACCAATCAAAGAAAGTACTTTAGAAAGGCTTTCAAGACTCATCAAGGAAGGATAAGATTCAACAATAACATTGAGAACCAACCTGATCTTTACAAGTCTACACAATGTGTTATTTATAGGTTACCTTCTTTCTATTTTCTTCTTAACTTATTAAATTTATCATTATAGACTCATTTCAAAATCAACCTATGTAATAAGCAAGTCGCTTCTAGAGCTTTTGATCATGGGTTCACTTGAGAGTGTGACTCCTCTTGCAACTACATGGGCTTGTTACGACACACCCTTATATATGTATGAAGACTAATAGTTGGAAAGAGTAAGTGTGTGACCTTTGAGTTCTTATTATACTAGAGTCTACTATTTATTCTTATGCTTTTTAAGTCTATGTATGGGATGTTTCTATTATTGAGAGGGATCATTGCCTATGGTGGTTGGACATAGAAAAAACATTAGCCCTAGATGAAGAGATGGATCTTTATCAACAAATGACATAAGTTTGTATTACTTCTACGAACACAACTTGAGATTATAGATGAGATAAGTGAGAGTCAATAATCTTTCATGAGTTTTAATAATTATATGCTGTAACATTATTTCGTATGTGTGGCATTTGTTTAGAATAATCCGATTGCATCCCATGCCCAGTCTACTACATCGGCAGATGTATGTGTGGCATTTCTTTAGAATACTCCGATTGCATCCCATGCCTAGTCTACTACATTGGCAAACACACTACTCATGCCACCTATGAACCTATGACTATACTCGTGCCACCTATGATCCTAGGACTACACTACTCATGCCCAGTCTACTACATCGGTGGCTACACTACTCATACTACCTGTGAACCTAGGACAACAACTTGTACAATAGGATTTGCAAAGGTAGCACAAGAGGCAAGTGACAAAAGCACGGAGTAGTAGCATCGATGGGGAAAGGAGACTGAGAACATTGGAGATCCTATAGATATTTTATAACCAAAAGATCAGTATACTCTCCACATATATCACAATGGATATTCTCACAAGGTGAAGCAATTGTAACATTTAAAATTTATGATAGGAATTATATTTGCATTTAATGTAAGCATTGTATATCTTGCATTAGATGTTCAGAGTTGGAAACAACCGTCTACCATCATGAGTGGAGTTATGGAAGCTTTAAGACTAAAAGAAGGGTAAGGTGTGGTACACTTACACAACTTTTTTTGGGTACTTAATAGGTGGTTTAAAATCTCCATGTGAATCTCTCAAAATAATAAATTTTAAAACTCAACGAAGGGATCACTTTTTGCGTTCAAATAATACAATTTGTCAATTGAAACAAAAAGATTGTTTAAGGCTGAAAATTAGATGCTCTTTTTGTCTACTTTTTTATCTTTAAGTTTGTTATAATCGGATGTAATGTAAAGTGTCTTTTGGATCTGGATGGAAGTTAGAAGTCGTGGGAGTCTTTATAGATGAAGTAGTTTTTGGTGGTTGGGGGGGAAGACGAAGATTAAGATGTTTTCTGGGCGGATTTTCTGTGTAGTTATGGGCGGATTTCTGAATGCAAGATGCAGTTGGTCAATCTACTTATCAATCTAGTTGTCACGCTTTTTTGTCACGAGTGCTGTCATTCAGTTTGTCAAGTAGTTTGTCAGAAAGTCTGAAGTTCTTTAAAGTTTGTGGAAGATGTGATAAGCAATAAACACTTGGCGATCACGGTGTTTGTGATGAATTTCATGCGCGGGCTTACATTCTTCTGTTAATGGTGAGTGCTGGAAGATGAAGAGATTCATGTAGGCAATGGTTAGATTTTTTTTCATTCATGCATTAATAGTGGCAGGGGTTTGAGTTCGCTCTGGAGGATTCAGGGGAATCATCTCGTTTCTATTTTACAAGGTCAAGAGCAAGGAGTTTGGGTTTGCAGCATCGGGGAGATGACCAACATCAACTACGGTCGCATGAAGGAGATGACAGTGGAATGTCAACAGATAGTTCTGATGAGGATTCAGAGAATGCGGTGGTTAATTCAGGGGCAGCAACTCCAGGATTAGCAGGAGGATTTCCACATGTATTAGCAACAGCAGTAATACAACAGGCATTATTGCCTCGAAGGCGGTTGCAATTCAATCCGTTACCGAATAGGAGAACCAACAGGCAGGTATCCCCAAATAGACCTTTTAACATGGCAGCAGAGCGGGCTAGAGCAAATTTGCGCGTCAAATTCGGAAGCTTTTCAAGAAAGTCAAAAGAAGACCCTGATTGTCACGTAGCTCAATTTGAGACTCGATGGCAGGCTAGAGGATTTGCTGGAGTATATGATGCGCAAGCCAAAATGCGCCAGTTTGAGGCAACATTTGAGGGGAAAGCTGTGCAATGGTTTAGCAATTTTGTGCCAGGACATTTTACAGATTATGATGCATTGAGGATTGAATTATTGAATCGGTTCCGGGTGGAAAAGACCGCCAATGATGTGTTGACAAAGCTTAAAGCAGTAAAGCAAAAGAGGATGTTTGTGGAAGATTATACATAGAGGTTCAATTGGTATGTGAGAAGGCTCACTCCTCAAGAAAGGCCTACTGATGAGATGCTGGCATATTATGTTAAAGGCCTCAGAAAGGAGTTGTGGAATGCAGTAGTAGCTGGTGTTGATGTTGCGAGAGGAATGAATGAACTCATTAATACTGCAACTCGAGGGGAGAAAAGGTTTGGTTTATCAGGTTTGAGCTATGGAAAAAGGCATTCAAAGAGGAAGAAGAAGAAGAAGGAGAAAAAGAGGAAGAAGTCAAGTGATGACAGTACGGATGAGGATTCGGAGTCGGATTCGGATACGGATTCTGATACGGATTCAAGTTCAGGCAGTGATGATGATTCTAGTAGTGATTCGGAGTCAGAGGATGATGAGCACAAAAGGAAGAAACAAAAGAGGAAGTCAAGTAAGAAGTCAAAGGAAAAGACCAAGGAGGTGTCAGTGGAGAAGGCTGTGGAAAAGAAGTTGAAAGAGGTGGGACTTCAAAAGGAGTTAGAAAAGAAGATAGAGCACTGTGACATTTGTGTCACAAGACAATGGATTGCTGGTATAATCCTAGCTTTAGGGGGGTAATTCCTGAGAGAATACAACAAAAGATGCAGCAAAATATGACACAGTCTCATGGCATTTTTCTGGAAACTTCGGATGAGCAGAGATCATTTGAAATCAAGGATGGCAGAGGCCGCAACAACCCTATCCGAATTGGAGACCATCAGGGAGACCACCATTTAGAGGAAATTTTAATTAATGAGGAAGATCAAGATTTGGTGGATGGCAAAATTTTCGGCCATCATGGGGAAGGAATTGGAATCAACAATAGGGATGGTCACAACAGCAAAATTGGCAGCCGCCACCGAATTGGAATCAGCAAGGCTAGAATCAGCAGAACTGGACTCCGCAGGGGTGGAATCAACCAAGACCTCCTCAACAACTACCTCAGTTACCTGTGCCACCTATGCAGCACAGGCAGAAGTGAATAAACCTCCTCAGAGTAATATGGTGAATGTGGATGTTTGTTTGGAAGCAAGAGCAAGTGGAGTAATGGCAGAATGTGGGATAACATGTGACTGTTCGGAGTGTGTTGTACGGGACTCAGAAGTTTTGGTAGTTACACGTTCCAAAGCAAAGCTAAAGTCTCCATTGGATTGGGAGGAACAGAAGGATGTTTGTGAAGAAGTAACTGAAGGAATTTTGGATGTTCAACAGAAAGAGGAAATGCAGAAGAGAAAGAAGAAATCCTTGGATAAGGAGGATAAGTCAGAAGCATTGTTTCAAGAGTTGTTGAATAGTCCTATCAGTTTTACATTGGATCAATTGCTTTCATTGGTTCCGATGTCTAGGGATCGAGTTTATTTGGCTATGAGGAAGTCGAAGGTGTCAGGAATCAGGGCTGTGTTGAATCAAAGTGTGGGTAGTCATCAGATTAGTCCTGAAGATGTGGATTTCACTGTTCCCACAGTTCAGCTGGATCTTGATGATCGGAGATTTTCAACAGTTTTTTTGGATGGCAGATCTGGAGTCAATATTTTGTTAGAATTGGAGTTTTTGAAGATGAAGAATGTTCAGCTTGAGCCAGCACCATTTGAGGTACGCATGGCAGATCAAAGTCGGGTTCAACCTATTGGGATGCTGAGGAAACAATCTCTTATCATACAAGGTTTGCAGTTTCTAGTAAATTTTGTTGTTTTGTAGATGAAGGATGATGCAAATGCATATTCAATGCTGTTAGGAAGGCCGTGGTTTAGAACAGCAAAGCTCAAGCAGGATTGGGAGAAGAATGTGGTCACATTGAAGAAGGGTAAGAAAGTGATTACAATACCAATGGGATCTAAGCAGGAGCTGTCAAGGGCAGTGAAGCCAATGATGGCACAACCAATTAGTTTGGCGGAAGAAGTTGAGGATGATGAGGAAGATAATTTTTTGGCAGCCAATCCAACAGTGGTTCCTGTTTTTGAAGTGGATGTGGAACGGATTCTTGATAGATATGTTGATTATCCGATTCAGGAGGATGTGTTTTGTCAAACAGTTGACAGTACTTCCGAGCAGATTTCGTAGATAAAGGAAGAAAAAACTAATGATGGTGACAAGGTGGAAGAAGTTGATGATGCTGCAGAGATCGCGCCTAAGGAGGCAATAATTAGAGCAGAGTTCTTGTATGATAAATTGATGAAGAAGGTTTCCAGAGTAAAGGAAGATGATTTGCAGGATTTAAATTCGGGATCTGTGGAGTTGTCAAAGTGAGTGTCAACCTGGATGATGATTTCAAGGACAATTTAAAGGTGTTGTTGCAGGAATTCATGGATGTGTTTGCTTGGGATTATTCTGATTTGAAGGGTATGGGTTTGCAAGATTACCGCTCTGGATATTAGGGTTAGTGCAACAGATGACCAAGATACACACTTAATTTTAGGGTTGGTGAAGGATCGACGACTGAGATTTGATATTACTATCTCGTTTGAGGTACATGGACGGCTACGATTTAAAGTCATTACCACGACCAAGGTATGTCGACGGTCAAGATTCATTATATACCTCGATCGAGATATTTAAACGGCTGAGATCGCATCTTCCAACGTACCTGAATGGACGGTAGAGATTGCGTTTATGTATCTCGAACGAGATATTTGGACGGTGGATATTGCATCTACGTATCTCGAACGAGATATTTGGGCGGTGGAGATTGTATCTCTGTATCTCGAAAGAGCTATTTGGATGGTGGAGATTTGATCTCAGTATCTCGTTCGAGATACGTGGACGGTGGAGATTGTATCCCATTACCTCGAACAATGAATGGTCGCGATTTGATGTTAATTTCTCGTTCGAGATACGTGGACGATGGAGATGTGCTAGTCAAATATGCCTAGGGGGATATAGCGTGGCCCTGATGTGGATCCGAGTGGCGTAGATATCTCGATCGAGATAATGTGGTGGCGGTGATATGTAATGGTGACATGGATGACGACTGGAAACCCGGACCTGCTAGCGTGGCATTAGTTGGCATCTCGATCGAGATATGTCGATTTAGGCTTGGGAGGCACGTGTCGTGTTTTAATTCACGGTACTATCACGATCGAGGTACTCCGCCCAAGATGCATGGATGTCCCAATTTTAGAGAGAGTGAACGAAAGTGAGTACCCTCATCTTGCAACCTCCCCTTGGTGCATTCGAGGTACCGAAGGAGACACATGAGGTATTGACATGGAGGTTTGAAAGGACTCCCTAGATAACAAATGTAATCAAAAAGCAAATTGATGGTCAACTTTTAGATGTAGAAAACATAGGAAAGTTCAAGGTGGATTGGCATCTTGGGGGAGATTTGAAGACAATTAAATGCATGATGGGTTGTGCTCAAGGCGTGACATCAAGATGGCCTTGTCCATACTGCAATTAAATTCATGATGGGTTGTGCTCAAGGCGTGACATCAAGATGGCCTTGTCCATACTGCAATACTCAGATTAATATTCCTAGGCACAAAAAGACAAATGGAAAAGGTTGGTTTTGTTGGGAAGGATGCCTTGAAAGGTCCCAAGAAAGGGAAGAAGCAACAAGAAGATGCAGTAGATCCAACCGAGTAGTCAACTGATGATAAAGATGAGGAACAACCAAATGCAAGATGGGTGGAAGGTGTCATGTCTCCTGATATGCTAGGAGAACCAAACAGGAATTCAAATTGGAGTCCCATCATTAATTTTCCACTAAAGAATATTCACTTTTGCACACTTCATGCATTCATGAGAATCCTCGATCGATTGCTTAAGTGCCATATCGATTATGCATTCACAATGCCTACACAAGAGAGGAAAGTTGCAACCCTTGTTAACTTAGAGCATCTTTTGAATTCTCTGGGCTGCCATGGTAGAAATGTGAAAATTTAAGTGAATAAGTAGGCCTTTGGTATGTCATACGAGGTTGCTCAAAAGGTCTCCATGAATGGAGAAAAGGCAAGGAGATTTTTGGAGAAGCCAGCAAACATAGAGAATTCAAAGAAGACTTGGGGACTCTGAAGAGACCTATGTGCAATCACCACAAATGTAGATTGTCCAATGCCAGCTCTTGTAAATATGTGCAAATAGCTTTGGATAAATTTCAATAGCATGGTTCGCATTATGAACCAAAGTAGCACAACTGCCCCAAGAACGAGCATCATTCCAACAACATATTGTAGAATTTACCAAAATTGTGCTAGGTGCTTAGGGAGAGAGTAAAGTAACACACTATATAGTAAGTTGTATAGGAAAAAAATAAACTGGTGTTTTAACCTTGACTTTTTCTAATTAAATTCTATTATCATGTGTACATCACATAGTTTATGCGCATGGTGCGTATTTCATGAACAAGTATGGATCGCTCGACATGTGGAGTACCCAAGGGATGGAGAAATAACATTATAAAGCAAGAGGGGTTTATTTCAAAAATACAAGACATGGAGGTGGAGCTTCTGTAGGAGGAACACGTACAAACTATCTACAAGAGATGTTTAATTGGTCTTATCGCACAACCTTTGGAAGGGTATTGGTTAGGGAGGAGCGGGCCCAACAATCAAAGCTTGCGCAAGAGGCACGCAAGGCTGCAAAAACTCATGCTCGGTTTGAATGGTTGCAGACCCCAATGCTCCCCATAGGCATGGTGCTTAGCGTGCATGAATGAGGAGATAAGGGAGGTGTTTGGTTGTGCATGCGCCAGCATAAATCTAGATGTAATAAGGCTAAAAAAATAAGTTTAGTTAGGTTTTTCTTTTCCCCTTTAAAAAAAACTATTAATAGTTCCTTCTCTCACTTCATTTTCATTTCACCTTTTTAGAGTGCTTGAGCTCTCAAGGTCTACGTAAGCACCTACATAAGGACACCAACACATCACCACATTAGCACAATATAGGCATAGTTGTACATGGATATGGCATGCACCAAGAACACCGCACGTGTTACCATGCCTTCACAAAACATAGTGCAAGGCACCCAATAACAACATACTGGGGACACTACGGAAGAGAGTGACCCCTTGGATTCTAGGACAAGCCCAATGGGATCACCAGAGTCCAACCCTCCTCCCACAGCAACAATGCACACACATGCAGGCCCTTCTAGCGGGAGCAAGTGCATGAAGAAGACCCCACAATGCAGCCACCCTAGAGATCAAGACAGAGAGGCCGATGATGAGAAGTTCGACTGGGTTGTGAAAACATTCTGACATTGCGCAGCACCACAAGTGGCAAGACCCTACTACCAGGACAGGGTCCCCTACCTACGGAGGAACTTGATTACATAGGTACCACAACAAGGAACTTGATTACATAGGTACCACAACAACAGGAGGAGGAGGATTCAGACTATGAGAGAGACCAAGGGGAGGTTCCTGTAAGTGTGCGCAAGTGTATAAATGTCAAGCTCTTCAAGCCAAGGAAGTCCCAACCTCGCCAATGCACCAATACAACATAGAGAGATCCAAGGAGGAGAAGCATGCGCCAAGGACATAGGGCTCTACAAGAAATCAAGTTTTATTAGAGGAACACGGAGTTGCTGATAAGAAGAGCCCCTTTCGCTCGCACAGTGAAGGAGATTCTCCAACGATATAAAACAAAGTTCCGTGTGCAAGGGATTGCCCTTGAACATTGCAAAGAAGCCGCCGGGGCTTACCTTGTTGGGCTTTTTGAAGACAGCAACCTCCTTGCAATACATGCAAAGAGGACTACCATTTCTACCAAGGACATGCAACTAGCTCGGCGTATTCAAGGCGAGCGAGACACGATCTAGAGATCTTAGATGTTAACGTGCTTTTTGAAGCAAACCCCCCTTTGTAACAAGCCTATCTGGCTTTCATTTGTAACCTATTGATAATTTAAATTTTAAGTTTCTCTTACAATGTCTCGGTGTCATCATGTTTGTTTAACATGGAGTGTCTATCATGTGCCAGTTTGTCAGCTAAGGTATCAAAAATGCTCCTAGAGTACGGAGGAAGCTGTGCCTAAATAGTGCAAATTTGGCCTCTACAGCAACGGCGATGTAGGCTACAAATTCGCACTCCCCTAGCCACTCAGGATCATTTTTATGCATTTATAATGAAGTTGAGTACATTGATGTATTTATAATGAAGTTGAGTACACGAAGTTGAATACATTGATGTATTTATAATGAAGTTGAGTACACTAATTGTGAGAAACATTAGTTTACAAGATAAAAACACCTTTAATCATGTGTAAAAATACATTGTTTGTTATCCAATGCATCAGAATTTCTCCTGGAGGACTGGGGAAGCTATGCCAGAACAGTGAAAATTTAGGCTCTTCAGCGGCAGCGGTGCAGGCTCAAAATTCACACTGTTCTGGCACTGCTTCCCCAGCCACTCAGGATTATTTCTGAAGTTGAGTACACTAGTTGTGAGAAACAGTAGTTTACAAGATAAAAATACCTTTAATCATGTGTAAAAATACATTGTTATCATCCAATGCATTAGAATTGCTCTTGGATAACTAGGGAAGCTATGCCAAAACAGTGCGAATTTAGGCTCTGAAGCAGCGATGCATGCTCAAAATGTGCATTGTTCTGGCACTGCTCTCCCAGCCACTCAGTATTATTTCTGATGCAAATGAAGTTGAGTACATTGATTATGAAAAATAGTAATTTATAAGATAAAAACACCTTTAAGCATGTGTAAAAATACATTGTTTATCATCCAATGCATCATAACTTCTCCTGGAGGATGCCAAAACAGTGCGAATTTAGGCTCTACAGTGGTGGTGCAGGCTCAAAACTTGCACTCTTCTGGCACTGCTCCCCTAGCCACCATGATTATTTATGATGCATTTATGAAGTTGAGTACATTGATGAAAAACAATAATTTACAAGATAAAAACACCTTTACTCATGTGTAAAAATACATTATTTGTCATCCAATACATCATAATTTCTCTTGAAGGGCTGGGGAAGCTGTGCCAAAATAGTGCGAATTTGGGCTCTACAGTAGCGCTACAGGGTTAAAATTTGCACTGTTTTGGTACTGCTCCCCTAGGCCCCTTGGGTCATTTTTGATGCATTTACAAAAAAATTGATGGTACAAACTAGAAAAAACAATGATATACTTGATGAAAATAAGTTTGCAAAAACTGTATTGTATTCATAATAAGAAGAAGTGATACATCTTTTAAAAGACTAAGGTCATGTAAAAGGGCAGGAGAAGGGTGTGTGTGTGTGTGAATGGACTTATGGTCCACTAGCTCACCTATTTAAAGGCAAAGCTAGAAGGCATTTGTGTGGGCAAAGGCCAAGTTGTATACATAAGCAATTTAATAAACAAGATTTGTTCTTGTATTTTTTGGGTCTCTCTCCTCCACTCAACTTGATCTCGCATTGCACCACATTTTTTTAACATGGTATCTAGAGCTTGGGTAGATTAGGTCATATTTTGTGTGGTGTAGACTAGGTTATCCATAACTCACTACTTGTGGAGATGAACCCCCAGCCAGTGGAGGCCTTCCAGCTGCTTGTGGAGGCCATGTCTTGGCTTGCTTCCAACTAGGAAGATGAAGCACATCACCAGGCGCTCAGGAACGTACAGTCAATTGAAGGTTTTCTCCTCTCTTAGCTGCGCCATTGTGTTCTGAGCAAGTTGGTGCACAGTTCTACAACGCTGGAGTTCGTATAGCTATACGCCTGCTGTCTGCAACTATAAGACACATTAGCTTAGGGCTTTTGAAGCCCTAAGCCTCAAGGTTCTATAGCCAAGAAATCAGTCTCAATGGTTGCTCGTCGTGCGCGCTAGAAGCAAAAGACCAGGCTGCTCCTGTTTTTTCCATGAAAGCTTCTTCAAAAGCTTGATAATAGTGTTCATAAACACTAATAGTGTTAATTAACACTAAATAATGATGTTACTAATCCAGCAAAGGGGAGCCATTTTAGAGTGTTTCTAAACACTAAGAGTTTTTTTAAACACTAATGGTGAATCTAATCACCAATGTAAGTTTCATTAGATCCTAAAAATATGCCCTTAAGCACTAATAGTGTTGCTAAACACTAACGGTGATCTTAATCACCAAAGAAAGTGTTCTTTGACACTAATGAAGCTTATCTCCATTAGAATTAGTGGTTGGGCACAAATCTTAAGTCCTAAACCATAAGCTTCATCATCTTAATCTCTTTTTATGCAACATCCTTGGCTTGATTAAGGGTTGTTGCACTCTCATAAGCCATTCTCTTTCTACTTAAGCCAAAACATCACAAATTTTTTGGTTTTCTTCTTCATGAATCAGCCCATTACATTCTTGTAATCCTCCTTCAATACCCAATGTCAAAGGAAAACACCCAAATTAAGAAGTTCTCAGGAGAGGGCTCCACACTTGGTAAGTTCTTGTCAAGTACAAGATGATGTCCAAAGGTTTTTTGCCATTCATCTCCGGCACTAAGGTTATTGATCAAACTAAGACTAAAGATATTGAAGATGATGAGAGGGAACAAGCCATCATCATGCTTCATCTTGATGACGAGGCTCTTATTCATCATGTGGACCAGCTTGAAATGGGATGAGCTTGACAAGCTCTATGGAGCTCGTGGTAAGAATTCTAAGATCTCACTTAAAATTGAATTTTTTAGCTTGGAGCTCAAAGAGGGAGACGACATTGGAGCCTTTATCTCTCATTTCAAGGGCCTTATGGCTCAACTTGCATCAGTGAATGCGAGAATGAATGAAGATGATGTAGTGGTTGTTTTGTTAAAAGTAGTCAAGAAGGTGTATCCCACCTTAGTCACCACCCTGAAGAATGGATGAAGATGATGTAGTGGCATCAGTGAATGCGAGAATGGATGAAGATGATGTAGTGGGCTGTTTTGTTAAAAGCAGTCAAGAAGGTATACCCCACCTTAGTCACCACCCTGAAGAACATACCTAATCCCACCCTTGAAGGAGTCATTCAATCTTGTCTTGATGAAGAAAAGAGGCCAAAGGGAGGAGCTGAATCTTTAAATGCATCAACTCCATTGAATATTAAACAAGCTTTATCACATCAAAAGTGACCAAAGTAAGGTGTGTCCATTGCAAAAAGGGTAATTGTTCGATCAAATATCCCAACAAGATGAAATGTAACAAGTGTAAACAAACGGGGCATATCACTTCTAAATGTCCTAACAAAGAGTCAGAGGCTAACTTTGCATCAGCCTCTGACTCCACTGAGAAATTGTTTTCAATCTCAAATGTAACAACACCTATATTCCTAAGCTTGTACGCCTAATGTTATAAAGGCAACCTATGCCCAATGCCACCTATTCTAATTTTTTTCATAGTTGGTATTGAGGGGGAGTATTAAAAGACTGTCATGTAAAAGGGTAGGAGAAGGGTGTGTGTGTGTGGTGTGAATGGACTTATGGTCCACTAGCTCACCTATTTAAAGGCAAATCTAGAAGGCATTTGTGTGGGCAAAGGCCAAGTTGTATGCATAAGCAACAACTTAATAAACAAGATTTGTTCTTGTATTTTTTGGGTCTCTCCTCCACTCAACTTGATCTAGCATAAGCAACTTAATAAACAAGATTTGTTTTTGTATTTTTTGGGTCTCTCTCCTCCACTCAACTTGATCTAGCATAAGCACCACATTTTCTTAACAACATCATCTTTACAAAAGCTTTCTTACAATATTGAGCTTCCTTCTCTTATTATTGGGTAGAGTGTGCTCAAGGAGTGATTGGGCTATTTCTTGAGGATCCTCTGTGCCTATGATTTTGGCTATACCTATACGAGCAAGAAGCTTACCCCTAAATCCAGAACCAAAAACATCAAAGGCAAGGGATTTTTTAATCGGAACTATACATTTGGTGCTCTGCACCATAGAGGCTACACAGAGCACCTTAGAGAGGGCTTTTAAAAAGAAGAGAGTGAAGGCAGATTGAGGGGTGTAGTCCCTGTGGATAATGGTATGCCATCCCCACAGGAAGCTGACCAAGATAGTGCGTCAATGCAGAATCATGTCCATGAACCTTGGCCTGGTCCCTCTCTCCCAGAAAATTCGTTTAATTTCAACCACCCTTTCTGCAATCAAAGGAAAAATCAAAATATTTTCCTATACATAATTACAAATGTTTCTAAGTTGTAAAAGGTCGATTATTACCTCTTGCTCAATATCTTCTTTTGCCAAAGTGCTGGTGGGGACAGAGAGGTCACTCGAGGACTTAGCCTCATCCTTTTTAGGTGATTTGGTCTCCATCACTCCAGTAGCAAGGGTATCCTTTTCAGCATCTAGCTTTTCTTGTAAGGTTATGAATTCCTCCTCTAGAACTAGGGGTTGCTCCACGGTCTCAACCACAGTTTCCTTGACCAAAGCAACTATCTCTATGATAGATTCTCCAAGGGGTAATATGACATTATCTAGGTGAGGACCGAGGTTGGATGTATCAAGGTCCACCTCACATCGCGTGCAATAATGCCCAAGCATTCATCCATTCTTAAGCTAGCTGCCTTTTTAAGGTCATGAAGAAATAAGTATTCTTCACCTTCTACCACAATGGTGCCCAAGAGATTGATCTCAAGCTCTAGTAGCACCTTGATCTCCTCGTGTGGGGAATATGGCCCCACATCTTCTACTACAGCGGGCTATTTAGCTCTGCAGATTGTGCACCCTCTGGAAAGTGCTCTGATGTAAGCTGCTCTTCCACACCAGCACTCGTAACCTAGTGCCTTCAATACCTTGTCATCCCTCAAATACCCTGCCAACTGCAATGTAGGCATCTCTACCTCCTCATCCGAATCATCATCGCTAATGAGGAACACAAAAGTGGCGAGCCATGAGAGAAAACTAGTTCCTAAATTGCCCTTCCACAACCTCTTCACCTCCTGCTTATTATTGAAGGTACAATAAGCTCCTAGGGGGATGCAGATGTCGATGAAGTGTTCAAGGCGTTGGATGTAGGGGCGTGCATATTGTTGAATGTACTTAAGCAGCTCAACAGGCACCCATCGATCATTGGGGCAATGGGGAAAGGAGATGGAATGGGGAGCCAAGTATTTCTCCATGTATGCAATCTACGTCTCATAATGTTGGGACGCAAGGACACATGACTTTTCAAAGTTGACTTCACGAGCAAACATGGCAAAGAGCTCGCTCTTGCCTACCCATGGAGTGGTGGAGAGGAACTCACTGAAGTTGTCAAAGTGGGTAGCCATGTGAATGCAAAGAGATAGTGTGAGCTTGTGCTTGGTTTCTATCACGTGAAAATGAGAAAGAAGGCACCTTTGGCTATATATAGTTAAAATTTAAAGTTTGGCCTTTTCACACTAGACTGCTAGACAAAAAAATCACAGTTTGCAGAAATATTAAGATTTCAATTAAATAAAGATTGGTTAAAAAAGAGCCTGCTACAAAATTACAAGCATGTCATCTAATCTAAAATTTTCATAATGTCTTCATTTTTTGCATCTCTTGTGACATTTACTTCATGTTGATCTCCATCTCCTTGTTGACTTGAAAGCTCATCATTGCCTTAACCCCAATCCTAAAACTCTTGCCCCTCACGTGCATCAGAATAGAGGCTATTTTTCCATATACCCATTTCATCTTCAAGCTCTTCCACATGCCTACTATGTGTTGGTAGGGCTATCCACCTTGCTCTGCTGAAAATTCAAGGTCCTCCATTTGCCATGATTCTGAGACCACCATGGTTGTCCCCTCCTTACGCTTCCCAATCTGTAAAAATATAGAAAGTGGCATAGTAACCAAAAAGTGTAAGGGTTAATTCTAGACATGTAGTGGAATCATATATACCTTTCTTCTCATCAACTAGAAACTTGACTCTTCCACATTGTCAAAGCCTATGATGCTAAAGTGTCGACGCAGGTCTGCTAGGCTCCAATGCTTGCTTGCTGCCACTCGCTCAATCCATCCATTTTGCATCATCAAAGCTACCTCAATAGGCACAATTTCTTCTTCTGAGGCTTGAAGTGGGATCCATGTCCCGTGCTTTTTCATCCATCGTCGTTGTTGGTAGTGTAGATGCATGTAAACCCTTGGTGGTTGTTCGCTTGAATATACCTACAAAAAAGTATCATAATAAATTAAAAATAATTTCATTTTAACATATTATGAAATAGGCCTTATGCATAAGGGTATTGCATAAGGATTATGTATAAGGCTTATGCAATAGCCTTATGCATAAGGCTTATGCCTAAGCCCTATTGCATAAGCCTTATGCATAAACCTATTGCATTATCCTATGCGTAAGGTTTATGCATAAGCCCTATTGCATAAGGCTATGCATAAACCTATTGCATAAGGGATTATGTAATAGCCTATACGTAAACCTATTGCATAAGCCTATGCATAAGCCTTATGCTGCATATATAAGGCTATGCATAAACCTATTACATAAGCCTTATGAAATAGGCTATGCATAAACCTATTGCATAAGGGATTATGTAATGGCATATTGCATAAGGCCTATTACATAAGACTTAGCATAAACCGCTTGTATATAACCCTTATGCAATATCCTATTGCATAAGACCTATGCATAGCCTATTGTATAAGGCCTATGCACATCCTATTACATAAGTCTTACGCATAAGGCCTATGCATAACCTATTGCATAAGGCTTATATTTTATAAAGCCTATGCATAGCCTATTGCATAAGGCTTATGCATAAACCTATTTGCATAAGCCTTATATGCAATAGCCTATTGCATAAGGGCTTATGCATAGCCTATTGCAAGAGGGATTATGCATAGCCTATTGCATAAGTCATGCAATAAACCTATTGCACACAAGGCTTATGCATAGCCTATTGTAATAAGAAGGCTTATGCATAGCCTATTGCATAAGGCTTATGCAATAAATCTATTGTGTAAGGCTTATGCAATAGCTTATTGCATAAGGGCGTATGCATAGCCTATTGCAAGAGGGCTTATGAAACTTTTCCCATTAAAGCTTGGAAAAAAGCAAGAAAGAGGTTTTATCTTGGAGAGGAATAGATGATTGATGGAATAGCCTTGATGGTTGAGGTGTGGTGGGAGGAATAGGTAGGCGCTGTAGGGGCATAGCCTTTGTATGTGTAGGATAGGGGAAGTAGGTAGCCTATTGACACCCATCTCGGTGGCATTTTAGGTGGGAGCCTCCGTTCCCATGTAGCTGTGCTCAACAGTCACATTTTGCTGCTAATTTTGTTGCTACTGGGGTAGGAAAAAAACACTGCTGCAGTCACTATGCAATAGCAGCGAAACCCTAGGTAATTTTCTATTTACAGTTTTGGATAGTGTTGTGTGTTTTCTATGAATCCAAAACTAGTTTTGGCCAGGTTAAAGATGTCTCACATTGATCATCAAGGGGGTGAAATTTGGTTCCGAGGCATCGTTAAGAAAAAAATTTCGTTGTGTGTGTGATCGATGCAAGGGCCAATATATACGACAATATCGTATAACAATTGATCATGTCCAAATATATGGTCTTCATGACACGACCAAGTACGGATGATGACATGGAGGAGAACCATAGGAGAGTGCTAGGTAACATGCCATACCATTTGGTGACATTGGGTAGAGTGCAAAAGGTGGAAAGGCTTCATATGAAAAGCATGGGTGAGACTTATCTTCCCCAACCAATGAATGAGGTGCCTCCACCATTGCCACATGAGTAGGAAGATAATCTCACCATGGACAACATGGTGAATGACTTCTTTGGACAGGAGGTTATAGATGATAGTGAGAAAGCTCCAATGTCACAAGAGGAGGAAACCTTGCATAGAGAGGCAAGCACCCCTTTGTATGAGGGATGTTCATACTCCACATTGGGAGCAAACTTGGAACTATTAAACTTGCAAACAACTTATGGATGGAGTGATGCAAGTGTAACAAGTCTTCTTTGGTAAGACCGCCTCATTCGCATAGAGAGGCAAGCACCCCATTGTATGAGGGATGTTCATATTCCACACTACAAGAAAACTTGGAGCTTTTAAACTTGCAAACAACTTATGGATGGAGTGATGCAAGTGTCACAAGCCTTCTTTAGTAAAGACCGTCTCATTCTATTCTCTTAAATAGAAAATGTTTCATGTTCTATATACTCTCCTTACTACTATTTTGAGATATGATTTCTTATGTCTTGTTGTAGGCTTCTTTAGAAGATTCTTCCCCCTCAAAATCTATTATCGAACTCACAAGATGGGTGTCATAAAATGCTCTCTATGCATAGATTACACAAAAATACATGCATGTCCCAATGATTGCATGCTATTTAGAGGGGTTAATAAAGATGCAACACAATGTCTACAATGTGGGGAGAGCCACTATAGGGATGATTTACAAGGAGATAAAGTTTCTTGAAAGTTTTTGAGACACTTCCCTATTATTCCTCGCATCCAATACATGTTTAAATGTAAGGGGATTGCAGAACTCATGACATGGCATGCTACTCATCAACTCAATCTATGGCATCATGACTCAGGGGGTTAACTATATGTAAACTTTCTATATCACATGCGTTCAATGTCTAATTAAAAAACCCCTTATCTATAATTTTTTCATGAATAAAACACACCCTTTCTCTATTCAATCTAAATGGTACCCTTCTGTATGTAAAAATATGTGAAAAAGGGAGCATCAATGGCTAGAGTTTAAAGATGAGCCCCATCACTTACGTCTTGGTTTGGGCATAGATGATGTTAATCCATTTGGCTTCAAGTCCACATCATGGTCTACTTTATTATATTGGTGAATTACAACCTCCCTCCATGGGTGGCAATCAATAAAGGTCATATCATACTTGCTCTCCTTGTACCAAGCAAGTATAAGGTGGCAAACATGGATGTGTACCTCGAGCCTTTGATCGAGGAGCTTGAGACACTATGGCGAGGTATCAAAGTACATGACATTTCAAGGACAATAATATAGGTGTGAGAGGCGGAGGTGAAAGGAGTTTTGCTTTGGACAATGCATGACTATCGCGGGTTCTCAGAGTGCTCAGGTACCTACTAGAACCTTATATGCATAAAGCTTTAACCTTTAAACTTTAAGTTTATATCTCTATCTCAATCATCTTAATTTTAAAATAGGTTTGGCAACCTTCGGATATCATGCACGTCCGATTTGTGGACTATCACTTGTTTTGGAAAGACACTCTACACTTAAAAAGGTGGTGTATGACAAACATCATCAATTTCTCCCTTCTTCACATCCCAAGTATGTTCCACATAATGTCTCACCACTTGTAATGAGAGGTAGAGATTGGTTTGAGGCATGGCAAAGCACCCCCAATCCACCACCAAATGGGAGTCTAGACACTTAATCTTCTTTTGGCTTCCATATTGGTGTGACATGAAGATCAATCATCTCTTAAATCCTATGCATATATTCAAGAATGTGGCAACAAATATTTAGGACCATTTAATTGGTAAAAGATAGACAAAGGGTGCAAGGGATGACTTACAAAACATTGTATGCCTTCAAAGTGCATGGCCAATTGAAAGTGAGAGTGGCAATATAGTCCCACCAAAGGCACCATGGGTATTAACGAAGAAGGAGCACAATAAGGTGAAAAGTGTGATTGCCTCTTTTTGTACACCAACGGGAGTAATGCATTCCTTGAAGGGTTCCTTCACAAAGACCAAAAAGAAAAGAGAGGAATAATTATATGGCCTCAAGACATATGATTGGCACAAGATATTATAGGTATATAAATATTCACTTATTCATTTTCTCTTTGTGTTACATAATTTATAGGCTCATATACTAACTTCCATTATTTTCTATGCATAGTTTATTCTTCCAATTGCTATAGTTTGTTATGGTGGAGACAAGAACGTGAGAGAGGCTATTACAAAATGGGAAGCTTGGTGAGGTATGAATCTTCTCTTCAATTCACTAACTAAGTTATATTACTTATTTGGTATTCTCATGCGCTCACAAGTTATGTATAGGTAAAATGTACACATGATTGCTATGTATGTAGGTACACACTGCCTCAATGCTATTGAGGCAGTGTGTATGATCGAGGACAACTTTTCTAGAACAATTCTCACTAGCCAATTGCATCTTCTGGTGCATTTGGTTGATGAAGTGCATTGTGTGGTGTTGTTCATGTTTGATGGATGTTTTTCCTTGAAAGGTTCATGAAAATCTTAAAGGACTTTGTGAGACAAAGAGCAAGGCCATCAACAAAGCATGGTAGAGGGATGGTTGATGCAAGAGTCTCTTTTTTATATCTCAAAATATCTATCTCACATAGATCCTTCCATGTCATGATTGTGGAGTAATGAGGAGGATGACTGACTAGTCACTAATGTGCCTTAGGGAAATGGAAGGAAACAAAGACTGGATGAAGCATTACGCCACAAGGTGAATACATTATCCATTCTAAATAGTCCCATCATGGAGAAGTGGATTGGGAGATAAAAGGATGCAATCAATAGACAAAAGAATCCGAGAAGAGCTTTTAGAAGAGTAAATAGACGCTTGCCATTCCTACCTAGCTTGGAACCTCTACCAAATGTGATCAATAAAGAATTGCTTTGTATAGCAATATCGATGGCATTGCAAAATGGAGAGATGATCACAAGAGAAGAGCATGAGTATGCAAGAGGAAGTGACCCTCAAGTAAGTACATTCTTCATCTCTATCTCATGTATATACATTAGGCGAAGGTTGAGGTCTATAGGGGCCCTTTAAGGCCATGTGATTAAAAGGTTATTAAGGAAAAGAGCTAATCGTGTGATGCCATGTATACAAAAATGTTGGGTGATTAAAGGTGGTCAAAAGATTCTCTAGAAGATGCCTTCAAGATATGACTCCAAATCTACAACTTGGATGGGTGCCCGTAATGGTCCGATGGAATACTTAAGGTGATGCCCGCTTTAAGAGCGTGGGTAGCAAGTTAGAATGAAGTCCCAAGTGATGTACTTCATGGATATATTATGAGAGTAGTCATTGTAATAGAATTAGGCCTCTTATGAGCCTAAAGTTCCCGACTAGCCAAAGTGAGTATGAACACTTATGGCCATGTATATAAGTGAATATCTCTCATAATACAAGGATACTCTTCCATTGTGCAATAGAGTCTTGGTCTTGCTAATCCTCTTGCCAATCTCTCTCTCTCTAATGCATGCTAGTGAGTGTGTGTGAGTGATGTGAGGTGAGAGGAGGGACGAGTACACGTAGTGCAACATGGCGGTGTGACAACGCTTGCGAGAGATGCGGTGGAATTGCTTCTCAAGGAGTTGTAGATCTGGGAGACCTCAAGGGTTACGAGCTTGGCCATTGGAAAGATCCTCACACGACAGTTTTGTGGTTCACCAGGTAATCTCTTATTGGATGTGTTTCAAGGAGGGTTAGGGTGAGCCTTAACATTTTTGGTGCCGTTGCCGGGGAGCCATCCCTTGTCTTTTTCCATTGTTTTTCTCTAATCTATGCATTACCCATTGCCCATATTCTTGATTTTTGCCCATGAAAAAGATGTGGATTTGATGGTTGGGAGCATCTTTAGGGCATTTCCCTCATCAAATGATGGGATTTACAATATAGCACGGGTGCCCATTACAGAAGTGTGCAAACATAGTTGTCATAGGAATGTATTAACCAATATGTGGTTAACAAATGGAGCCTCCATTGCTCGGTGCCATGTAAGCTCTCTGGCATGCGATTTTTTGATTATTTGATGTATTTTGATGTTTTGCATGGTTTTTGTTGAGGTTCATCTATAGCTTTGTGTTTAGAGTAGGATTACTACTTGTTTGAGTGAAAAAACTTGAGATTTGGATGACTAGAGAACCTAATTAAGAGGGTTTTTCCTTAAACCTAGATAATTTTCCTAAATTTTTAGCTTAATCTTATTTCTTTTACTTAATTCCTTTGCATAGGTTAGCATTGTTAAATAGAACCCTAATTCACCAAAAAATATAAACTATCTCTTAATTTTCACTAATTATCCTTAATCTACTAGTTAGGATGATTAATAGACATAAATAGAGCAAAATTCTAAAAAATTGAGCCTAATTTCTTGTAATTAGACTAACTAGACTAGCATTAGTGTTCTAAACACTTGACTTAATCTAAATCTATGTTTAGTCAACTATAATTAGACCTTAATTAGCAAGAATTAGTACTAATTTGGTCTCTTTTTTCTAATTTTATCTCTTTTGAGTGGATTAATTAGAGACCTAATTAGTGAGATTATTTGGAGTAATCACATCTTTGGATTAGCCTAAACATTACTAATCCACCTATCAAATCCCCATGCTTAAACTCCCACCAATTAGGAGTAATTAGAGGGCAAAGAGGAGGGTTAAGGAGTGATTAACAGTGGGATTAAGAAGATTAATCATTAGTTAAGTTAGACTACCTCTAAATGAGTAAAAAACCACTAGTTTAGAGGTAGCCTCTAACTTTAGCCCTTTTCCACCTACCTAGCATTAATGAGGGGGTCTTAGTTGTTTCCCACTTACTTTCCTCCAAAGTTGAAATTCAAATTCAAATTTCAAAATCCAAATCCAAATTTTAACTTGTTGCCACGACCGTTCACCACAGCGTCTAAGCGTACATCCATACGAAACTTAAAAAAATTTAGAAAAATTAAAAAAATTTAAATTGCCACGGACATACCATCATAAGCGTATGCTTGTATTGACCGTTCTATGAGCGTACGCGTCTAAGTGTACATCCATACGAAACTTTAAAAAAATTAGAAAAATTAAAAAAATTTAAATTTCCACGGACGTACCATCATAAGCGTATGCTTATACAGACCTTAGTCGGGCGTACCATCCTAAGCATACGGCCGTACCATTCTCGAAGAAAAAAAATTAATTAAAAAAATGTGCCACGCGCATACCCTTCTAACCGTATGCCTGTGTATCAACCTTATCTAGGTGCACCATCCTAAGCATACGGCTGTACCAACCTAAGCATATGGCCATACCATTATTGAAAAATTAATTAATTTTTTTGCTGGCCATGCGCGTACCCTCCAAAGCGTGCGCCTGTAGTACCAACCTTAGCCACAAGCGTAATACTGAGTGTACAACTGTACCAACCTAAGCATACGGTCGTACCATTCTCAAGATTTCCAAATCTTTAGAGGTGCTTATGGTCTACCTCCCCGACTCACTAGGGTCATTTTTACACGTATAAAATGCCTCAAAAGACCACTTTAAACCTTAAGGATACGTTTACACGTGAGGCAAAAGTGAGCTAAAACTCCTATTTCGGGCCCGTGCGTGCATCATTGAAGCTTTTCTAGGCTTTTCGGCATAGCATGGACACATTTTGGTCATGGTTACATGCCCCGAATTCCTCCATTCCATTTTGCGGCACCCCCGCCTTAATGGCACATTCACATGTGGTCGCCACGTGTGGTCGCCACGCTACACATGTTTGGCCATGAGGGCGAAATGATTTTTGAAGAGCCCTCATCTAGTGGGGGCCCTCCAAACATGCACCTCAGCTTGGATAGATGGAGGATAGATGCTCCATGCACACTCCCGTACCTTTCTCTCTATCCACCCCACGGATCTATTCCCACCCCCACCCTTGCACCACCTCCCTCTATGCTACAATTTGACATTTCGAGCTTAGCAGCACAAGCTCTAGGAAGGGGAGTATCACAATACTTGCACCCACAAACATCACATACAAAACCTATGTGGCCGAAAATTTTCAAACTTTTACCAAAATTCCACGGAGTTGGAGACCTCGTATACCACATCGAGGTCTTTAACCAAATCTATCAGGCATTTCAACTTTTCGAGATGATGTAACCAAAATCCATCTCCTTGGACTCAAGCTTGAAGGCATGGTCGTGCAATGGTTGCAATCCTTGGACCCTTGACACAAAGACACTTCCAAGGTAGTGAGAGAGCCGGTCATACTTGGCTTTGCACCCTACAAGCCCAAATAGAGCCCCATCATCCAACTATTCCAATTGGAACAAAAACCTGAGGAAACATTACGCGATTACATCGCACACATTAAGTACCTTGATTCGCATATTGCGAAGAGAGGGAAAAATTGAGTGGCAAGCACTTAATGGATCATTTCCTCTTGGGGTTGCACAATCCAAGACTACACAACTGCATATTGGTCAAGGACCCCTCCACCTTTGATCAGGCTTGCAAATGGGCGATCTTTCTCGATAAAAATATATGAGAAAGTTATTCCACACAGTTGGCCACCATGCGAATGACAACCCAAAGCTCATTTGTAACATTACCTTCCTCTCCTCCTGGGTCCCAAGTCTTACTGATGGAACCACCCCAAACTAACCACCACTCACACAGTGCCACCATGACCTTCTCTGGTACCAATCTTTCTGTTCCAACCATTGCCTCTCTAGGAAAACTCGATTGCTCATGGAAGATCCCAACCAAGTCCATTGCTGAACCTGTATAAATAGCAGCCCATGCACTCCGCCATCCCCGAGGCACCCCTAACACACTATCTTCCTTTGTTGGTGCCTCACATGGATCCTAAACCACTTGTGCACACTATAGGTGCACCCGCAAGCAGGGAAACCACCTCTTTTGTGTTTCCTCTACCATCATGGACCCCATAGAGTGGCTGAATTCCCTTAAAAGAAACGTCTGCCAATGCAACCATAATGTCATGGCTATGGAATTGATTATCACTTCAAAGATTGCTTTTTGCAATTCATTTCTCACTCCACATTCTAAAGCATGCCATCCCTCAAAGTGTTGAGCGTTGAACATGGGAAGATTTTGATTGTCCCCTTAAATCCTCACATGGTTGCATGCCAAGCTAAGGAAGGTCACATCCCACAAAAGAAAGAATGCTCTAAGCACGTTGGCCATGGATAAGATAAGGTTAGCATTTGCACTGGCTTAACCAAGACCACATCCTCCTCCTCTAGGAGCAATGATCGTGCCGAAATGCCACTCCCCCATGCATCCCACCAAAAACTCACCAAACAGGAAAAATAGCTGGGCACGTATCCCAATGCCATCCTTGAGAAGCAACGTCTTTAGGGAGGCCCAATTTATAGTAGACCACTACTAGGCTTAACTAGAACCGTCACCCAATTTTGTAACCTTTGACTTAGTGCCTAAGTGTGCACCGTCCCCCATTGAACCTAAACTCCCGCACCACCAAGTAAGGTAGAAGCCCCCACAACCGCTCTAGGCTGAGGAAGATCCATTTGCCAATGTGATGTTGACAAACAAAGATTTTGCCCCTCATGCACCTCCTCATCCTCCAATGCCTATTCCACAAATGACCAAGCCCAAATCCCACGTTCACGTATCGAACAACTCAATGCGACCAGTGACACAGAGTCCGACAGTGACTCATGAGATCCGCACACCAAATTTGTTGAGGTGTTTTATCCTCCTACAGCCACCAAATCTCGAACTCGGCTCCTGTCAAATAAGGACCAAATTGAACTTCCATATACTATTTCTAGTCCACCCTATGATCAAGGCCCCACACCTCAAGAAGCTCCTACTCATCAATAGCAGCACGACTTGGCCGGTCTCTCTACTTTCCTTTCCTCCCAAATCCAAATGCCCATTGGAACCTTGTTAAAAGGTAGTCCAAATTTATGGAATGACCTTCGAGATTGCAAACTACAAACTTCTATGGAGGAGGGTGCTACCTCAGATTCCTCGGATGAATCTAAGCCCCATCATCCAGACTTACTCCATCACCACAACCTAGAATCCAAAGGTGCTCCCACAGTTTGCATAAATGTGATGGGCCACTACTTTGAGAGTGATGACACCAACATAGCTTTTCTCATTTCCTATAATGGACATGTGGTTAAAGGCATCCTGGATGGTGGCGTTGCTGGTGTAAGCATCCTCACACAAACATGCTAGGAAAACTGGGACCCACCACATTGGAGATCAAGCTTGCAGATGGAAAATCTACAAAACCCCTGGGAATAGTGCATAACATTAAGGTAAAAGTTTGGGACATGACATTCCACCTCACATTTGTGGTCATGGACTTTCCTAAGCCACCTATGACAGCATCTTGAGTAGACCCTTCATGTGCCAAACACAATTGATCCATGAGTGGGACACACATCATGTCTACCTCTTCAAAGGGTCTCAAATGCTTAAGGTCAATTTAGATACCTGGCACTCACATCCCATGTCCAAAGCTCCCTTTGTTGAAGACTCTATGACCACCGTCCAGGAGCAATGATCTCTTGGTCTGTAATGCTTGTCATCAAGCGCTTGATGACATGAGGGTGCCATGCACTGTCGCTTTTGTCAATAGTGACAAAGTCGACCACAACTGGCTTAAAATCCTTGCTACACTTGGCACCCTCCTAGGTCGCAAACTCAACACACAATTCGTGCTCCCAAATGGCCAGACCCTCCACAACCCTACAAAGCCATTGCCTTGCTTATTAACACCCTTAGTGTAAGTGTAGCTCCCTAACTTTAAGCACCCACCCTTAGAGTCTGGATAGATTTTCCCTTTAGCAAAAACATGCAATGCAAGTGTGCCTTATTGTCTCCCACAGCTAGCCATAATCTTTTGACATGGGAAACATGGGTCTCTTTGGGCAAACCATCTCTTAAAACTACCCATGCTAAAATTCAACTACCGGGCAGACAACGCATACAAAGCCTTGGGTCCTTTACACAAATTGTACATCTTGTATCTAACCCATTGGCTTGTAAGTTCTATGTGGTTCCCAGAGGTGAGATAAAAGAAGCAGTTGTCCTCGGAGGAAGCTGGG
Organism: Cibotium barometz; assembly: GCF_041138505.1. NCBI lineage: Eukaryota > Viridiplantae > Streptophyta > Polypodiopsida > Cyatheales > Cibotiaceae > Cibotium > Cibotium barometz. The sequence goes on along the minus strand of NC_141046.1, from coordinate 63,870,963 downwards.
TCTAGAACGCTACCGCTACAATCAACCCTGCTGACAACACAACCACCCCCAAGATTCCCCAAGGCAAGGTAACAATGATCCTCTAGGACAGGAAGTGCCTCGAATCTAATCCTCTGCCCCCACCAACTACTTCAACGAAGGGTATTCTCACACCCCCCATAGTAATTGGTAAGTCTTCCACTACCCCTGAATTACGAACTCAACCCACCAAGAATATGGATTGGATTCTCGATCGAGAATGGTCTACAATGGTGATGGAAAGCCCACAAATATCGATCGAGAATGGTCTACAATGGTGATGGAAAGCCCACAAATATCCTATGGTCCACACCAATCTCATATTCTTGGAGGTGTGGAAAGCTCTTGGAAAACCTGCACTAACAAAAGAAAAAAATTACATTCAAATTTCATATGAAATGTGTTTAATGAGTGTTGGGTATTTCATTCCTAAAATTTCTATTTGAAGTAACTTGTTGGAGTGCAGATTTCATGTTATAGATGTAGGAGCACTCCATGGCCATATTATCATTGGAAAAAGAGTGGATTAATGCCACTCACTGTGCCAAATCAATTGGTGCAAAAAAATGGCCACCATGGAAATCAAGGGCCAAAAGGCCACAGTCCTCTTGTGTTCCCCAATAGGAAATCATACACACACCCTCGCCCACGACTGACCTTCCCCCCTCACTCCCCATCCTCATCACCGGCAATCTCCCTTGTGCCCACACCACATGCCTCACCAAAGCTGGTCAATCGGCCAATGTCGATACCATCCACCAATGATAATCAAGCCTTGTTCATCGACATTACCCCTCAACTCTACAACCTCAACCACCCACATTGCAAGCACTCCGACCTTATATCTTTATCATGACAATCATTGGTGGGTTTCCAAGAATCTTCTTACTACTCAGAGATTCTATGATGGCTACACACAGAACTATGGATCCCCAAACGACCATCTCTAAAACCCAAGCACAAAAAGCCAACAAAGCCATCAAAGACCAACCCTAAGCAGCAGCTTCAACGTTGGCTCATCCTCCCCAACCACCCTGCTACAAGCATAAGGCTACTATGAAGGTGACACTCTCCTCTAGCTACCCAAGCATGCTACCTGCTAATTCCCCCACAACAACTCCCCAAGAAGCCATGACAAAAGGCCCCACGGTTGTCGGTTAGGCAACCCCAAGCATAGCGAAGCCAACAACATTGGGTGCCTACCAATGTGCTTAAAGCTTAATGCTTCCATGAAGGTAACACACACCTATGGCTCCCAAAGCCATAACCAAAAGCTCTCCTCCGCATCAACAACCACATCATAGCTCAAAGCCTCGTCAAAAAAAGACGTGAAAGCCTTGACAACCATGGATCTTCATCACTTGATGGCCACGTTGGGTGCCCAAATGTCTCTTAGAAGCCCAAGGCTTCCAACTCCATCATTTGGCTCCCACAGCAAAACCCTCAGCAGTTCGCCCAAACCACACCCACCATGCCAGTACCTGTCCAAACGACACCCACCATGCTAGTACGTGCCCAATTGACAAGGATGGTTTGGTGAACAATGGGCCCCAGCAAGTTCCCTCCTCCTCGAAAAAATCCAATGGACTTTCCCACACCCAACCCATGGTGGGCACTCAAAAGCTCAATTTTCCCACCCCTTTTCCCCAATGGAGCCTCCTTCATAAAGCTCCACCCCACCTCTCAACTTCGTCATCAAACCAAGGGGCAGTACTACAAATGGATGAACTTCTCCAACCACTCAAAGTTGAGCTCACAACTCTCTCCACATGGGACACTCAGTACAAAACCCTCTTTAAGGGTTCTAACCAATAAACCCAAAAAAACAAAGAGTCCCTAGGTGATTAGGATCTAGGTGAGTAGTGGCCAATCCATAGAGAAAAGCCTTGTAACTATGTTTTAGGCACCCCGGGTCTAAAACGGCCTAGTGGTAAAAGGCTTGGAACTATAAAAGCCAATTTCTCTTATTTGTAACTCACTCTCCCATTTGTACAATAGAAGTGATGTGTTCTCTCTCTCCCTCTCTCTTGCAACTCTAATATAGCATGTGTGGTGTGCTTAGGGTTAGGGTTTGGAAGTGATTAGTGTTAATCACTTATTCCCTCTTGCTTCCTCTCTCTCTCTCTCTCTCTCTTTTTTGAGTGATTAGGGTAACCAACATGATCCTCTTCCACAGATATCCCACATGATCTTTGCGAGAGAGCTTGCATCACCTATAGGATTAGAGCAACTGCCTCGGTGTGACAATGAGTACACGAGGACAGTGTGGTGACGAGCGGCTACAATGGAGCTCTTGAGCCATGCTCAAGCTCGATGGATAGGCAACTTCCCATGACACGTTAGGGTAGGGTATCCTTAACATAATTCTATAAGCTTGTCATAGTCAACCGCAAGCATGGAACCATCATCATGTGTCATAGGTACAACATGCATCGGATGCTCAAGTGTTATCACTCACTCACTCCAAGGATCTGCCCATGTGGACATGACACACTCATCCCAGTCACCCTCAGGGCATGGCATGCAAACCATAGTCATATGAAGATAGTCAAATTGCTCAATGAGGTGCTCCGAATGGAGTGGAATCCCAAGGTGCTTGGAATTATTTGGCAGTCGAATGCCATCGAGCGATCAGTAGTGCTATCATCCACACACCAAAAATATATCCTCATCATCCATGCATCATGTGAGGGATAAGAAGAGGTCGTGCTACCACTCAAGCTCCATGTACACCACTCCACCTGTTGTTGCTGCTGCTGTTGTGCATCTCTAAACCTATTTACATTGTGCCGAAGCTCGTGATGCTTCTAGTATGACCCTTTTTCACACCCATACTAAATCTTATTTGAACCTTTTTTTAACCCATTACCACCACTTATTACACCGACACCACCACCTATGGCATAGCAGACCTTAATCCTCATCCACCACACTTCCCATATCCACATACACATCACACCTACAAGGCATGTTGCACATGACATTGTAGGTCAAGTATTTTGAGCTTGACTCTATGAGAGATGGTGTCGCTCTACCTATATGGGTGTAAGTATGTTTTAAAATTTAGATGTAATATTATTTAATCGATAATCTTTGTTCTCAATATAGTCTAATAAAATGATACTTTGAATGTAGGAAACAAGATGTAGGGGAAAGAAAAAAGTACTTACGCAGTTGGAGGCCGAGTTCACAGGTGGTTGGTCAAAAAAGATAATAAACAAAGACATGCACGAGGTAGTCAGATATAGGCGTGATAACACCAAGTACAACAATATTCTTTAAAAAAATATTAGAAATGTGTATATGTGTTTATCTTTGCATTAGTCTTCAAAGTTTAATAATATGACATGTTATAATAAAAGTAGTGCTACAATTTACTAGGATCTTAAGTTTATATCAAAGCATTAAGAGATGGGAAAGATTGAGAGAGTGTTATAGAGAGATGGGGTAGAGGGAGAGAGAATCACAACACCAAATTGGGTCCCAATAATCCTCTGAAGGGCCCCCACAATTTCTGGTATATTTTCTTGTAAGATGTAAATTGAAGTACAATGATAGAGAGATGGGGTAGAGGGAGAGAGAATAACAACAATAGATTGGGTTCCAATAACCCTCTAAAGGGCCCCCACTATTTTAAATGTATTTTCTTGTTTATTGCAAGATGTAAATTAAAGTAAAATGATTAACTTACTAGCTAACACACTTGACACATTTGACTCAATACAAAATACAACTTGCTAGACCTAGATGGTGCCTAGTGACCCATCCCTAGACCCTAGACATAGATGGTGCCTAGTGACCCATCCCTAGACTAGGGCTCACAAAATGCTCAAGGCGCATAAAAAATGTGATTTTATTATCTTACATATAGTAGTATATATATGGCACCCTAGGACTGTGGTGCACGTGATAATGAATAAGTCCTATAATCACACTTCATTCTTGTTAAGTGAATAGATCAAAGTCTTTATTCTTGTTAAGTGAAGCCTTATATTCTTCAATGGGAAGAAAAACATGCAAAGTCTAGATCAAAAGTCTTCGTTCTTGTTGTTAAGTGAAGCCTCATATGCTTCAATGGAAGAACAACATACAAGCCTAAAATGTCATCTTCATTAGGTACTTCACTATGTTTGGAAGGCCATGACTTTTTGAGATCTCTATTGTAAGTTTACTTCAAAGTATTAGAGCAGCTGAATATAATAAGTAAATTAATTATAGAAAAGTATTTTTATGTGATTGTATAATAATTTTATGTAATAAAGTAGTGCTAATCATAGTGAATCTATGAAAAAAATGGTTTAATTTGATTTTAAAATGTATATTTTCATCCATTCTAATATGTGAAAATAGTTCTACTTGAGTAGTTTCTTCCCTTCCAAGCCTAAACCCAAGTTTTACTAGGCTTGGTAATGTAGGTTAGGTAATGTACCAAACCAAGGTAGAGACTCCTAAGGTGGCCATGCATATGGCCGCGTGTCTGACACGTCACCTACACATGGCATGCATTCCATGTCAATGTGCCATCTCACTATGACACTTCATTATGCCACCTCATCATTGTTGACATGGCATACCACCTCATCATTGATGACATGGCATACCACCTCACTATGCCATTATAGTTAAAACAAATATATTTTGTCTTCTTCTTTAAAAAGAGATTTTTATAATTATTATTTAAATATATTTTTTTTAAAAATATATAGAAATCCTTCCCATTTTAAAAATCTAACCAAAGATATCATATATGTCTAATTAAAAAGATATATCTATCAATCCATAATCAACCAATTAAATAAGAAAAATCTTCTCTTATGAATTAGAATATCCAATAGTACAATTCCAAATAACAGAGTTTTATTTCCTATAAATGCAAATACTTCTATGCTTATTTCATTCAATCATAGCTTGGTATCTAGTCTCGAAGTAGTGCCCCATCTCGATTGTGGGAGGTAATCCAAGAGGTTGTAGGTTGTGGAGAAACATACTCCACGTGCATTGTTCACTACTTTTTTTAGAGAGCACATCTACCCTTATATATACGACACACCCATTGTGCCAAGTGGCAAGATCATCAGTTTCATACATTGTTGGAGCAGTTTCCCATTAGCGTGGTTATCTTTGTGTGGACTTTGCTGAGAACTGTACATTCTTGCCCTACCAAGAGATACAATATGAGTACTACTTTTCGGAGAGTATGTATAATATCTTCAACTGCTTTAGGATGTAATTGATAATTTTTTACCATTGTATTAAGGTAAAATCATATTGCACTTTTGGTGGCTATTTTGGTGCATATTAGCTATCATCATGCAAAGATACACTTAGATGGAGTTGCCAACCCTTGAGGTGGCTCGTATCATTATCAGGGAGTACCATTCTTACATTAGTGATGATCTCTCGTATGATGCACATTTTGAGAGCTTTGTTTCTCCCTTCATGATACATTTACATGATGGATCATGGAGTCACATGGCATAAGCGATGGATTTAGCCTGACTAATGTGGTGGTCAGTTCAAGTATTTGAGGTAGTTCTATTGGCTTTACAAGGGGAACTCGGAGACTGGCGAATAGGTCAGTTGGAGATTTTTTAAGACTGGCCATGGGAAGGGGGAGCATGAAAGTGCTGGTTTTTGGTGTAGGTGTGATTGGTATATGGAAGTAGAACCCAGAGTGGGTGCACTATTGGATTGTGATCTTGGTGTCGGGGTATACTTGAGGCAACAGAAACATATAATAAATAATATAGCTCAAAATTAGATTACATAAAATATCTTGCTCTCCCTTCACATAGATTATCCAATCAACCTCTAGTGAATGAATCCTATAATCCAAAGCCCACATATTCAAGTGGGCAAGCAGACATGTGGACAAGAAGACTTGTAGACAAGTAAAATTGCAAACTTATAGACTTGTAAGCAAGCAAACTCTAATCCTGGCAAAAACAAAAAGAATAAGTGGACTTGCAGACTTTTGGACTTATGGGCAAGCAAACCCACATTTTGTAGGTAAGAAGACTCTTATCCCATTAATACACAATGTTGAAGGTATTTTGGGTTATTAATGAAGCCATTATATAGAGTAGGTCAAGTAGGCTGATGCACCATTATATAGAGTTGACTCGCAGAAAAGTCCACAACAATACTTGCAACCTTACTAACAAGAATGCTTCTAGGCTAGCTAGTTTGCATGCTTGTGGGTTTGCAAGCCAAACAACCCATAAGCTTGCAAGCTAGCTAGCCTATAACCTTACTTGCTAGTTAGTCTATAATCATTCTTGAGGACTTTCTATTACGTCTTGGGAATGAACATGGACCAACCCAAGATTAGGACTAGGGTAACCCAACATTAGGGTTAAGACTTAGCATAGGTGTGGGGTATTGGAGGTTTCACACGTGGGCTAAGGGCGCTATAACAAGAGGAGGCCTAGGTTGTTTGTAAGGTCAATAAAGCTGGGGGGGGTAATCTCACCTCAAGCTCGTTCCTGGTTTGAGGTACTGAACCTATGGTTGGGTGATGAGTCGCTAGCCACAATCTATCAAAGTCACATGATGAGTTTCAATATTGGGACTAATATGGAAATCTTGCTAGGGTTTCTCAAATATTTCCTCTATCTTGATATGTCATATGATCCTAGGGCATGGCCCAAGGGGGGATCTTACATTGGTATCAAAGCCTAGATCTGACAACTTCCACAACCAAGGGTTTTAAGGGTTTCATGCTAGAAAAGTAGGTGTTGTATGGATAGTATCCTCACGTAAGGTTTGATGACCAAAAAATCATGGTTTCTTTGTATGGGTGTGCAAGAGAAGCAAGAAAAAGCAGGTATAAAGAAAGAGGATTTTGCCCTTATAGTATGGTGTTGTTCTATATGGTTGGTTTATGTGTGCCAAGTGGTGTACTATTCATGGCATGGGGGGTGGTAGAGCCTTTTTAGTAGCGGCTCTGCAGGCCTTTGCATAAGCTTGGGAACCTAAGCAAGGCTAACCTAAGCTAGCCCTAGGCGAGCCTTAGAGCTAGCTATAGGAATCTTGGGCCGGCTAACCTAGTCAAGATGTGCAGTCCATATGGCAGCCCACAAACGAGCTATCTAGGCTTAGGAGTGTGTAGTAATCAATCCAAGAAACAAGCCACAACCTAGGTAGGAACCAAGGCAAGTAGGACAGAAAAGCCAGCGCTACCTAGCCACATGATTGGTTTAGGGAAAAGCAACATGGGCACAACAAAATGCCTTAGTATGGGTAGTGTAAGGTCAGTAGCACAACCATTTATGTCTATTGCTACACACTTTTTGGTGGGTCCAAGAGTGGCTTAATAGTGACTTCCTAGACCCTAACTCGTGACACTTTATTTTTTAAATACTTTTGTACAAAAATATAATCTTTTGATATCTTTTTATCTTTTGTAATTGAATCTTCATGCTCATTGTTCCATTAATGAGAGGCATAAACTGAGTGTTGAGCAAGGAATCTTATGGTCTCACACCAATGATGCTCATTTCTCTGTTAATGAGAAAGTCATTAAAGGAAGGATACACTATTTTGTATGAACCGAGTGTTGAGCAAGGAATATTATGGTCTTGGACCATGGGTGCCAATAATGGTTTGGTTACCTTTTCTTTGGTCACAATAGATGGGGTTCCTTTACCAAAACCAATTAATGGTTTTTGGTTGAAAGGTTCCATATTATGGAAAAGTTTTAGATGCCCATAACTAGAATGATGGCTAGAAGAACACTGATCGGCAGGATGCTTAGTTGGTCATTTAACCTTCTTATTAGTGGTGGCCGTATGAGATGATTGACTTCATGTGGGTGGATTGTGACTAGAATGATGGCTAGAAGAGTACTAAGGAACCAATGGGCAGATGCTCAATTGGTCATGTCAGCCTTCTTGTTGGCAGATGTTATGATGCCAGCCTTCTTAGTAGATGTTATGATGACCCCAACCCTAACAATGGTAGAAGCAATAATGGTAGAATTTTTAGGCAAACCTTGGGATAGATTCCAAGGTGCTCTAATGGCTCATATTTAGCCAAGGTCATTATTTGGAACATGGACTGTGAAGTAAGTGACATAGTATCTTTTTTTAGTTTCACACAGATTGAACTGATTCTCGGGTTGACCTAGGTTTGGATCTAGGTGCAGAGGAATCCAATGTCTCAAGGCTAGTTTGTCAAGGGGAACATATCATTCCACCTTCGATAGTGGCTTAGTAAGTGGTTTTGTATGGAATATGTCATGGTGGTATGGGACACCATGGTGTATTTCATGTGGAATGATCCTGAGATAATTGGCATTATTTCTCTGGGATACTCCATGTTGCTAGTGCATGGTTAACCTAAGATAAATTCGAGGGGAAGTGCCAATTATGCTAACAACACGATAAGGTACTTTCTTGGTTATCAAGTTCAAGGACAAGGGACATAATGCAGAAATGGTTGAAGTCATATGTTGTCTTCAGGTTGCTCGAGGGGGGACAAGGGACATATGTAAGATTGTTTGAAATTCCTATGTGATCTTTAGGCTTTGGAGCACATGTTCAACATATGGGACATATGCAAAATTTGATGGGGAGTTGTATGTTTTCTTTTAAGTAGATGTAATTATCTACTTGTTATGTGTGAAAAAACAATCTCCTCTTAGATGAGAATTGGACAAGGACAACTGGTGGTTGCAATATTGTACTAGAAGTACATGGCATTAGGACTTATTTGTACATTAAGTGAACTAGTGTTTGTCTCGACACAACGAATGCAAGATGCCATTTGGTATGACTGACAAGTTGTGGTACGGGTCTGTGCTAGGGTTGTTATGTTAGAGCTTGTTTCACTTTGTGACTGGATGTCCTATTGGGATTCAACACTTAGGTGAGGTTTGGATTAGTAGTAAGAAATCAGATCTTTATAGTGGGTTCTATAAGAGGAGTCTTACACTGGCCTAGATAAGAGCCAACAGACTTAAATAAATGTTATGAATAGATGTATAGATCCAAGGATGAGCCAAGGATTTGTTGAAATTTGAGTATAATGATGAGCTATGGTGGATCAAACACTAGAATCAACATCATTAACAAAGTGATTAGCAAATGATTAAGACGTAATTAGTGAATAATTAGTAAATAGATTAATGTAGGCATGGATACTCAAAAACCAGCAAATTCTCATTAGGGCTATGCCTCAATTTATAGAGTTTACATCAAGCATCTAATCCCATTGATTTCTCCATGATTCACTCCCAGAATATCTCCACCTTTTGCCTGATTCTCTTCACCTCTTCTCTTTTCCCTGAATATCTCCCAGAATATCTCCACACTCCTAAATTCTCTCATGCTACCCTTTATTCTCTCCCAGTAGATTCTTCTCACCTTTTCACAGGTTCTTTCACAATTACATCTTCTCTTTTATAGCCTCTATCCAAGAGCTTGTTCCCACACACACCCTATGCACTTGTATATTTCAACACCTCCCCTCTAGTGAATAATACTAGCACACCTAGACCCTATACCAAGTTTGCCTCCCCTTACTTGGTAGTCCGCGACCAGTGTCTACTCCTCCCCTCAAGTTATCTCTACACACCTGGACCCTGTATCAAGTTTCTTTCTTACTTGACAGTCCGCGACCAGTGCCTCAAGTCCCTAAACTCCATAGTCCTTGACACTCTCTCTCTCAATGTGTCCAAGGCTACTATAAGTGCCCGCGACCTTGACTAAAGTGCTCACACATACATCTACCACGTGGCCTACATCATCGGTGGCTCAGAGGTGGTTTTACTTTGTTGGGGTAGGTGGGTTGTGGGGTCTCTCTCTCTCTCTCTCTCTCAGAAAAGATGATCCGACTCCCACTTCCCTTGGAGCCTCCATGAAGTTTGCCGATGTCATTCCTTCTTCATTGGGTTTGCTGTAGCAGTCTCTCGCCATGTGTCCTGGCTTTCCACATTTGTGGCAAGTGAAGGTCCTCCCTCCTACTTTGCCTCTTCCTTGTCCTCGTCCTCGAGAGAATCCTCCTCGGGTGAAGAATGCTTTTTCCTCTCCTGCTGTTGAGTCGAGCTCTTTCTTCTCTTTGCCTCTGCTCTCTTGCTCTAGTAGAGCTGCTTCTATCTCGTGTATCTTTAGTTCAGGTACATTTTTTAGTGTTGCTACAATGTTTTCATAATCTCCTTTGTCCACACTCTTCAAAAGTACAGCTAATGCTTCATCATCTTCTACCTTTTTGCCAATAGCTGCCAGCTGTTGCTTAATGCTTTTATATTTGTTCAAGTGTGTGATTAAAGGTTCACTTTCCTTCATGTCCAATTTGTAGAATTGCATTAATAGATTTATCTTGGAATTTTTTGCTTGTGTACCAAATAATTTATTGAGTTCATCCCATGCATCTTTTGCCCACTGTATCCCTGTGATATGATGAATGATTTCATCATTTAAACTGAGTGCAATAAGTCCCAATGCTTTTTCATTCCTACTCTTCCACTCATTTTCTCCTCTCTCTGGGCATTCATCTCTCCCTTCAACTAATCCCCACAGATTTTTCCTCATCAGCAAATACATGGTTTTTGTCTGCCATGTATAAAACTGTTCCCCATTAAATTTGGCTATTTCCTGTGCTGAATTCATGGTGATGTGAAGGGGGTCTTACCTCTTGATCCAAATTCAAGATTCAAGGGCAGTGTCTACCCTTTTACAACTCAATCTGGTGTTTAATAGATGATTACAACAATTTTATCAGCATAAAATCACCAGAAATTACATTAAATTAAGGGTAACCAATTTGTACGGGATGGTTGGAGTATCAAACCAACTCCGATTTGAAATCTGAAGTTATAGGGATCTGTATCAGATACCTAATGGTTAATTTGAACCCTCAATTGCACCAAAATACAGTGATTAGCACTGATTAATCACTGATTAGCAAATTAATGCTCTGGTTTGTGTGTAGGAAACAGAGTATGAGGGGAGTCCAGATCTGGTGCCTTCCACTTCAAATGAGCTCAAATGCTTTCAAAGGCATCAATAGCAATGAGTCTAGTAGAGGATTAAGCCAAGAAACACAAGATTTGACCAAATAATGAAAGCTTAATCTCTGTTTTACCAAAGTCACCTGCAGATTTGATGAAGAGCTTGGATCTCACTGTAGACTTGATGAAATTGATTTCTGTCTTCACCACCTTGTAGAGCATGCTTGATTACCCCTTGTGCTAAGAGGAATTAGAAACATTTGAACTGTGCTTGAAGAAATCTCCATTCTGCTTCAGAAAAACGGTGCCCCTTCATCTGCGAAAATCAGCGCTGATTCGTGGCAGTTTGCTGCGTTTTTTGCATAGGCTTAAAGCCAAGGATGTTAGCTAGCTAGTGGTAAAAGCTTTTGCCCTAATTTGATGTGTGCAAGATGCTAGAGATCCTCCACTGGCTGGGGGTGAAGGGGAAGATGAAAAACTCACTAAAAATTGATTTTTTTGCTAATTACCTACTAATCCTAATTAATTAACTAATGGGCTCATAAACCTGGTTGATTCTAGGCATGGCTCTGATACCATGTTGAAATTTGAGCATAATGATAAGCTATGGTGGATCAAACACTAGAATCAACATCATTAACAAAGTGATTAGCAAATGAATAAGACGTAATTAGTAAATAATTAGTTAATGTAGGCATGGATACTCAAAAACCAGCAAATTCTCATTAGGGCTATGCCTCAATTTATAGAGTTTACATCAAGCATCTAATCCCATTGATTTCTCCATGATTCACTCCCAGAATATCTCCACCTTTTGCCTGATTCTCTCCACCTCTTCTCTTTTCCCTGAATATTTCCCAGAATATCTCCACACTCCTAAATTCTCTCATGCTACCCTTTATTCTCTCCCAGTAGATTCTTCTCACCTTTTCACAAGTTCTTTCACAATTACATCTTCTCTTTTACAGCCTCTATCCAAGAGCTTGTTCCCACACACACCCTATTCACTTGTATATTTCAACAGGATTTGCTTATAGAGGCTTATTCTCCTTATGCATTCGTGAGGACACGAATTAAATTAAGGGGGGAATTATGTTACATCTTGACCAGCCTAGGGATAAGGCATGGAACATGTGGACTAAACCAAGGGAGGTCTAGATTGGCCGTATGTTTCATAAATCTATAGTTAATAGCCTAGGGCTAATAATGGCCAAAATCTTATAAATACAATAAAAAAGCTGAAAGCGGGCCACTTATAACAAGGTTATTAGTATATAAGTGATCTAGAGTCCCTTATTAGACATAAGAGATCAATTAGCCATGTGAGCATTGCTTTGTGACGCACTTAGAACATGATATATATAGATAAAAGAGAAAGTTATAAGTACGCTAAACCACTACAAGAAAAAGGGCTCAATAGGGTGACCGAAACTTGTTCTTTTGACCTATTTAAAGGGCTATTTAAAGGACAACATCATGGATTCCATTTTAGATGTTGCCTTTCATTTCAAAAGGGTGACCAGTCTTCTGTTGCACTTTTAATTTATCCATTTGAAAGGGAACGAGGCACACTAGCCCCCTTTTGTATTTGATATTGGAAAGGAAGTTTGGCCTAGCATTTCCTAAAGATAGCTTAGACCTCCTCATTAAAAAATATTATAGACATCTTTATGGAGTGAAGGTCTTTAAAAGTTATATGAACTTTATGAACTTCCTTGTAAAAGGTTTTTTGGACCCCTAACATTAATAATTTCCTTTGAACATTCTTTATTCCTTATAATCTTTTATGGAATGAGCACATTTAAATGAAAATTCTCCTTAGTGACCTCTTTTCTCAAAAAGCCAAGGTTCAATGTTAGGTGAATGATGTATATTGAGAATAGACCCTTAAGTTTTTGACAAATAGTAAATTAAAATTTTTATTTAATATTAAGAATTGACCTTGAAATATAGTAAGGCCTTTGCAAATAGTAAATTTTAGGAATGTAAACTTTTATTTTAGTGTTAAGAAAAAGAAACATTTGCTTAATTTGAAATTCTAAGGATATAAAAGGGTTTTTAAATTTTATTTGCTATTTATAATTTCTTTTTCAAATTAGGGTCTAGTATAGGGATCCGAGAAATGTTGTCACAGGTTAGCCATTATATGCATCTAAAAATTGATGGCTTGGTGACTTGGTAATACATTAAGATTTATAATATAGCGAAGTGAGTATGATAAGTTTCTCTTGTATCTCTCATGAATGCATTAGGAAAAATTTGGACTCAAATTGGGCCCTGTAAGGATTTCTACACTTTCTCTCTCTACAAAAATGGGCTCATGGTGAAAATTTTACAAATCAACTCAAAAGTGAGTGGATTTTGGACATTTGGAATCACTCTTCTAGACCTTTCCAATGATATATAGCATGATGGGTAATTTTGCATATTCAAGAAGTTCCCAAATTTGGTGATGACATGGCACGCTACATGCCACTTCATCACCAAATTTGGGGACTTCTTGAATATGCAAAATTTCTCATAATGCTATATATCATTGCAAAGGTCTCAAAGAGTATATTCAAAACATCCAAACTTTGCTCACTTCTGAGTTGATTTGCAAAATTTCACCATGAGCCCATTTTTTAGAGAGAGAATGTGTATAAATCCTTAAAGGGCCCAAAATTTTCCCTAATGTCTAGGTTGCTCTTAAATATTCTAATTAAAAGATCATTAAAGGGTTAGTTTGTAATTAAAGATTTTTCAAATCTTATTATGTGGGAAGATTTTTTGAATCTTCAATTCATGTCAAACGCTTGATGTCTTAAATATAGAAGGTTAAAATATGTTTATTGTTGATACAGGATCCTTTTTGTACTTCTTGAAGAAATAGTTAAATACTCACAAAATACATCAATTATTAAAACAGACTTGAAATAAAATAACGTAACATATCTTTAAACAAAGAAAATAAAATAACATAAAATAAAATAGCATCATCATCATCAAAAGATAAGATAGAGAGTACACACAATGGAAACTGATTGGGTGCAATCTTCCCCCCTCAAGTGTGTAGCTCCACTTCCACGACTCGAGTATTTTGAGATTTTTATTAATAAAAATAGCCCAAGGAGCTAAGAATAGATGAGCATACATATTGAGCTTCCTTTTTGGGGTATTGCTTTACACATTTTTAGCCATATGAAGTCCCCTAAGGTTTATACAAATTACTAGTGGGCCTTGTTACATAAAATGACTAAGTTGAAAAGATGCAGGGAGAAGAGAGCTGGAGCTCTTGCAAGCATACATACACTCACAAAACCCTAAAAGAGAGCACACAAGGTGAGAGACTAAAAATCTTCTTCTTCTTCACACAACACTCAACACACCATATACAAAGATAAGAGTACACACAATATGAAAAGGTACTCAACCAAATACATACTAGGGTTCTCTATAGTGTGAACCCAACTAAATGAGCTGGCGCTATAACTATGCCAATCTCTAGAATGGCTGTCCCACAGCCTGTCATCCCACTGGCTGCATATCACCCATGATCTCACCAACCATGTATAAAAGAAGGTGAATGTATGTATACATACCTCCATTGTTGGTGTCATTGAAATTATCTGTCAAAAGAATTTTGACACTCAAGAATACATGAGATTATAAACCAAAAATAGATGAAATAAGTCTGAATGATGAAAGGTTAATTTACTTTAGAAGTTGACATAACTTAAATAATAAACACGAAACTCAAGTGTAGAGAGTTGTACCTTTATATATATATTCAACTGAAATGATACTTTACATTGACAAAAATGAGAAAGAAGCGAACGGTTTATAATTCCATAGATAACTTTGGTTATATTTAATTATGACTTTATGAGAAATAAAATCTTGAAGTTCTATCGAATATTTAAGCATGATCTCTATTGAAAGAATAGGGATGAGAAACTTACTTAGAAGGTATTTGAGTCATCGTCTAAAAGATAAAGCTTATTTAGAAATATTTGAAGAATTATTTACTAAGCTATGAAAGATAGGAACTTACTTACAAGTGTCGAACAACCTTACTACAAAATACATCATTAAAAGGTCATAAATATCACAAGTATATGTGATATTTTAATTATGGAAAATAGGGGAACTTACTTGAGTTGGACTGCAAAATATCAGTTAAAAGAAAATAAATCGACGAGTAACAATTTTCATTTTATACAAGTAATCGAATTACATAAGGTGAATACTTAGCTGTAATTCGTAAAATTTGGTTCAGCTTGTATATTGAAGAGAAGTCGTTGTTCTCTAGGTTGACTTGTGATAATTAACAACCCCTGATGAAGTCTGTATAAAAGGCAAACCTTGAAAATCTAATGTTGTTTGTAGTCCTTGAAATCGTTAATTTAACCTCCAAAAAGCAATGGTAGAAGAATCTTGAAAGTATTTGTTTATCTTGGTTGATTACAAAAGTCCTTACTTATAGCAATCGATATGTAAGGCTTATAAGCTTTGCTATATAGGCTTATATTTTAAGTTTTATAATATAAGGCTTGTTATATAAAGCTTATCAAGCTTTATTATTAAAAGCTAAATCAAGCTTTTAATCAAGTAAGCCTTATTAATAAAAACTTACAAAGTTTTTGGTGTTACGAAAATTTAAATCTTATATTACCCTAGGTTTATATTGGTATTAAAATCTTTGTAGCTTAAGCCTTTCCTAGGTTTCATCTAAGTTTTCTCTAAACTTTTTAAAAAGATGATTAAAGTTACTAAAAGCTTTAATTTTAGTTTTAAGGTTACTCTACTGAAGGTTATAAGTAACTAGTGTGTAAGGGACATGGACCCCTCATTTATTTTTAAATATTAACCTTTAATTTTAATTGAGGCTCTTCATATTCATGCACCAACGGTTATCGGTCTACAATTGAGGATGTATGTATATATATATATATATATATATATATATATATAAAAGATTGAAATAATATAAGCTTTTAGAGCTTATCCATTTCAAAGTTTCTATGTGAAACAAGGGTTTTAAAGGATGAAAGCTCTTGATATTATAAGGCTCTAAAGCTTAAAGCTTTAGCTTTCAAAAAATAAATTCTTTCACTGGTTATATATATATTAACAAGCAACAGCATATATATATATATACATACATACATAATCTTTTGAAGGCTCTAAGCTTTATAAGCTTTATAAGCTTCAAGCTTATTTAATCTTATAAGTAATAAGGCCTTCAAGTGTAAGCTTCCAAGGGGAACTCCTTCCCTCAGGTACAATTCTATTCAAAAATGTCTTTGTTTCATCCCTCTAGAATCTTGGAGGTGACGAGATGGTAGCCTCTCTTCTGAGGAGGTAACACGATAATTTTCTACGCCTAGTGAGCTGCTATCGTGCACAAAAATATGTGCCTTTTTTGCTTTGCCAAAAACAGCCAGTCCATAGAGCATTCTAATTTTTATATATATTAAATATTATATATATATATATACTAAACTTTAATTACCCTTTTGTCAAAGGGCCCAGCCCAAACGAATTTGAACACCAAGCTGTCGGGCGCACAGGCAAAATAAAAGGAATGCATTGCTACCCCCCTCCTCAAAACCAAAATCAAATTCTCAAAACCACTTTTGTGAAACCATTCGTGGTTTCTCTTGCACAGTAGTGATATTTGCAAGAAGGGTGACATTAATTCCTAGCCATTGATTCTAATATCCATCCAAGTGTCTATATAAATCCCATAACCATTCAATCTTTGGCCCAAAGGTCTTCTATGTTCTCTCTCTTTTACCCTTTGGTTTCTTCTAGGTTTTCCCCCCTTTACCCTTTGGTTTCTTTACCCTTTGGTTTCTGAGGATTTAATCTCCTTCAAGAATGTACACCCAAGCTCTCATACCATTACTGATACGCGATCCTTTTTGTACTTCTTGAAGAAATAGTTAAATACTCACAAAATACATCAATTATTAAAACAGAGACTTGAAATTAAATTGAAATCAAATAACGTAATATATCTTTTAACAAAGAAAATAAAATAGCATCATCATCATCAAAAGATAAGATAGAGAGTACCACACAATGGAAACAGATTAGGTGCAATCTCCCCCCCTCAAGCGTGTAGCTCCACTTCCACGGCTTGAGTATTTTGAGATTTTTATTAATAAAAGTAGGAGCTAAGAATAGATGAGCGTACATATTGGGCTTCCTTTTTGGGGCATTGCTTTACACATTTTTAACCATATGAAGTCTCCTAAAGTCTGTACAAATAAAAACCTTTGCCCAAATAAAATTACTAGTGGGCCTTGTTACATAAAATGACTAACTGCACATTTACATCTATACATTAATCTCGTGCCAACTTGCACATTCCATTAAACTGAATCCTGCACAAATCAAATTCAACATATTTGAGATTGGTGTTTTTATCACCTCTCATTATGAAAAAGTTTTAAGAATAGTTGTGTCACCCCTTTGTGCATTCAATTCCACCAAAAAATGGCCTTTTTAAACATGTTTTTTGTCACCTGTCATTCACTACAACCTAGGGGGGTCTAGTGACATTGGCTTACTAACAAAACTGACACATGTAACGATACACAACTCACTAAAAGTATGCCCCTAAGAATGAGTTTTTTTAAAATAGTTGGGTGTCACTTATTAGCAACAGAATTAGTGTTACTAAAAACAGTTGGGTGTCACTTAGCAAAAAAATTAGTGTCGCTAAAAATTCTAGCAACACTACGCCCATCTAATAACATGTGCATTACACTATAGAGATTGTACTTCAAAAATCATTTATCTACATCCCACCTTTTTCCTAAGAGCTAGCTACCTACATTTACACTCTCTTGCATATGCACCTTAGCAACATGTTTCTCCACACCCTATAGCCTACTTTCTTGCCTGCATACACTTGGCATTTTTCACGTCCTTAGCCACGGATCCTACCATTGCCACATTGTTGATCTTGCTCTTATTTTTGCTGCAACAATGGGATCGCAAGAGAAGTGATTATAGAATCAAAATTTTGCTGCTATAATCCCTAATCAGATTGTTACTACATCACACAACAATAAAGATATAAGATCAAATGAAAAACTCACTTTTGACATTTTAGGTTTCCAAGGGAAACTTGTACAAGAGAATCCAATCTAAGAAATAAGATAAGCTTGTCCTTTATATTAAATAAGCCTTGCACTCATTTATGAAGACACTTGAACTCTAATATCTAAACAACTAGGTATCACCACATATGAGGTCGACAATATAAATGCATTATTCATAACTTATTTATGAAGATAATCAAACTCTAGTATCCAAATGACTAGTTACCACATATGAGGTAGATAATATATATGCATTAATGCATAACTTATACAATTATCTAAACATAAAAACAAATACACTATTGGCATGTTCTAAATAAAATTCATGATTAAACTGCTATAGTTTGCCCACTCATCACATGAAGAGGAGGAAGAAGAAGAAAAGCTATTTTTTATGGATGTAAACAATTTGAACTATGTTGCAAATTGCCGATCATTCACACACAAAGTAAAACCTTAAGCCTTACAAATAACAAGGCTTTTATGTATGGAAAATGGAGGGGCTAGTAGCAAGGCTTTTGAAATTGCAAAGGAAATAGTGAGGATTTTGTAATGAAAATAGGAAATCTCTTATAAACAAAATTGTAGGGCTTTGCAAATTTCCTTTTTCTAACTCAAATGGGAAAATTTATCCATTATTGTATCTAGGAAATTTTTGAATCATCATTTCTCCTTATTATCGTTGCTATGTAGCTAGCATATTGTGGTCTTAGGATTTCTAGGAAACATTGGGCCAAGTGAACTCATCAGCTCAACACCACAACCTTGGTGGGTGTTCAGCATGAATCATTTTGTCCTTCAAAACACCTCACTCATCACTCATACATATAAAGTTAAGAAGGTTGAAGTATTACATAATTAACATTCATAATGCGTTGGTTGGAGGCGTTTAGTAAGGTTACCACTTTTTTCTATGAACCTAATGTGCTTAAAGATTGAGTTGTACAAAAAGCTAGATTAATTTCCTCAACCCAAGTTCCAAAATTTTTATAGCACAATGCTTAATCCAACTTCTAACTATGTGGAAGAGCGTAGGGTGAAGTTCCATGCATGCTTGGTTTGGTGTCTTACTGACACATGAGAAATGAACTTCTTTAACACACATGAGAAATGAACTTCTTTAACACGCATTAAAAAAAAAAACTTAGAACGACTTACTCTAGTCATTGAAGGTTGTTTCGAATGCATCTAGACAATTTTCAATTACTTAATTATTTCTATTATTATGTAAAGTACACTCACATTAATTGTGGGAACATTGAGAGAGAGAGAGAGAGAGAGAGAGAGAGAGAGAGAGAGAGAGAGAGAGAGAGAGAGAGAGAGAGATATGCACACTTCCATGGGCCATCAGTGTGGATCATAACATTATTTTACAGTTGAAACCTTGAAGGTCACTTTCCCTTCCAACTCGTAGAGATTCCCTCCCTTTGATGGTGGGCATTCACAAGGGCATCGAGGAACTTGAATACAAAAATGATACCTTCTTTAAAAAAAAAAAAAAATCACATATCTCTTGTGTGGTGGGTGGAAGCATGGGTTGCCAATTTCTAGGCACCCAAGGCCTACCTTGTAAACGAAGCCAAGGGGATCACTCTTTGTGGGAGTCTTAAACCACGCCAAGGGGATCACTCCTTGTATTAGAAGCTACGGCCACATGCTTAACTTTTAAAACGGAGGTGCTAATTCTAGCACAGAATACAAGTTACTTGTACAGTAAAGTGATAATTGAGTGCGCCAGGATTCTATTGTTATGCTTGTGATTATTGGTTGTGGACGGTTGATCACCTTTGCAAGCTGTAATAACCGAGTAGCTCTCCTTGCGCTCGTCTATAACAATCTGCTTGTACCGGCACTCGGCGGTGCAGAAGGCTCGGTCGCCTCTGCAAAATTCGGTTGATCCAAACGCAACGAATTCAGGCCATGAGGAAGATTTGTGCCAAAACAAATCATTAATTCAGGCTAAAAACGACCATTACGAAATATAATTCGAGCTAGTTGTTTTACGTTGCAGTTTAATTATTACCTGTACATGTAGATGTCCTTGCCTAGCCCAAGCAGGCGTTTGCAGAAGAAGCAAGCTCTGAGGAAATCTGGCGAGAGCATCGAGCTAAGGCCGCCATTGCTGCTCGGATTATAACTGCAATTAGGTGGGGATAATGCGGTGGAGAAGATGGACTTATCATCAATGTTATTATGCCTATGAGACTTGTAGTTTCTGCGCTGTGAAGCTTTTCTTTTGTGGGGGACCTTGTGATCAGGAGCCTTATTCTCTTCAATGCTTATCGCAGAGCTACTGAGAGCAGTGGGCACAGGATTGATCTGCTGGGCGTGCAAGAATATGGGTTTCGGCCGACTGGTTTGTGCAGCTGCAGGTGTTGCTGACGCGGGCGAAATAGGACCACCTGCTACGCCAGATCCTAGTGACGTGGTTTTCTCTGATTCGACCAGCTCGGCTTGGATGGAAGCCACGATGGCAAGCCCTACCCCCTCGCGGCTAGCTGCAGCGGCCCGATGGCGGCGAGGACTGCAGATTAGCAACCCTGATCGGGCAAGGGACTGCTTAAAGTCTTCGTAATCAGTCGAATTAATACAAGAAGCTTTTGCAGGGACGAAGTCCTTGAAGGTGGGGGTGAATGATTGATGTTTAGTATCTTCACAAGCAATGGGAATGTGAAGGGGGTGTCTACCTTGCATCTCTGTGCCCCCGCACATGATTGTCTCCCCACAAGCAGGCTAAAGCGAGATGGCCAGGGAAGAGAGTGCAGACCCAATAGGGCAGGCGACTCGCTTTTAACATCTACGACCGTCTAGTAGCCGTCTATCCCAACGCTTGACGCCGTCATCTCCATGTGGGACGGCACCTTTCGTACCCTAATCATTTTGTATCGCCCGCCTTTACCCTCGAGACAAATTTGTCCATGTATTGTGACTTCACTCACAGTTCCCCTACAGAGTGTCACCGACCTTGTACACACCAACCTAAGTGTGTGTACATACTCACACCCCCTTTTCTCGCATTGGTGAGAATGGGCGGGGAAGTTGGGCACCCATGACAATGGGCTCTTCAATATGTAAAGCACCTAAGAATCTTTCACATTCTTGGCCCACCCATCCTACACCCTTACAAGTCACACTCGTGTGTAAAGGAGCAAGCTCACCTTCATTATGAGCTCTAGCTTGACACATGGGTGGAGATACTGATTGCAAAATTTATTTTCATGGACACTACACCCCTTCATTGGGTTGCATAGTACTCACACTTATTCCCTAAAATATTGAACCACTTATTGCGATTTAAGGTTATTGAAGTTAAAAAAAATGTGACACTTCTCAAGAGAAAGTACATAATGTGAACTTTATATGGCTCTATATGGCTTTTAGCAAATGCTAATAACTATGAAGAGCACACTAAGGACAAGTGATATGCATTTTTAATAGCATTTTAATATGTTCTTTATTGAATTCTTTCTAAAATTGTTTGTCATAGGACCTTTAACTTGCTCGTTATGTGGCTAAAACTCATAACAAATATAGTTCAACATATCTAACCATTGCATATCTATCATACTAACTTCATATAAACCATGTTAATATCATCCATGTACATCAACTTGTCCAACACCTTGATTAAAAAATCCACTTCCTAGCTAGATCATGAGTCAGTTGAGGCAATGAACTTCCATGAAGTGTTTAAAGGATGAGGAACACATACACCGATTAAAAAATTCGATCCATAATGCACATGCACAATCATGTAAACATAAATGATGTGTTAGCATCGGTAACATTATTTAAAAGGTTTAGATTAAACTAGAGAGTCTGCTTACATGAATTGGATCATGGTTTTTACATAACCCATGGAGGTTTTGACTACAATGCATAAGCTAGTTTCTAATAAATAGCTAGCTAGTTTGGGCTTGTTTGGTGCCCATTGCTCTAGAAATTGGAAACTCATCGGACCTTTGTCTATGATGTTGACCTCATTGAGGACTATGTGGCCTTCCACCTAGTCCATGTACTTCCCCAAACTAGTCTTCATTTATGAGACTCTCTAAGCTCCCTTTCTAGATCCTTTAAGTGCTCCTTCGCATAGACTTTGCTGGGGTGAACTCTTCTTCTTCCAAAGTTAGAGGGTCAAATTCGGTTTTTGAGTCCAAAGACTGATTTTTCTTTGGTAGTGCCATCCTCTTATGAAAATAAATCAAGGTTAGTAAGATAAGGTCCTTATAGCTTGTTTCTAAGACATGGTAATTGGAAATCTTAGGGGTGCTCTAGGGCGTGTTGACTAGGTGTCACTATACTTGTTTGTACATAACCCTTAAGTTAGTTGACAAACATGAATCTTTGATGAGAGTTGGAAAGTGTAGCTTATTTATTGATATCCTTTTTATGGGCCAGATTCTCATGGCATAAGAATGTCAATCTATTTTCATGGCATGAGAACTGGAGTTAATTTGCATAGTGATAGATCCACCTTGATTTGGCTTGGTTTAGTAGTGTTGGGTAACCTTTGACTTCCCTTACCACCATCCTTCTCATTTTTCTGAGCTTATGTAGTCCCAAGCCTCCCGTAAACCTGCTTGAGTCTCCTTTAACAAGAGGGGATGTCACGTGCACAAGGCAGTGCCATGGCTAATCCTAGATCTAAATCCTATTAGCAACTTTAGGTGTAGCATCATATGCAAATTTAGAACATGAAGACCCCACACATGAGAAGAAGCATAGCATTTAATGTTACATTTTTCTCACTCCTGGACATCTAGAATAGGCTGACAACATTGTCAATGGCCAACTAGCATTCTAGAAGTAGCATCTTTTGCATCATTTCATCTTTCTCCCTTTCACTACAAGGGATTGGGCTCATACCCGCACTGCTAGCCACGGAAAATGACTTGTGAAAAAAAAGTAGCAGGCCCGTGTATTAGCGCATGTATAATCGGGGCCACAGACATGCGTGTAAAAGCGCGTGTATGATGCCCGTCAGATGCATTGATACACGGGCTTATACACGTGTTTTACCAGTTTTGTTGCGCCGATACACGCATGTTTAACAAATTTTCCGCGCATATAAATGCGACTTTGGGAGACTTTATGCGCAGATACACGCGAACAGAGAGCAAAAATAAAAAATCCAGAGAGTGGTATTTGGTGCCTGAAATCTATTCCAGCATTCCAGCACCCAATAGCACTCTCTGGATTTATTTTTTGGTGCATTGCACCATCCACGGAGAACATTTTGTGCATTGTCAATACATGATTCAAGAACGACATTATCAATACACGATTCAAGAAAGACATGAATGCAATACTATCAAAATTTTATGTGTGCTGAAATAAGCACATGGCTTTCATTATTGTAAAAACATATATACAAGGGAGTCCATATGTTGAAGTAGCTCGTGGCTTCAATATAAACAAATATATACAAAATCAAATTGGTTTATCTAAAAAATCCCATGGCTTCAGTTACAAAAATATGTATACAACCACATCCTCAATACGGATGTGATACTATAAGTCTGAGTACTACTCAGACTCAGATGATGAGACGAGCTGCTCCCTCCAGAATCAAATGAGCTCACATCGGTATACATGTCCGAAGAGTAGTGCTCACCCTGTCATTCACGTAGGAGCAGGAGCAGCGGCGGCGGCAGGTGGATCATCAGCACGACAGGAGCGTCAGCAGCCAGGTACAGCAGCAGCTTGTGTCTGTTCAAGTAATATATCATATATAAGTATATATATATGTAATTCAAAATTTAATAAACCAAAATCATTCGTTTAGAGTTTTCAAGTACCTGTCGACCATACGGTCTCATGGCCACCTCAAACTACGCATCAAATACGTCCCTCGATTCTGAAGAGGGCCACATGTCATGTCTGCTACCCCGGCAAGCATACGCAGTCTCGTGGGCTATGGGCTTCCTCCCCATAACCCGTCGCTGTAACATAATAAACACAATTTGTAAGATTAAAACAATCAGTGCATGAATGAAATAAGTAAAAAATCAAATAAGGTGGCAAGATACTTACAAACTTTGCCTCCCATGGCTCGATGCCTCCAAATCCGAAATGCGAAGATCCAATGGTCTCCATTTGGATCCGTTGTGCCTCCAGATGCTGCCTGCTCTTCACGCCACTCTCTGCTCATTTCTTTGCCTCCTTCCACTCGCGTTTGTGGGCAGTGGGGCAGGTTTCTCGACAGGATAGCCACCCACAGCTTGATTTACCCCATCATCATACGCGAGTTTCTTAAGGTGAGATCTTTTATTACTTAAGATCTCCCTCATTCGCGTCCTTCCCTATACATCCAAGAATGTCGCATGTGGGGGATTGGGGTACCGACTATGTACAGCATCTACTATCACCTCCTCAACTAATCGGCTATTTTGATCTTTAAATTTAATAAAATAATTTCTATACAAGTTTGATACTACCCCACGCATGTATTCCATTACCTCTTTCCCCCTCGCATCCATCACTATCCCGCCCCTATCCATCACATCAGAGTATATCTCTCCCTCTACACCTCTCACCACCTCCTCATCCTTACTGTCGCCTCCAACTCTTCTCCCTCTATCTCCTCTCTCATCGCGTGCCCTACCACCTCCCCCACCAAAGCATCCACCGCATCCTCCCCATCCTCCACTCCCACTCTCCCTACTACGGCGTCGTCTGCTCTCCCTATTGCGGCATCTTCTCTCCTCTATACTGCGGGTGGAGCCACGACGATTGGGGGATTGTGTACGTAACTGTGGACGTGACACTGAGCGTGATGGTGGCTGTGAGGGAGTACGTGATGGTGGCTGTGAGCCCTGACGTGACGGTGCTTGGGAGGGGGTGCGTGAGTGTGTCTGGGAAGGGGTATGTCTCCTCGCCGGACTTGCAGGCACAGAAGGTTGTGGAGTGACATGGGCACTTGGGAGCAAGGTGACTATACCAGGGAATCTAGAAGGAGGATGGGCATACATATACTTTGTAAGCTCAACTGGGCCCTCCAGGGTGACACCCAAAATGATTTACCATCTCCATCATCCAAGTGTCATACGCAAATGGATCGAATGAAGAACCTGGATCCATGAAGAATCTGCAAAAAGAATCCATTTGTATGCATCATGTATCATGAAGTGTATCATGCATCATGAAGTGTATCATGCATCATGCATTATGAAGTGTATCACGTGTAAAATCCCATCCCAGGATCGCGTGTATCTCCGCGTGAAAAAACTGTCTAGCAGATTACACACAGTCATACACGCGATTCTGCGAAAAAAAGTATCGAAAAAAGGTCGCCTACCGCCCAACATCACTTTCGCATAAAGAAAAGGACACTATAGTGGGATTGTGTAATGATATATATTGTAATATACTATGAGATGGTTTATATTTTTTTAAAGGTATGGATTTTTTCTTAAATAATATTTGCTCTCGTGTGTAATAAAGTGTGTATATCTGCATCTAAAACACAGTGTTTACGCGTATAATACACGCGTTTATGAACTCAATATACACGTGAATTTAGATGCCCATATACACGCGCCCGATATTACTCATATACATGCGCGACCATACACGCGCCCGTAACTTATCGCATGTATCGAACACGTGTATGGAAGCATTGTCTTGTAGTGTTTTTGAGATTGGTCATAAGTAATCAGTAGCCCTTTTGGGAAGGCCTATGGGGCCAAGCATAAATGTAACCTTTTTACATGTACATAATATATATACTAGAAAACATTATCTATCTCTCTTCTTTCATGTGTTTTATGTTAATATTCCTACAAGGTGCTTAAGGGCTATGATTAAAGGTATGAAGGCTTTTTCTATATCACATTGGTATCAAAGTATCAAGTGTAGCCATATCACCAAGCTGTGGGACCTTACTTGAAATTTTCTTATTCTGATGTGAAATTTTCTTATTCTGATGTTAAGCCTCATATGCTTCAATGGGAAGAAGAATATGTAAGCCTAAACAACAGTATCTTCATCAGCTTTTTTTAAGTCATCCTCAGTGTCACGTATTTCTATAGGTAGGCCAACATCACCGCTTAAAAAAGAACACGATGAAATTGTAAGCGGCATTTTATCCATGAGATGGATGAGAATATGCACTTGTATGTCAAAGAAGCCTCTAGGTGATTCCTTTTCCACCATAAGACATAAAAGCATCGCCGTATCTTCTTTCATCTTCAACAAATTAGAAGGGGTCAATCTTTTTGGCACAACAAAACTATAATAATTGACAATATCATAAATATGTCAAGTAATATGTATGTTAAAAAACAAGCTTTGAAGGCATATTTCTTACCGAGTAAGTACTCCTAATCGATAAATAATATCGTGTATCCCAGGAGTAAGTAGCCTTGAATAGCCAATGGTAGAACATTCTACAAAATAAAGTATCAAGTGAGTGATAATTAGACTATCACACATAAGAAAACGAGAAATGTAGGTTTGAGTTAGTGCTTCATTGTGCTCAACGTGTAAGAGGTTTGCCAATCATGGGACTTTAGTCTCGACTCTCAATAACTTGTCATTCTTTGAGGTAAAAAGCTTTCAAAATGATATGACATATCCACTTGGTGTTCATAATTGCTTTATTCTTTCCAAGATTATTGCATGTTCTTGGTTTGATAGAACCCATGGAGCATGTTTTTGGTTTGATAGAAATCATGGAGCATGACGATAAAAGCTTCGAGTTCCTTCTGAGTTTTGTTTGAGACCACAGTGTAGTTTACTTTCTAACTTGACGAGATCATTTCTAACTGCGAGTGAGTCCTTCTCACCTGCAAGATGCCTCTAGATGGAGTCTGCAACATTCTTAAAAATGTGTATAAGATTCCAATAGGTGAAAAATTCTCAGCTTACTCTAATACTCTAGGCTATAAAAGATCAACTTTTCAGGCTTCATTTCTATGGATTCCTCCCTTGGATTCTTAGGCCTATGAATTTCAAACACATCTCATGCTAAACTCCAGGCGTGTGGATTCATCTTGTGAGGTGGGGCTCAATTTTCTATTTTTCCATTAACATTCGATCCTTAATGAGTGAGCCATGGGTAAAAACCTCCTATAAAACAAATTTCACACACTTCTTCAAGTTATCACTCCTTCAGGAATCAAGTTCTGGTCCCACATGTAGGACAACGTGATGGTCTTTTGTAGCAAGACTTATCATCCATGTTTTTCTTGATTATTAAGCCATATGATAAGTGGGGTAAATGCTACAGTCCATACTTGAACATAGTGAAAAGCCTGGATGGTCATGAGAATGGTCTATATGAGTATGCCTTGTAGAAGGAAGTTTTTATATTCATCTTGATCTAGTTGATCTATCATGCATCTTGAAACCTTGCCAAAGCTCTTTGAGCTCTTCAATAAGAGGTGCTAAGTACACATTCATGTTCGATACTTGGTACTTTCTTAACATGTCATGAAAGAACACAAGTTAATCTTGCGCCATCATTATATATCCTGATAAATTAAGAAAAAAGAGATCCATATGAACAATTACCAACTGGGAATCAGAAGACTAAGAATCAAATGCTCCTTTTTAATTGCCATGAAGGGTGGAATATTGTAGTTAATTAATACAATAGGCCATGTTGACCATTTCGATAAACTGTATGGAGAAATGGTTGATCAAGTCATAGATTACGAGGTTCCTCTTTAAATATTGGTCATTCTCACTCAATATGTTGAAATGCTTCACAATCTATCGGGGTTCGCAGCTCAGTGCTTTGATTTTTTACATGCCAATCCATATATTCTACAAGCAAGGACATTTGAACATAAACTTTAGGCAAGGTTTAAGAGGGAAATATCATAGAACCTTTCTTGGCACTTTGCCATTAGTAGACTCCTCTTTAAACTGTGGCTCATTGCATTTAGGAAAATGCATGATTTTTGTATATTCTACACTATACAAGATATAATCATGGATGCAAGCATGAATACGCTTATAATCCATGGTTCACCATCCATGTTAAGTTTTTAAATTTAAAATGAGAAAGCTTATGGAAAGCCTTGAGAGTTTCACATTTTTAAAAACAAGACTTGAGGCTTCCTTCATTAAACTACTGTGACTTTGTCGATCAATCTCTCTTTCTTTTTTCTCCCTCATTTTATTTAAGTTAAATGTTTTGCGATTGTCAAATATATCACACAACATATTGATGACCACGCATTGTCCCAGATGTCATCAAATTCTAAGTTATCAATACATGATCTCTGATATTTTAGATTTTGATATTGGACTAGCCATGAGGGGAAATTTGGACTTAAATTGGGCCCTTTAAGGATTTGTACACATTCTCTCTCTACAAAAATGGGCTCATGGTAAATTTTTGCAAATCAACTCAGAAATGAGCGGAGTTTGGACATTTGGAATCTACTCTTTGAGACCTTTCCAATGATATATAGCATGCTGGGCAATTTTGCATATTCAAGAAGTCCCCAAATTTGTTAATAATGTGGCACGTAACATTAGAGAAAATTTGAACTCAAATTGGGCCCTTTAAGGATTTCTACACATTCTCTCTCTAAAAAAATAGCCTCATGGTGAAATTTCTACAAATCAACTTAGAAGTGAGCGGAGTTTGGACATTTGGAATCTACTCTTCGAGACCTTTCCAATGATATATAGCTGGGCAGTTTTGCATATTCAAGAAGTCCCCAAATTTGGTGACATGCCTGAATATGCAAAACTTCCCATCATGCTATATATCATTGGAAAGGTCTCGAAGAGTAGATTCCAAATATCCAAACTCCGCTCACTTCTAAGTTGGTTTGCAACAATTTTACCATGTGCCCCTTTTTGTAGAGAGACAATGTGTAGAAATCCTTAAAGGGCCCAATTTGAGTCCAAATTTTCCCTAATGGATCCCTATCTCTTATGAGATTGGCATATTCTCATGTGGCAATTTGCGAAATATGTGGTCCATGATGAGGGCCAGGATCTCTGCAGACTACTTCATCAATATTGTTTGTAAACCAATAAAATATGCATAAAATTCAACTCTCTTTGTCTCTCTTTCTCTCTCTCTCACACACACACACGTGCACATGTTAGAAATAATTCCCAAACATGTGCTGAATTTCCTAAGGTTGTTTTAGTAATTATAGGAGTCATTTAGTAAAACACTTTCACCGAGCATAAAAGGGGAAACTCCTGAGCATCTAGTTTGATTAAGAGAATCAAGGAGCTAATTTTGTGGAGAACATTATGGATGAGAATATGAAACCTACAGATCTAATCGATGATGTAAATAGCCTGAATGTTTTACGTATATAAAGGTGTATCTAATACAAAGCAAAGTGAGTATGTTTTTGTTTATTGTCATTCTGCTCATTATTTATTCTATTGATCTACTATCCGTGATCATTCTTCCATTATCATCATGAAATATTTAGATTTTGATCCACTGTAGTTTTCAATAAATGGTATCAGAGCCACACTTGTTACCTTTAACTACTGCAATTACTGTAGCCCACCCATTTGCGCCGTTGTTGCTTCACAATGCCACTATCGTTTCGATCTTCTGTTCAACATTCTTCAGTTGTGCTTCTCTTCATTAGCCCATGCCATCAACGATCAACACCATCATATGAGGTAGCGCCTCCTCCAGCCTTAATGTCAGCACACGTCAAAGTTCAGCATCTGACCTTATCTTGCCACTTTTGCATAGTTGTAGCCAACAATCGTCGATGTCATCATGTTTTCTAGCTCCTCACATGTTGCACTCAAGCATCCAAAATATTGGGCAAGGAGTTTTTATCAAGGATTTTCTTCAAATATTCCGACCAACAATTTGATTCCCACTGCACAGCTGAATCCGACTAAACAGGTGAATCCAACTAAACAGCTGAATCCGACTACCCGGTTGATTCTGACTGCACGATTGAGTCCAATTGCCTCCCCTGACTCTGACTAACCAACTGAATTCGACTACTTGATTGATTCCGAGTGCACGATAGAATCCAACTACCCTTGATTCGGACATGTCTTGCTCATTCTGACTTATCCTGCTGATTCTGATAATTTAGTTGATTCCAAACAGTTCAGCTGATTCTGATTCTGATTTTGATTGTGATCTTGATTTTTGAACTACTGATTCTAAACAGTTTAGCTAATTTTGACTGTGATGCTGATTCTGACTTGCTGACCAATAAGCTATAGCAACTTGGCACATAACTCTTTCTTACTTCGTGACTTATAACCACTTCCACTACTAGTAGCAAGAGTGTGGTTGAAATCATTATGATTCTGTCTTCTGAGAGTGAAAACTCATCATTATCTTCACTCAAACAACCCTCCAAATCTTCATAAAAAGTATTAACCTCTACACCTACTTCATCGAGCACCTCTAGCATAGAGAAGCTTCCCATTCAAAGAAAATTTAATAAAGCTTTTAGAAAACTATGAGACCCTAGTATTATAAAGAAGGCTTCAAAATGGGTTTCAATCCTTATCTTGCATCAATCTTTCATTTGTATGGGACAAAGGATATGAAAGAAGATATGGGTTATTAACTTTCTTGTGGGGATTACTTTAAGTAGTCATAATTATTTAGTTTAACACTTGTGTTTTATTCTTCACTGAAAAAATAATTTAAGCCAAACTTGTGAAGCATTAGACACTTCCCAAGTACTCTTGTAGGAGGTAAGACCTTGCTATGGCTCCTAGTGAGGTGGGAGAAAAGATTAGAGGGAAGAACTTTCACACTTGGCAAACCAAGGTGAACTTTAATCTCATGAAAAAGGGCTTATGGAACATTGTTTAAGGGAAAGAGGAAAGAATAACTACTACTAGAGAGAGAGTAGTGCACAATGGGATTTAAACAATGATAAGCCACTAGGCATTATAGGGGAACACTTGGATGACACTTTTGTACATCACATTTACACTTGTGACACATCACATTTACACTTGTGATACATCTCAAGATGCATTGGAAACCCCAGAGAAATTATTTGGTGCTACATGTAAACACTCCAAGATGAGTCTCCTAGTGAAGTTCTTTGGACTACAAAAGGACTCCACAACTACTATGCCTGCCCACATTAATGCTTTTAAAATCCTCTTAACACAACTCATAGGAATTAAGAAGGAAATAGAAGATGATGATAAAATTGTTGTGTTGATTAAGTGTGTCACATCTTGATGAATATTCAACCCTTGTCACAAATCTTTTAAATCTTCCTACTCCATCCCTTCATCAACATTGAAGATTCTCTCTTGGAAGAAGAGAAGAGGATTCTAAAGAAGGCTGAGTTGCATGTTGATGGTTCTTATTTTGTCAAAGAGCAAGCCTCATCGTCGCAAGCACTCCTTAAACTAAGAAAACGTTCAAGTGCACTTTTTGTGGCAAACAAGGACATCTTGATGAGGAGTTTTGTTTTACAAAGAAAAAGGCCTAAAAATCTTACCAAAGAGAAGAAAGAAGAAGACTCTCCATTGAAGGCCACCCATGAGGCCAACCTTTGCTTTGATGACTATGATTATGCCTTTTGATAGTCATGAATTTCACATCTTTTATTTGTTTAAGCTTAGATACTCTTTTTATGACATTGTAAACCAAGAGTTTTTATCTGACGTACCATCTTTTATATGGGCATCTAGCTTAGTGAGATAGCCACTTTTGTGTATGGCAAACTCACCTTGGTCATCATAACCATTATACCTACAGCTTTGTACCTACCTTTGATTATGGGAGGGCATTCAAGTTTAGGTCATCTTAGCCTTTTTCAACTTTACCCATGTTTGGTTCATGGGAGGGTATTAGAAATAATGCCCAAACATGTGCTAAATTTCCTAAGGTTTTTTTTATAGCAATCAGGGGATTCATTTAGTAAAACACTTTCACCAAGCATGAAAGGGGAAACTCGTGAGCATCTAGTTTGATTAAGAGAATCAAGGAGCTAATTTTGTGGAGAAGATTATGGAGGAGAATATGCAGCATGTAGATCTAATCGATGATGTAAACAACTTGAATCTTTTGCATATATAAAGGCATATCTAATACAAATCAAAGTAAGCGTGTTTTTGCTTACTATCATTCTATCTCATTATTTATTATGTTAATCTTGTATCCCTAATCATGCTTCCATTATCACCATGAAATATTTAGCTTTTGATCCATCATAGTTTTTAACAAATACATACAAATAGCAACATGCCTTTTCCTTTAACTAATTTCCCACATAAAAATATTTGAGAAAAATCATCTGAATACAATAATACACGAGAACAATTATCTAAGTACAAAAAATATTTGAGTGAAAAAGTATCTGAATACAACAATATTTGAGTACAAAATAATATGAGCACACTCATTCGAGTACAAAAATATCTAAGTACAATCATCATGCCCTCCTCTGGCATGCCAATGGAACATCTAATGGCAATCCTACTTGCTCACGTGTATGACGAGTAGGAGTGGGTCTATAAAATGTGTAATCCACCAACAACTCCTCCTCCTTGTACTCCTATCTCTCCCCTACTACTATTTATCAATCCTATTATGTTCCCATGTGTATAAGAGCGACCTTCTATTATGTAAGTGTGCTCTCCACGTGAAATCTTAGTACCAACTGTCTGCTCTCTCTTAGAAATGGATGCTACATTGGAGCACATCCCATATGTGGCCATGCTAATCACACAATGAGTAAGATACTACCATACTCCCCAAGAGTATGAAGGACCAAAAAATCTCATCGGTGTGAGTGCACCTCCTATGGGTACATGTAAGTCCTAAGTAACATATAGACCATGACCTGCACCACAAATCATGGATGGTGCTATAATAAAGCAATATCCCCAATGATTGAAATCCTCCCAATCCAAAAGAAGATCTTGTATTGTCCAGCAAATGGCATGGTAGTGAGAAATCACTGGCTATCTTTGTAACAAGACCCGACTAAAAATTTGTGTCCCTCCTCAATCATTGTGGATGATCTCGTATAGCCTAGATCAGTCCACAAGCACGACGTGTAACATGCTCTATAGTAGGATGACTCGATACCTCACCATCATGAGAGAAGTTTGAGCTATCATGACTAGGGCCCATTGATACTTCACTATGTGATGCAACCTACATATATATTAAACTATGATGAGTAAAATAAAACCTTAATTATTTTATCAACATGAGATAAAGAGTAAGTAAGTATACAAAGTCATCCCATCCAGGTTGAAGGTGTGCTAGAGCATCCACACATAACCCTTTCTCAAACTCGTGCTCAATTAAGACACGACCCATGCGCTAAATAAGACCCCTATAGTCCACATAGTAGCATATCCTCCTTTGCTCAAATCTCCACTCATCACATCGGAGTCGAAAGAAGACGAAGGCTTTCTAGGAGTTGGTGCGGGATATAATGGTACTTGTCCCATCAATGATGCTGGATCGAATGGGGGTGTGTGTATAGACACATTAGAGTCACTATATTGGCCCTTATGTTCAAATAGAAGCATAATCATTATAATACAAAATACAAAGTCTAGAGGCTTTGGATTGAAATACAAAGTTTTTCATTAATTTTTCTTAATCTCGAGTGTGTTTTTTAGTCACATTATTTAAAGTTTGTTTATTGAATCACATTACTTATTTTGATTTAAAGTTTGTTTGACTCTCATAGCCTAAACTTATCATGTTAAAAAATATAGGAGGCAGGCTCGAAAGAAGAAGAGTACATGTCCTCTTGACCTCAATGGTGATACATCGACACATGTGAGAGATGAGGTCAAGGGCAAGAAGAGATGGATACATCAACAACGAGTAGCCAGATGAGAGGATGAGGAGAGGAGTTGTCACCCGCCTTCGGCAAGGGTGGAAAAGATGGATTGATTTCTTGCTTTGTAAGTACAATGGTCATCCCTATACTTATTACTAAAGTAAAGTGTCACGTAGGCTGTAACGCCTGTGACCGACGGCGGCAGACCGGATGGCCATGTCCGGGGTTCAGTGGGAGAGGACGCCCATGCGGAGTCATGGGTGGCCAGGCTAGTGTGGACGGCAGGCCACATACTATATAGCCTGGGGGATGAGGGGCAATCCTCATTCTTCCTCTATGGCTGGGTGGTGAGCCAGAGGCCGTCCCCTCCTGTGTGGTAACGCCCGTAGAGCGGCGTTACGGATATCTAACACTGGTATCAGAGCGTGGTTCGATGGGGTCGTCAGGGTTCGTGCGTGACCGGGGGACCGGAGCCCACTCAATGGTTTTCAACCATTCATCTCCTCATCCTTATCTCCAATGGAGTGTGTGGAGGGAGGCAGCCAAGACAAAATTGAAGGGAAGAACTCTCTCTCTCTCTCTCTCCCCGTCACACACAACAAACGAATTGTAGGTAAGCATCTCGTTTTTTTTTTCTCTGCATTGAAATTGTCTGCGAATCAAATTCATTCCAAGGTAATGAGAGAAGCTTGTCTGCAAAAGAATTCGTTGAAGCTTGTCTGAAGCGAAGAGACGTTTCGTTGAAGCTTGTGTGTGGGGGGGGCGGACACCATCCCAGGACCCGTTGCTGAAACGCCAGACCAACTAGCCTGGGGGGGCGAAGACCAGCCAGCCCCACGACTGCTGGAGCAATGCGACGTTGAGTGGGGGGGCGACTTGCTGACCCACGTTTGAAGGGGAGGGGGCGAAGACCAGCCCCACGGCGGCCAGCCCAACGGGCGGCCAGGCGGCCAAAAGGAAAAAAAACCATTTATTTTTTTAAATATATTTTCATTGTTCATTTAAAGTAAAACGGATCCTCTCTCTCGGCTCGACTGGGGAGGGATAATCACGGCAAGGGATAATCTGCTGTTTCTGTTGTGTATTTCTGGTTTATTGCATTGTTTACATTGCAAGTACATAAAAATGTCTGCCCGTCTCCCAGTGTGTCCCCACCCACTAGTCTGGTAGGTTTTTCAGGACTTCTCTCCTCGGTCACAGCCTTACCCCGACCGAGTTGGCTGGCCGTAGATGCCAAGCCGTCTCCCATTCAGAGGGGCGCTCTTCGAGCACGTCTCGTGACCCGCAGGTGCCTTCCACGTCTCGTGACCCTGCCCTTGGCCTTGGCATGCCCGTAGAGGCCGCCGACCTGGCTGACCCCGCTCCGGTCGATGAGCTAGATTATATGGACACTGACGTCGCCGAGGGGGACGATGACCTCTTAGCAGACCACGACTTTGAATAGTACTTTACTGACCATGCCAACATCCTCACGGAGACGGAGCGCTCTAGTGGGATGTTTAGATATGTTAACACGCAATTGACGACCTTACAGAGGGTCCAGAATGACGTTGTCACGATGCTGCAGGGCATCTCCACACGCCTAGACGTGTTGTCCGCTATTTCGACATCTTCTCCTCTTCCTCGTGATAGACGCCCGCCTGCGACACGCGTCAGCGCAGCCTCACCCGTGGTCCCGGGAGGACAGGCCGCAGTGCCTGCGAGGTCGCCCGTAGAGGCAGCCTCGGCGTTACTTAAAGATTTTAAGTTGCCTAGTTTTGGCGGCGAGGAACGAGAGCATAACAAGGATTCTGTTAATATGTTCTTAGCGAAATGGTCAGACATTCATGAGCGGCGTAAGCAGCCTAGTCATGTGCAGCCCGTAGAGGCTAGTTTCTTATTGTCTGGCAAGGCATACAAGTGGTGGATGAGTCTTACCACTCGCCCTACCACTTGGGCAGCTTTCGAAACAATGTTTCGAAAGGAGTTTTTGCTAGGCAATGAGAAGAGAGAAGTTGGGATGCGTGGGACAAATGTTCGATAGAACACAAGACCCTCACCCAGTACATCTCTGCTGACTACAGAGAGCTCATACTCAAGCTAAAGGGAATCGATGCATTCCAAACATTGAGGGGCTTCAAACGAGGCATAACAAATGATTATCTTGAGTATGTAGAGCCCTTGCAGCCTAAGGACCTCTCTCAGGCCATCAAGTATGCGCAAATCTATGATGACATCAAGCGTCGTGGTGCGCGAGATGGGGCAGGGAGATCAGTGGATTAAAAAAAAGGGGTCGGGTTTAAAAGAAAGGGTTTCCGTAGTGAAAAAATAGGGGAGAAGACGGAGGGGAGTCAGGGGGTCGTTGGTCTAAAAAAAACCAAGACCCTTCAAGAAAAAACGAAGTTCTGAAACCCACAAAAAGGAGCAGTACTTGCAAGCACAAAAGGAAAATCGTTGCTTCAACTGCAATGAAGTGGGGCACAACAAGGCTGATTGCCCAAAGTTAAAAGCAAGCACTAGTGGCAAGGCACCTAAGAGCAATGGTAAATCCTCTAGGCAGTTGCACATGGTGCAGACGCTACCTCTCAGTGCCGGAGAGTTCAGAGAGGTTACGGTGAGTCATTGTGACGAGTGTCACGCTTGTTCAGTCACACCAGCTATGTGGCATGACATGGTGCGCATGTATGGCACCATAGGTGGCCGTAGAGTCACTGTCTTTATAGACGATGGGGCTAGCCATAACTTTTTGAACTATTCATTGGTCAAGAAGTTGAAATTAAAAGAGACCGCAAGTGATCATGAGTATATCGTTGGTTTGGCCAATGGTTATGATAAAAAGGTATGGAATACCGTGGTCTTGGGAGTCCCTTTGATCATGCAGGACTATGAGGCCGTGCTTGACTTCCAGGTCATGCATTTGGCTAGAGCAGATGTTTACTTAGGCAGGGAGTGGCTGTATAGCCTCGGTCCTAGCCTAGTTCGGAGTTATTTACACACCACATTACAATTTGAGTCTGGGGGTAATATCATCACCCTACAGGACACCGTAGTGTCCCCTTTTCACCACTTATATCATCGCTCGAGTTATGCCACGCGGTCCGCAGAGCGGCCAGGTAGCACAAGTATACGCTTGTTACCCTCTTGTAAATTCTGTTT
This sequence comes from Cibotium barometz, assembly GCF_041138505.1. Classification (NCBI taxonomy): domain Eukaryota; kingdom Viridiplantae; phylum Streptophyta; class Polypodiopsida; order Cyatheales; family Cibotiaceae; genus Cibotium; species Cibotium barometz. The sequence goes on along the minus strand of NC_141046.1, from coordinate 63,834,031 downwards.
CCGTAGCTGAAACTGAAAGTAATGTTTGCGTAGACAAAGATGGAAAACAAAGCCTTGGAAGAGACCCACTGTTTTCTGAAAACCCTGTTTGGCATGCATGTGATGATGAAACAACAAAGTCCAAGGCAAAAGAGACTCTAAAAACAAAGTACGTAGATGCTTTGAAAAGTTTATTGCAGGAATTTCAAGATGTCTTTCCTACAGAGCTTCCAGATGGTTTACCACCATCAAGGGAAGTAGACCATCAAGGGAAGTGGACCATGGCATCGAAGTTATGCCTCGGTCCAAACCAATAAGCAAGCCTGCTTATAGGTTGAGCCACTCCGAGGCACAGGAGGTGGAAAAGCAGTTGACCGAATACTTAGAGAAAGGGTTTATTCGCCCTAGTTCGAGTCCTTGGGCATCACCGATTCTTTCTGGTAAAGAAGAAAGACGGTTCTAAGCGCATGTGCATAGATTATCGGGCTCTTAAAAATCAAGTCACGATTAAGAATAAGTACCCTATGCCACTTATAAACGAGTTATTTGATCAACTCTATGGGTCGAAATATTTCTCTAAGATAGACCTGAGATCTGGGTATCATCAGGTTAGAATTAAGGTCGAGGATGTTGCGAAGACAGCATTCAGGACACGATTTGGTCACTTTGAGTTTTTGGTTATGCCGTTTGGGCTAACCAATGCTCCAGCGACTTTTATGACGCTGATGGACAGTGTTTTACGTCCATACTTAGGAAAATTCGTAGTAGTTTTCCTAGATGATATTCTTGTGTACAGCAAAACGCGTAAAGAACACTTGGCACATTTGCGATTAATGTTCCAGTTATTGCGACAACACAAGCTATTTGCGAAGGAGAGCAAATGTAAATTTTTTGAAAGAGAAATTCACTATTTGGACCACATTATATCCGCCCATGGTACGCGGATGGAACCTGAGAAAGTGGAAGCTATTCTCAAGGGCTAGCCCCGAAAAATCTCGAAGAACTGCAGATTTTTCTTGGCATGTCGGGGTTTACCGACAGTATGTAAAGGACTACGCAAGATCGCAGTCCCGTTAACGGATCAATTGCGCATAAAAACAAAGAATATATGTTGGGAGGAAGACCAACAAAAGAAGCTTCAAAAAACTTAAGGTAGCCATAACAGCTGCACCTGTTTTGACTATAGTTGACCCTACTGAGCCGTTTGTCTTGAAGACAGACGTTAGTGGTGAGGCCATTGGAGCCGTGCTTTTGCTAAGGGGATGCCCTGTTGCATTTGAGAGCAAAAATTAGATAGGGCTTAGCGTAGCTACTCGGCTTACAAGCGGGAGTTATTGGCCATCGTACATGCACTTAAAAAGTGGAGACACTATTTATATGGTGCCACTTTTGAAGTACGTACGGATCACGAAAGCTCGACATGGCTTTCGAGTCAAAACAAGTTGAAAGGTCGGAAAGCTCGGTGGGCGGAGCTCCTACAGGAGTTTGACCTTCAGATTCGCTACCAAAGGGGTAAATATAATGCTGTGGCGGATACGCTTAGCCGCATGCCACAAATTAATGAGTTAAGCTTTACGGTTTTCAAGAATGAGTTCTTGAAATCACTCCGTGGCTTGTGTGAGCATGATCCTGTCTTTACAGAGGTCTGGCGCGCTGTACCCGTATGCACTTTGTCACAGCCGCGTCCACCTTCCTCGCCGGCACGTAATGCTAGTCCAGAGAGACTGGCCGTAGGTGCGGCGGGTAGCGAGGCGAGAGTGAGTCCGGAGAGGCTAGCCGAGTCTTCGGGGTATAGTTTTGAGCCGGAGAGCTCAGACGTAGGCCCTTCATCACCTTTGTTTTCCGACACGGTTTCAAAGGATGATGCTAAACTTTGTCGGGGGGGAGAAATATGCTAACTACTCCATTGATGACGGGTACTTACTCTACAAGGGTAGGGTGTGTGTACCAACTATTGGTGACTTTCGAGCATGCATTCTTAGAGAAAGTCCCAAGTGCTGGTCATCCCGGGATACAAAAGACCTATGCACTAGTCAAACGATAATTTTATTGGCCTAGTTTGTTCAAGGACGTCCAGACTTATGTGCTGCAATGCAATAAGTGTCAGGTCAATAAGCATGAAAGGCTAAAGGTTGGGGGCTTGCTCCATCCTTTAAGCATTCCTCAAGGGAAATGGGAAAGCATTTCCATGGATTTCATCACTGGTTTACCCACGACAAGTCGAGGGAATGACTCGGTCTAGGTGGTGGTGGATAGGTTAACCAAAATGGCAAAGTTTATCGCCACGAAGAAAACTGTTAAAACGCCAGAGTTGGCAAAACTCTTTATTGAACATCTCTACAAGCTATATGACCTGCCCGCAGATATAGTGTTGGATAGAGATAGAAAGTTAAACAGCCACTTTTGGAGGGAAGTCTTCAAAAAGCTGGATACTACTCTGAGTATGAGTACGGCGGACCATCCGGAGCCTGATGGTCAAACAGAAAGGGTTAACCAAGTACTTGAGGATATGTTGCGTTCTTATGTAAGTAAGAAGCAATCAAATTGGGAAGAATATTTGCCCATATTGGAGTTTGCTTATAACAGCTCCAAGCATTCAGCGAGATACACCATTCATGTTAATGTATGGATTCCAGCCGAGATCTCCGATGATGGTTGTAGGCCTAGAAAAGGAAAAAATTCAATCTGTCAAGGACTTCCTTGAAGATATGAATGATACGCTCAGAGCCGCACGTGAGAGCATTCATAGCGCTCAGGATCGCGCTAAAACTTATGCAGATAAAGGACGTAGAAAGGTGACCTTTGCAGAAGGTGACTTTGTATTCCTCAAGGTTCCTGCGCAGTCAGAAACCATGAAAACGGGAAAGTGTGATAAACTTTCTCCGAGATATTATGATCCTTTTAAAATCCTTAAGAAGATTGGGGACGTACCATATAAACTTAAGTTACCGAAGAGTTCTCAAGTCCATCATGTCTTCCATGTCAGTAAACTGAAGAAATCAGTTCACGGGTTAGAGAACGCAGTTTCTCCAGAGATTTTGGTGGACTTGATAGAGCCACCAAAGATACCACATGAACCTGAAAAGATTCTACAGTATCGTGATAGACAAACCCGACATAAAGTGTACCAGGAGGGTATTTGTTAAATGGACAGATAGGGATGAGGAGGTAGCTATCTGGGAACGCCGTAGTGCAATTTCCAAAAGGTTTCCCCAGTTTGTTTTCGAGGACGAAAACTCTTCTTAAGGGGGGGTAATGTCACGTAGGCTGTAACGCCTGTGTGACCGACGACGGCAGACCGGATGGCCATGTCCGGGGTTCAGTGGGAGAGGACACCCATGCGGAGTCATGGGCGGCCAGGCTAGTGTGGACGGTAGGCCACATACTTTATAGCCTGGAGGATGAGGGGCAATCCTCATTCTTCCTCTATGGCTGGGTGGTGAGCCAGAGGCCGTCCCCTCCTGTGGTAACGCCCGTAGCGGCGTTACGGATATCTAACATAAAGTCATATTTATAAGATTAACAAGTGTTGTTTAAAAAAAAGTAGACGAAAGAATATGCCCATCCTTTGAACCATGATGAAATTCGAGATACAACTCAATATGGATACAGATATATATGCAGAGAGCTCGCATATCATGGAGAGGTTCCTTGTACTAGAGGTATGTGGTCAAATAGCGTAAAATTATTTACATTCTTTGATCTTAGTAATGTGGTATTTAATCAAATAGTAATAAGTGTTTGATTTGTATATGATTTATCATAGGAGAGTAGACCGTCTCGTGCCATCCTCTGATCATCTTGGATATAGTAGGGTAGTGGAGGTGATGATGATAGGGAGGATCGCAGGCAGCATCGACGTAGCTTGGACGAAGATGACCAATAGATGTCTTATTGTTAGCTTATTTGTTGTTGTACTCATCCATCCGAAGAGTTTAATATATAGTGAGATACTTTCTCATGATGATGTATCCATCATATCTTTTATACATGGATCCATGCAGTTACAAGACTTGTGTATATACATTTTTTGTTTTAGTCACTCAGCCATTGATGGATATCGATATTGTAAACTTTATCATCATTTTTTTATACACACAGTTAGTGTGATCTTTGGTTTATATCTTTCTGTTAATTATTTTATTAAAGCTATATATTCTATGATTTTTATTAACAAACTCTTAACAAAGGAACAAGTATATTCACATGTGAAGATAAAACTATTAAGAAAGATAAGCTAACCTCTGTAGAAGAAACATCAATGTGAGGGTTGAGTATCGGACATCCGTTATATCGTCAATAATGAGAGCCGAGTACTGGGATAGTAAAATCATCAATGATGAGAGAGAAATGTGAGAAAGATAGGGAGAGAGAGAGAAGCGACAAGAGGTATGTCTGTGTGTGTGAGAGAGAGAGAGAAGGAGATGCATGTGTGTGTGTGTGTGTGAGAGAGAGAGAGAGAGGAGAGAGAGAGAGAGGCGCTTAAGGACCTACGTGGTTCATTTAAAAAAAAAACTTTCATTCACTGTGTTGCTTGAAAACACAATTTGTGTCGCTTAATGACATAATAAATAGCATTATTTTTAACAAGTTTGTCATCTTGTAGATGTCATTTTAGCGACATAATTTGTCACTAAAAGTGTCATTATGCGACGTGTCGGACATGATGCTTTTACTGACATTTGTCAGCGATGACCCATAGTGTCAGTCAAAATATCGCTAGGGCCCCCTGTACCTTGTAGTGCTTAGAGGTGTCTCTACCACCATGCCTAGCTTGATCACGCACCCCAAGGCATACAAAGATTACTAATATCCAAAGATTTTATGAAAAAGGAGCTTACGTTACACACGGTATTTAAAAATTGGAGGACGGTGGTGAACCTGTTGCTGAAGGTGTCATGACTTTATTTGAAGGTTTTCACGTGCTACATTTGGCTGTCACATGTCTATAAATGTCGTACGATAAAATAGCAGCAAAATTATAGTGGAGGCATTGTTTTTTTTCCCAAAATTTGGGCAATTATATTTTTCATGGTCAGGATTCCACCACGTGGTATTCTCTGGTGGGCAGGTGCTCTTGTAAAAGCTGTGGACTCTAAACGGCCATACCTGTATGTACCCTCCGTGGCTCATAATGGACCTTTGTCACAAGCTCAATTTTTTTATTATCTCACGCGGAACCACCTTTAGTCACATCACATAGTAAAGTATGTATAATGTTTAATGTACCACACCATCTTCAACTAATTGCATGCCCACCCTAAGTGCTACCTTTGTAACCTTCACTTTTCCATAATGAAAACTAGTTTTGCACCCGCGATGCTCTGGCAATACCACAACCGTGCACAGCTTGCCCCTTTGTACACTACTACCACGCGGCTAGAGGAGGAGGAGGAGGAGAAGAGATGGTTTCAGAGGACATTAGAAGAGATGCTAGAGAGCATGACAGGTGGCAGGGAAAACATGTGCTTATTAATAGAATAGATTGGAAAACATGTGCTTAATAGACTAGATTGAACGCACCTAGAATAGTTTTTGGTTTCTGCATAATGTCTAATTTTGATAGTGTACACATATGCTGTTGGTTTTAAATATATTAATATAGTTAATATAGTCTACATAATGTCTAATTTTGATGGTGTATATATTGTTGGTTTTAAGTATATGAATATAGTTATATTTCCCCCAAAGAAAATTTGATGGTGTGTTTTGCTCTAGGGGTTTCTTTTCAAAGGAAGAACTTCCCCAATGTGTGGCATGTTGCAATGCTTTGCCACTTGCTTGTCATTATTGTCACCCTTGGCGAGGATATATTTCAAACTACTAAGCCTTTTGAATTATGTGGACGTGGCCAAAATTTTACCACATAAAGAAGGAGACATTTTTTTTATTTTGCCACATCCACATAGTCCAAAAGATGCAGTCCAAAATGTAATGATGGATCACGTCCAACATAATGCCAAAATGTGTACTTCATGAAGGGGACACTCTTTAGATTTTGCCATGTCCACAAAATCTAAAAGGACTACTCCAAAATCTATCTTGGTGGGTCATCACCAATATCATGCCAAAAGGTGCAAAGTAAAACTATTTCAATTAAGAAGGTTCCAAGTTCCCCAGTAAGCAAAATATTTTCCTCCAGGCTTGCTTTTTGATGCGCATCATGTTGTTATACTCGTCTTTCATGCTAAAAAATAAATGACTATCAAAAACTACATTTCAAAGGAAAAAACATAAGATTATTGTGCACTCCCATTGTTTTTCAAGGTTAGGCCTGGACATCAAAAGGCAAGCACCTTACCTACCTCTCATAGTGTCATTCAAGATGTTTCATGCCAATGCAAGCATGCACATTCTAGCTGGCAAATACAGGAAACACCATCACGAATCTCTTTATCATTAAAGGGCGTCAATACTTTTGTAGAGCCTCATTTGAGCTTTAGGCTTTCTAAAAGATAAATTCACTTTTTAAGTAGTGAGAAAACATCTATTTTATCACACTTAACGGGCTCTCCTTTTATTGGTCCTACCTTGTGTAGGATACAATAGGGAGTACGTGGTTTTTATTGGGTCAACTTTTCGTGAAAAATTCAATCCTATACATAGCTTTTCTGGTTCTTAGTTTTAATTTAGTGGCTTCCATTTGTTTGTTACTAAATTATGTATTGTTTCAAATCAAAATGCATGGATTTAATTGACTTAAATGCATATTTTTGTCTTGTTTTAAAAATGCAAGTTATTATAAGCGTAGTTAATTAATGTTCATAGTTAAAACTCTACAAAGTGGGAGGTCATCTTCTTACAAAAGGGAATTTTTTAATCTTTGAAGGACACAACTTCACTTATCAATACATGAATCTTGGGCTATGTGCATGTGTTTTATGGTAGGAGAAACATACCTACTTTTTATTTCATCTCTTTGGACATGGTATTATCAACATTTAGGTAACTATGAAAATCTCTCTCTCTCTCTCTCTCTCTCTCTCTCTCTCTCTCTCTCTCTCTCTCTCTCTCTCTCTCTCTCTCTCTCTCTCTCTCTCTCTCTCTCTCTCTCTCTCTCTCTCTCTCTCTACATAAATATATATCCAATAAGGTTCAGATGTAGTTATTAAAATGAGTCTAATTATTCATAGTTTATAAATGAAATCTGATTTGATCACTTTTTGTAATTCATCCACTTAATTTTTTAAAATATATAATTAAACCTCCAAAATTTTTTAGAGATCATTTATTACTCAAAATTTGGAACAACTTCTAACAATTCAATACACGTGGAGGTAAGAATAACAAAATAGTACATCCATGTAATGGTATGACATATTTTGCAAAGGTAGTTTATAACCTACTTTTTATATGCTAGTTTTAAAAGCAATTATGCAATCATATATATCACTTTTCTTTAAGAAAAATAAAAGCATAATGGTATTGTCGAGAGCCTTGATGTGTTAGAATAGTGTCTTCTTAAGCATCGTTCATCAATGATTACAAGCACTACAAACTTTCTTTATAATGTCAGCAAGCATAAAAGCTCATTGACTGTATTATAATTTAGGTGTTTTTTAAGGTCTAAAAGTGCTATAATATTTCTTTGTTAAAAGGTATTGGTTCACACTTACAAGAAAATTCACTCCTTTCACCCTCCTTTTTCCCCACCCAAAAAATAAAAAATATAAGTACATCCTCGACTCAATGGAAAAGGTTAATAAAGTAGTAGAAGAAAAGTGGATTTAAGTCCACAAGTCTACTTTAGTGATGTGATCTATTAAAACACCATAAACCACACAGAGATTGGGATTTCTAGCTATTTCTCATCATGTGCATTTAGGGAATGTGTTGAAAACACTTATTTGTGAAATTGAGAATTTAAAATGACCCCTTTTTTACAAATAAACGTTTTTCAAAATTCATTTAAAAAACCCCTTATGTAGCTACATTTCTCTAAATTTCTCCCAAAAATGCAAATTTAAAAAATCATTTTGCTGATCTCACATGATACACTTAGGTTTTTTAAAGTGAACCCCCCAAGATAATTAAAAATGTCCTTTTGGTGAACTCACATAATACACTTATAATCTTTAAGTGATCCCCCAAGACAGCCCTCTATCTAACTATACCTCCATCTAGAACACCCTCCAAGTGTGAGGCTATCATCGATTGGTCGGTTGATCCTAGTCCATTTAAATTTTCCATACCACTTTGGCCCACTATCTAAGCATGTCAATAATTCTTATAACGTGATCTTGATTCTTATTCTAAGCCTAACGTGGTCTTGATTCTTGAACACCTAAGAATTTAAAAGTCGTTCTCATAAGATATATCTAGTTATAAGCAATCCATTCCTCTAGATAGGCATAGGGTACAAAACAAAAAGCACATGCTAGGGTTTTGGGTTTAGTTGGATAAAACAAAGATGTGTGTAGCCATGTGACTCAAGTACTGGTCTTACATGGTCTAAATGAGATGTTATTACCTCATATGGAGGTGAGGAGGTGAGTTCTTCACCATGGAAGAGGAGGGGTGGGAAAGGGTGATCTATGGAGGTAGAGGTGGAAAAGGGGTGATCTATGGGGGTAGGGGGTTGTGTTTGGGGTTTGAGAGGGATACTAGGTAAACCTTGATGAGGATAATTTTATTGAAGAGGGTGATTGATAATACTAAAGAAGCAAAATAATAGGCTAAGAGGCTATGTTATTTTCTTGACTCTCTTGATTAGGATGTAGAGGTAGGGAATCACAATCATTAGGCAAGAAAAAGAAGGAATGTAGTTATAAACTCGAGGGGTAACTTATAAATAGGTAAGCGCAGCACGTGGGTTCAACAAAAGGGGTTTTTTAAATCCTTTTTTTACACATTTTTTACATACAAAAGGGTACCATTTAAAGGGGGTATTTATAGATTGAATAGAAAAAGGGTGTGTTTTATTCATGAAAAATTTACAGATAAGGGGTTTTTAAATTAGGCCTTGAATGCACGTGATATAGGGAGTTTACATAAAGTGAACCCCTCGAGGTTTTAAACAAGAAGGCTTATGAGGTGGCTAGGGTGTGTGAGTATTCTTAAATCCTGGAGCTATCAAGGTGGTTCTCTATCAAGGCTTTGTGTATGAGCAATAAATGCTCTTTGGTTCTAAAGTTGTGTTGTATTGGTTGCCTACCTTCCAAGTAAGAAATATCTATAAGTAATCCTATAAGCCAAATGGATCTAATAGAAGTTTAATCTTAGAAAGGGTTTTATAATATATGTTGATGGATGAAACGTAGGTGTCGGATATCAATTCTCCTCCCTCATATTGTATTGTCTCTAAGCATTGTGGCCAGCTCATGTTTGTACAACCCCCATTATGGGGAGTATCCATAGTTGAATAGTTGGGTGTCTAGACAGTTTAGATTTGGCACATTATTAAATAGGCTACATGATACTATGAAACATAATGTCATAATGAAGCAAGTAGACATGGGAGGTGGGGAATCTGCATAGCAAAATCTAGTTTATCTTTATGGGCCGTTGCAGATCACAACTTTCTAGTCAAATCTCTAAGCAAGTTAAATTCCTCTAGTTGCATATATCCTAGTGAGGTCTTCTAAAGACATTTTCCTTTCTAGCTTCTTGGGATTCCGGATTTCCTTTAGGACACAGAGTCGTATAACGAAGGTCTTTCTAAGGTCAACTTCTTACTTCTCTTATTTGAGTTTCATCATCTTGATGTTGAGATCTTTAAGGGTCTTATAGTTATTCTTTAGTGTACTTCTATGCACCTAAGGTTATGGGTCTTGTTTTACTTAGAAATCTCCAAAATATTTTAACCAATTTCAAATTCAGATTTTTCTTTTGATTGGGGTTCATCCCCTTTTGTCTACAACTTGACAATCCTACTATGAGCTTAAAGATTCTCTCTCTATATCTAAGGTATTCTGTCTCTAGACCTAGGTGTTTTCCTTTTCTTAGAATAATAATTTCTAGCCTAAAACTGATAAAATTTGACTTTAAATTTCTAACTCAACCTTGTTCATACCTTACATATGCACAACTAACACATGCAAGCAATTCCTCTCTCTACATAATTTCTTGAACATTCGAGTCTCTCTTTAATTATGACACTTCTAATCCTTCCAAAGTCTATTTAATGACCTAAGTGTGAGAGAAAACTAGGGTTCCATTAAGGTAGGTGAAACTCCATGCCTGCCTATGTGTAGAGACAAGAGAGGGAGAGAAACCAAAAGTTACAGAGAGAAGCTAACTTTGCATGACTCAGATCTGATTAGGGTTTGATTGATTGATAATGAAATGAAGTATAGGGCCTTCGCATACATAAAAAAACCCTTTCTGTATACCAAGACCTTTTACCCTTACTAAATGTGAGCTTATCCACCTATAGGTGATTTACATGCGAATAATACTTAAGCACACTTATAGCTATTAAAGGGTCTGTTCACATACATACATGCTCCGATACATCCCAACAATCCCCCCTTTGGAGTGAAGGTGGTGAGACCTGAAAACAAAAGAAGTTTCTACCACCTAATCCATCCACCCTACCTCACCATTTGCACTTCATGTGTCATGGTAATCAAGGTAAGACCAAGGTAGCGAGGCTAGCACTTAGTCACCCCTCCCCCGAGCTCCGAACTGGGATATATGAGAAAAGGAGCCTTTAATAGCAAGGCTTTACAGACATAGATACAATCAGATTTTCAAGGGAATTCCCAGGGCAGAGAACCCTTATTGACACACACATACATAAAGGCAACTAGAATTCCCACTCATCATCTACCTCATCGAGGGGGACACTTGGGCTGTTGCTACAGATATCTTCTCCTCTTCAGCATGTTCCTCTTCATTAGCAACAGCAAGATTTGCGTGGTATTTCTCTTGCTCTTTCTCCATATTTTTGAAGTAGTTGGCGTCCTTATGCCCCATTCTCTTGTAGTACTTGCATTGAATCTTCTTGTTGGAGGTGGCTAGCTACATTGCAAAATTATAATTTTGAGATCACTTACACTAAGGGGAAAGACAATGTAGTTGCCGATGCCTTGTCAAGGATGTGGGCATGTTCATTATCGGCCATTCGGAGGTCCACAAAGATTGGGTGATGAATATCCAAGAAGAATATCTTTTGGATGATGAAGGGTCTCAATTAGTGCAAAAATTACAGCAAGGGTCTCATGAGGATTTGTCCAATTTTAAGCTACAAAATGGACTCCTTTACTACAAGGATAAGGTCTATATTGTTCCTACCTCGGAGTACAAAGTGAAGGTGATTGAGGAGATGCATTCGTCACCAATGGCGGGACATTTGGGCCTTCAAAAAACATTTGAAAAGATTAGAAAAAGATTCTTTTGGAAGGGCATGTGGAAAGAAGTGCACAATTACATGACAAGATGTATGCCATGTCAACTTAACAAGGATCCAATACATAAGCCGAGTGGATTGCTACAGCCCTTACCCATTCCCGAGGGGAAATGGACTCATATTTTGATGGATTTTGTCACGGCACTTCCTCACACAAAGAGGGGATGGGACAGATTGTATGTGGTGGTGGACAGGTTGACCAAGGTGGCACATTTTATCCCTACCAAAGTGAAGTACACGGCATCTATGGTTGCAAGACAATTTGTGGAAAGTGTGTTCAAATTGCATGGTATGCCGCAACAAATTGTTAGCAATAGAGATGCCAAATTCATGAGTTCATTTTGAAGGACTTTGTTAGAGATCATGGGTACCACCGAGCACCACTTAACATCCTGAAACCGATGGTCAAACGAAGAGAGTAAATAGGTGGGTGGAGACCTATTTGAGACACTATTGCCACATGAGACTCAAAGTGTTTGGGATGATTGGTTGCCTCCTGCTGATTGCCTCTTGCTGAATTTGCTTTGTAAGATTCCTCCCCAGCCTCTCAAGATGTCTAGTATCTTCCCTTGTAATCAAATCCCTCTTCAGATATATAAAAGATCTTGTTTCTACCTATTTTAGCTTAGAGAGAGAAAATGTTCTAGAGAGAGGTTATTCAGATTTTAGATATTTTGGATGGAAAAATATCTCTTCTTATTAAAATAAATTTCCCCGAAACAGAAGTTCAAAAAGATTTTCAGAAGGTGCATTAGAAATCAATTTTAATCTGTTCAAAAGGCCTTATCCTAGGGTCCAGATTTTTTGAAAATTTTAAATTAAGGTTTTGAGGGGCCAATCAGATTCATCCAAATGTGTGGAGGAGATAAATATAAGAAATAAAGAAAATCCCCCCAAAAATGAGTAAATACTCACATAAGATGAAGAGTGGACTACGGACCAAAGGAAATACTAAAAAAATAAATTTTTGACCTCAGATGTGGGGATTCCCCCTCATGAAGGAGGTGCCTATTTCACATGTGTGGTGGAGTTTTAAATTCCCAAAAATTGAGATATTTCATCTCTCCTCTCTCCTAATTCAAGTCTAGTTCCAAAAAGTAAGCTAAACTGACCCAAAAATGGTCAAAAATTGACCAAACTGATCTGGAAAATTCTAGAATCAGTTTGCTTGATTAGGAACTCACTTTCTCCTATAAATAGAAGCCTCCCCCTTTGTTGAAGCTTAATAGTGTTTTATGCACTGTTACACTACTCCTCCTCAGAGCAAAAAACTGTGAATTTCTTAATAATTCATTAGTTTTTGACCATTTCCTCTTCTAAAGAATTGGTGGCCACTCTTGTTACAAACAAGAGTAGAACCTTCAAACCATCAAGCCAAAGGAAAGCTCCCAGAAATTCATTAAGTTAGAAATCTTACTTTTTCTTATTCTTTTAATGGTTTTCTAAATTTTGTTATCTTTAAAATGATAATCTGATGCTATGCCTTGCAGGAAAGGTTTTCCCCCTCTCTCATTCTTAAATTCAGCCCTTCTTTATCCTAGTTAAGTAATCAAATTGTTTGAATTAAACTTTTCATATTGTTTCTCTTTTAAAAGTGGAATTTGATTAGCTTAGGATACTTTAAACCAATTGGGGATAATTTTTAACTAAATTAAGAATACGAAAATTTGAAAAATGGTCAGCCATACAAAGGAGGTTATGGCAAAATTTTCTTAAATTTTGTGAAATAAGTATTACCTTTTATTATTCAAAAAGAGTAATCCCCATCGTTTGTGTATTCTAAAAGTGTTATTTTTATTCTATGCATAGAAAAATGCATAGTAGAAATATTTTATTACAAAAGTGTTATTTCTATTAGATTTAAATTCTATGCATAGAGAGATGCATATTGATTATTTTTTTTACTATAAAAGAGTAATTTTCATTAGATTTAAATTCTATGCATAGAGAGATGCATATTGATAATAATAAAAATTATTATAAAAGTGTTACTTTCATCAATATTGATTTTTATGCATAAATAGACGCATAAAAGAATTTTTTTAATTATAAAAGTGTTATTTTCATCAATATTGATTTTTATGCATATTAGATGCATAAAAGAATTTTTTTATATAAAAGTGTTACTTTCATCAATATTGATTTTTATTCATAAAATAATGCATAAAAGAATTTTTTTAAATTGCAAGTATTGCTTTCACCAATATTGATTTTTATGCATAAAATGATGCATAAAAGAAATTTTTTTATTATAAAAGTGTTACTTTCATCATATTGATTTTTATACATAAATAGATGCATAAAAGAATTTTTTATTATAAAAGTGTTACTTTCATCAATATTGATTTTTATGCATAAAATAATGCATAAAGAATTTTTTTTAATTGCAAAAGTGTTGCTTTCACCAATATTTATTTTTATGCATAAATAGATGCATAAAAGAATTTTTTTATTATAAAAGTGTTACTTTCATCTCAATATTGATTTTTATGCATAAAATGATGCATAAAAGAAAGTGTTACTTTCATCAATATTGATTTTTATGCATAAAATGATGCATAAAAGAATTTTATTATTATTATAAAAGTGTTACTTTCATCATTATTGATTTTTATGCATAAAATGATGCATAAAAGAAATTTTTTATTATAAAAGTGTTACTTTCATCATTATTGATTTTTATGCATAAATAGATGCATAAAATAATTTTTTTATCATAAAAGTGTTACTTTTATCAATATTGATTTTTATGCATAAAATGATGCATAAAAGAATTTTTTTTATTATTAAAGTGTTGCTTTCACCAATATTGATTTTTATGCATAAAATGATGAATAAAAGAATTTTTTAATTATAAAAATGTTACTTTCATCAAAATTGATTTTTTATGCGTAAATAGATGCATAAAAGGATTTTTCTTTTATATAAAAGTGTTATTTCCATAGAAGTTGGATTTCATGCATAAATAGATGCATACAGAATTTTTATATATCAAAATAAGAGTTCTCTTTAATCCTATGTTTAAATCCCATGAATATTGGTAAATGAATAAGTAAATACTCTATGAAGGAAAAAGCTTCTGTTTCATATTCTCTAGGATGGTAATGAGAAAATTCAGAAGATCTATCAAAGTCCGAGTTTTAGATAAATGGTTAATTTATTCCTCATAGGAATTCATGACTAGTTTTGAGTTCAGTTAAGCAAAATACTCAATGAATGAAATTCAGTAAAGTAGTAATTGAAATATTACCCTTCGAGAAAGATAGTTCAGGGAGAATCTTTCCAGACTCGAACCCTGAATCAGACTATGACCGAGACTTAATCTCCTTTGTCAGTTTCAAGAAAAGACGATGTGACCAGTTCAGTAATCTACACTTAAATCATCCACCGAATCTGAAATTAAATTGAGACCTTTGATTTTGATCTGAGGATCAAGATTACAGAATTCGAGGAATTCTGCTTGGGAATCCAAACCTGTGATCTAGAAGTCTTGGGATACGGAATTAAGATATACTCATTGTATTCAAAAGAAAATCAAAACTGAAAACTTGCATAGAAACCCTGTTTTCTTAAAGGACTGTCTTACGCCAGAATGCTGGAGGGAGCATTTGGTATATGTGTTTTTCTAAGGGAAGTTCAGTTGCAACAGTTGGTGGGGAGTGTTCAAAGGACGGCTCACGCGGCAAAAACCTGCCCAGGTCTTGAGTAGCCTGGGTATGGTGTAAAATGGTGTGCGTCCGGTACGATGGGCGAGGGCCGACAAAGCGGTCCCTGAGTGAAGTGCCAGGACACCTAAGGAGGATCCTGGAGGGTTCTGACTAGGCGATGCACGGGCTCGCGGTGCTTAGGACACCCATGCGTATATCGTGGAAGATATATATATGTTTGATGGCGAGAAAATTATTGTAATCTGTTACTGGATTGCTGACATGCTGGTCTCAACGGAGAGTCCAGAGTGATACTGTTTTTTGAGAAACAAGGATGGAATGGAAATTTTGAGTTATGACATCTGTAACCAATAATTGTTTGTCAATGGATTGTTTTATAAATTAAAGTTTAAAGAGGAGTGTGTGCGTATCTGTATTCTAAAGCAAAAGTTAAGAAAGGCATTCAATTATGGGTGGGTGAGTACTTGTCTGGCTCTACCAATTCCAGTGGTTGGGCGATGGTGGCTAACCCATGGGCCGGATGGGGTTAGAGGCTGGAATCAGTAAAGTTCTAATAATAAAATTGATCAATAGGAATACGCTTAGAACTCGAATAGTTAAATAATAACCTGAAGACTTCTTAAATGAATAGATCAACGGCTGTGCCTAATTCAATTAGGAAAAAAGCATTAATTCCTTCAAGTTAAGTCTATTATAGTTTCCCTTCTATCTGGTTTATTTAGATGAAGGTTAGTTCAGTATCTTGACCTCGTTAGAGAAATTCGTTAAGAAATTCAAATTGGTGGAATCGTCCCCATTTTTCGAGCATGGAAAATTTTCCCGGTTTCGGTTTTCGAAATGACCACCAACTTAGTCTCGTGCCCGGACATTCGAGGGCAAGGCCCCGAGTGGGAAACCCTGCCCCATGCGAGAGGGAGTTGTTTCCACTGCCAACATTCGAGAATCCGGTGTGCGGACGGGGCAGTGGGATCCCACAGTTGGGTATCAGAGCGCTGTTGTAAATTTACGTGTAACAGCAACATAAATTGCTTAAAATTTTAAAGTTAATATGGGAAATAATGTTTTCGCTTGTTAAATTTATGTTGAATGAACTTCAAAAATTAAAAACTCATAAATTAAATTGGAAATTTATAGATGGATACCCCGAATCTATCTGGCATTCCTGAACTCTCCTAGAGTCAAGATATGATAGCTTTGCATTTGAGCACCTCATCAACTCTACTATGACTCGAGTAAGCAGAGTGAGACTCGCACGTCATTTTGAGAGTCTTTACTTTCCTGATCCTCTTAAGCGACGTCGGTATATGTGGTTTTGTGGAGGACAATGTATTAATGTCAGTATCGATCAGCGTCAGAGGCTCAGGCAAAATATTTCCTTAGCCATGATTCTGATAAGGCTAGGGCTTGTTCAGCATGTACAACTCTTTGATCATTCACCTAGGAACTTCAGAATTTCATGTCGAGTTTTTAGGCTTCTTAGCCGCTTT
The DNA here is from genome assembly GCF_041138505.1 of Cibotium barometz. Classification (NCBI taxonomy): domain Eukaryota; kingdom Viridiplantae; phylum Streptophyta; class Polypodiopsida; order Cyatheales; family Cibotiaceae; genus Cibotium; species Cibotium barometz. The sequence goes on along the minus strand of NC_141046.1, from coordinate 63,817,547 downwards.
ATCCCTAGAAGTAGAAATACAACACCTCTTTCTATAATGAATCGTGTGTACCATGGCATGTCTCCTTCGCAGTTTTGCTTCTTTATGCGAATATGATTGAGGCAGTGATTTTGGGAGCCGTGATGCTCTATGTATATATTGAAAACTTTTGATAATAAACGATGTTTTGTAAAAAAAAAAAAATTGAATTGCTTTCATGATTGTGAATATGGTTAATAAAATTATCAGAGTAAATCTTATTTCATGATGTATGATGAAATAATTATCTGTTTAAAGAATAAATCATGAAAATTAAATAATCATAAATCTGTTGTCAAAGTTAAGTTGACAAAAATCTCGTTTTATCAGAGTCATGAGGCGTGCGGCCCGTGCTATAGGCAACCGGATCCTCTAACCGATGAGGACGAAGAGTTAGATCCGGATGTTCGAAAAGCCCTGCACAGATCCCAACCTGGTCCCTTCAAGGGTGAAGGGGAGCAGTTAGGTGAAGTAGTGGAAAAGTGGATTGAGGCAATGGAGGAATACTTTGATGTAACTGGCTACAATGAGAGAAGCAAGATGGCTCTCGTCAGATTGAAGATTGTGGAAACGGCCATGATCGCTTGGAGGAATCACTGCGAGACTAACCGTCTCGATCGGAATACCCCGACCTGGACCGATCTTAAAGCTTACCTCAAAAAGAGGTTTTGTCCTGCGGGCTTCCTTGAAACTAAAATGAATTAGTTCTTGGAACTAAAGCAGGATAGCCGGACAATTGAATAGTACCATCAAGCTTTTGCCCTTCTCCTTAAATATTCCCCGCAACAATTGGATGAAGAGCAGCTCATGGCCAGATTCATTCGAGGAATGAACGAGCCATTGGACACCTTAGTAAAGAATGCCAAACCTGTCTCAATGGCCGAAGCAATAAGAATGGCAAAGGACTTTGCCAAAGCCTTTGTTGTTAAGGTTCCACCCTCTAACTTTAAAAGATTCCAAACCCCGGGAAGTACTTCAAACTTTCCTCCCCCAAAGAGGCAGCAAGGCCCAATTCAGAATCAGGATGCAGGAAGATTTAGAAGTGAAGGAATACCCTTCCTCCCCCTAGAACACTTTCTCAGGAGGCCCACCTATTTCAAGGATTCAGAGGGATGAGCTTAGAAGTGAGAACCGATGTTTTGGATGTCAGGGTTTTGGTCACCACCTGAAAGATTGCCCAACTCCTGCCATGTCAAGGGGACAGGGAAGTCAAGGACCGAGAGTGCAGAGACCAGCCCCTTCCTATCAGTCAAATCAGGTCCCATCTCGCCCAAATCAGGGAAATCCCAGGAGAACTTCAACTCAGCCGTCAACCTCTATCCAGAGTAGCCTCAAAACTCCTTCCCAGAACTGGGGCAATCAAAGAGAAAGAGTTCTGGCTCAGACTGCAGCCAGAGCAGTCACAATAACAGAAATAGTGGAAGAAGAAAGAGGACAGATTTATGTAGCAATTGAAAACCAAGGGCCAAACTGTCAATTCTCTGTCATTCATACTCCAGCTGAGTATCAGGGTAAGCCTTTTAAGCTTTTGATTGATTCAGGCACAGCAATACTCATTCTTTCATTTCCCCTAGATGCTTGCGTAAGCTAGTCTTAGATCAGAAATCAGGGAAACTTATGCAGTTGTATTGGCAAGTGGGAAGATTCTTTTCCCTCACCTTGAGACAGATCGCATTCAGTTCAATCTAGATGGGAATTTAACTGACTGTCAGTTCAGAGTTATACCTTTGGGAGTTTTTGAGGACAGGATCCTTGGAATGGATTGGCTCCATAAAAATCAGTTGTGATAGCTAAGAATAAGTATCCCATTGCCAGAATTGATGAGCTTCTGGACAGGCTAAGTGGATCCTAGATCTTCACAAAGATAGATCTCAAATCAGGGTATTATCAGATCAGGATTAATGAGCAAGATATCCCGAAGACAACCATCAATACTCGGTATGGGCATTATGAATTCACTGTCATGCCGTTTAGATTGACAAAGGCCCCAGCTACATTCAATCGATTAATGCAAGACATTCTCAGAGAATACTTGGATGATTTTGTCCTTGTTTTCTTTGATGATATTCTGATTTACTCAAAGAATGCAGCTGACCATGAAGCTCATGTCAAAAGAGTTCTTGAGATCCTAAGGAAGCACCAACTCTTTGCAAAAAAGAGCAAATGCACTTTCTCTGCCGACCATAATGAATATACTTGGGCTTTCTGGTATATCCAAAGATGGAATTTCTCTAGATTCCGCTAAAGTCCAAGCAGTCATAGATTGGCCTGAACCAAAGACAGTGAAAGAAGTCAGAGGATTCTTGGGATTGACTGGTTGGTATAGAATGTTTATACCAAAGTATGCTCTCATAGCTTCCCCCCTGACTAATCTTCTCAACAAGAAGAATATTCCGTTTCAATGGTCTGCCAGGTGCCAGAGTGCTTTTGATAAGCTGAAGACCGCCTTGGTAACCAATCCCATTCTGAAGCTGCCAGATTTCTCTCTATCTTTGAGGTAGTAACTGATGCCAGTGGTTTTGCCCTAGGAGGTGCACTCATGCAGGAAGGTCATGCAGTGGCCTATGAATCCCAAAAACTCAGAACGCATGAGAGGAATCATGCTGTCCATGACCTAGAACTACTTTCAGTAGTATATTCCTTGAAGTTGTGGAGACATTACCTACTGAGTCAAAGATTCACTTTGATGACAGATCATCAGAGCTTAAAGTGGATCTTCACTCAGAAGGATCTCAACATGCGCCAAATAAGGTGGATGCAGACCCTGTAGGAATTTGATTTTGAAATCAAGTACCACCCAGGCAAAGAAAATGTGGTAGCAGATACCCTCAGCAGAAAAGCCTCCTTGCTTGCAATTATTATAGTGTCAAATCCTTTGGTTATTGAAGCAAGAGAGAAGATCATGCAGGATAGATTCTTTGGCCCTATTGCTACCCTACTTATGCAGGAAAGCAAAACTCCACAGGAGTTGAACCGAGTTCAAGGGTACAGCCTGGATGATGGACTTATGTATTATAATTGCAGACTATGCATTCCCAATGATGAGGGAACTAAGGGTCAAATTCTGAATGAAGCCCATGACAGCCTTATTGCAGGACATCTAGATTTCATCAAAACCTACATGTCTATGAAGAAAAGCTTCTTTTGGCCTGGTCTAAAAAAGGATGTACTTAATCATGTACGTCAATGTCTGACCTGTCAGAAAGTCAAGGCCGAGAGAGTAAAAATTCATGGGAAGTTACATCCATTAGACATCCCCCAGATGAAGTGGGAATGTATCAGTATGGATTTTATTTCTAGATTACCTTCAGTGCAATCAGGTTACAACTCCATCTTCGTGGTAGTTGATAGACTAACCAAAGTTGCCCATCTGATTCCAGTAAAAGAAACCTACACTATAGTGGATGTGGCCAGAGTGTTCCTCAAAGAAATCTTCAGATTGCATGGCCTACCCAGAAGAATAGTAAGTGATCAAGACCCCAAATTCACGTCAAGATTCTGGACTGAATTTTTTGAAGCAGTAGGAACTTTCTTGGATCTCAGCACAGCTTACCACCCCGAGACCGATGGTCAAACTGAAAGGGTGAATCAAGTAATCAAAGATATACTTAATAGATTCAGCTAATATTTTATTATTATGTTTATCCTGACCAAATCTAGGAAAAATCTACCTTCTGATACTACTGACATTCTAACTACCTTAAACGTGCCAGATTTGAACAATTTACATAATCTAGCTAAATATTTTATTTTTTTGTTAGTTTGAGAAATTCTATGCATATTCTTTGATTCTAAGGTTTTTTTCCAATAATCTGATGTTTTTATTTGGTGTTTTAAAATACTATTGACTTCGTAGTATGAGTTTCTAGTTTCCCTCCTTTCTCTATAGGTAGCTCTCTCTCTTTTCCCTCTATTCTCACATTAATGGTGATAGATGTTCTCATTTATGGGAATTTACAAAGATTAGGGTGAGAAAAAAGGATTAAAGATGAAGAGTGTGTTGGTTTTCTAGTGCCATAAAGTTGGAACCAAAAAACCATTTTACTCTTCATTGATCTTTTTTGTTAAAATTTCTAGTGCCACAAAGTTGGAATTAAAAAACTATCTCACCCTTCATTGATCTTTCCTATCACTACAAGTTCATAGAAGAACAAAGCTATGAAGGTCAGTATTTCATGTATTTTTAAATTTGATAAAGTCAAATATTATGTTTATTTAAAGGACTTAACAAAATATTATGTTTAATGATATGTAATATTAATGCTTTTATCAATGTTTTAAGATAAACATTATATTACTAAAGTTCAATGGTTTTAATTATTGTACATGATTTGAGTCAATGTTGTTATGAATTACTTACTTATACCGATGATTTTAATGGAGACATTCACCTTTAACTTGATGCTAAGTATGTACCTATGTATAAGAGGACTGAGGTTACTTACCTCAGTGCAACAATCAATAGTACAAGAGAATAGAGATGCAAGGAAAAAGAATGTGGATTTATGGGTGGAGGGATAGATATATACTGCTTTCATGATTAACCTCCTTTATCATATATTTAATGGTCATGCAGGTCTCTTAGGTTATACAAGAAGGCTTTCTAACTAAGCACATTATGTTTACAAATCAACTCAAACTATGTTGATGAGTAATGATAACATAACTCTCAAAATCATTGATTGAGAAAGAGGACTTTGAAAATTTACAGGGTACAATGCATAATGTGGAAGTACAAAATGCCAAAAGAGGGTGCATGTTCTTGAGAAAGCTAATAAGAAGACGCAAAAATGTTGGAGAACAACACTGCATTCAGGCCAAGAGCACATTTGAAGGAGATAAAACCAATGAATAGTTTGGTCATTGGAGGTAGATAATGGAAGTGATGAATTAGGGCTTCTAAGGATATCTAACACATGCTTACAATAAAAAATGATGAGATGGATAGCTCACTTGATAGAGTGCTCTTAAAGGACATGGTAAGGTCTGCGCTCCAAGATAAGAAGTTTAAAGCAAGAGATAAGATGCATGAAGTAACCAAGATATTCATAGCCAACAATGCCATTGTACATTGTATTCACCAAATTCATCTACTTTTAGGACGTCTCCCCTTATCTGATGTTCAACCACACTTGGTATACTTATCAAGTTAAAGAAAACATTTAATATTTATGGTATTATTTTGGAACTTCAAAAGCTTGGGGGGTTCACTATATGTAAACTCTGTGTTTAAGGCCTAGTTTAAAAACCCCTTATCTCTAAATTTTTCATGAATAAAACACACCCTTTTTCTATTTAATCTGTAAATACCCCCTTTTAATGGCACCCTTCTGTATGTAAAAAATGTGTAAAAAAGGGATTTAAAAACTCCTTTTGTTGAACCCACGTGCTACGCTTACATATTTATGAGTGGCTCCCCTGAGTTCAAAAGCAACAAGACACTATGTCTTATTTTCTAATTGAGCACTAAAATAATTTCAATACTCTTTTGTGATGTCTAGACTCAAGGCTATATTCATTAGGTTTAAGCTTACCCTCTCTAACTTATGTCATTTGATAATCTCATATTCATCAAAACACCATATTGGGGAATATGGGAATTTCCCAGTGGTTTGGGACACGTGGTCAAATCTTTGGATTAATCATAACTTGAACACCGTTACTCCAAATTGAGCGCTCTATAGCTCACTAGATTCCATTTTCCAAGCGCTTTCCAACAATAGGTCACATGATATGGTTTTGAGAAACTTATAGGCATGTTATCCAGGTCCCACCTTTTTAGTATTCAAAAAATGGGAGTTGGGAAATTCCCAAACTCACGAATATAGTGTTTCAAGGTTTAATTAGTGTACCACCACATTCTTGAACTGTCATGTTATAGAATTTGACCATTGCACTTTGCACCTTACATACATCTAGGACAAAATTGTTGCATTTCATCAGCTTAAATATAACATATAACTTACATTTATGTTTATGGCATAGATGCATAAGCTCACCAAATGAGCTCCAAAACTTTACCATTCACAATAATTCTCATGCTTGTCCTACATGATATGGATTTGGGAGAGACAAAATCTTTTATCTTCATAACCCTCTTAAATCCTTTATCAATTTCTTCTAAATACCAGCATATTCTCTTGAGGCAATCCAATGTTTATCACATATCTTAAATCCTTTATCGATTTCTTCTAAATACCAGCATATTCTCTTGAGGCAATCCAACGTTTATCACATATCTTGAAGGATATTTGAAAACTCTAAAGTGCATGTTTGGCGTGTCGTGTGTGGATCTAATGTAGATTTTCCATGCCTATATTGCATAAATCTAGAAAAAAATTGAACGATGGAAAGAAAAATTGGATTGGAAAGACAGTAAAGGAAGGTGCCCGAACTCTCGTGACCAACTTATAATATGCGAGGGAAGAATGGACTACTTGGATCTAAAGTGGGATCCTATTTTAAAGGTATCTTTAATAGGGGTTCACTTTTGAGCTTTACATGACATGGTAAGGATTCTTAGAAAGTTGGTATATGACTACATATGTTTTTTCTGTGTAGGATGCAACCAGAGAGTGATGCTCAAGGGACATGCAAGAAAGTAGAAGATCTTTTCTTAGACGTTGGGTAACACAGAGGTCAAGTGAAAATTAAAATGGATAAAAATATGTGAAGGGCAAGTGAAAAATTACCTTACAAGCCATGCTTTGGTGGTACAAAGGTGATAAAATCCACCACGTGATGAAAATTGGTGAAGCAGCCACACAAGAGAAATACAATGCATGGAAAATGTTACATATGGTTATTCCTGATAGGATTAATGGAGGAAAGAACCGATTGGCAAAGGAAAATGTAATATGGGTTACACTTAGCAAATTGTTGGTAATTCTTTTCCAAAAGATGACATTTACAATGGATGATGCACTAAATTTCAAGAACGTTGTTGGAAACTTTTACAACTCAATGGTAGAAGCAAGGTAGAAGCTTGGGATCATAGTAGTATCACTCAATACATGGCAAGAGTTTTTCTAAATTAATATAAAATTATATCTAAAAGTGCTTTGGTTTTTTTTAAGTTTCAAAGTACTTATAATATGGACCTTGGTTTGTAGCACAATTTGGAGGCTGAGGGACCCTAATTTGCCAAAGAGGGAATCTTAGCCATATGGTCTACTCAAGGTATGGAATGATGTGGTTTTTAAAAGGGACCATCACATGGAGGTGGAATACATGATGTTAATCTAATGAGGAAACTTGTTCATTGGTGGTACAAAAGAATATAAATTAGGTATAAGCAAAAGGTGTTAAAGTATACTCTTTATGAATCACGTGAAGATCTAAGATACTAGCATTCAAGCTAGGTGACCATACTAGTTCACATCTCATATTGCCGAGTGGGGTCATGTGATGTGAAGAAGACTTTGCATTTCTTTGTGTTTGATGACAGACAACATGATACCTTGTTTGTACAACACTGTTTTCTACTCTAGAATAGGTGGTTTAGGGAGAAAGGCTTTATATTCAAGTGGCATTGGGTATTATCAGATAGAGCTACATCTCAATTCATGGTAAAGAGGCCTTTTTACTTTGCTACAAGATTCTACAATCTCACATGAATAGAGATGAAATTGATTTTTTTGGTTCAGGCCATGGGAAAGGGGAGCACAATGGAATCGGTGTAGTCATCTTACCCACACGAGTAGCTACTAAATCCAAGATGCCCACATTGGCAGATCAGCTCTACTAAAACTAAGCAGGTCACTAGCATGTTTTGGGAGATCAAGGTAGGTGAAGTGCAAAGAATTGTGAAGTGGGATTGCAAACATGTGCATGGATATTTTTAATGCACTCTGTGAATGGATACTCAAGAACAGATTCATGTGCTTTAAGATTTAGAAGCTGGTCTTACTTGTGTGATTGATGTATGTAGGGACTATGGCGAAGAAAGCTAGCAGTGTCATGCCTTGATTATTATCAATGATAAGAATTCATCAGATACCCTTAGTGATGAAGACAGCATTGAGGAGCCATGATGCTTTATGCATAAGAGATAACTTTATGGTGAATGGTGAGAAAGGCAATCATGAAAATGAAAATGTTGATTTCTACTTCTGAAATGGATTACACCTAAGCATCAAACAAGTAAGGCACAAAAGGACCATTGGGACAATGTTATTGATGCAAACCCATATGTGGTTTACAGGATACTAGTACTGCAAACCCACTACAAAGAAGAGAAGCATGAGTCAAATATATAGTCTAGATTCACTCTTATTTCATCCACTATGTGTATATACCAACTCCAGTTTCATGCAGTACTCTCAAAGTTTCCCTGCCTCCCACATGTAATGTTTGTAACAACATAATAATGTAATCTCTATTATACATGGCCCTGCTTGTTTACAACTTCTTGGTTTTAAGTGTTTGAGAGGGCCATACTCTTGTACAAATTATCAAACTTGCCAATTGTAGAAATTTGTTCTTCTTCTACCCCAAAAGACATGCACAAGTATGAAGCTCAAGTATGCACTCAGTACAATTGATTTAAAGAAACAAACAATTGCATTACATATCCATGAACAGAAGATATTATAACAAATATTTTATTACAACTATGAAACCTATTTAATACATAAGGTATAGGCTTTCAGCCATCAAATTTCAATACAACTACAAAACTAGTCCAATACATACAAGCTTTAGGCCATGATGTTTCTATAAATCTAGTCCAATATAGAGGCTTTCAACCATGAAGTTTCAGGTTTCTTGTATTGACATGGCTAATATTCTTATGTGCATTGTCTTGTTCATTTCTTTGTTCTCTTTCTCCCCAAGATATAATCCTGCCTCCCTGTTTAATCTGGATATAAATGTAAATTGCAATACAACTGCAAAACTAGTCCCATACATACAAGCTTTAGGCCATGATGTTTCTATAAAACTAGTCCAATACAGAGGCTTTCAACCATGAAGTTTCTTGTATTGACATGGCTAATATTCTTATGTGCATTGTCTTGTTCATTTCTTTGTTCTCTTTCTCCCCAATGTAATACATAGTACTGAGCATTACAATTACCAAAAATAGTGTATTGGGTGATTCCAAAATTACAATGCATAAAAGTTGTGCACACACAATGCTGAGAATTACATCTGCGATGCATATAGTATGCAGGCGGTGCATGGGATTATAGAGTCACAATGCAAAAAGGTTGCACATAATACAAGGCAGTGAGAATTATAACTCCCATTCATATAGTATACAAGAGGTATAGGGGATTGAAGAATTACACCACATTAAGGTTATGCATACAGGGTGCTAAAATTTTAAAAATACCATGTATACTATATGCATAAGGCATATGACACAAAGGCTAAAACTTGGGAGTTACTTTGGTCTCCAACCGCAATGCTACACCAGTTCCACACGTCTTGACTAGCCTTGTGCTTTTTGGCAATAATCATTACTAGATCATCCAAAGTTTCACTATCACCTTTATTGTCACCTTATGGAGAATTTCCTCTTGCATCATCACCCTTAGAACTGCCATGCACAATATCACATTGGGTTTCCAACTAATGCTGCTACATCATGCCACTCCTATTCTCAAGCATATCAAACTTTGTTGCACCATCACTCTTTCTATTCATACTTGCTTGTGGTGTAGATGCTATTGCATCATGGCCCTTGATCTTATCTTCTATACCATCAGTCTTTGCCTTCTCCATAGGTTTAGGCTAGCCATCATTCTCAGCAACATGATCAGCCTCTATAAACTACTTTCCCTGACATACCTACATTTGTAGCCTACATCTTTCCTTCTCTGCAAGTTTAGGTTGGCCATCATCCTTAGCAACACTATCAACCTCTGTAAATTTCTCTACTGACATACCTACATTTGTAGCCTCTCCTCTTGCATCTTCTTTGTCACCTTTGGCTTTGACTTGTTGGCTTTGACCTGGCTGCCATCCTGCTTTCTCGCCTCTCTAATATCCTTCTCCTATTCACCACCTTGGAACTAGGTGTGATCCAGGTCCATTGCAGTCTTCGTCTCATGTTCACCACACCTAGGACCTAGGTGTCATCTAGATTTACCTCACTGCCATCCACATGCTACTCTTTTACAACATGTTCTTTGAAAGTCAATGGTATATGCTCAATAAAATATTTTATGTTACATGCTTACTACAATTACAAATCACCACCTATATTATCATTGAAATCCCCTCCATTCTTGCCACTTGCAGGTGTCCCATGAGTAGGCGTGGGACTTTAGTGACATGTCTTCTAGTTGGACCCTACTTGAGAGCTGTAGGCGATACTTTACAAAGCCAAAGGTATAGTCAAAGTCAAATTCAAAGCTGCTTGACTCTCACTCTCTTTCATTTCTGCTCCCTTTTGTTTTAGTCAAGATGTTAATCTTATGTTACAATGTAAGAACCTGACACCATGCTTTTTGCATGAACAGGGATACCTTGAAGGCATCCAAGTGCAACACACACATTTCTTCTTATATGCAAAGGCTTAAAAAGCATAGAGGGTTGTATTAATGTGTACATGGTAGGATGTACACCCCAACAACCTCTGCTTGTGCAGCAAAGAGAAGCCAAATGCTACCACAATTTTCCATAACAACTATCTGAAATATATCTAGTTCATCTGACTATGCTTGAGGAGGTGTAGGATCTAGGTACAACCTCTACCCCTTCTGTGCCTACATAATATAGTGGATACACATGTGCACTGACATTGAAATTCTTCAATTCCCTCTCCAACAACATACCACATTATTCCTGAAAAACATGTGCAATAAGAAATTTAAAGAGTAACCATTGTTGAGATATCGAGCTCATCTAGTGAGGCGGTGGACACTAATGACCCGCCTAGGGGATAGGCCCCACACTTATACCACTGGCATGGTTGGTGAGATCATGGGTGATATGCGGCCAGTGGGCTGACAGGCTGTGTGACAGCCATTCTAGAGACTGGCATAGTTATAGCGCCAGCTCATTTAGTTGGGTTCACACTATAGAGAACCCTCGTATGTATTTGGTTGAGTACCTTTCATATTGTGTGTACTCTTATCTTTGTATATGGGGTGTTGAGTGTTGAGTGAAGAAGAACAAGATTTTCAGCCTCTCACCTTGTGTGTTCTCTATTAGGGTTTTGTGAGTGTGTGTGTGTGTGCTTACAAGAGCTCAAGCTCTCTTCCCCCCTGCATCTTTTCATGGTATCAGAGCATGGTTCGTGCTAAGGGCTGAGCTGCAAGCAAGAGAACCACAGGAAGCGGTACGAGGGTAAGAGCTTCAACTACTCTTCCCTAATTGTGTTGGTGACTACACCCTTGTCGGGAGCTCTACGGGAGGCACCGACAAACGATCTCTGATTAAGGGGGGAGCTTTCTTCACGGGAGTAAAGCTATAGGGCAACTATGATGTCCTATCGGACAGAAATTATTCGGGCCGAAAACGCGTTTCGGGCGCATCTGGACCTCCATTTTTCAAAAAGCAGGCAATTTCGAGCACTGCGGGTAAGTCATCGATTCTCTGCAGAACTCTGTTTTAAGAACTGTAGGAAGACAGATTGGCTGTGCAGACACTGTGGGTGCTGCAAAGAGATCAACAGTTGCCATTGGGTGTATGTATGCATATTGAAGTCACTGGTTGTGACATTTGAGAGTACTATAGTACCGCTGCAGGAAATACCGCAGTTTGTGCCAGACAAACCAAAGTGCTATTTCTGGTAAATTTGTGTGTCTGGCAAGATGTCAAATGATGGCATATCACAGATTGTGGCTGAGAAGCTTGATAAGAATAACTTCCATGCTTGGAGGTTCAGGTTGACAAATTTCCTGATGGGAAAGGGCTATTGGGACTACATAGAAGGTGAGCATGAAGAGGCACCGGAGATACCGGACATAAATCCGACTGCTCTGCAGATGTGAAAGAGTTTAAAGACTAGAACCAAGGAGCCACGAAATTTATGTATTGGCTCTCCATTAGTACATAGGACACCATGATTGGGCACATTCAGGATGCCAAGTCCCCCAAGGAGGCGTGGGACACCTTGGTAAAACTCTATGAAACAAATACCAAGGCACGTAAGATACAGTTGAAGAATGAACTTCATACTGTGGAGAAAAAGAGCATGTCTGTGAATGACTATGCATTATAGATAAAGGGTATTGTGGAATCCCTTGCATCTATTGGTGTGTCAGTAGATGATGATGATAAGATGGAAGTCTGTCTACGTGGTCTTGGGCCACAATACAAGGCATTCAAGACGTCTATTCAGACTCGGGAAAACATTCCCAACTTTACAGATTTGGTGTCTATGCTGATTATAGAAGAGAAGAGCTTGGGTGAAGACCAACAGTCTTCACAAAACAAAAACAGTTCAGCGCAACAGGCCTTCTACACAAGTTCAGGAAGAGGACGAGGTAGAGGAGGCCGTGGACGCAGTCAAGGAGGTGGCCGAACAGGTAATCAGAATTATGGCGAGCAGCAGCAACAACAACAGTCCCAAAATACATAACAACAACATCAACAACACATAGGTGGAAGAGGCAAATTCAGAGGCAGGGGGAGTCAAAGAGGACGTGGAAATTGGCAAAGGCAATATAATGATGCACGTGAATGCTTTTATTGTGGTAAGCCTGGACATGTGCAGGCAGAATGTTATAAGAAGCAGGTTGACATGCAAAATGGGAAAGTGTAGCAGAACAACTATGCATCCTCAAGCAGAAACAATGAGGATAATGAAAGGTTGTTTGTTATTATGCAGCATGTTGTGAATGCCATGTCTGAAAATGTTGAAGCAGCACAAAAAGATGATGTATGGTATGTGGATTCAGGTGCTTCGAACCACATGACGAGTCATGGGGAGTGGTTCAAGGAGATGAAAAACCCCAAAAGACCAGGTTTTGTGGAAACAGGGGATGACACTGCTCATCCAATTGCCCATGTTGGAGATGTGCCATTGTCTATGCAGGATGGCAAAGTGAAGTACCTTGCAGATGTACTTCACGTTCCGAACATAACAAAGAATCTGGTTTCAGTTGGCCAGATGATTGAGCAGGGTTTGCAGGTTCGGTTTAACCCTGATGGTTGTTATGTTGAAGACTTTAAAGACAAGTGCATATTGGTTGCAAAAGGCAACAGATTGGGCAGAATGTTTACGTTGAATGTAGACATGCCTGATATGAGTGCTGCGATGTTTGCAAATGGTTCAGGAATTGTTGCAGACACAGACATTTGGCCTAAAAGAATTGGACATGTGAATGTGCAGAGAATGAAGTCTATGCAGACTAAAGGAATTGTGACAGGGCTGCCAAAATTTAAAGTGGAAGGTATGCAGAGAATATGTGAAGCATGCCAATTTGGAAAGCAAACAAAGCATGTATTTCCACGTAACAAATATGTGAGCAGAAATGCACTAGATGTTGTGCATTCAGATGTATGGGGTCCTACGAAGACCATGTCTATGGGAGGCTGCAGGTATTATGTGACATTCATCATTGATGACCACACAAGAAAAGTGTCGGTATATTTCATGAAGGAGAAGAGTGAGGTGACTCACTTTCAGAATTTCAGAGTTTTGGTTGAAAAGCAAACAGGGAAATATGTAAAGTGCCTAAGGTCAGATGGAGGGGGAGAGTACTTCTCCAATGAGTTCTCTGAATTTTTGAAGAAGAATGGTATTCAGAGACAGTTTACATGCAGATACACTCCACAACAAAATGGAGTTGTTGAGCAGAAAAACAGGCACATTACTGAGATTGCGCGAGCATTGATGGAAGAGAATAATATGCTGCATAGCTATTGGGCTGAGGCTGTTTCTATAGCAGTATACATCGTGAACAGGATTCCAACTATAGCCATACATGATGTAACTCCAGAGGAGAGGTTTACTGGCAGAAAACCTGATTTGTCTCATCTGAAAGTCTTTGGATGCATTGCATATGTGCATGTGCCAGATGAGCTGAGAACTAAGCTGGATCCAAAAGCTGAAAAATGTGTGTTTATTGGATATTCTCTTGAGCAAAAGGGATATAGGTGTTATAACCCTGCTACACGTGAGTTGAGAGTAAGCAGGGATGTTGTCTTTGATGAGATGAGCAGCTGGTATGCTGCTGAAAAAGAAGCTGTTGGGGCTGATGTGAGTGGAAGTGTGGTTGCACAGAATGCAGGTCAGCAATCACAGTCTTTGAGTGGACCAGGAGACTCCTCATCTAGTGGGTCCATTGATAGACCATGGAGTGGTAGGCTGCGTCATAATACCAGTCCTGCAAATGTGATTAGTACATCATTACGTAAAGTCAAAGAGAAAGTGGTTGAGCCCCTTAGTATGCCTGACATTTCTACAGGGCATTCTCATGTTGATGGAGAGTCTAGTGGCTCAGAGATGAGCCTTGATGAGGAGCTTGGGATTCCAGCTATGAGAACACCTGGTGTAAAGAAGGCTATAGAAGCCATGAATGAAAAGCTGCGAAGATATGGGAGAGTGAAAAACCCTGTGCAGAGGTTTACATATGATGGTTATGTGGCACATCACTATGCATATATGGCAAAGGTTGTGCAAGTTGTAGAGCCCACATGCATTGATGAGGCTGTTGGAAATGTGTGTTGCGAGAAAGCTATGGATGAGGAGATGGACGCACTATATGGAAATGAAACTTGGGACACTTAGTGCAATTGCCTGAAGACAAGAAAGCCATTGGATGCAAGTGGGTGTACAAAGTAAAACATAACAGTGATGGAAGCATAAACAGGTATAAGGCTAGATTGGTAGCCAAAGGATATGCGTAGACATATGGCATTGATTATGAGGAAACTTTCAGCCCAGTTGCCAAGATGGTAACAGTGAGAGTTATGATAGCAGTGGCTGCGTCAAAGCAATGGTCTTTACATCAGATGGATGTAAAGAATGCATTATTGCATGGGGATTTGCAAGAAGAGGTGTATATGTTGTAGCCACCTCTGGTGTTATGAGGATGTGAGTCACCCCGAGCATGTTTGCAGGTTGAAGAAAGCCTTGTATGGCTTAAAACAATCACCAAGAGCATGGTCTGACAAGATTTCAGAATATCTTATCACTATTGGCTTTCATGTAGCCAATGCAGATTTCTCGCTGTATGTGAGACACGGTGATAGAGGGGTTGTGTTTGTTGTCATCTATGTAGATGACTTGATCATTACAGGGGACCATGATGCAGAGATCTTTGATGTAAAGATCTTGCTTAGACAGAAGTTTGAAATGAAGGCTCTGGGGGAGCTCAGATATTTCTTGGGCATTGAGGTGATTAGGTCACCACATGGTATTGGATTACTGCAGAGACAGTATGGCTTGGACATGTTGTCCAAGTATGGTATGACAGGCTGTAAGCCTATTTTTGTGCCATTGGATCAAAATGGCAAGTTGAGTACAGATTCAGGAGAGATTTTGGAGGATCCTACTATGTATAGGCGCATAGTAGGAAGCTTGATCTATATGACGATCACCAGACCAGATTTGAGCTATGCTGTTGGGTTGGTGAGTCAGTTTATGCAGGTTCCACGGAAATCGCATTTGGATGCATTGAGACGCATATTGAGGTATGTGAGGTCTACTTTGCATTGTGGACTATTCTATTAGACTGGGACAGAGATATGCGTACATGGGTACACAGATGCTGATTGGGCTAGTAGTATCTCAGATAGAAGATCTACTAGTGGCTTCATGTTTTCTTTGGGGAGTGCTGCTGTGACTTGGAGCAGCAAGAAGCAGCCTACGGTTGCTCTATCCAGTACTTACAGAGGCCGAGTATAGAGGAGCTGTTATGGCAGCATGTGAGGTAGCTTGGTTGAGAAAGCTACTTGCAAATTTGGGTCTATCAGTGGATAGACAAGTTGTCATTTTCTGTGACAACATTAGCAGTATATAAAGTTGGCCAGGAACCCAGTTTTTCATGCTCGCACGAAGCATATAGAGGTCCACTACCATTTTGTCAAAGAGAAGGTCTTGGCACGAGACCTTGACCTTGTTTATGTCAGCACACAGGATCAGGTAGCTGACATCTTCACCAAAGCATTGGGTACAGAGAAGCTCCACAGATTCAGGGCTTCACTTGGTGTACATGAGATGAAGTTGAGCTCGAGGGGGAGTGTTGAGATATTGAGCTCATCTAGTGAGGTGGTGGACACTAATGACCCGCCTGGGGGATAGGCCCCACACTTATACCACTGGCATGGTTGGTGAGATCATGGGTGATATGTGGCCAGGGGGATGACAGGCTGTGTGACAGCCATTCTAGAGACTGGCATAGTTATAGCGCCAGCTCATTTAGTTGGGTTCACACTATAGAGAACCCTCGTATGTATTTGGTTGAGTACCTTTCATATTGTGTGTACACTTATCTTTGTATATGGGGTGTTGAGTGTTGAGTGAAGAAGAAGAAGATTTTCAGCCTCTCACCTTGTGTGTTCTCTATTAGGGTTTTGTGAGTGTGTGTGTGCTTGCAAGAGCTCAAGCTCTCTTCCCCCCCTGCATCTTTTCAACCATAACATGGTAGGATGTACACCCCAACAACCTCTGCTTGCAGCAAAGAGAAGCCCAATGCTACCACAATTTTCCATAACAACTCTCTGAAATATATCTAGTTCATCTAACTATGCTTGAGGAGGTGTAGGATCTAGGTACAACCTCTACCCCTTGCCTACATAATATAGTGGATACACATGTGCACTGACATTGAAATTCTTCCAATTCCCTCTCCAACAACATACCACATTATTCCTGAAAAAGATGTGCAATAAGAAATTTAAAGAGTAACCATAACATTTGGCAGTACTTTTATGGTAGTCAAAAGCACTTCAAAGCACTAAAAAGCACCTTAAAAAGTGGATTGAGGAAAGAAATTTGCCTCCCTAGCATTAAAAGCACATAAAAGTATTTAAAATCACTTCAAAGCACCTAAAACTAATGGCTTGAGAAGGGCTATTAACCTCCCTAGCACTCAAACGCACTTCAAATCACCTAAAAGTAGTAGAGAGTACTTAAAAGAATTAAAAAAGCACTTAAAAGCACCAAAAAGTGATGCCTTAATAAAGGTACTTTGTCTCTCAAAGTAGTAAAAGCACCTAAAAGTAGTGTGTTTAGGAAAGCACTTTGCCTCCCTAGTGATATAAGCAGGCAAAGTCATCTGAAAGCACCTAAAAGCAGTGCCTTGGCCAAGGAACTTTGCTGCAGTAAAAGCACATGAAAGAGTGTTGAGTAGGGAATTTCCCCCCTTAGCAGTAAAAGCAATAAAAGCACCTAAAAGTACCCAAAGCACCTAAAAGTAGTAGAAAGAACTTAAAAGCACTTAAAGTATTAAGAAGCAATCAAAAGCACCTAAAAGCATAAGGAAGCACTTAAAAGCATAAGGAAGCACTTAAAAGTACTGAAAAGTACCTAAAAGTACTAAAAGCATCAAAGTAGTAGGAAGCACTTAAAAGTACCTAAAAGCACTCAAAAGCACCTAAGATAACCTTATAGTATGCAAAAGCATCTAAAAGTATTAGGAAGCACCTAAAAGTACTCAAAAACACCTAAAAGCACTCAAAAACACCTAAGAGTCCCTAAAAGTTGTAGGATACACACTTAAAGCACTTAAAAGCATCTAAAAGTAGTAGGAAGCAGGCAAAAGCATCTAAAAGCACCTAAAAGTACTCAAAATAGCTAAAAGTATGAGGAAAGATACTCAAAAGCACATTAAAGCTACTAAAAGTACTCAAAAGCACATTAAAGCAATTAAAAGTACTCGAAAGCACCTAAAAGCAATTAAAAGTACTCAAAAGCACCTAAAAGCTCCGAAAATCACCTAAAAGCACTTAAAAATACCCAAAACACCTAAAAGTTACTTAAAAGCAGCTAGAAGTAGTAAGAAGCACTTCAAATCACATAAAAGTAGTAAGACCTTGGAAGCAGCTAAAAGTAGTAGGTAGCACTTAAAAGCACTCAAAAGCACCAAAAAACAATGGATTGAAGAGGGTACTTTTCCTCCTTCGCAATAAAAGTAGTTAAAAGCACCTAAAAAAGTAAAAAACACTTAAAAGTAATAAAAACACCTTAAAGCATTGCTTGGACAAAGGCGCTTTGCTTCCCAAACTGTAAAAAACACTTAAGACAGTTGCTTGAGGAAGGAACTTTGCTTCTATGGTAGCAGTAAAAGCAATCAAAAACACTCACAAGTACCAAAAAGCAGTCAAAAACACCTAAAAATAGTCAAAAGCACCTAAAAGCACTGACTCTATGCCACCTTATGTTGGCAAAGCACTTAAAAGAAATGAGAAGCACCTAAAAGCAATGTCTAAAGAACCTAAAAGCACTTTTCCTCCTAGTCCAAAGCTCCCAAAAGCAGTTAAAAAGCACTTAAAAGCATTGGCTTCACCACAAGCATGCAAAGCACTTAAAAACAATGAGAACCACCTAAAAGAAATGTCAGAAAAACTAAAAGCACTTTTTCATCCCAGTCCAAAGCACCTAAATGGCTTCACCAGATTGCTTAAATCACGTAGTTAGAACTACATTAAAGCAGTCAAAAGCATCTAAAGCAAAAATACTTATAACTAGTGGCACCTAGAATCTCTTCGCTTATCTAGTAATCCAATGCACCTAAAACATTGAAAAGCACATAGAAGTTTTGGCCTTTGAAGCACCCAACAGCCAAAAGTGCATGTAAGTAGTGGATTGATCCATGCACAAAGACCGAAAAGATCAAAAATCATAGGAAAAGTAGTGTACAAGAACTTTAAAGGAGCTAGAAGCACAAAGAGGAGTGATCTTGTAAGAGAACTACCATGTCAGCCTTAAAATTTAATATTTGCTTATCTACACAAATAGTAGACATGAGAGAAGTCATGCGAAAATTTGTGCTTCTAGATTCAATATATCCGCCATATTTTCCCAGTCCAAAACTGTTAATGTTTATATTCACATTTTAATTACCTTTGTAAAGTGGCCGAGACATTGAAGGTGTTGAAATATGGTGCCGACAGTCATGTCATGTATGGGGCACATGTATGTGGGAGTAAGGTAGGTGGAGCTGAGGATTTCATGAAATTAGAATGGATGCAAGTTAAGGTTTTTAGAGGATGTGAATCGATGAATGTAAAAGGTCAATGGTCAAAAAGCACATGGAAGGTGCAATGCACAAGGCATGTGGGCATTTATGAACACATGGATGGCACAAGTGTGCATGGAGCATGTGGATGAGAGCTCTATGAGAGCTACAAATGGATGTAACAAACTCATTTTCATAATGTTAAAATATGAGTAAATACCATATTAGGGAATTTGGGAAAATCTCATTACTTTGGAAATTTTCTATTCAATCTACTTTTTGGTATATCTTGAGCATACTAATTCCAAAGTTGTCAGAGAATGTGGTTTTTAAATCTACTGTCACATGAGGGTCTTTTGACAAAATCTTAAAAGGGTTCACCGTGTCCCCAATTTTTGATCTTGCAAAATGGGAATTGGGATTTTCCCAAACTCTCTAATATGGTCTTAGTATGTGATTAGCCCTAATTCATATCTTGATTAGTGTCATTAGCCCTAATTCATATCTTGATTATCTTCATTAGTGTCAACACTATGGTCTAAGTATGTCATCTTCCATCTTTCATCCACCATATCTTTCACCTTCTTTGGTTATGCACTCATACTCTCCTTAAATCTACATCTATTAATATGGTATCAAAGCCAAGGCACCTTATTTTCACTCCCAACACTAAGAATTAGCAAGCATTAACACTATCATTAGTGCTTATCATAATTATTAGCAACCTTATCCTCTTTTTTCACTTGGGTGAAAACAGACAACCAATTGAAGGCTTTCCATTGCCAAAATACCATGCCCTTGCCCATGATCTTCTAAGAGGTTAGGGTCTTCATCACTCCAGGGACACAATTACAACTCCAAGGAATCATCCCAAATCGATGCTATTTGTGAATGGGAGACGCTGAATCGACGCTTGATTTTTTGGGGAAAATTGCAAAATCGGCGAGCTTGCATGAGATTGGACAGAATCCACTGAGCCCCAAGGGTTTTTGATGATGTTGAACACGTTGGTGGTGTTGGATTTGCGAATGGTGTAGCAAAAGTGGAGATCCATGCCTACACCTCTCTTCTCATTATAAGATTTTGTTAAGCTCACTAATCTTTGATTAAAAGGTTCTTAATCCCAAGTCTCAATAGCTTAACTTCCTCTTTATTCATTTGCAATTCCACTTTCTCAAACCATTTAGCTCAAATGCGAGGACAACTATCTCAATTGATCACTCAAAGTTATATATATTTTCCTTGAGATTAGTGAGTGATTAGTGATCTCAATCTTGATTAACACTTAAATCTAGGGTAAATATGCTTAAATCATTGTAAGAGGATTAGACGCTGCTAACATACAATTGAAATCTCGGTAAGACCTTCCTCATTAAGCCATGGCTACCCAAATCCTTGTAGATAAATTTAGTGGGTGAAGGATTCCATACATGACAAACAAAAGTAATGTATCTACTGATGAAAAAGGAGCTTTTGGGGGTAGTAATGGAGATGAGCTTGAGGAAAGGAGTGATGCTAAAGTCAAAGCATGGATAAAAAAGGATAGAAAAGCTATGGCCATCATTAGGTTAAGTCTTGGGGATAATATCATCCACCACATCAGCAACAACAAAGAGCATGACAAGAAAGCTTGAGGTGAGCTAGAGAGTATTTAGAGCTAGGGCAAAGAATTCAGAAATAAATCTGAAAATAAAGTTTTATGGGCTTGATATGGATTTCAAAGACTCACTTAAGGAGCATGTAGGTGATATGAAGAGAATTATGATGCAATTTGTAGGTATCAAGGCACCCATCAATGAGAAAGAGGCAATTGCGGTCTGAATCAAAAGCACGACTCAAGAGTTTTCTTTGGTGGTAACAACTCTTATTACTAATCTTCCAAATCTTACTCTTTGTTTGAAGAAGATAAGAAACTAAAGGTTACACAATAAAGCTCAACAAGAATTAGGGGAACTACATTCTTTAACAAATCCAATATCAAATGTAACCATTGTGGAAGGATGGGGCATGTAATTTCCCAATGTCCTCATCATGAAACAAACTCCCAAAATCCTTTTGCCATGAGAAAGTTTCGCATCCTAAACTTCCACACTTGGAAGTTGTTCTTGTTTAGCTTCTCGCTCATAGCTAGTCAAAGGAGAAGCAATAAAGCAACTTGATGGTAAAAATAACACATGAAGATGCTCCATAAGAACACCTTTTCTAGGTGTAATGATGTATGTGATGATGTTTCATTCCATGTCTTATGTTGATGTCAACCTTGGGATTATAGTTGTGTCCATATGTATGTGCATGTGATGATGTCCATGATGTCATGTCATGTTAATGTAATCACCTCTAGCCCAACTAATGATGTAGGCTAAATGATGTATGTGTGTGTCTCCAATTGGGGGGGGGGATGTCATGTCTATGTATGTCATATTAACTTCTTGGGAGGAGACCCATTTGGGCACCAAAGGGGGTGTTGAAATATGGTGCCATCATGTTATGTATAGGACATATGTATGTAGGAGTAAGGTAGATGGAGCTTAGGATGTCATGAAATTAGAATGGATGTAAGCTAAGGTTGTTAGAGGATGTGAATGGATGAATGTAAAAGTTAGTCAATGGTCAAAAAGTGGGCACATGGAAAGTGCAAGCGTGCACAAGGCATGTGAGAATTTATGAACACATGGATGGTGCAAGTGTGCATGGAGCATGTGGATGAGAGCTCTACGAGAGCTACAAATGGATGTAACAAACTCATTTTCATAATGCAAAGACATATATGATTAGCCCTAATTCATATCTTGATTATATTCATTAGTGTCAACACTATGCTCTAAGTATGTTTTCTTCCATCTTTCATCCACCATAGCTCTCACCTTCTTTGGTTATCCCCTCATAGTCTCCACAAATCTACATCTATTAACAAAAGGCACCTTCTTCACACAACATTTTCTTCTTTTTTCCATCTAATAGAGCTTTCTTTTCAACCACTTGATTCTTCTTTACATCAACTTTTGCCTATGCCTAAGAGGTCATGGATTCTACAGTACCATATGCTTTAGACTGACTTTGCAAAACTATATGATCAAATAGTAAATAATGCTTTTACCTCGCCTTGAAAATTGTGTAGGATCTTCTGACTTTTCTGATCCTCTTCTTCTATCTCACACTCCATATCAACCTTGTTAGCCCTCTAAACAAAGATTTTTGTGCATTGATAACTCATTGACACTTCCCCAACGGTCCAACTTTTGCTACAATGCACTTGATTACCCTTAGATAAGTTGCATCACACACTTTGTAATTTTTTCCCATGTGACCACACGTGCTGACTTCTTCAATGGAATTTGGGCTCTTGAACATCTTTTAAATGCAAACCCTGAGCAAAAGAAATCCCTAACTCATTGTTTGAGGGGGTCTCTTGGTACACCTTATATTATAGCAGGCCGCGCACTCCTTCTACAAATTAGGGTGTACCATGCTAAGATGAATTCTTAGTGTTCTTCTTGTGGAGTTGTGTGAAAATAGATAGCCACTGCTTGTTAGGAATATCCTCCTCTAACAAGGCTCTTGCATCTTGTCCATGCAAGCTAAGCCCATACTCACTACTGTGAAAATACTCTTCTTTCATAGAACAAAATTGAGTCAATCTTGGAAATTGAATACTAGGCACCCATGGCTGATGCTTCCTCTCTGCCTGCAAGACAACCAAATATTAACTATAATCCATAATAGCCATATGTGCATGACAATGTGCAAAACCTAGAATACCCACTTGAAGACTTAGGAGAGCGGGTTGGAGTCCTCATTTGGGCATCAAACTAATCAACAATCACTATAACATAACATTAAATTTAGAAAAAACCTATTGCACACACATAAGATGATGATGATGATGGAGAGAGAGAGAGAGAGAGAGAGAGAGAGAGAGAGAGAGGAGGAGGAGGAGGAGGAGGAGGAGGAGAAGAATACCTTGGAAGCCAAATCATTCCATGAAGATGCGGTCCTGAAGTTGCACTTTCATCTAGCTCGTTTAAGGAAGCAGGAAACAAAGAAGGTTTACTTCTTCTCAAGAAGAAAGCAAAGAGGAGCTACCATAAAGATCTGCATGTTCATTCTCATAATGACATTTTAACTCCATTCAATGATGATATACAAGGATCTTTGTTTATTGCTTATCACATCTTCCACAAACTTTAAAGAACTTCAGACTTTCTGACAGACTACTTGACAAACTGAATGACAGCACTGGTGACAAAAAAGAGTGACAACTAGATTGACAAGTAGATTGACCAACTGCATCTTGCATTCAGAAATCCGCCCATAACTACACAGAAAATCCGCCCAGAAAACATCTTCATCTTCGTCTTCCCCTCCTAACCACCAAAAACTACTTCATCTATAAAGACTCCCACGACTTCTAACTTCCATCAAGATCCAAAAGACACTTTACATTACATCCGATTATAACAAACTTAAAGACAAAAAAGTAGACAAAAAGAGCATCTAATTTTCAGCCTTAAACACTTGGCACAGCTCGGTGGCTTGAGCCAAAGGCTGACTTCGGATCCACAATCCCTTGATCCGGATTATTTTCCGCCTTATCCTTCTCAATACTTGCATCTTGGACTATCACTTCAACTTCTAACTTCTTTGTCTTCTCAGCTTCTGGCTCTGCCTCTAGAAGAGCAATAGTATTCACCTGAAGCTCATCCTACTTGTCTACCTTCGCTTTAACGCCTGATTCTTCCCCCTCAAACTCCAACTGCACCACATTGACATTTCGCTCCGCTTCCAACTGCTCTGCTGCAAATCTGCCACAATCCGCTTCAACTCCTCATTTTCATTTTGGACACGCTTATCACCTGCAGCTTCAAACCACATTTTGAATTTGTCAATGGGCTCCCCCAAATGTTCTTCAAACATTCGGCTGGCATGACTCCATAATTTTTGAGTATATTGCTGCACCTCTTTCTTCAACTCTTCCAAATCTGCCTCCGCCACCAGCACACCTGTAACGGATTGCCCCTCCAAGGCTGGTTTCTCCATACTGATCAACGGAGTCAATCTATTTATCAGAAAATTATTATTTGACATAAGCTCCACAATCCGGTCTTCAAAGGACTTGAACTGCACATCAATAGCCATTTTTAAGCCATCTGCCCAACTTCCAAATTCCATAGCTGCTTGCAACACTTCTTCCATCTTCCCTTGCATCTGCTCATTTAGTTTTGACAATTCTTGCTCAAGCTGAGCCTTTTCTTTTCCTGCTACTTCCAACTGATCCTTAAGAAACTAAATCTGCCTTTCTAATACTCCTAGCTGCTCTGAATTCACTTTTTGACCCTCCAAAGACACAAGCATTGCCTCTTGATTATTGATAAATCTGCCTAACTCCGCCAGGCTATTGATAGCCTCGTTTGCAGTAAATACCCCCGGCAAATTGACACTAGCCCAACTCTGTGACATTAGAGGCTTGGACACAGATTGAAATGGCTTCTGTTCTCCCGACCTTTACCCCAACTTTTGCGGAATGAAAGTGAAAGTCTTGGCCTTTGGCCCTACATGAGGCACATTTGGCAAAGAAGAAAACAATGTAGACTTACTTGCTCCCCCTTGGGCTACCGCATCACTACACTCCGGAGTCACCCAAGTTATGCGATTTGCTGGCTTTTGCTTTGAACCCGATGGAGATCCGTACTCTAGCTTCTGCTTCTTTGCCTCCTTCGACAGCATTATCACCGGTCCCACAGGTACCTGCAACACATGATTGAAAATACCCCCCAAATATGGGACAAGCTTTGTCAGGGGACGGTGATCTCCTCTTATCTTTGATCTCCGCAATCTGCAGTCTCTCAAAAAGAAATGAGGCCCAGTCAATGTGAACCCCACGCTCTGCATTCCAT
Source organism: Cibotium barometz (assembly GCF_041138505.1). Classification (NCBI taxonomy): domain Eukaryota; kingdom Viridiplantae; phylum Streptophyta; class Polypodiopsida; order Cyatheales; family Cibotiaceae; genus Cibotium; species Cibotium barometz. Next base: position 63,792,556 of record NC_141046.1, on the reverse strand, counting down.
AACGGTGCAAATGCCTCTTTTGACATGTATGCTGTCTTTGCCAGCAAACAGATTTTATCCAAGTACCAAAACAGATGCTTGCTTCTCACTTTTTCTGCATTCCTCACCATATAATAGCCCCTGGTGCCCTGTGGTGGCCCAAACTCCCCTTTCATGATAGACTCCGTAATCTTCTTCAGCTTTGCACCCTGTTGATTTGGCAACTTAAACACCTCAGCCACTAATTGCGGCATCACCTCTTTGTCATCAGTGATGTAGCCCCTGTTTTCCCTCAAATGCTGCATCTGCTGCTCTGCATAAGGATTTTGCTGCCATGCAGACCAAGGCAACTGTGCATACTCAAACAATCCAATCCGCTTTAGCCAAACCTTCGTTTCATCTGCATGCAAATCAATACCTTCATCTGACTCTGTGTCGCCACTCTGAGCTTCTGATACATTGTCGGCTTCATCATCATCTTCAATCACCTGCACAGCAACCTGCGGCGTCTTCAATTCCTCCAAAGCTACCTTCATCGAACGCGTCTGCGGCATAAGATCACTTCCCTGCTCCTGGGGCTGCATGAAGACTTTCTTCCTCAAACTCTCAGAGAACATCTTGAAAAAGACACAGAAAACCCTCAAAAACACCAAGCTTCCACACACTTCGATTTGGACTAGTCGGGCACGTCGACCCTTTGCAGGTTTATCATGGTGCTCCTTCTCAAAAAACGCACCCCATGCAAATTTCTCAAAAGGTGTGCCTAAATCTGTCTCACACGTGGCACCATTCTTTTCTTAACTTGAGTGCAAAGATTCCCTCGAAATAATTTATTCTCCTCATTTTGACTTCCATTTTGGCTATCCCTTTGACAAAATATCTGACAACCACATTGTCTATCCAAAAACTTCTTTCCCACAAACATTCTGATTCCGCTTCGGCCTGCCATCAAATTCCCCTGGAAACCTGGTTGCCAACTTACTTTCCTCCTCACTAATTCTACTCCGATTTCTAATTCAACTTCCACATGCCTCACAGCAATGTCTTCAGCCTTATTAATCATCCATCTTGGAATTTCAGGAATCTTGCCATAAAACTTCTTCAGTCGGAATCCATTTACTGGCTTAGGGATAGGAGTTCCAAACACATCTATCAATCTAAAAGTTCCTTGCCCCAATTCTTGCACAATCTGATATGGACCAAAATACCTAAGCTTCAACTTTCTCGGGTGTGGCCCTAGTTTCGAATTGTACATCATCACCCAATCACCTTTCTGAAAAATTTTGAATTTGACTTGCCTTGTCATCCATGCTTGCCTTCTATTTTGACTTACTTCCGCCACATAAGCACTGTAAATTCTATCTTCTTCCAACTTTAACAATTCCTGCTGCCTATGCATCACTGAATCTTGAGGGCTCAATCTATGCTGAACTGCAAGCCTCAAGCTAGATATCACATATTCCATAGGGACAACTGCCTCAATCCCATAAACTAGCTTAAAAGGTGTCATGCCCGTTGCCACTTTGTATGCACTCCTGAATGACCACAATGCTGAATCCAATTTCTCATCCCAATCTACCCTGTTTTCAGAAACAATCTTCTTCAAAATCCTCACTAGCACCTTATTTGTGCTTTCCGCCTGCCCATTAGCTTGCGGTACGGGGTAGATTTCTTATGAAGAATCATGTGCTTGGATGTCAACTCCTTAATGACTGAATTTAGAAAATGGACACCTTGATCAGACACCAATTCTATCGGACACCCAAATCTGGTCATCATTTTGTACAGGAACCTAGCCACACTGGCTGCCTTGTTATCCTTCAAAGCCACTGCTTCCACCCATTTGGTGGCATAATCTGTTGCAACCAGGATGTACCTTGCTCCTGTTCTTCTGGATTTTGGCTTAATCGGCCCAACAAAATCAAGACCCCATTTTTAAAATGGTTCAAGGGGTAATATCGGATGATCCTGCATCCGATCCATGGATGTTGGTTGGCCCATCTTCTGACATTGCACACATTCTCTTGCAAATGAATAAGCGTCCCTCAGCAATAATGGCCACCAAAGTCCAGCTTGCATAATCTTCCTACCAGTAATCTCTCCCGAAAAATGACCTCCAGCTACACCAAAATGTGCTTCTTGTAAAACTGCCTTCTGTTCTTCATCTGGCACACATCACCGAATGATCTGATCTGCTCCTCTTCTATACAAAGATCCGGCAATTATCAAAAATGGTCTGCTCCTTAGAACAAACTTCTTCCTCTGATCAGCTGTCATGTTGGAAGGTAGTAATACCCCATCTGTCAAAAACTGAACCATTTGGTCATACCAATTGTCATATGCTTGACCTTGAACCTGAAACAATTCCGCATGTGGCAATTCATCCGACACCCCCGGTGCATCCGAGACATTTTCTAGCCTGCTCAAATAATCCGCCACTGCATGCTGATTTCCAGGTGTATGTACTACAATGTAATCAAATTCCTGCAACAAAAGCATCCATCTTGCAAGCTTCCCTTCCAGCTTTGGTTTATTTACCAAAAACAATAGAGCTTGATGATCCACATGAAAAACAACTTTGTTTCCCAACAAATAATGCCTGAATTTTTCCAATGCAAAAATCATTCCTCTGGCTTCTCGCTCTGTGACAGTGTAATTCCTCTCCGCTGGATTTAGCATTCTACTTGCATAGTACACTGGTCTAAACCATCCTGGAACCTTCTCCTGCATCAAAATAGCTCTGACTGCCATATCCGACGCATCCACATAAATATGGAAAGGTAACTCCCAATTTGGTGGTTGAAGGATAGGTGAAACTACCAACATTTTCTTGATAATCTGAAAGGCTTTTTCTTGTGCTTCACCCCACACAAAACTCACATCCTTTTTGGTCAAATGACTCAAAGGTGCACACATATCAGCCAAATATCTCAAATAACGGCTATGCCATTTAGTTTGACCAAGAAACCGCATAACTGTCTTCAAATTATTCGGTGCTATTGCCCTCTGAATTGCACTAATCTTGTCAGCATCAATTGACATCCCTTCCTTGGATATGATGTGACCCAGTAGCTTTCCTTTTTGAACTGCAATAGCACATTTGTGCGGGTTTAAAGCCATTCTAAACATCTTGCACCTCTCCAAACATTTCCTTAAATGCTCCAAATGTTTAATCTTCTCCCC